>NC_091996.1:41212403-41812403 GCF_044704955.1 Pristiophorus japonicus
GGGAAAGGAGATGGAGGGGGGGGAAAGGAGATGGAGGGGGGGAAAGGAGATGGAGGGGGGGGAAAGGAGATGGAGGGGGGGAAAGGAGATGGAGGGGGGGGGAAAGGAGATGGAGGGGGGGGAAAGGAGATGGAGGGGGGGGAAAGGAGATGGAGGGGGGGGAAAGGAGATGGAGGGGGGGAAAGGAGATGGAGGGGGGGGAAAGGAGATGGAGGGGGGGGAAAGGAGATGGAGGGGGGGGAAAGGGGATGGAGGGGGGGAAAGGAGATGGAGGGGGGGGAAAGGAGATGGAGGGGGGGGAAAGGGAGATGGAGGGGGGGGAAAGGAGATGGAGGGGGGGGAAAGGAGATGGAGGGGGGGGAAAGGAGATGGAGGGGGGGGAAAGGGGATGGAGGGGGGGAAAGGAGATGGAGGGGGGGGAAAGGAGATGGAGGGGGGGGAAAGGAGATGGAGGGGGGGGAAAGGAGATGGAGGGGGGGGAAAGGAGATGGAGGGGGGGAAAGGAGATGGAGGGGGGGAGAAAGGAGATGGAGGGGGGAGAAAGGAGATGGAGGGGGGAGAAAGGAGATGGAGGGGGGAGAAAGGAGATGGGAGGGGGAGAAAGGAGATGGAGGGGGGAGAAAGGAGATGGAGGGGGGAAAGGAGATGGAGGGGGGGAAAGGAGATGGAGGGGGGGAAAGGAGATGGAGGTGGGGGAAAGGAGATGGAGGGGGGGGAAAGGAGATGGAGGGGGGGGAAAGGAGATGGAGGGGGGGGGAAAGGAGATGGAGGGGGGAGGGAAAGGAGATGGAGGGGGGGGGAAAGGAGATGGAGGGGGGGAAAGGAGATGGAGGGGGGGAAAGGAGATGGAGGGGGGGGGAAGGAGATGGAGGGGGGGGGGAAGGAGGATGGAGGGGGGGGAAAGGAGATGGAGAGGGGGGAAAGGAGATGGAGGGGGGGGGAAAGGAGATGGAGGGGGGGGGAAAAGGAGATGGAGGGGGGGGAAAAGGAGATGGAGGGGGGAGAAAGGAGATGGAGGGGGGGGAAAGGAGATGGAGGGGGGTGAAAGGAGATGGAGGGGGGGGAAAGGAGAAGGGGGGTGGAAAAGGAGAAGGGGGGGGGAAAGGAGAAGGGGGAAGGAGGCTGAACGGGCCGGGCCCGAGACTTCGGGCAGGGCCCGTCCCCAGCACCAGATTTACAGGTAGGTGGCGTTGGGTCGGGTCGGGGGGAGCGCGGGTCGGGGGGGTGGTGGGAGGGAGGTCGGTTCGGTTCGGGGGGAGGGAGGGAGAGGGAGGTCAGGTTGGGGGGAGGGAGGTCCGGTTGGATCCAGTCCGGGGGGGGGGGGGGGGGGGAGCGGGAGTCGGGTCGGGGTCGGGTCGGGTCCGGAGGCGGGGGGGGAGCCGGAGTCGGGTCGGGTTCAGTCTGGGGGTGGGGGGGGGGGGGGGGGGGGGGGAAGCGGGAGCCGGGTCGGGTCCAGTCCGGGGGGTCGGGTCGGGTCGGGTCCGGGGGGGAAGCGGGAGTCGGGTCGGTGTCGGGTCCGGTCCAGAGGCGGGAAGCGGGAGTGGAGTTGGGTCGGGAGGAAGCAGGAGCTGGCCATGGGAGGAGCCTTATTCATGCAGCCCCAGTGAGGCCATTCGGCCAGGGCTAGGGGCTGCGTGCTTCGGCCCCTCCCACACAGTTTCGGGCGCCTGGAGCTACTGCACTTGCGCGCCCACTGTAGCGCATGTGCAGAGGTCCCGGCACTGTTTTCAGCGCAGGGACCTGGCTCCGCCCCCTACTGCTCCTGCTGCGCTGCGCCGAGGGCCAGAGGACCTGCAGGGAGCTGGAGAATCTGGAGGGTTTTTTTAGGCGCACTTTGTGGCGCGAAAAACGGGCGTCCAGGTCGGGACTGCGCCGTTCTAGGCGCGGCTCGAAACTTGGGCCCATTAAATGGTAGGCCACTTAATAGTGTAGATGAACAAAGGGACCTTGGAGTACTTGCTTGTGCTTGTCCACAGATCCCTGAAAGTAGCAGGCCAGGTGGATAAGGTGGTTATGAAGGCATACGGAATGCTTGCCTTTATTGACCGAGACATAGAATATAAGAGCAGGGAAGTTATGCTTAAATTGTATAATACTTTGGTTCGGCCACAGCTGGAGTATTGCGTGCAGTTCTGGTCGCCGTATTATAGGAAGGATGTGATTGCACTAGAGAGGTTGCAGAGGAGATTTACTCGGATGCTGCCTGGAATGGAGAATCTTAGTTATGAGGACAGATTGGATAGGCTAGGTTTGTTCTCATTGGAACAGAGGAAGTTGAGAGGAGACCTCATTTAGGTGTACAAAATATTGAGGGGCCTGGACATAGTGGATAGAAAGGGCCCATTTCCATTGGTGGAGGGGTCTATTATGAGGGGTATAGTTTTAAGGTGGTTGGTGGAAGGTTTAGAGGGGATTTGAGGGGGGCCTTCTTTACGCAGAGGGTTGTGGGGATCTGGAACTCGCTGCCTGGCAGAGTGGTGGATGCAGAAACCCTCACCACTTTTAAGAGATGGTTGGATGGGCACTTGAAGTGCCGTAACCTGCAGGGTTACGGACCTAGAGCTGGTAATTGGGATTAGACTGGATGACCTTTTTTTGGACAGCGCAGATATAATGGTAAGTACTGTAGGAAATCGAATAAGGCCAGGGGGATCTCCTGGACTAGTTTCGATCGCCTGGATGGGTCGGAGAGGAATTTTCCCAGATTTTTTCTCCCTAAATTGGCCTGGATTTTTATCTGGTTTTTGGCTCTCCCAGGAGATCACATGGCTTCGGTTGGGGTGGAGTGTAGAATGTTTCAGTATAAGGAGTGTCACAGCTGTGTGAGGCGGACTGGTTGGGCTGGGTGCTCTTTGCCTTTCCGTCATTGTTCATAGGCTTAGGGCTGCTGGCCAAGGGCCGTGGGGCTCTTTGTCGGCCGGCATGGACACGATGACCTCCTTCTGCACTGTAAATTTCTATGTTTCTATGTAACCAGTCTGCCATGTGGGACCTTATTAAAAGCTTTGCTAAAGTCCATGTACACTACATCGTACGCGCTACCCTCATCAACCCTCCTGGTTACCTCCTCGAAAAGTTCAATCAGGTTAGTCAAACACGATCTTCCCTTAACAAATCCATGCTAACTGTCCCTAATTAATCCTTGCATTTCTAAATGTAAATTTATCCTGTCCTTCAGGATTTTTTCCAATAATTTTCTGAGGTTAGGGCTGACAGGCCTGTAATTGCACAGCCTATCTATCCCTTTTTCCGTTCTTAAACAAAGGTACCACATTAGCAGTCCTCCAGCACCATGCCTGAATCCAAAGAGGACTGGAAAATAATGGTCAAGGCCTCTGCTATTTCCTCTTTTGCTTCGCTCAACAGCCTGGGATGCATTTCATCCTGCCTGGGGACTTATCCACTTTCAAATCTGCTAAATCCCTTAATGCCTCCTCTCTCACTATGTTTATTTCATCCAGAATTTCACACTCCTCTTCGATAGCAGTATCTGCATTGCCTCTTTCCTTTGAGAAAACAGACGCAAAGTATTCATTAAGAACTATAGCCACATCTTCCGCCTCCACACACAGATTACCCTCATGGTCTCTAATAGGCACTACCCTTTCTTTAGTTATTCTCTTGCTCTTAATATATTTATAGAACATCTTTGGGTTTTCCTTGATTTTACTCGCCAAGAATTTTTCATGCTCTCTCCTAGCATTCCTAATATCCTTTTTAATTTCACCTCTGAACTTTCTATATTCTTCCAGAGATTCTACAGTGTTTAGCTATCGGTATATGACATAAGCATCCCTTTTTTTCCTTTTTCCTCCCCTGTAAGTCCCTAGACATCCAGGGAGCTCTAGAATTGTTATTCCTACCCTTTTTCTTTAAGGGCACATGTTTGGCCCGAGCTCTCCAGATCTCCTCCTTAAATGCCTCCCACTGTTCCGACACTGATTTATCTTCCAGTCCACTGTGGCCAAATCACTTCTCAACTTAGCAAAGTTAGCTTTTCCCCAATTTGGGATTTTTATTCCTGGTCTATCCTTGTCCTTATCCATAACTACCTTGAATCTTACTGAATTATGGTCACTGGCACCCAAGTGCTCTCCCACTGATACGCCTTTCATCTGCCCAGCTTCATTCCCCAAAACTAAATCCAGAACCGCCCCCTCCCATGTTGGGCTTGTTAAATACTGACTAAAAAAGTTCTCTTGAATGCATTTTAGGAATTTCACACCCTCTATACCCTTAACACTATATTTGTCCCAATCAGTATTAGGATAGTTGAAATCCCCTATTATTACTGCCCTATGTTTTTTGGACTTCACAGAAATTTGCCTACATATTTGCTCTTTTATCTCCCTCCCACTGTTTGGGGGTCTATAATGCACGGCCAGCAGTGTGAGCGCCCCTTTTTTATTTTTCAGTTCAACCCATATGGACTCATTTAATGATTCTTCTAACATATCATCCCTCCTCACAGCTGTAATAGTTTCTTTAATCAATACTGTGACCCCTCTTTTTTACCCCCCTCTCTGTCCTGTCTAAAAATCCTGTAACCAGGAATATTGAGCTGCCAAACCTGTCCCTCTTTCAGCCATGTCTTTGTAATGGCTATAATGTCATACATCCATGTGTCTACATGTGCTCTCAGCTCATCTGCCTTGATTGCTATACTCCTTGCATTGAAATATTTTCCATTTAGCATAGGAAGACCTCCTTGATTACTACTTGTTTCCTCTGTCTTACAGATTCACTTTCTACATTCTTGCTTTCCAATTTCAGCTTTACTTCCTTCCTTAATAATTTGTTCTCAGGTTCCCATCCCCCTGTCAAGCTAGTTTAATCTCTCCCCAACAGCACTAGCAAAATTCCCTGCAAGGATATTGATCACGGCGCTGTGGAGGTGCAATCCATCTGGTTTGTACAGGTCCCATCTCCCCCAGAAGCTGTCCCAATGCCTCAGGAATTTAAAGCCCTCCCTCCTGCACCAGCTCTCCACTTTTGTGGACAATCTGCCCCTGATTTATGACCAGCAGAAGTAGAAGGCTGATCACAGATCCTTGACATCATTTGCCATCAATTTAAATCTCACTGAACCAAAGTCATAGATTGGAATAAAGCTAATTTTGAGGGGGATGAGAATTGAATTAGGGAAATAAACTGAAAAAAAATGACGGACAAAGAGATAGAACAGCAGTGGGAAATATTTAAAATGGTTATCAATAGAGCTCAGGACAAATATATTGCTTTAAAAAACAAGAACAAACGAGCCAATAATGAACCATGTGGATGAATAAAGAGATAAAGGTCAAACTGAAACTGAAAAAACAGGCATATACCAAGTACACAGACAATAAAGGAGAGGATGACAAAAGGGAATAAAGAGGTCGGAAAGAAGTCAAAAAACAATTAGGAAAGCAAAACGGAACTACAAAATTAAATTAATCGAGGAATATAAAAAGAAATAGTAAAGTATTCTACAGACACAACATCAAAAAGCGAATCAGGATAGGGATAAGAGCACGAACTGCTGCACATGATAAACTCACAGATAATGACAGTGAAATGGAAAAAATATTTAATAACTACTTTACCTCGGTATTTACCAGAGAGACTAACAAGGTGGGCAATACATTAGAAGAAATCAAAAAAGATATAAAAACATTTAAAATAGAAAAAGGGGTGATAATTGATAAACTAATCAAACTTAGAGAGGGTAAAAATTCTGGTCCGTATGGATTGTATCCGCACATTTTAAAACAAGTTCGGGACAAGATAGTCAAGACACTATTGCACATATATAACAATTCATTAGAAAAGGAAATATCTGTAGTATCAGAGGACTAACTAATGTGATTCCTATATTTAAAAAGGGAGATAGAACAAGTCCAGGAAACTATAGACTAATTAGCTTAACCTCAGTGTTAGGAATCTTTACTCAAAGACACAATAGAAAAATATCTAGAAACTGAAAATATAATAAAGAGTAATCAGCATGGATTGCAAAAGGGAAGATCATCCTTAACCAACCTTATTGAATTATTTGAAGTAGTAACAGAAAGAGTAGACAAGGGTACATAAGAACACAAGAAATAGGAGCAGGAGTAGGCCATTTGGCCCCTCGAGTCTGCTCCGCCATTCATTAAGATCATGGCTGATCTGATCATGGATTCAGTTCCACTTCCCTGGCTGCTCCCCATATCCCTTTATTCCCTTATTGCTCAAAAATCTGTCTATCTCTGCCTTAAATATATTCAATGACCCAGCTTCCACAGCTCTCTGGGGCAGAGAATTCCATAGATTTACAACCCTCTGGGAGAAGAAATTCCTCCTCATCTCAGTTTTAGTTTCCCCATGAGTGGAAATATCCTCTCTGCATCCACCTTGCCGAGCCCCCTCATTATCTTATATGTTTTGATAATGTCATCTCTCATTCTTCTGAACTCCAATGAGTATAGACCCAACCTACTCAACCTATCTTCACAAGTCAACCCCCTCATCTCCGGATCAACCTAGTGAATGCAGTTGATGTAATATATTTGGATTTCCAAAAGGTCTTCGATAAAGACTAAGGTCAGTGTATGTGGAGTCAGGGGGCAGGTAGCAGAATGGATAGCAAACTGGCTACAATGCAGAAAAGAGAGTAGAGTTTAAGGGTAGTTCAGACTGGCAAAAGATGGAAAGCGGAGTACCACAAGGATCTATGCTGGGATATGCTGTTGTTCACCATTTATATTAACGATTTGGACACGGGAAGTGGATGTATAATTTCTAAATTTGCGGATGACACTAAATTAGGGGGTGTAGTTAATACAAAGGAATGATACGACAAAATACAAGACTTTAATAAATTTGCAGAATGGGTGTTTGATTGGAAAATTAATTTCAATATAGATAGTCTGAGGTAGTACATTTTGGTAGGAAGTATAAGGCCACACACACCTCAGATAGGTTAGTACCAATGTTCCCTGTATGCTGCGCATTGTTTTGCGTCGCCCGTTTCATTTATTGCACGGTCCTTTTAAATTTCCAGGCATGCACAGTATTTACAATGGAGAAGTAGGTGAGCAGCCTGCATGGGACCTTTCCCATGCAGCTTAGAGGGAACATTGGTCAGTAAAGATCAAGAACTCACTGTGTGAAGGAGCTTTGCAGAGTAATCACATCCACTTGGTGGGGTGTTGAAGGTTCTAGTGCTTGGAGACAGCAGCTTCTAATGGGATGGGAGTGAATTCTGAAGGAGAGCAGTGCCTCTTTCACAAAACTGCAAGCTATCTTCCATTGGGTAATTGCTGTCACACTAGCAGCAATCACAAGTGATTATTTGTAAGTGTAAGCAACTCTGGCAAATGAATTTTAACATTGATAAGTGTGAGGGTATTACATTTTGGAAAGAAAAATAAGGAGATCAAATATTACTTGGAAAATAAGAATCAATAGGGTAGAGGAGCAGAGGGATTGTGGGGGGGGCGGGGGGGGTTGGTAAAGATACACAAATCACTAAAAATTGCGATGCAAGTTAATAAGGCCATAAAAAAAGCAAACCAATCACTAGGGTTCATTTGGAGCAACTGGCTTCAGCCAAGCAGCTGAAGGCCAACATAAAAAGCAGGCTTTAAAGTTTTAGAACATCACTAACAGAAACCGTGTTATTCCTGTTGGCAGAAACAACCCAATAAGATCAATTCCCACTGAATCTGAAGTGCATCCAAAACAGTATGTAATTATCCTTCCAGCCCAAATGTCTACCCTGTGCTAGAATGGTGAAATCTGAGGCTCCCCAGATATTGGGCCTTGGGCCTCATTATAATGGAGCAATATTAACAGCCCGCCAGTGAAAAATCGGGATGCTTAAGTAAGCGGGCCCAGGATCTGGATAGGTTGGGTGGGTGGGGGGAGGGGAAAGGGCCAAGGCAATAAGGGGCTGAGGGCTGGAGAACTAGGAATCACAGTGGGCTGTAGTAGATCGGGGGTCAGGAGTGGCTGTGATTGGGAGGGTGAGGATCAGGGTTGGGAGGTGCTCTCTAGGGCTAGTCTCCCAGAGTGTAGCCTGGAATGGTGTTCGCTGGGTAATCCAACCTTGGAGAGTATCTGATGCATTTCAAATGCAGCAGAAGTTAGATCAGGTTGTGTAAGAAAGTGGATGTCATCCCTGCATTCCCTTAAATCAGGCACTCCTGGATATGTTTGTGGGCTATGCCCATTGCCAAAATGTTCACCCCTTTTCAAGCACCCGAGTTCTGTAGGACATCCAAATCCTGGTCAGTGAAATTGGGTGTACAAATATTTTGGGCAACTATTTGAATAGTATCAATCTAATGCTCTGTGTGTCTGGGCTAAATCCATTTTCATATTTTATGCTATTGGTAAATTATTAATTAGCTGGTTGAGAGGTGTGAGAACACCATTGTTAGCAGTGTGCCCCGAGTAGCTATTTTCTGCATCTAGTACGATTGAACTTGTGCACACAAGACCAGGGAGGAAAAATTGGGAGCACTGCCATTTTGATTGGTGACTATTCAGTACAACCAAAAACAGCATAGTTCGCTCTCTCAGGAGAAGTGGAAAGTATTAACATTTTACAAGTCATAGCACTATTATTACTGTAAACATTCATAAAATAATTTGTTTCTGTACATTTATTTGAATATGAATTTTTCATTTGAAATTATTGAGGTTATACCAGAATATTAAGTCCCAGATCGGTCGGTCCTTGAGCCACAATGTATTCAATACCAGTTTCATACACATCCATTGGCCTCCTGTATTTAAAAACCGTGCCTGCAAGGTGGACGTTTCTTGGACCTTCTACTTTTAAATTGCCATTCACAAAGAAGTTTCCAGACTCATCAGCAATGGCTGCAAGGTAAATAAAAGCACAGATAAAACTCATTCTTCCTGCAGGATGTTATTAAAAGAGAGAGAGACTCGCAAACTTGGCAATGACAAGGCAGTGCTTGCTGCTGGAGCCTGAAACACTGTACCTGGGTGAACAAGGCCATTCTTTACAAGGGGCAGCTAACTTGTAAACGTAAGCTTGTAAAACAAACTGCTACCAGTGAAGATATAGGAAAGGGAGTTTTCAGTGGTACTGTTCACTATATTCTACTGAGGGGAGAGAAAGAACAATAATGATGGCTCTGATGTTCCCCTTAGGGGGTTCTCTCATATGGGAGATAATGAAACAAGTAAATCATCACGGGTTCCAATTCAGCATCTCTAAAGGTTTGATAATAATGGGATAGACTTTCTGTCAGCATTCTCTCACTGTAAATTTAGAAACAATCTTTGAAAAACAGCATAAATGGCTGCCCAGGGATTCTGCTGTAGTTACAGCCGGAGATCAGGAGAATGGCCATGGAAATTCCATCCTAGTATCTTTATATCTAGAGTGGTTGCAGCAGAGATCGTTGCATCTTTCAAGAGAAATTGGATAAATATTTGAAGCAGAGGATACAGGATTGTTCTAGCAAAGAGCCAGCATAGACACAATGGGCTAAATTGCCCCCTTCTGTGTTGTAAAATTCTATGATTCAATGATTCCTTATGTCAGTGTTTCTCTGTTTCCACACACTTAACAGTAGCCTCTTGAATGTAGGATATATACTGAAAAAACCTTAACATGTGGAGCAAAGAATACGTCACAAGGAACCATGAAATAATAGTTATATCTCTTTTATAGATCACTTCTGATCAGCCGTCCTCCATCGTGGGAATATAAATATTTCACAGTTCCCTGTAATAGCACCTTTTTTTATTAGAATACAGCATTTCCAAGCTAGAATCATAATATCAAAATATTGCATAAAAATAGCATTTTATATTCAATAATAAAATAAAATTACATTAATACATACTTACTATTCACTATTTACTAACAACACATTGAGTCAAGCAAATATACTATTACATGAGCCAGTGCTAACAGAGAACACAATAAAGGACAAGATTATAGATACCTCAGGTGCTCTTATACATACCCAAAACATCATCTGATTTCTTTCTTTCAATTATCTGGATATCTGTTGCACCAACTGGGATGTGTGTTATTAGGGAATAACCTAGGAAACAGTTTGATAAACTTTAATTTCAAAGTCCGTGCCAATCTACAAATAATCTACAGCACAGCATAAGCTCCAGGGCTAAGAGGATTAGCTGGCAACCCTGACCTTAAACCCTAGAAATGTTTGAGGGAAAAAAGAAAAACAGTACACAAAGGGGGTGAAATCTGGTCGCGCCTCTGTTGCGGCGTTAATCCAGGCGGAGCAGTGCGTTTAACGCCTTGAAAAAGTTTGCATCTCCTGCCCAGAAATTCGTTAGAATCGGTCGAAGAGCTGACAGGGGCGATCAATCAGCCGTCACACACCAGACGAGGGGGGGGGGGGGGAACGCTAATGAAAGTTTTGCAGACCCATTGCGTTTGCGCGGAACTTCGAATCAAATCCCAGGAAACGCCGACTCTTAAATGGATAGTAATGAACCCAGTAAAGTTTCCAAAATCACGTTTTCAATCTGTACGGTTATGTCTGTCTGCCGCTGCAAACTCGGGAGGCTCACACACCGTATTCCGTGTAAACGTTGCATTGACTGTGACCTCAGAGAGCAGTGCTTCCTCATCCCTTTAAGTAGCCACCAGTTAACGACTCTGCAAGCCTGTACCGACTGTTTTCCCAGACGTTGTTCTTGGCGGGTGCTCAATGAGGTAATGATCGGTCAGTAGCTAGGTGCTAATGGTTTGCGCCCCCGGTGAGCCTCTAATGAATTTTCCATCGTGGCGCTAAAAGCTGCGTGCCCGGTCGCTAAGCTCTAACGCTTGCATTAAAGCCCCCTCTGGCCGCTAACTGAGGCTATAAACTGAAAATCCAGTCCAAAGGCTTTGAAGGGGCTGAGAATACAATGGCAGGCACCTGATGGGCATCAGCCTCTTCCCCAGAAGATCAGGCATGGGGTCAGAGGCCTGCAGCTCACCCAATGTACTCTGCGTGCCAAAATGTGGGTGGATCGTAAATAGGGATCTGGAAGCTTGTGCATAAACTATACACAAAGCTCATTAATGCCCACAAAATTATTTAACCTAGTGGGCCTCCTCACAAACTGACTGAATGGGTGCTAAAGGGGAGGCCTTACTTCAAAAAAAAATTCCCTTTTGTGGTCTTGCATCCTTTCTGCCCCCTTCCCTTAACTCCCCTTCATCCTTTCTTCCTCTGCCCTGGACACCAAACCACTTTCCTTCCTACCACCACATCCCCTCCCAGGCAAATCTGCCAACACTCAACAACTTTTCATTGGTTGATGGTGCAGAAATTGTAACTGCCACTACTCCTTGGCACGACCAGCACATCATGAGCTACTCATTGGAACACCATAAAATGATACCAATCAGCAGACCTTGCATTATCAGCAAAGTCGTCTCATTCGTGTGCAGGTGCATGGAACATCAAAGAGACAATGGTTGCGAGGGTGCTGGGACCACAGATGACCCACAAACAATTTCTAAACTAGTTGAAAGAATAAATTGTGCTAGTGGAAATACAATGGCTAATTTTACAAGTTTGCTTTCTCAGCATGTAACTTTGCATTAGGGGAAGAGGCCCTTCAGCCCATCGTGTCTGTGTTGGCTCTTTGATAGAGCAATACAAAACTAATTCCACTGCTCTGCTCTCACCCCATAGCCCTATTTCAAACATTTATTACACTTTCCCTTATAAATGCAATGATGCCTCAACACACTCTCTGGCAAAGCAGTCGATGCTCAAACAACCCCCTGTGTAAAGACATTTCTCCTAAACCCTCTCCTCACTCGGTTAATGATAATTTTAAATTGATGACCCCCCCCACCCTCATCACTGACTCCCATAGTGTTTCCATACTCACGCTATCAAAACTTTTCATAATTTGAATAAGCTCTATTATATCCTTTCTTAGTCTTCTCTGTTCCAGTGGAAGTAGTTCCAGTACAAGAACATAAGAATTAGGAGCAGAAGTAGGCCATTTTGCCCCTCGAGCCTGCACCGCCATTCAACAAGATCATGGCTGATCTTCTAACTCAACTTTCAATCGATCTGTCTTGAATATACTTTGCTTCCACAGCCCTCTGGAGCACAAAATTTCAAAGATTCACCACCCTCTGAGTGAAGAAGGTTCTCCTCATCTCAGTCCTAAATGGCCAACCCCTTATTCTGAAACTGTGACTCTTTTTTCTAGACTCTCCAGCCAGAGGAAACATCCTTCCTGCATCTATCCAGTCAAGCCCTGTAAGAATTTTATATGTTTCAATTAGATCACCTCAAACCCGGCACCAAGCTCATGGTCTACAAAGCAGTGATGATACCCGCCCTCTTATATGGCTCAGAGACATGGACTATGTACAGCAGGCACCTCAAAACACTGGAGAAGTACCACCAATGCTGCCTCCGCAAGATCCTGCAAATCCATTGGCAGGATAGGCACACCAACATCAGTGTCCGTGCTCAGGCCAATATCCCCAGCATCGAAGCACTGACCTCGCACGATCAGCTCTGCTGGATGGGCCACATCGCCCGCATGCCTGGCATGAGACTCCCAAACCAAGCACTCTACTCGGAGCTCCGACATGGCAAGCGAGCCCCAGATGGGCAGAGGAAATGCTTCAAGAACACCCTCAAAGCCTCCTTGAAAAAATGTAACATCCTCACTGACACCTGGGAATCCCTGGCCCAAGACCACCCAAAGTGGAGGAAAAGCATCCGGGAGCACCTCGAGTCTCGTCGCCGAGAGCAAGCTGAAGCCAAGCGCAGTCAGCGGAAGGAGCATGCGACAAACCAGACGCCCCTCCGTTCCTCTGCCCCATCTGTGACAGAGACCTTAGGTCCCGCATTGGACTTTTCAGTCACCTGAGAACTCACTTTTAGAGTGGAAGCAAGTCTTCCTCGATTTCGAGGGAATGCCTAGCATGATGATGATCTACCAATTACAACCTCAAAACAGATTTGTCAAACATGATTTCCCTTTCATAAATCCATGTTGACTCTGCCCAATTCTATTATTATTTTCTAAGTGCCCTGTTACCATGTGCTTAATAATAGATTTTAACATTTTCTCTACTACTGATGTCAGGCTAACTGGTCTGTATTTCCCAGTTTTCTCTCTCCCTCCTTTCTTAAGGGGTTACATTAACTACCTTCCAATCTGCGGTAACCATTCTAGAATTTATGAAATTTTGGAAGATGACAACCAATACATCCACTATCTATCTCTATAGTCACCTCTTTCAAAACCCTAGGATGCAGGCCATCAAGTCTAGGGGATTTATCGGCTTCCAGTCCCATTAATTTCTCCAGTATGATTTTTTTTACTAATACTAATTTCTTTCAGTTCTTCATTCTCACCAGACGCTTGATTCTCCACTATTTCCAGGAGGTTTTTTGTGCCTTCTCCCGTGAAGACAGACACAAAGTATTTGTTTAATTTCACTGCCATTTCCTTATTCTCCATTATAATTTCTCCTGTCTCAGCCTGTAAGGGACCCACATTTACTTTCGCTAATCTTTTCCTTTTTGCACAGCTGTAAAAGCTTTTACCGTCTGTTTTTCTGTCTCTCGCTAGTTTACTCTCTTTCTATTTTCTCTTTCTTTATCAATTTCTTAGTCCTTCTTTGCTGAATTCTAAAATCCTTCGAATCCTCAGACTGCTCTTTTTGACAACATTATTGCCTCTTCCTTTGATCTAATACTATCTTTAACGTTTCTTGTTAGCCATGGTTGGATCTTTACGGTGGATTTTTGTGCCTTAAAGGAATGTATGTTTGTTGTAAATTATGTATTAATTCTTTAAATGCTAGCCATTGCTTGTCTATGGTCATACCTTTTAATGTAGTTTCCCAGCTACCTTAGCCAACTCTCCCTTCATAACTATGTGGTTTGTTTTGTTTAAAGTTAAGACCCTAGTTTCGGATTTAACTAAATCACTTTCAAGATCAACATAAAATTCTAACATATTATAGTCACTCTTCCCTAAAGGCCTCTTTACTGCAAGTCTATCTCAAGTCTTTCCTCATAACTATAATTTCTCATCCCTGGCATAATTCTGGTGAATCCACACTGTGGCCTAACCTATGTTTATATAAATTCATCATTACTTCTTTACTTTTGTACTCTATGCCCCTATTTATAAAAGGGAATTCTATTGGCCTTTTTATGGCTTTATCCAATTGCATTCACACTTTCATGGAATTATATATTTGAACCATTACGTCTCTGTTCAGCCACAGCCTTCAATGTCTTTCCAGTAAGTATACTCCATTAAATTGTATCTGTCACCTGTCTGCCCTTCACCCTGACCTGTCTATATTATTATATATTATATATATATCACACAAATAGCTGACCCAATGGTCGCCCCAACTCTTTCTTTCCTCTTTATTAACCAACTTTCTAACCATCCTAAATTTCCTCCTACACCATACACCTGAATATTTCCAACAAATCTCATGAGACAACTTATCAAACACCGTCTGAAATTTCACATACACGGTATTCTCTTTATCCATCCAGCTGCTTCTTCAAAGATCTCTACTAACCTTTTCAAATATAACTTGCTGTTAGCAAATTCATGCCGGCTGTATTTGATTAACTCATGCATTTCCACATGCTTAGTAACTTTATCTCAAATTATGCAATCTAAGAGCTTGCCCACAACTTTCGTTAAGACTAATCTGGCTATGGTTGCTTGATTTATTAATTCTCCCTTCTTGGATGAGGGTGTTACATCAGCTACTATCCAGCTCCACAGCACGATTTTAATATTTAAAGAGGATTGAAAAGTTGTTGGCCTGATGCTCTCTGACTTTTATCAACAGCATAAGGTGCAGCCATCATAGAAACATAGAAAATAGGTGCTGGAGTAGGCCATTCAGCCCTTCGAGCCTGCACCACCATTCAATATGATCATGGCTGATCATGCAACTTCAGTACCCCATTCCTGCTTTCTCACCATACCCCTTCATCCCTTTAGCCGTAAGGGCCACACCCAACTCCCTTTTGACTATATCTAACGAACTGGCCTCAACAACTTTTTGTGGTAGAGAATTCCACAGGTTCACAATTCTCTGAGTGAAGAAGTTTCTCCTCATCTCGGTCCTAAATGGCTTACCCCTTATCCTTAGACTGTGACCCCTGGTCTGGACTTCCCCAACATCGGGAACATTCTTCCTGCATCTAACCTGTCCAATCCCGTCAGAATTTTATATGTTTCTATGAGATCCCCTCTCATTTTTCTAAATTCCAGTGAATATAAGCCTAGTCGATTCAGTCTTTCTTCATATGTCAGTCCTGCCATCCCAGGAATCAGTCTGGTGAACCTTCGCTGCACTCCCTCAATAGCAAGAGTGTCCTTCCTCAGATTAGGAGACCAAAACTGAACACAATATTCCAGGTGAGGCCTCACCAAGGCCCTGTACAACTGCAGTAAGACCTCCCTGCTCCTATACTCAAATCCTCCCAACATGCCATTTGCCTTCTTCACCGCCTGCTGTACCTGCATGCTAACTTTCAATGACTGATGTACCATGACACCCAGTGCCATGTGTAGGCTTGAATTTTGCTCATGCTGAATGGTTGTTAGGCATTTGAGGGCACCTCCCATAGTTTCTATTGTGATAAACAATTATTCTCTGTCCCTTTTCTGTAATAACAGCAACTGTCTATATTGATCTGCCAGTTCGAGTGGTATAAACAAAAACATTAGCAAGTTTCAAAGTGAAACTGGACGTTATTACAGAACAGATAGAATACTAGTGAGATTAGCTTTGGTACATTGAATAGCCTAGCTTCAGATTTGATCTCCAGTATGTGCTGCATTAGCTGATCTCAGCTGAGACATATGGTAGAAACACTCAGTGCCCAGGCTATGGAGAGGAAAACCAGTTAGTTCCCATTACTGTTCACTATCCAGTGACCTCTTTTGAAAAATGCACAGGCGAGAACAAGATCTTTGATGCCTTTTGTGGTAGAATTCTGGTACGAACACACTGTCTGGATTCACACATGAAGAATGGTCACGTGCCCATGGCACTGTACCTCAGCAAGATTCAGCAGGAAGGGAGAAAAATGGAGGAACAATAATCAAATGACAGTTTTTACCAGCTGCACTGAACCAGTGAGGGTGGCAGCTCTATCGTGCATGCAGCATGAACTCCATGCAGTACAGACTTTCCCCGTGTGTCTCACAGCCGGCAGCTTTGCTACAGGTTGCTTTCAGCTATTTGAAAAAGCCCAACACAATAACAGACTATGTTCACCAGAGAAAAAAACATGTTCATATTTGCGTTCTTACCCAGATGCGATGCTCCTTTCCTGTAGTTGCCAGTAACTCGTATACAGCTGCTTCCATTGCCCTGGCAGATACCACATTTGTCTAGGGTATGGGTAGAAAAGAGCACCCCGTCACATCCGATGGGCTGCAGAATACAGAGAGCGTATGAAGAGAGAGTCAATAAGGTTGTCACATTATCAGAATTCTAAAATGTATCTATTCAAATTAGGTTCACAACCTCACAGCCGCCAGCTACACACACTCCTCGGTATTCCCCGTATTTACAAGATGTTCCATCCCGTGCTGGGACCATTAGCTGTCTCTGGCCGTCTACTGTAGTACACTGAAGATCACAAGGCTTGCTCGAAATGTGCACGTAATCATCTGCAAGAAATGAAAAAGAACCTGCATTTACATAGTGACTTATCATTACATCTCTCAGAAATATCCCAAAGCATCATCATCATCATAGGCAGTCCCTCGGAATCGAGGAAGACTTGCTTCCACTCTTAGAATGAGTCCTTAGGTGGCTGAACAGTCCAATACGAGAGCCACAGTCCCTGCCACAGGTGGGACAGACAGTTGTTGAGGATAAGAGAGGGTGGGACAGGTTTGCTGCACATTCTTTCCGCTGCCTGCGCTTGTTTTCTGCATGCACGCGGCGATGAGACTCGAGACACTCAGCACCCCTCCCCGGATGAGCTTCCTCCACTTAGGGCTGTCTTTGGTTAGGGACTCCCAGGTGTTGGTGGGTGTGGTGTATGTAGCACACAAATCACTGACTCCACACGGTCTGGTGTAAATCTAACTGCTGGGACCTTCGTCCTTTATTGTTCAGCTCTAGAGTGCCTCTGAGGTGTGGTGGTCAGCCTTATATAGTGCCTGTTCTTGGTACTTCCAGGTTCCCACACAGCGCCCTCTGTGGTGTGGCATAGTGCTTACATTACATTTAAGGTACCAGGACGATACACACATCATTACATAACATCACCTCCCCCCCCGCCCCACCCCCACCAGGACGCAGGACGATGATACATACATCAATACATAACATCACACTTGTCCAACGGAAGGCAGGTAGGCATAGACAGTGCGTTAGTATGGTACATGTTATCTGGTACATTAACTAGTTATTGACTGGTAACGGATCCCTGATTTCCTTGTTAGCCCTTATCATTAATTGTATTTCATATCCATTATTTTACACATAGTGGCCATTCAGCATTAAAAAATTAATTCTTGTTATAAATTCGCCATCTCACATTAACATAGCTCATTTTAGACTCGCTCTGCCTTACAGAAGTCCTTTGTGGGGACCACCTCTTGGTAAGGCCCTTTTAAGACTCACGGGTGCATTTCCGTTTTAAGGCGCCATCTTTGATGAAGGAGGATTCCACGAGGCTTCTCCTTGGGCGCTGCCATCTTTGATGCTCTGCTGCTCTGGACACGATGCCGCCACCATCTTGCTCTCCGCCGTTCCGGATGCCCTCCGCCGTTGCAGCCTCCGCTCCCCTCCGCTGCCACCTGACTTGCCGCCTCCCCCGCGGCGGCCTCCCCTGCAGCCGCCGTGGCTGCCAACCTCCAGCTGCTGCTGCCGCCCGACTCTCCCTCTGCGTGGGCCCCTCCGATCCGCCGGCCATCCTGGATCCCTCGCACCCAGCCCGCAGCGCCCCGCCGGCTCACCCACCCCCCCACTAGGCCCGCCTCTGCAGGGCTGCTTGCCTGTGGGGGCTGAGGCTGCAGGATCTCTGTGTGAGGTCCGGGCCTGGGGCTTGCTCTGCTTGCCTGTGGGTGGATTGAGGCTGCAGCTCCAGCTCGGTCGGCGCTGCTCTCTGGGGACCCGGGGCACGGCAGCACCCCGGGGAGCAGCATCCTGTGGAGTGGTGAAGTATTCCCAGCTCCCACGAACCGTCCCCATCCACCTCCGGCCGAGGAGCGCGGCCCATCGCCTGCAACGACCCACAAAGGTAAACCGTGCGACTCATCCCCGTGGGATACCTGCACCATCGCTCTGCCAAGAACAGGTATGAGTTCCCTGGTGTAGGTACGCAGCTTCGCCGTGACCGGGACCAGCTTGGGTCGTGCAGCTGGGTTAATCCACAGTTTATCAAAAGTTCTCCGACTCATCAACGATGGACCCGAGACCGTGTCCACTTCCATACTCACAGGGACTCCGTTGATTTTTACTTCCCTCATCACTGGGGGCGAATCGTCAGTACACGTGTACAGTCCAAACACCTCATCTTCTTCTACCTGCTCCTCGCTGAACAGTAGATCATCCCCCATCTCCTCAGCCACATGGTGAGTCCGATTTCTTTTACACATACGCTGAAGGTGGCCTTTCGTGTGGCAGGTATTGCACGTGTACTCCGTAAACCTGCACCGGTGAGCCCCATGGCTTCCTCCACAGCGCCAGCATGGTGCTGCTTGATTGGCCCCCCTCAGCGGACTCTGAGTTCCAGGACCCCGAGGTCCGTGCTCTCTGCCCCGGGCAGAGCCACGTTCTGCAGTTTTGTCCGTGGTGGGGCGCAATCCTGTGGACAGTGCCTGCCGGGTTCGAGACTGTGTGGATTATTTGCTTGGTGCTGCAAGTCGAGGTCATATATGCCTGGCTGATGGTGATGGCCTTTGTCAGAGTGACTGTGGGTTCCGTGGCTAGCAGCTTGTGAAGGAGGCCCTCGTGGCCAATCCCCATAACGAAAACGTCCCGCAAAGCCTCGTCAAGGTGTGCGCCAAAATCACACGGCGCCGTGAGTCTCCTGAGGTCCGCAGCATATTTGGTGATATCCTGGCTCTCAGGTCTGCAGTGATGGTAAAATTTGTGTCTGGCCGTGAGGATGCTCTCCTTCGGTTTCAACTGGTCACGAATGAGTTCAGTCAGCTCCTCGTATGACTTGTTCCTGGCGCTCCCGGGTGCCAGCAAATCCCTGACGAGACAGTAAACCTCATCTCCACAACTGGAGAGCAATATCGCCTTACGCTTATCTCTCACTGCGTCCGTGTCCTCTGTCAGGTCGTTTGCTGTGAAGTAGTACTCGAGCCTTTCCGTGAAGGCCTCCCAATCATTGCCCACGGTAAAATCCTTTAGCGAGCCCAGAGTAGCCATGGTTACGTAGAGTACGTCCGCTTCCTCGTTGCCAATGTGGTGTATGTAGCACACAAATCACTGACTCCACACGGTCTGGTGTTAATCTAACTGCTGTGACCTTCGGTCCTTTATTGTTCAGCTCCAGAGTGCCTCTCAGGTGTGGTGGTCAGCCTAATATAGTGCCTGTTCTAGGTACTGCCAGGTTTCCCACCACAGCGCCCTCTGTGGTGTGGCATAGTGCTTACATTACATTTAAGGTACCAGGATGATACACACATCATTACATAACAGTGGGGATGTTGCACTTTATCAGCAAGGCTTTGAGGGTATCCTTGTAACGTTTCCTCTGTCCACTTTTGGCTCATTTGCCATGAAGGAGTTCCGAGTAGAGCGCTTGCTTTGGGAGTCTCATGTCTGGCATGTGGACAATGTGGCCTGCCCAGCGGAGCTGATCAAGTGTGGTCAGTGCTTCAATGCTGGGGATGTTGGCCTAGTCGAGGACGCTAATGTTGGTGTGTCTGTCCTCCCAGGGGATCTATAGGATCTTGCGGAGGCATCGCTGGTGGTATTTCTCCAGCAACTTGAAGTGTCTACTCTACATGGTCCATGTCTCTGAGCCATACAGGAGGGCGAGTATTACTACAGCTCTGTAGACCATGAGCTTGGTGATAGATTTGAGGGCCTAGTCTTCGAACACTCTTTTCCTCAGCCGAAGGCTGCGCTGGTGCACTGGAGGCAGTGTTGAATCTCCTCCTCAATGTCTGCTTTTGTTGATAAGAGGCTCCCAAGGTATGGGAAATGGTCCACGTTGTCCAGGGCTGCACCGTGGATCTAGATGACTGAGGGGGGGGGGGGGGGGGGGGGGCAGTGCTGTGCAGCGAGGACAAGCTAGTGGAGGACCTTTGTCTTACGGATGTTTAGTGTAAGGCCCATGCTTTCGTACGCCTCAGTAAATACAATGACTATGACTTGGTGTTCAGCTTCTGTATATGCGCAGATGCAGGCGTAGTCTGCGTACTGTAGCTCGACGACAGAGGTTGGGGTGATCTTGGACCTGGCCTGGAGACGGCAAAGGTTGAACAGCAGCTTCCCACTGGTTCTGTAGTTTAGTTCCACTCCAGCGGGGAGCTTGTTGACTGTGAGGTGGAGCATAGCAGCGAGAAAGATTAAGAGGGTTGGGGCGATGATGCAGCCCTGTTTGACCCCGGTCCGAATGTGGATTGGGTCTGTAATGGATCTGTTGGTAAGGATCACGGCCTGCATGTCGTCATGGAGCAGGCGGAGGGTGTTGACGAACTTTTGGGAGCATCCGAAACAGAGCAGGACGCTCCATAGACCCTCGCGGTTGACAGTGTCAAAGGCTTTTGTAAGGTCGAAGAAGGCCACGTAAAAGAACATAAGAAATAGGAACAGGAGTAGGCCATACAGCCCCTCGAGCCTGCACCGCCATTCAATAAGATCATGGCTGATCTGATCATGGACTCAGCTCCACTTCCCTATCCGCTCCCCATAATCCCCTATTGTTTAAGAAACTGTCTATTTCTGTCTTAAATTTATTTAATGTCCCAGCTTCCACAGCTCTCTGAGGCAATGAATTCCACAGATTTACAACCCTCTGAGAGAAGAAATTTCTCCTCATCTCTGTCTTAAATGGGCGGCCCCTTATTCTAAGATCATGCCCTCTAGTTCTAGTCTCCCCTATCAGTGGAAACATCCTCTCTGCATCCACCTTGTCAAGCCCTCTCATAATCTTATACATTTCGATAAGATCACCTCTCATTCTTCTGAATTCCATTGAGTAGAGGCCCAACCTACTCAACCTTTCCTCATAAGTCAACTCCCTCATTTCCGGAATCAACCTAGTGAAGGGCTGGCGCTGCTCCCTGCGTTTTTCCTGCAGCTGTCACGCTGCAAAGATCATGTGCGTTGTGCCCCGTAGGGGATGAAATCCGCACCGTGACTCCGGGAGGAGCTCCTCGGCCACAGGGAGAAGACGGTTGAGGAGGACTCTAGCGACAATTTTCCCAGTGGCTGATAGCAGGGAGATTCCGCTGTAGTTGCCGCAGTCGGACTTGTCCCCTTTTTTAAAGATGGTCATGATCACTGCCTCTCTGAGATCTCCCGGCATGCTCTCCTCCCTCCAGATGAGAGAGGTCATGTATCCGTGCCAACAGCGCCTCTCCGCCATACTTTAGCGCCTCAGCAGGGATTCCATCTGCTCCCGTAGCCTTGTTGTTCTTGAGCTGTCTTATGGCTTTTCCTACCTCATGCAGCGTTGGGGTTTCACTGAGGTGGTGGCGGATCGCATGCTGCGGGATGGAGTCGAGAACACTCGAGTCAAAGACAGTGTCTCGATTGAGGAGATCTTCGAAGTGCTCCTTCCAGCGGGCCCTGACTGCCTCGGTGTCCTTGATGAGTGTTTCTCCGTTCTTGGCCAGCAGTGGGGTGGGGCCTTGGGAGTTTGGACTGTAGGTGGCCTCAGAAATATCCCAAAGCACTTCACATACAATGAATCACTATCCACAAACAGCAATGAGATGCATCAATAGTTAATCTGATTGGTGATGTTGGCTAAGTACTGGAAAGAGTCAGCAGCAGAGGCCACAATACTTAAACAGAGCGGGTCCGAGGACAGTGCGGACCTGGAGGGAGTGGGCAGCAGAGGCGGCAGTACAAATACGGAGAATTACAAAAGAACAGTATAAAAACAAGGAGTGATGTCACAGGACAGCAGGTAGGCGAGTATTAGCTTTTTATCCCCTCTCTCATTTAACTAGATCAACAATTAACAATAATAATCATTTGAACAAAAACTTTAATTAAGAGAGCAAGAGAAGCAGCCGGAGATAAAGGTAAGCACAACTTAAGACTCTTAGGGGCCAAAATTACCCTCCAGCCTACTGATTTCGAAGAGTTCTATCCGCCCCAATCTGGAGAAATTCAGGTATTTGTGTTCTTTTTTGTTGTGGGGTGGAAGTTGCCTCAACATCGGAAGTGCGGTTGTGTCGGAGTAGCCGCCACTAGCAGGGCGGAATTGGGGCGTGTCGGAGTAGCCGCCACTAGCAGGGCGGAATTGACACTGGGCCATCAGGATGGGTTTCAGCCGGGCTGGGCCAGTGTCCTGGCACCCAAGAGGGGGTGCCAGGCTGACTGTTGGTGGCCCAGCCAAATTCTCAGGCATAATTGTGTGGTCGGCTCAACCTGGCAGTCGGTCGACAATAAAAAATAAAATGGAGTCGCTGGTAGTGACACCTCCCGGTTAAGGACGGCCGTGCCGCCCAGCCACAGAACTGTTACTGACAGCAAAAGCTGTCAGTGGCACCGACCGGCAGCGCCGTAGTTCCTGCCGGGCAATTATCGAAAGGGGTAATTTCCCGTGGGGAAATTTCAGAAACGGGTCGCTGCTGCTGTCGGCTAGAGGAGCTCAAGTTCCAGGTTTCGGAGTTTGAGCAGCAGCAGGCGTCAATGCGGTGCATCCATGAGATCGAGAGCTACGTGGATAGCACGTTTCAAGAGGTGGTCACTCTGCAACACAAGAGTGTGCAGGCAGAGAGGGAATGTGTGACCGTCAGACAGACAAGGAAAACCAGGCAGGTAGTGCAGGAGTCCCCCCAGAGTGCATCTCACTCTCCAACCAGTATCCAATACTGAATACTGGTGAGAGAGATGGTTGTTCTGGAGAGTACAGACAGAGCCAAGTCTATGGCATCACAGGTGGCTCAGCTGTACAGGGTGGGAGGAAGAAGATCGGAAAGCAATAGTAAGAGATAAGAAATAGGAGCAGGAGTAGGCTATACGGCCCCTCGTGCCTGCTCCACCATTCAATAAGATCATGACTGATCATTGAGCTAGTGATAGGGTGTAAGGGGATAAAATACGGTCACTAAAGTGGATACTGAACGAAGTGAATTGATCTGACACATGGTCCAGATTGAAGGGCTTATCAGTATTAGGAGGTTCTGAGGAAATTGGGAGTTCCTCTACTTTATGGTAGGGATTGTAATTGTAAATTGACCGATTGTAGTAAAACTCGTTTATGATGGGTTTTAAAAAGGGGAAGCAGCAAAGCTTGCTACACAGCAAAGCTTGATGGTTAATGAACCATCCGTTGTATTAACCTTAATACAGACTGATTCAATACTGAATAACACATCCACCAAGGACAGGAGGAAGTCAACAGTCTATTGTAGCAACATCTGAAGGGATGTTTGGGGACATAGATAGCAAACCCTGGGAAACAAGGTTAATTCACATGTCATGAGGAACTGAGGCAAAGTTGGCACCACTGAATAACACATTCCGGAAGGGTGACATGTGATGAGAGATGGACAGGGAGGGGAAACCACTCAGAGCCAGTCTGATGTAACTTCGTTGATAGCAGTTGGCTAATCGGCGGTTTTGTAGGAGGGTCATACACCTCGGAAACTGTCGATGTAAAACCTTTGTTCTTAGGTTCATCTGTGAACCCTTCCCCTGCACGCTTGAATAAAAACCGGTTGAACCGCAGTTTCATCTGAGTGATTCCGTGTTCGTTATATGGGCAGGTGTCGGTTCTTTATATCAGGGAGTTTACCTTGAAGAAGAGAAGTCTTCTTTTTACCCCAACAAAGGGGATTTGATAGCTAGGGGAACGGACAGGCATTTCTGCAGCGCAGATGTGACTCCAGGATGGTATGTTGCCTCCCTGGCGCCAGGGTCAAGGATGTCAGTGAGCAGCTGCAGAATATTCTGAGGGGGGAGAGTTAACAGCCAGAGGTCGTGGTCCATATTGATACCAACAATACAGGTAGAACGAGGAATTAGATCCTTCAGGCAGATTTTAGGGAGCTAGGAAAGAGATTAAAAAGCAGGACCTCAAAATCTATGGATTATTCCCAATGCCATGAGCTAATGAGTATAGAAATAGGAGGATAGCGCAGTTAAATGTGTGGCTGGAAAGATGGTGCAGGAGGAAGGGCTTTAAGATTCCTGGAACATTGAGACTAGTTCAGGGGGAGGTGGGACCTATCGGGGCCGGATGGGTTGCACCTCAACAGAGCTTGGGCCAATATCCTCGTGGGGGTGGCTAGTGCTATTGGGAGGGTTTAAACTAATTTTGCACAGGGATAGGCACCAGGATGTAGGATTAGAAGGGAGAAACAAGGTGCACAAAGGATTGGGAGAGACAGATAGCACTAGAGTAAGAAATAGTAAAAGTATTAAGTGGGATCAGACTAGGAAAGAATAGAACAAGGTCTAAGATAGGTTTACAGTGCATGTGTGTAAACACATGCAGTGTGGTAAACAAGGTGTGATCTGCAGCCATAAATAACCACATGGAACTATGATGTTGTGGTGACAACAGAGACCTGGCTCTAAAAAAGGACATGATTGGGTATTAAATATTCCTGGATATAAGGTGTTCAGGAAAGATTTAGGGAACATTGATCATAGTATCACAAAGTTTAGATTAGCTATGGAAAAGGACAGCGAACAATCTAGAGTAAAAATACTTAATTGGAGTAAGGCCAATTTCAGTGGGTTGAGAACGGAGCTGGCCCGGGTAAATTGGAATCAAAGATTGGCAGGCAAAACTGTAATCGAACAATGGTCTTCCTTCAAAGAGGAGGTGGTTCGGGTACTGTCGAGGTACATTCGCACGAGGAGGAAAGGTAGGGCAATCAAAGTCAGAGCTCCACGGATGACGAGACAGAAAGATGAAGCAGAAAAAAGCATGCAAGACAGATGTCAGGTTGAGAATACAAGCGAGAATCAGGCTGAATATAGAAAGTTCAGAGGGGAAAAAGAAAATAAGAGGCAAAGAGTATGAGAATAGATTAGCAGCTAACATAAAAGGAAATTTAAAAGTCTTCTATAGGCATATAAATAGTAAACTGGTAGTAAGAGGAGGGATGAGGCCGATTAGGGATGAAACAGGAGACCCACGTATGAAGGCAGAGGGAATGGCTGTGGTACTAAATTAGTACTTTGCATCTGACTTCACTAAGGAAGATGCTGCTGAGCTGCCAAAGTCATAGTGAAAGAGGTAGTGGAGATACTGGTTGGGATAAAAATTGAAAAACTAAAAAGGCTGGCTGTACTTAAAGAAGACAAGTCCCCAGGACTGGATGAGATGCAGCCTAGGATGCTCAGGGAAGTAAAGGTGGAAATTGCAGATGGATTGGCCATAATCTTCCAATCCTCGTTGGATACGGGGCTGGTGCCAGAGGACAGGAAAGTTGCAAATGTTACACACTTCTTCAAAAAAGGGTGTAAAGATAAATCCAGCAACTATAGGCCAGTCAGTTTAACCTCGGTATTGGGGAAGCTTTTAGAAACAATAATCAGGGACAAAATTAAATAGTCACTTGGACTATTGTGAAGGAAAGCCAGCACGGATTTGTTAAAGGCAACTAGTGTTTAACCAACTTGATCGAGTTTTTTGATGAGGTAATAGAGGATTGATGAGGACAATGCGGTTGACGGTGTACATGGACTTCCAAAAGGCGTTTGCTGGCAAGCCTATTATGTGGCACTTTATCAATGTTGACGCCCATGAGATAAAAGGGACCGTGGCAGTATGGATCCAAAATTGGCTAAGCGATAGGACACAGTGGTGAACGGTTGTTTTTCCAGGCTGGAGAAAGGTACACAGTGGTGTTCTCCAGACGTCAGTACAAGGACCACTGGTTTTCTTGATATATATATATGATTTGGATGTAGGTGTACAGGGCACAACTTCAAAATTTGAAGACACAAAACTTGGTAGTAGTGAACAGTGAGGAGGATAATGATAGACTTCAAGAGGACATACACAGGCTGGTGGAATAGGCGGACACGTGGCAGATGAAACTGAATGCAGAAAAGTGTGAAGTGATACATTTTGGTACAGGTACAGCATTGAAAATCCGGAGTTCCAGCATCCAAACTGTTCCGAAATCCAGACACTGGGACAACCCGTGGCCGGGTCGTCCAGAATCCGGAAAATGTTCTGGAATCCGGACCCGCCGCCGCCTCCCCCGCTCAGCTGCTGGACTCCCCCGCCTCGGGCCACCCCCTCCTCCCCCTCGCCCAGATTCGGGATGTCAGAAAGACATTTTGAAGTCCAGAAATACACAGAAGCCGGAATGGCCTTGGTCCCGAAGTTTCCAACGCTGTTCCTGTAGCAAGAATGAAGAGAGGAAATATAAACTAAAGGGTACATCCTAAAGGGGGTGCATGAACAGAAAGACCGGGGGTGGGGGGGCGGGTTTGTGTATGAATTGTTGAAGGTGACAGGGCAGGTTGAGAAAGCAGTTAAAAAAAGCTTACCGGATCCTGGGCTTCATGAATAAAAGGTATGGAGTACAAAAGAGTAGAAAGTATGATCAACCTGCATAAAATACTAGTTTGGCCTCAACTGGAGCATTGTGTCTAATTCTGGGCACCGCACTTTAGGAAGGATGTGAAGGTCTTCAGAGAGGGTTCAGAAAAGATTTACAAGAATGATTCCAGGGATGAGGGACTTGTTACTTGGATAGACTGTAGAAACTGGGGTTGTTCTCCTTAGAGCAAAGAAGATTGAGAGGAGATTTCATAGAGGTGTTCAAAATCATGAGGGGTGTGGACAGAGTATATAGAAACTGTTCCCATTGGCAGAAGAGTCAAGAACCAGATTTAAGGTGATTGGCAAAAGAACCAAAGGCGACACAAGAAAAAAAACTTTATTTACTCAGCGAGTGGCAAAGATCTGGAATGCGCTGCCTGAAAGGTTGGTGGAGGTAGATTCAATCACGGCTTTCAAGAGGGAGTTGGATAAGAACCTGAAAGAAAAAAATTTGCAGAGCTACGGGGGAAAGGGACAAGCTGAGGTGATCTTAGAGAACCGGCACGGGATCGACAGGTCAAATGGCTTTCTTCCGTGTTGTAACCATTCTATGATTTTATGAATGTGATCAAACAATTACAGTGCAACAGGTTCTTCACTCCTCACCTGGATATAATGGTTTCCACTTGTAAGTCCTTCCATTATAAATACGGGAGTTAAAGGATGAACACTGTTCATCGCGGAAACTCCTTGTGTTAGCTGGGCACTCCTGCAACAGATAATAGAGATAGATTGAATTGAAATTTGTTATGTCTGATTGGCTGCCATATTTGCTACATAACAGCGATTATACTTCAAAAGCAATTCATTGGCTGTGAAGCAGTTTGGACCATCCTAAATGTGTTGCTAAATGAAAGCTCTTTCCTTCTTTAATTGGTAGCACATGGAGTCAGCATTTTACAGAATGGGAGTAATTAGTCTAAATAGTATTATGCAAGTTGAGGGAACAGTCTGGATAGTGCTGTGAAAGTTTGCCATCAGTCAGGAGATAGGAGAATCTGATTCAACCAACCTGCCTATTGCTTTCAGCTGCTCACCCCTCAGGACTTGAGCACCAAATCTAGGCTGACACTTAAGTGCTGAACCAAGGGAGTGCTGCACTGTCAGAGGTACTATCTTTTTGATGAGGTTATGAGATTATAAACCAGAGTCCTGTTTGCCCTCAGGTGAATGCAAAGAGCAGGGGAGTTTGGGAGGAGTGGGGAGAAGCTAACAGCAGTGCTTCTGGGGCGAGTGTGTGGAGCAGAACACCATAGGAGCAACAGTTTGGAGGTGGAAAGAGATGGGGAAAGCGGAGAGCAGAATGTGTGTTTTTTTTTTAAAAAACAACATTCCGGGGTGTGGGAGTCACTGGCGAGGCCAGCATTTATTCCCGTTCCGAATTGCCCTAGAGCAGGTGGTGGTGAGCTGCCTTCTTGAAACGCTGTAGTTCGTGTGGTGAAAGTATTCCCACAGCGCTGTTAGGGAGTTCCAGGACTTTGACCCAGCGGCGATGAAGGAACAGCTGATATATTTCCAAGTCAGGATGGTGTGTAACTTCAAGGGGAATTTGGAGGTGATGGTGTTCCCATGTGCCTACTGCCCTTGTCCTTCTAGGTTGTGGATTTGGGAGGTGCTGTCAAAGAAGCCTTGGTGAGTTGCTGCAGTGCATTTTGTAGATGGCACACACTGCAGTCATGGTTGGCCAGAGGGAGTGAATGTTGAGGATGGTGGATGGGGTGCCAAATAAGCAGGCTGCTTGTCAAGGATGGTGTTGAGCTTCCTGAGTGTTGTTGGAGCTGCACTCATCCAGGCAAGTGGAGCATATTACATCATTTTCCTAACTTGACCCTTGTACATGGTGGAAAGGCTTGGGGGAGTCAGGAGGAAAGTCACTCGCTGCAGAATTGGAGTGACTATTTGTGCTTCTGCACATGCGCGTGAGCAAGAGAGAAAAAGAGAGAATTTTTGGGGGGAGGGGGAGGACATAGAGACAGAGACAACTCGTATTCTTCTAACCCCCTTTACACCCACACCAGACATTGTTGGAGTGGATGAAATCCAGAAGTCATGACATTGACACTTCATACCCAATAAACCCGAATTCGCACACAATGTCTCATCTATGGCAAGGACGCCGGGGGGGGGGGGGGGAAGTGGGGTAAGGTCATGTGCTTGGATAAGGGACTTAGGCTGGAAGAGGGATGCACTTGCGCTGGGGTAAGGAGGGACTTCGGCTGGGGGATGGATGGAACCTTTGACTTCTGAAGTCCAAATGGATCATGTTACAATGTTAGGCTGGGCGGTTCAATTTACACATTCTAGAGAAACTATAGGGTACGGCTTATCCTCCAAGGGGACCAATCAGCAATAGGTCATGTGATGAGAGCCAGAAAATGGCTGCAATTCAGTTGGTACAAATAAATGCACCCCTGCAGAATACCCAGCTTCTGACCTGCTCTTGTAACTACAGTAGTTATGTGGCTGGTCCAGTTAAGTTTCTGGTCAATGGTGACCCCTCAGGATGTTAGTGGTGGAGGATTTGGCGATGATAATGCCGTTGGACGGTGATTAGACACTGTTGGAGATAGTGATTGCCTGGCACTTGTGTGGCACGAGTGTTACTTGCCATTTATCAGCCCAAGCTTGAATGTCATCCAGATCTTGCTGCACACAGGCACAGACTGCTTCATTATTTGAGTTGCAAATGGAACTGAACACTGAAATCATCAGCGAACATTTCCACTTCTGATCTTATGACAGAAGCAACTGAAGATGGTTGGGCCTAGAACTCTGCCTGGAGAAACTCCTGCAGTGATGTCCTGGGGCTGGGATGATTGACCAACAACCACCTTCCTTTTTGCTAGGTATGACTCCAGCCAGTGGAGAGTTTCCCCTCCCCTCCCCACCCCCCCTTCCCATTTTACGAGGTTTCCTTGATGCCACACTCGGTCAAATGCTGCCTTGATGTCCAGGGCAGTCACTCACCTCCCCTCTGGAATTTAGCTCTTCTGTCCATGTTTGGACCAAGGCTGTAATGAGGTCTGGAGCCAAGTGGTCCTGGTGGAACCCAAACGGAGCGTCGGTGAGTAGGTTATTGGTAAGTGCCGCTTAATAGCACTGCTGACAACACCTTCCATCACTTTGCTGATGACAGAGTAAACTAATGGGTGGTAATTGGATTTGTCCTGCTTTGTGGACAGGACATACCTGAGCAGTTCTCCATATTGTCATGTAGGTGCCAGCATTGTAGATATACTGGAACCACTTAGCTAGAGGCACGGCTAGTTCTGGAGCACAAGTCTTCAGTGCTTCCTCCATAAGGTCAGAAGTGGAGATGTTTGCTGATGATTGCAGTGTTCAGTTCCATTCGCAACTCCTCAAATGAAGCTGTCTGTGCCCGTGTGCAGCAATACAGCTGGGATAGTCAGGATCTATAGTCTTGCTGTATCAGCCCTTTCTTGACATTATGTGGAGTGAATTAAATTGACTGAAGACTGGCTTCTGTGATGGTGGGGACCTCAGCAGGAGGCCACGATGGATCATCCATTCAGCACTTCTGGCTGAAGATGGTTGCAAACACTTCAGCCTTGTATTTTGCACTGGTGTGCTGGGCTGCCCCCTCATTTGAGGATGGGGACATTCATGGAGCCACCTCCTCTGGTCAGTTAATAAAAAAGAAAAGTCATAGAATGGTTACAGCACGGAAGGCGTCCATTGGTCCGTCGAGCCCATGCCGACTCTCAGCTAGTCCCACTCTCCTACCCTTCCCCGTAGCCCTGCAATTTTTAACCCCTTATCCAACTCCCTTTTGAAACATAAAATTGAGTCTACCTCCAGCACCATTTCAGGCAATGCATTCCAGATCCCAACCACTCATTGTGTTAAAAAAAAACTTACGTCGCCTTTAGTTCTTTTGCCAATCACCTTGAATCTGTGTCCTCTGGTTCTCAACCCTTCCGCCAATGGGAACAGTTTCTTTATCTAGTTTCTCTGTCTACTCTGTCCAGGCCCCTCATGATTTTGAGCACCTCTATCAAATCTTCTTTGCTGCAAGGAGAACAACCCCAGTTTCTCAACGTAACTGAAGTCTCATTCTTGGAATCTTTCTTGAAAATCTTTTCTGCATCTTCAAGGCCTTGATATCCTTGGACACAGTACTCCAGTTGGGGTCAAACTACTGTTTTACACAGGTTCATCATAACTGCCACTTTTGTACTCTTATACCTCTACTTATGAAACCCAGAATCCCTCAAGCGTTTCTAACTCCTTTCTCAACCAGCTCTGCCACCTTCAATGATTTATGCACACATACCCCCAGGTCTCTGTTCGTGCACCCCCTTTAGGATTGTATTATTTAGTTTATATGTCCTCTCCTCATTCTTTCTACCAAAAATGCATCATTTCACACTTTTCTGCATTAATTTTCATCTGCCACATGTCTGCCCATTTCACCAGCTTGTCTATATCTTCCTGAACTCTATCACTCTCCTGTTTAAATGGCCCTCCACCATTCACTGGATGTGGCAAAAGATCCATTGGTTGTGGGATCGCTTAGCTCGGTCTATAACATGCTGCTTCCATGGTTTAGCATGCATGTAGTCCAGTGTTGCTGCTTCCCCAGGTTGCACCTCATTTTAAGGTACACCTGATGCTACTCCTGGTATGTTCTTCTGCACTCCTCATTGAACCAGGGTTGGTTCCCTGGCTTGATGGTCAAGGTAGTGAGGGATATGCAGGGCCAAGAAGTTAGATTGCGGTGGAATATAATTCTGCTGCTAATGGCCCACAGCGCTTCATGGATGCCCAGTTTTGAGCTGCTGGATCCGTTTCCATTTAGCATGGTGGTAGTGCCACACAACACAATGGAGGGTGTCCTCAGTGTGAAGACAGGACTTAGTCTCCACAAGGACAGCATGGTGGTCAGTGCTACCAATACTGTCATGGACAGATGCATCTGTGATAGCTAGATTGGCGAGGACGAGATCAAGTAGGTTTTTCCCCCTAGTGTTGGTTCTCACCATCAGCTGCAGGCCCAGTACGGCAGCTATGTCCTTCAGGACTCAACCAGCTCTGTCAGTAGTGGTGCTACTGAGCTAATGTTGCTGATGGACATTGAAGTCCCCCACCCAGAGTATATTTGGTGTCCTTGCTACCCACAGTACTTCTTCCAAGTGGTGTTCAACATTGCCAGGCACTGAAGTCTTGCCCCTCTCCAAAAATTTGGGTTACCGCCCCCAAAAGGAAGTGGAGCGCTCCTGGGGCGATAATGTGATGGACACCTCAGCAGTGCTGCCGCGTCTGAGGGGCACTTCCCTCACTTAAAAGGAAGGGCCCACGCTGCCACCTTTACAAAGTAAAGAGGGACCTACCTGGACCACCATGGAGCAGGGGTGCAACATGATCAGCCTGGCACTTGCGCAGAGTAACCAGGACCCTCGAAGAAACTGGATCAGCAGCGCCAACAAGGTACGTATTTTTTCCCACTCAGCCACCTCGCCTTTAATTTTCACCCCAATAGCAGCCAGCCACATGAACTGCGCCGCCTGCAGTTGGTGTTTTCACCTGGCGCTGCTGCAGGAGGAGAAAGTGAATTTCGGAGCTGGGGCGCTAACAGGATGATGCATGTGGCGATGACATCACGATCTCCGGGCACAGGAGATCGGGGCGCATAGCCATAGTGCCACTGCTGAACTTCCACCCAATATAGCAGGGTTGTTAACAGCACCACGCCTGGTAACTCATTTGTGCTGCATTAGTACCCCTGCTAACGGGAGGCACAAATGCTTATGACACAGTTCTAGTCATGTAGTGCCCTCCCAGTTATTGCTATCCCCCACGTAGTGCATTCCCCATGTAGCACCCTCAAGAAATTGGTCTGGAGTGGAATTGCATTGGATGCCTGTTATACGCCCCACTTGATATTTGGTTCTATTGAAGACAATGGAAGTGAAAGTCCAGCAGGGAGTGCAACGGGTGGCATATTCCATACCACCCAAGATAAATTTCTGTCTGTTACTCTAGGGTACATTCCTAAACATTGTCTGTTCTCAGTAGCACATTCCCAGCCATCAGTTGTTTCCCAAGTGGTGCACTTGCATCCATTAAATGTTCCCATATATTTTGACCTTACCCTAGTAGCTAAGCTATATTATAGCAGCAAGTGCGTGGTTCCACTGACCTGTATATTGCACAGCTGATATCTTTTAGAAGTGCCTGTACAAGTCTGGTTATCAGTTCCCATCATTGCTATCCTTCTGCTAAATAAAACACACAACATTTATTATATTCAAGTATTTTGTGGTCAATAAATTTGTATCTTTATTGTTTCTTCCATAAAATATCGTCAAAATAAACTGATTAAATTTACAAGAGAATACAAATTTGTATAATTTACATTTATGTAAAAATCATTCACAGGAAGAGTTAAAGGAATTCTCAGCTCTCCTTTCCATCAAACGCTGAAAGATTTCAGACCATGGGCTGGATTTTCTTTGGCGATCATTGGGGCAAATTACAGCAAGAAAATGGGCCAGTGAGGTCGAGTGCCATCTCCCTGCCCAAACCCCAATGGAACCACCACCAGTCACCCCATCCCTGCTTGCCACATGTGAATGCTGACAATGGCGGAGGCCTGTCCTCCCTGCCCAGCACCACCTGTCCCCCAGTTACTACTTCGCCTGGTGGATGGTGGCAATAGGCCCAGGGTGGTGGTGGTGGTGAAGCTCCCAAAGTCTTCTGATGGAGAAAGAGCCTAGCATCAGCCTCCTCGCCCTTCATTAGTGGCTAAACTCCTACAAAACAATGGCTGAGATTCTTTGTCCAGGCTCTACCACCCCTTTGGCTAAATGGTGGGCTATCAATTGATTGAGAGAATTCTGCTGGGATCCTTTCCTGCATCACTAAGGACCCCTAACTCTGGGAAATAAATCAGGGTGAGGAGAGAGTTGATGGGTGGTGGTGTGTGTGTGGGGGGGGGTGGCGGGGTTAGAGGCAGTAGTCCTGTTCCAGTGCTACTCTGCCCCAAGAAAAGAATCCCATTTTACCTTAATATTTCACTGATTTGTCATAATTATGCATGTTCTGACCAGTAACACGAGTGCCTACTTATATATCAATGGCAATCTGATATAAGGCTAACTTATGCAGGACATTGTTATGACTCAAATATTTAGGGGGAAAAAATTCAGTACCTTAGCACCTCCCGTTGGCATCAACGGGGCACTAGAGCATTATCACTAGGGTGAGGCGAATCCTGCACTGCACAGCAAATTCCCCCTCCCTCTCCAATAATGCCACCATTAACAGTTATCACTAGGAGTCTCAACGCCAGGTGGATTGTGGGATTGTGACAGAGAATGTGCAAAGCTCACTGTCCACCCAATCTGTGAAATTGATTGTTGCTATCTACCTTAGCACCTGGAGGAAACAGCAATAGGGAGAGCTGGTGCAAAGCACCAGGAAGCCAGCTCCAGGGACATAATTTAAAAGGGATCATCTGAAATGAGTTGCAGCAGTGGGTTAGTGGAGTTTCAGTGCTTTGTCACTTTCACAGAATGAGACTGTTGCACTATCATTTCAAGATTGAGCGTCAGGAGTGTTGTGGCAACTAAAAAGTAGCTACATTTATTAAGAAAATCAAATCAAACTGCTACACTTGGTTACATTACTGGGGGCTGTACTAGAAGTTGACCTCGCCCTCCAGGATCTACGGCGGAGAGAGCAGAGGCAGCGAGAAAGACTGGAGCATGTGGCCAGAGGGAGGAAGAGTGACATCAGGGCTCTCAACAGGAGGCCTTACCCTCAGGGTATTCAGAGAGCACTTCTACCTCCAATTAAGCGAGGAGCAGTGCATTAGAAGGCTCCGCTTCACCAAGAAGGTGGTCAAAGAATGCTGCCATCTCCTGCAACCAGCCTCAGATCAGGGCAACCACGGCTCTCTGTGGCAGCCAAGGTCACTGTCACACTCAATGTCTTCGCCAGCTGATCCTTCCAATATGCAACAGGAGATATAGCTAACATCTCAGTTCATTGCTGCATCTGAGAGGACACAGACACTTTGCAGTAGGAACTATATCTCGTTCCCCCATTACCAGAGAAGCAGGACGAGCATGCACGTGGCTTTGCCCGGATAGCGAGATTCTCCATGGTGCAGGGCACCACTGACTGCACCCACATGGCTTTGCAGGCATTGCATAACAATCCTGAGATCTTCTGTAATCACAAAGGCTACCGCTCATTTAGTGCAGTTTGTGTGCGACTATAGACAATGAAACCTCAATGTCAATGCTCGCTATTATGGCAGCAGCCGCCATGATGCCTTCATCTTGCACCAGGCCAGTGTGCCAGCACTCTTCCAGCCACCACGTGGAGGCCTTGGTAGCAGCGTGGAAGCCTCGGGAGCAGCGCGAGCTGGTGCAGGAGGGCAACGCCAACGAAGTGATGTCAGTGCCCAGGTTGGTGGTTGGAGCGTAGGCAGATACAGCAGGAGCGGTGAGATCAGGACAAAGGAGCGGCGAGAGATTGCACAGTGACGTGATCGGGGCCCAGGAGAGGCGTGAGTTCGGGGCCAGGGGCATCACGGGCCAGCCCACACGGCGATGTGTGCACACTAGGTCCGTGCAGCAGAGCAGGTCTCCAGTCATCTTGGGTAATCGTTGCCACTGGACCAAGACCCAGCTCGTGTGGTGCCTGGTGTTCAACGGTTTAAAAAAAAAAAATCCATGCACAGGTATCTTCCACCCTCGAGGATGTAGTTCGGGTCCTTCATTGAAACACCTTAGCGTGGAGGCAAGTCATCCTCATTTCGAGGGACCGCCCATGATGAGCCACCACGTTAAGCTCACAGCTGGCTGGTCAGAGACAAGGGCTATCTGCTCTCCACCTGGCTCATTACTACCCTCTGCAACCCCAACTCTCCTGCCAGGCACTCAATGAGAGCCATGCTGCCACCAGGAACATAATCGAGCAGACCATCGGGGTGCTCAAGCAACGGTTCCGCTGCCTTGACCGCTTGGGAGAAGCCCTCCAGCACTCGGCTGAGCTGGTATCCCATTTCATGGTGGTCCGTTACATGCTCCACAATTTGGCCATCATGAAGGCCCAGCCCTTGCCACCAGGGATTGCAGTCCATGACATCCTCATCAGACTGCGGTTCAAATGAATTAAATCCCAGATCCCCCTCGCTCACCACATCCATCATTTCATCCCTGTCACAGGCCTTTTCATAGCACAAAGCTGAAATGAGACACCACAAAAGAATGCAAACTGAATGAATAAATTTATCAATAATCAGTGAACACATATTTACAACAAAAATATTATTCACCCTTGTGCAATCCCTTAGTGCCTCTCACCTTTGCCTTCTCTAGTGCCCTTATGAAGTGTTGGCCCAGAGGCTGCAACAGGGCTGTTGGAAGGCTGCTGAGTGTCCAAGTGGGAGGCTTTAGATGGCCTTGCAGGACACCCTCAGCCAGCTCTGGGCCTGGAAGGCCCAGCTGTAGACTGCACGACCTCAGCATAGGCAGCAGCAGTCTGAGCTGGCTGGATGACAGGCAGCGACAAGGGCAATGGTGGAGTGGCTGTAACAGGAGCAGGAGTGTGGTCATCCCGAGAGGACACAGCAGGTTCCTGCTCCACTGACCCACTCAGGGTAGAACCTCAGCATCCCTAGCAATCTGTTGGAGCACAGATTGTTGGCCTGCTGAGGCACTGTGAAAGCGAGTCACAGCGGCAGCAGTCAGAGCTTGCGTGGCATCAAGCTGAGACTGCATGTCAGATTGGATGCCACCATGGATAGACTTCATTACAGCACCAAGACGTTGCGTTGCTTCAGCCGGTGCTGCAATGGAAGCTGCCAGATTACCCTGGGAGTCTAGCATCCTTTGCAGACTGGAAATGATGGGCTCCATGGTGTGCACAGTGCCATGTGCAATGTTGGAGGCGGACTCCTCCATGCTCATCATTGCCGAGGCTCTCGGACACCCTTTCCTTTGCACCAATCACCTCCGTGTGCATGCTCATCACCCTTCTTCTAAAGGCCTCCCCATTGAGGTCCTCATCAGAGTCCTGTACAGCAGAATCCGCGGGCAAACTCACCCTCTGGGAGCTGGCCCCTGAGTAACCCTTTTCCCCCCTGGCCTTGCTGCAGCCCACTCATCCAGGGTGCCTCACCCTGTGCAGATCCTGCTACTATTCTAGCCTCTAAAGAACACGCAGCACCAGAATCTGAGCTGGTGCCTGCAGGAGAGACAGTGATGCGGTGTGTTCTTCCTCCTTATCTTCTCCCGCTTAGGTTTCTATGGTGCCCTCGGACAGGCAGCTCAGGTGCTTGCTGATTATCTGAAAGCATAAAGGCACAACAGTTGACTGAAGGTGAGGAAGGGGAAATGCATGCATACAGCATGATTAGCTGGAAAGTACAAAACACTTGTGGGGTGAGGGGGTAGTGGGACGCGAGAAGGAGTAGAGATGAACATACCGTTGTTGTCCCCAAGGGGGGTAATGTCGCCAGTGGCCACGACGCCCACCACCTCACACCCAATAAGCTGCAGCACCATTTTCCAGCACAGACAGTGGTTGGATGTCAGCTTGTCCCCTCCTGCTGGGAGCCATCTTAGCCTGCAAGAGAAAGAAGTGTGTGAGTAAGTGTGGAGCAATGTGTTTGCATGATGTGCTTGACATAGTTGAATAGCTGTTATTGTGTGCAAGCTGTGAGATGTGGGCGCGAGTCAGTACATTGAGATTGTTGGTGGGTCAGTGCTGAGGGTGTGAATGCTTATGTTACACAGTTCCATAAGTCATGTTTCCCATGTAGCGCCCTCCCAATTATCCCTGTTCCCCACATAGACCACCAGATGGTGTCATTGTTGGAGGCCACTGAGCAGCATGCACATGGTGTTGCTCTGGAATAAAAGGTCAGCCATTTTGAGAGTCAGGCACTTTGGGCCGTAATAAAGCAGAGCCATGGTTGTACCTTGTTCAGTCAAACAGTACTGTTAGTACCTTTATTGCATACATAACAGGGAGGAAGGTTGGGGGGGGGGGGGGTTTGTGGGGCAGCCATTGGCGATAGAGTAGGGTGTCCGGGTAATTTCGGAGCGCTGGGGGGCGGGGGGAAGGTGTCGTTAGAGAGAGAGCGGAGGACCGTTGGAGAGAGCGGTGGGTCATTGGGGAGAGCATCTGTATGCGTCCGCATCATGTGTCGTATGTGGTGGTGCAGTGGCCTCGAGCAAAATTCTGCTCTTTGGCTTTTTTTTCCCTGGAGGACTGATAGTCAGTCATAATGAGGTGGTTATGAAGTAGTAAGCAGAAGTTCACACGAAGGGCAGAAGTTGGGGCAGGCGGAGTGGCCACCACTGTCAGTCATCAGCGTAGTGCTGATGACATCACTGCCACGTCACCACAGCTCGCCCCTTCACTTAAAAAGGGGAGAGTGTGCACGATTGTAAGTCTGGTCCACTGGGCCACCCGGGAGGGTTTTGGCCGGGCCTGTGGCTTGGCACCCAAGAGGGGGTGCCAGGCAGCCGAGCTGAACCCGGGTCATAAATGTCGGCCCGACATAGCAGTCGGCCAACAAAAAAACGTGGTGGCAATGGCAGTAGGTCCTCCCCTTTAATGGGAGCTGCACCATTTTACAAGGACAACAGCCTCACTGCACCAGCAGAAAAAGGCTTTTGGCACCGTACGGCAGGAGCAAGATTTTTTCAGCGGTATTTCACCATCGGTGGTGGGGGGAAAACAGCGCTCTTATGGCAGATCGGCAGCAGCGGAACGGTTTTGGGGAGGGGAGGGGGGAGAGGGAATGAGCGGGTCACTGCAGCAGCAGAATTAAAAAAAAGATGGCAGCCATTACACAAGAAAGCGACAGCCATTGCATTCCACAGCGTGGCTGGTAACAGGCTTTAAGAAATGAGCAATTTCGCCCCCTTTGTATTTCTATAGCTCTGCTCATTTACTGAAAGTTATCTTAAAGTACTTTACACAGCAAAAGAAAATTAATTAACACCAGTCCTGAGCCAATTCGATTCTCTCCACGTGATCAAGAAGTGCACCGAATACAGCAAAGGCTATGGGACCTGACAACATCCCGGCTGTCGTGCTGAAGACATCTGCTCCAGAACTAGCCGTGCCTCTAGGTTGCAGTACAGCTGTAACACTGGCATCTAGCAAACAATGTGGAAAACTGCCCAGTAATGTCCTGTCCACAAAAAGCAGGACAATTCAAATCCAGTTAATAACCACCACTGGGACGTTACCATTGACCAGAAACTCAAACTGGACCAGCCACATAAATACTGTGGCAACAAAAGCATGTCAGAGGCTGGGTATTCTGCAGCGAGTGTCTCACCTACTGATTTCCAAAGCTTTTCCACCATCTACAAGGAACAAGTCGGGAGTGTGATGGAATACTCTCCAGTTGCCTGGATGATTACAGCTCCAATACTCAAGAAACTAGACACCATCCAGGACAAAGCAGCATGCTTGAGTGGCACCCCATCCACCATCTTCAATATTCACACCCTCCACCACCAGCACACCATGGCTGCAGTGTGTACCACGTAGAAAATGCACTGCAGCAGCTCACAATGGCTTCTTCGACAGCAACCCCCAAACCCGCAATCTCTATCATGTAGAAGGACAAGGACAGCGAACAAAGGAACACCATCACCTGCAAGATCCCCTCCAAGTTACCCACCATCCTGACTTGGAAATATATCACCGTTCCTTCATCGCCGCTGGGTCAAAATCCTGAAACACCCTCCCCAACAGCAATGTGGGAGCACCTTCACCACACAGACTGCAGAGGTTCAAGGCAGCGGCTCGCCAACACCTTCTCAAGGGCAATACTGGGCTTGCCAGTGACACCCGCATCCCCGAATGAACTTAAAAAAAAAAAAAAAAAATCACAGGAAAAAGGGGAGAATAGGAAAGTCGGGATGAATATGGTTCAGAAAAAGAGTTCGAGGTGAATATTAAAAGTAGGGAGGGAGATAGCTACTCTGGGCAAGGGGTGGGGGGGGCGGGGGTGAGTTGACAGCACAAATGGGCATGATCTGATAGCTATTAGAGACATGGTTGATGGTTACAAGGTGACCAGGACTGGGAACTAAATATTCATAGGTATTTGACAAATTGGAAGGACAGACAGAAAGGAAAAGGAGGTGGGGTAGCACTGTTAAGGATGAGATCAGTGAGTTAGTGAGAAACAATATTGGCTCAGAAGATCAAGATGTAGAATCCGTTTGGGTGGAGATAAGGAATAATATGGTGGGCGTAGTCTATAGGCCCCCTAACAGTAGCTACACAGTTGGATAAAGTATAAATCAATAATGGAGGCTTGTAAAAAATAAAGGAACGGCAATAATCATGGGCGATTTTAATCTTCATATTGATTGGCCAATTTGATTTGTCCAAGGTATCTGTAAAGCATGCACTCCCATGTTCCGCCACCAGGGAGCTCCTGTCCTGTAGTCCCAAGGGATCCTAGCATCCCTTGGGAGCACTGTATATAAGCCGGCCCCCAAGGCCGGTTCCTCACTCTGAAGTGTCTTATTAAAGACTGAGGTCACTGTTACTTTAACCTCCCTGTGTGCAGCCTCATCTGTTAGGAACACAATAACTGGCGACGAGAATACCAAGTCAACGCAAAGATGCAGCAAACTGTGGGCATCCTGGAGAAGTTCTCAGAGGGTGAGGACTGGGAAGCTTATGTCGAATGACTAGACCAGTACTTTGTAGACAACGAGCTGGACGGAGAAGGAAGCGCTGCAAAAAGGAGAGCGGTCCTCCTCACAGTCTGCAGGGTACTGACCTACAGCCTCAAGAACAATCTTTTGGCTCCAGTGAAACCCACAGATAAGTCGTATGAGGAGCTGTGAACACTGGTTCTGGAGCTTCTTAATCCGAGGGAGAACGTGCTGATGGTGAGGTATCGGTTCTACATGTGCCAGCAATCTGAAGGTCAGGAAGTGGTGAGCTACGTCACCGAGCTAAGGCGACTTGCAGGACAATGTGAGTTTGATGGCTACCCGGAGCAAATGCTCAGACTTTTTTGTACTGGGATTGGCCACGAGACCATCTTACAAAAACTTTTGACTGTAGAGACACCGACCCTCAGTAAGGCCACTGCGATAGCACAGGCGTTTATAACACCTGTGATAACACCAAACAAATCTCAGCACAAAAGTGCTAGCAGGGTTCATAAATTAACTGGAACTGTGTTTGCGAGCAGAAATGTACAGGGCAGAACCCACGAATCTGCAACTGCCAGCAGGCCTCAGATGACCCAGATGACTCAGTCCCCAACAAAGGATGAATGCAAGGCAATTCACACCTTGTTGGCATTGGCAGTTTCCATTCAGCCTATTCATGCCACTTCAAAGGGTATGTTTGCAAGAGCTGTGGAACAATAGGGCACCTCCAACAAGCTTGCAAACGAGCTGCAAGCTCTGCAAAACCTGCTAACCACCACATGGCAGAGGAAGATTGGTCCATGGTGGATCAAAGCAATTTCGAGCCTCAAAGGAGGCAGATGCTGAAGTACACGGGGTGCACACATTGACAAAATGTCCACCTATAATGCTAAACGTAAAATTGAATGGCTTACCCATAGCCATGGAACTGGACACTGGTGCTAGCCAATCCATCATGAGTAAAAAGATGTTTGAGAGACTGTGGAGCAACAAGGCATTCAGACCAGCCCTGAGCCCCATCCACACAAAACTGAGAATATACACCAAAGAGCTGATCACTGTCCTGGGCAGCACCATGGTCAAGGTCACCTACGAGGGCACGGTGCACGAACTGCCACTCTAGATTGTCCCAGGCGATGGCCCCACACTGCTTGGAAGGAGCTGGCTGGGCAAAATCTGCTGGAACTGGGATGACATCCGAGCACTATCAGATGTCGATGAGGCCTCATGTACCCAGGTTCTTAACAAATTTCCTTCCCTTTTTGAGCCAGCATTGGAAACTTTTCCGGGGCGAAGGTGCAGATGCACTTGGTGCCAGAGGCACGACCCATTCACCACAAGATGCAAGCGGTACCTCACATGAGGGAGTGGAAATCAAGTTGGACAGGCTGCAATGCGAGGGTATCATCTCCCCAGTGGAATTCAGTGAGTGGGCCAGCCCAATTGTTCCAGTACTCAAGAGTGATAGTACGATCAGGATTTGCAGCGATTATAAAGTAACTATTAATCGTTTCTGGCTACAGGATCAATACCCGCTACCTAAGGCAGACGACCTATTTGCGACGCTGGCAGGAGGCAAGACGTTCACCAAGCTCGACCTGACTTCGGCCTACATGACACAGGAGCTGGAGGGCCTCAACTGCATCAACACGCACAAGGGACTGTTCATCTACAACAGATGCCAGTTTGGAATTCGGTCCACCGCAACAATCTTCCAAAGAAACATGGAGAGCCTACTCAAGTCAGTACCACACACCGTGGTCTTTCAAGATGGCATATTGGTCACAGGTCGGGACACCACCGAGCACCTACAAAACCTGGAGGAGGTCCTCCAGCGATTGGATCGCGTCGGACTGCGGCTGAAGAGGTCGAAATGTGTCTTCATGGCAACAGGAGTTTTTGGGGAGAAAGATTGTGGCGGATGGCATTCGGCCCACAGACGCCAAGGCAAAGGCTATCAGGAACGTGCCCAGGCCACAGAACGTCACGGAGCTGCGGTCGTTCCTGGGACTCAACTATTTTGGTAACTTCCTACCGGGGTTAAGCACCCTTTTAGAGCCCCTACACATGTTATTGCGCAAAGATGAGAACTGGGTATGGGAAAAAAAAAAAACAAGTAATTGCTTTTGAGAAAGCCAGTAACATTTTATGCTCCAACAAGCTGCTTGTATTGTATAACCCGTATAAAAAAAACTTGTGCTAGCATGTGACGCATCGTCGTACGGAATCAGGTGTGTATTACAACAAGCCAACGTTGAGGGGAAGTTGCAACCTGTTGCCCATGCTTCCAGGAGCTTGTCGAAAGCGAAGAGGGCCTTTAGCATGATTGAGAAAGAGGCATTAGCATGTGTGTTCAGGGTAAAGAAAATGCATCAGTACCCGTTTGGCCTCAAATTTGAGCTGGAAACCGATCACAAGCCCCTCACATTCTTGTTTTCAGCGAAAACAAGGGAACAAATACTAATGCCTCAGCCCACATACAAAGGTGGGCACTCGCGCTCAACGTATAACTATAACCATCCGCCACAGGCCAGGCACTGAGAACTGTGCGGATGCTCTGTCGGCTACCATTGCCCACCACGGGGGTGGAAATGGTGCAGCCTGCAAACTTGTTGATGGTGGCGCAGCCCGCAGACTTGTTGATTGTCATGGAAGCGTTTGAAAATGATAAATCACCTGTCACAGCCCGCCAGATTAGGACTTGGACCAGCCAAGATCCTCTGCTGTCCCTCGTAAAAAAAACTGTACTTCATGGGAGCTGGGCCAGCATCCCCGTTGAAATGCAAGAGCCATTCCAGCAGCGAAAGGACGAGCTGTCCATTCAGGCAGACTGCCTGTTGTGGGGTAACCGCGTAGTGCTACCAAAAAAGGGCAGGGAGACGTTCATCTCGGATCTCCACACAGCACACACCCAGGTATAGTAATAATGAAAGCGATAGCCAGATCCCACGTGTGGTAGCTACCCGTATCAACTCTGACTTAGAGTCCTGTGTACGGCAATGCAGCGTATGTGCTCAGTTGAGCAACGCGCCCAGAGAGGTACCACTAAGTTTGTGGTCCTGGCTCTCAAGACCATGGTCAAGGATCCATGGCGACTATGCGGGCCAGTTTCTCGGTAAAATGTTCCTGGTGGTGGTGGTGGATGCTTTTTCAAAATGGATTGAATGTGAAATAATGTCGGGAAGCACCATCACCGCCACCATTGAAAGCCTGAGGGCCATGTTTGCCACCCACAGCCTGCCTGACATACTGGTCAGTGACAACGGGCCATGTTTCACCAGTGCCGAATTTAAAGAATTCATGACCCGCAATGGGATCAAACAGGTCACCTCGGCCCTGTTTAAACCAGCCTCCAATGGGCAGGCAGAGCGGGCAGTACAAACCATCAAACAGCCTAAACGAGTCACAGAAGGCTCACTCCAAACCTGTCTGTCCCGAGTACTGCTCAGCTACCGCACAAGACCCCACTCGCTCACAGGGTTGCCCCAAGCTGAACTACTCATGAAAACGACACTTAAAACCAGACTCTCGCTGGTTCACTCCAACCTGCATGATCAGGTAGAGAACAGGCGGCAGCAACAAAATGTAAACGATGGTCGCGCCACTGTCACGGGAAATTGATCTGAATGACCCTGTGTATGTGCTAAACTATGGACATGGTCCCAAGTGGATCGTGGGCACAGTGATAGCTAAAGAAGGGAATAGGGTGTTTGTAGTCAAACTAGAAATTTGCAGAAAGCACCTGGACCAAACGAGGCTGCAGTTCACAGACTGCCCTGAACAACCCACAGCAGACATCACCTTTTGAGCCCACAACACACACCCAAAGGATCAACGACACCATGCTGAACCAGGAAATCGAACCAAGCATGCCCAACAGTCCAGCAAGGCCAGGCTCACCTAGCAGCCCTGCAGGATCAACACGCCAGCGAGGGCACAGCCAACACACCAGAACAGACATTTGTACCGAGGCGGTCCACCAGGGAAAGAAAGGCTCCCGACCGACTCACCTTGTAAATAGTTTTCACTTTGACTTTTGGGGAGGGGTTGGGGGGGGTGGGGAAGTGAAGTTATTGTGTTGCTAACACAGATGAGACTGCACACAGGGAGGTTAAAGTAACAGTGACCTCAGTCTTTAATAAGACACTCCAGAGTGAGGAACAGGTCCTTAGGGGCCAGCTTATATACAGTGCTCCCAAGGGATGCTGGGATCCCTTGGGACTTCAGGGGATGAGCTCCCTGGTGGCGGAACATGGGAGTGCATGCTTTACAGATACACAACAGTATTTTTGAGGAGGAGTTCATAGAGTGTATCCGGGATAGTTTCCTTGAACAGTACGTAGCGGAACCAACCAGGGAGCAGGCTCTTATAAATCTGGGACTGTGTAATGAGACAGGATTTGTTATGTGTAAACCTGTATATACCTTGTGTAGCCACCAGAGGGCTCATCCCCTGGAGTCCCAAGGGATCCCACAATCCCTTGGGAGCACTGGTACTGGAGGTCTCAGGCTGGAGAGGCACTCTGGAGACCTGCAATAAAAGACTAAGGTCACACTTTACTTTGAGCTCACAGTATCTAGTCAGACTCTTTATTAATACATAACAGGATTAATAAATGATCTCGTAGTAAAGGATCCTCCAGGAATGAGTGACCATAACATGGTTGAATTTCAATTTCAGTTGGAGGGCAAGAAAGTTGGATCTCAAACCAGCGTCCTAAGCTTAAATAAAAAGGAGACTACAAAAAAAAGGTATAAGGCAGAGTTGGCTAAAGTGTACTAGGAAAATCGATTAAAGTTTGGGATGGTTGATGAGCAGTGGCAGACATTTAAGGAGATATTCCATAACTAACAAAAATATATCCCAATGAGAAGGAAAGACTAAGAAGGGATAACCATCCGTGGCTCAGGAAATAAGGGATGGTATCAAATTGAACAATGGCATACAATGTGGCCAAGACTAATGGGAGGCCAAATGATTGGGAAACTTTTGAAAGCCAGCAAAGAACGACAAAAATGATAGAGGGAAGATAGATAATGAAAATAAACTAGCACAAAATATAAAAACACATAGTAAGAGTTTCTACAGGTACGTAAAAAAGGAAAAAAAAAAATGAGTGGATAAAGTAAATGTTGGTCCCCGAGGAGGAGGAGACTGGGGAATTAATAATGGAGAACTGACAGACTGAGTATTTTGTATCAGTCTTCACAGTAGAAGACACTAAAAACATCTCAATAGTGGATAATCAAGGGCTATAGGGAGGGAGGAACTTAATACAATCACTATCACCAATGAAGTAGCACTCGGTACAATAATGGGACTAAAGGCAGACAAATCACCTGGACCTGATGGCTTACATTCCAGGGTCTTATAACAAGTGGCTGCAGAGATAGTGGATGCATTGGTTGTAATCTACCAAAATTCCCTGGATTCTGGGGCAGTCCCAGCAGATTGGAAAACTGCAAATGGAAGGCCCCTATTTAAAAAAAAAAAAGGGAGGCAGACAAAAGCAGGAAACTAGACCAGTTAGCCTAACATCTGTTTTTGGGAAAATGCTAGAGTCCATTAAGGAAGCAGTAGCAGGACATTTGGAAAAGCATAATTCAATCAAGCAGAGTCAGCATAGTTTTATGAAAGGGAAATTGTGTTTGACAAATTTGTTGGAGTTCTGAGGATGTAACAAGCAAGGTGGATAAGGGGGAACCAGTGGATGTGGTGGATTTGGACTTCCAGAAGGCATTCGATAAGGTGCCACATAAAAGGTTACTGCACAAGATAAAAGTTTATGGGGTTGGGGGTAATATATTAGCATGGAGAAGGGATTGGCTAACTAACAAAAAAAAGTCAGGATAAATGGGTCATTTTCTGGTTGGCAAACAGTGACTAGTGGGGTGCTGCAGGGATTGATGCTGGGTCCTCAACTATTTACAATGTATATTAATGACTTGGATGAAGGGATAGAGAGTGTAATGTAGCCAAGTTTGCTGATGATGCAAAGATGGGTGGGAAAGCAAATTGTGAGGAGAACCAAAAAAAAAAATCTGCAAAGGGATATAGGCAGGCTAAGTGAGTGGGCAATCTTTTGGCAGATGGAGTATAATGTGGGAAAATATGTGAGGTTATCCACTTAGTCAGAAAAAAAAAAAGTAAATTATAATTTAAAGGGAGAAAAATTGAAGTGCTGCAGTACAGAGGGACCTGGGGGTCTTTGTGCATGAAACACAAAGTTCACACACACAGGCTCGACAAGGTGGATGCAGAGAGGATATTTCCACTCACAGGGGAAACTAAAACCAAGGGACATATTCTCAGAATAACAGGCCGCCCATTTAAAACTGAGATGAGGAGGAATGTCCTCTGAGGATTGTAAATCTATGGAATTCTCTGCCCCAGAAAGCTGTGGAGGCAGGGTCATTGAATATATAAGGCAGAGAGACAGATTTGAGTGATAAGGGAGTGAAGGGTTATGGGGAGTGGGCAGAGAAGGAGAGCCAAGTCCATGATCAGATCAATGATCTTATTAAATGGCAGAGCTGGCTCGAGGGGCCAGGTGGCCTATTCCCATTTCTTATGTTTTTATTTTCAATGGTCCGAATGGCCACCTTCTGCGCGATATTTTTCAGGGGGGGGGTTCCCAGACAGTGAGAGGCAGGCAGGTTGGAAGGAAAGCAGCAGAAAGTATACACAACATTTACATGTGTACTTGTGAAAGCAATAATAATTTTGGAAACAATAGATTAATTGCACGGAGGGAAAAACATTCTATATACACTACATCTGCACAAGTATAGATCGCAGATGGTTTTGCTGGGTCTTGAAAGTCATTAAAATATTGCATTTAACCATGCCCTCTAAATTGACCTCATGATATGGGTGACCCTTCCAGGATGAGGCACTGAGTAAAGGAAAGGGAATAATCAGTGGGCAAGTCACCCCAGACTGCCCTTTTATATCATTATGGGGTGAGCTGAATGTTGGCACTGCAAGAGATGTAGGAGTTGGCCACCGAGCTGTCCACTGGCAGGAGATGCATGGTGTGGGAGGACTAGCGAGAATAAAAACTTTGAAATGTGGGACAAAAGCAAAAAAAAAAATTGGTTATACCCAACATTTTAAGCTCCAGGGTGACCAAGTCTGGGAACTTAACATCCAGGGATATTCAACAGTTAGGAAGGATAGACAGAGGAAAAGGAGACGGGGTGGCATTGCTGGTTAAAGAGGATATTAATGCAATAGTAAGGAGGGACATTAGCTTGGATGATGTGGAATCGGTATAGGTGGAGCTGCGGAATACCAAAGGGCAGAAAAACGCTAGTGGGAGTTGTGTAGACCACCAAACAGTAATAGTGAGGTTGGGGACAGCAACAAAGAAATAAGGGATGTGTGCAATAAAGGTACAGCAGTTATCATGGGAGACTTTAATCTACATATTCATTGGGCTAACCAAACTGGAAGCAATGCGGTGGAGGAGGATTTCCTGGAGTGTGTTAGGGATGGTTTTCTGGACCAATATGTCGAGGAACCAACTAGAGAGCTGGCCACCCTAGACTGGGTGATGTGTAATAAGAAGGGACAAATTAGCAATCTTGTTGTGCGAAGCCTCTTGGGGAAGAGTGACCATAATATGGTAGAATTCTTTAAGATGGAGTGTGACAGTTAATTCAGAAACTCAGGTCCTGAACTTAAGGAAAGATAACTTCAACATTATGAGGCGTGAATTGGCTAGACTAGACTGGCAAAGGATACTTAAAGGGTTGACGGTGGATAAGCAATGGCAAACATTTAAAGATCACATGAATGAACTTCAGCAATTATACATCCCTGTCTGGAGTAAAAATAAAAACGGGGAAGTTGGCTCAACCGTGGCTAACAAGGGAAATTAAGGATATAGGCCCCAAGTTTCCACATGATTTGCTCCTGATTTTTTTTTTTTTTTTTTAAAAAAGGAGCAACTGGTGGAGAACGGACTATCTTAGAAATTGCAATTCTCCACATTTTCTTTTCTGCAGTTCTAGTCAGATAGAACAGTTTCACTTTGAAACAGAATTTTCTCTTCAAAAGGGGGCGTGTCCGGCCACTGACGCCTGATTTCAAAGTTTCCACAGTGAAAACGTACTCTAAACTAACTTAGAATGGAGCAAGTGAAGATTTTTGTAGAACTGAAAAAACCTTGTCTACACATTAAAAAAAATCAGGCGCAGGTTACAAATTAGGCGTCCGGAACGAGGTTGGGGGGGGGGGGGAAGGGAAGTCATTAAATGCTACAATAAATCCTTATTTATACTTATAAAAATATTATACAAATAAATCCAACCTTTATAAGCAAAGAAAAGATTAAATAAACCATCTTCCTAACTGTGTGAAAGTGCTTCAGGCAGGTTCAGTCAGCTCAGCGGTGTGGCGTCCTTCCCGCGAATGGGAGGGAGGGAGGGGCAGGTAGGCAGTAAGCAGGCATTTGTGCAGCCTTCCACTTGAGGTGGAAGCCTTAAAGTCAGCTCAGCGGTGTGGCGTCGTTCCCGCGAACGGGAGGGCCCGACCGACCACAGCAGGGGGGAGGCAGGGAGGAGGAGACAGCCGTTCCCGACGGCGGGGGGGGGAGGCAGGGAGGGAGTGAGGGCCTGATCGACCGCGGCGGGGGGGAGGCAGTCGTTCCTGACGGCGGGGGGGGGGGGGGGGGGGGGAAGGCAGGGAGGAGGAGGCAGTCGTTCCTGACGGCGGGGGGGGGGGGAGGCAGTGAGAAGGCTGCAGGACGCCTCAGAAGCTGAGGCAGCCATTCCCGACGGCGGGGGGGGGGGGGGGGGGGGGGAAGGAGAGGCCGTCGGGAAACGGCTGCCTCAACTTCTGAGGCGTCCTGCAGCCTTCTCACTGCTGCAAGAAGCCTCAGTGCTGATCATAGAAGGGCAATGTGCTTTTATTAAAAAATGTTCAAAAATTAAACAGCTACAAAGAACTACAAAAATGGCCGAGTGCCAATGTTTCCTTCACACTGCGCATGCGCGAATGCTCCAACGCGCAGCGTTGCCGGCACGAAAAAAACTAATTTAAATGGTACCCGCCCCCTCCCACTTACAAAATCGGCGCGAGTGGTAGGCTCCGCCCCCTGGGCGCCGCGCCAAGCTGCCATGGAGCTGCAGGGCGCTCCAGAATCACGCGTTTTTTTTCAGGCGCCCTTTTCGGCGCGAAAAACGGGTGCCCAGCTCGGAGGGGCGCCCGTTTTGTAGCGTGTGGAAACTTGGGGCCATAGTGTTAAAACTAAGGAAGAGACATATAAATTGGCTAGAAAAAGCAACAAACCTGAGGACTGGGAGAAATTTAGAATTCAACAGAGGAGGACTAAGGGTTTAATTAAGAGGGGGAAAATAGAGTACGAGAGGAAGCTTGCAGGGAACATAAACTGACTGCAAAAACTTCTATAAATGTGAAGAGAAAAAGATTAGTGAAGACAAACGTAGGTCCCTTGCAGTCAGATTCAGGTGAATTTATAATGGGGAACAAATAAATGGCAGACGAATTGAACAAATACTTCGGTTCTGTCTTCACAAAGGAAGACACAAATAACCTTCCAGATGTACTAGGGGACAGTGGGTCTAGTGAGAAGGAGGAACTGAAGGATATCCTTTAGGTGGGAAATTGTGTTTGGGAAATTGATGGGATTGAAGGCCAATAAATCCCCAGGGCCTGAGTCTGCATCCCAGAGTACTTAAGGAAGTGGCCATAGAAATAGTGGATGCATTGGTGATCGTTTTCCAACAGTCTATCGACTCTGGATCAGTTCCTATGGACTGGAGGGTAGCTAATGTAATACCACTTTCTAAAAAAAAAAGGAGGGAGAGAAAACGGGTAATTACAGACGGGTTAGCCTGACATTAGTGGGGAAAATGTTGGAATCAATCATTAAGGATGAAATAGCAGCGCATTTGGAAAGCAGTGACAGGATCGGTCCAAGTCAGCATGGATTTATGAAAGGGAAATCGTGCTCGATGAATCTTCTGGAATTGTGAGGATGTAACTAGCAGAGTGGACAAGGGAGAACTAGTGGATGTGGTGTATTTGAACTTTCAAAATGCTTCTGACAAGGTCACGCACAAGAGATTGGTGTGCAAAATCAAAGCACATGGTATTGGGGATAATGTACTGACGTGGATAGAGAACTGGTTGGCAGAGAGTTGGGATAAACGGGTCCTTTTCAGAATGGCAGGCAGTGACTGGGAGTGCTGCAGGGCTCAGTGCTGGGACCCCAGCGCTTTACAATATACATTAACGATTTAGAAGGAATTGAGTGTAATATCTCCAAGTTTGCAGATGACACTAAACTGGGTGGTGGTGTGAGCTGTGAAGAGGACGCCAAGAGGCTGCAGAGTGACCTGGGCAGGTTAGGTGAGTGGGTAAATGCATGGCAGATGCAGTATAATGTGGATAAATGTGAGGTTATCCATTTTGGGGGCAAAAACACAAAGGCAGAATATTATCTGAATGGTGGCAGATTAGGAAAAGGGGAGGTGCAACGAGACCTGGGTGTCATGGTTCAGTAGTCATTGAAAGTTGACATGCAGGTACAGCAGGCGGCAAATGGTATGTTGGCCCTCAGCTAGGGGATTGGAGTATAGGAGCAGGGAGGTCTTACTGCAGTTGTACAGGGCCTTGGTGAAACCTCACCTGGAATATGGTGTTCAGTTTTGGTCTCCTAATCGGAGGGAGGATGTTCTTGCTATTGAGGGAATGCAGCGAAGGTTCACCAGACTGATTCCAGGGATGGCTGGACTGACATGAGGGGAGACTGGATCAACTGGGCCTTTATTCACTGGAGTTTAGAAGGATGAGGGGCGGGATCTCATAGAAACGTTTAAAATTCTGATGGGTTTAGACAGGTTAGATGCAGGAATAATGTTCCCAATGTTGGGGGAAGTCCAGAACCAAGGGTCACAGTCTAAGGATAAGGGGTAAGCCATTTAGGACTGAGATGAGGAGAAACTTCTTCACCCAGAGAGTGGTGAACCTGTGGAATTCTCTACCACAGAAAGTTGTTGAGGCCAATTCACTAAATATATTCAAAAAGGAGTTAGATGTAGTCCTTACTGCTAGGGGGATAAAGGAGTATGGCGAGAAAGCAGGAATGGGGTACTGAGGTTGCATGTTCAGCCATGAGCTCATTGAATGGCGGTGCCGAATGGCCTACTCCTATTTTCTATGTTTCTATCTCGTAGAAACGTATAAGATTCTGACGGGACTGGACAGGTTAGATGCGGGAAGAATGTTCCCGATGTTGGGAGAGTCCAGAACCAGGGGACATAGTCTTAGGATAAGGGGTAGCCATTTAGGACTGAGATGAGGAGAAACTTCTTCAGAATTGTTAACCTGTGGAATTCCCTGCCGCAGAGTTGTTGATGCCAGTTCGTTAGATATATTCAAGAGGGAGTTAGATATGTGCCTTACAGCTCAAGAGATATGGAGAGAAAGCAGGAAAGGGGTACTGAGGGAATGATCAGCCATGATCTTATTGAATGGCGGTGCAGGTTTGAAAGGCCGAATGGCCTACTCCTGCACCTAGTTTCTATGTTTCTTTTCTCTTTGCATATGCCGACTGATCTGCTGTCCATTTCCAGCATTTTCTCTTTCAGATTTCCAGCACTTTGTTTTTTTTGTCATATTTATTGAGCAGATGCACCATTTTGTGTCAGTCTAATAAAATAAACATTCCCTACATATTAGTTTGCTTCTACCTTTGCTTCAGACAGTGTCTTTCTTGTGTTTTGATGCCTCCTCCACAGGTCCGGGTGCATCCCGTCCATTTGGCCCATTCACCCCACCAATAGGCAGTATTATCTAGTCCTTCTTCTAAACTATTGGACGTCTGAGTCACTTGCTAGGAGAAAAAAAGAGAAATAATATTCATTTTGAAAGAGAGTTTTTTTTATTAGTGTTTATCTTTATGAGCACCCTATCGACTAGCGTTTGAAGCTTCACATCACTGGCTGAATGCCTTACATTCCCTCACCGGTAGTACAGCTCCATTATACAGTGCCACAAAGTGATCGTATGAAGGTTTGCAAGTACTTCTCAGATTGGAGCCCAGGCCTTTCTCCACACGGAGCAAGGGAAGCTGAAGGAGACAGTCACCCTGGACAACACATTTGACTAGACAATCAGTAAGTAGGTCTTCTGCTCCTCCTGTGGGTCAGGGAAAATGTGAAGCACAGTTGGGCTACAGGTGGCAGAAATAAGGAGAATTAAAAATTAAACCACTTCATGCCAGGCAACAGAGCAAGTTTCTCCTTCAGCAATAGTGTGTTTTCAGCCATCACTGATAAATGCAGCTATTCTTCAGTGACAAACAAGGCAGTGTATCAAAGTAAATTAATTTTTACCTGAGAAACCCTCTTTAAACCCATTTTCCTATTCAGAAAACCAGAGTACTCAAACAGCAAACCAGAGCTTTCAAAATCCTCTTAAAATCTATTTGACTAGTACATAAAAATAAACTTATTTTGAGTTGTTTATGATTGGTTGCTGTTCTATGATAAAGTGCTGAGTCCTTCCCACATTGAGATATCTTGTTGCCACAAACTGAGAAAAGCTGACTTTCCCTCGAAGTAACCGTGATCATTTGTTTGGCAGGTGCTCTGGGTCACTTGGCCGAATATTTTATTGCCAAGCCACAGAACTTTTAAAGCAAAGCTGCTTTTTGTTGTAGAGGAATGCCACTTGCACCAAGTCAGAAAAACAATCTTGGGCAGGACCATTCCTTTCCATCAAAACTGCCATCTTAGACCTTCCTGTACCTCCTCACAACTAACCTCCTGTTCCCCTCCAAGATCATGAACCCATTGTTGCCACCTAGCTGTGCTCACTTCTCATGTCTGGGTTCTGCCCCACACCCACTGCACTGGTCAAAGCCACCAACAACAATTGCACATAGTCTTCTGCTCATTGGTGTTCAAAACAATTGGCCATTCCACCCCTTTTCGCCTTCACTCTTCCATGGTCCAACTCTGTGGGACAACCACACTAGTTGCACACATACCTGGTTCAATGTAGCCAGCACATATGGGGAAATAACTGGTGCGATGGTCTAAATTGGATAGCTCTTTCAAAGAGCCAGTACATGCAAGATGGGCCAAATGGCCTTCTATGCTGCAAGATTCTATGGGGCGGAAATTAAGGCCCGCCGACCTTTTTTTTTAAAGCTAGTTTTACTGTCGGATCTGACGAGGCAGACTCTTGATCCATTTTCACCTCTGACTTTCGGTTCGCTCCCCAAAAAATTGCCAGTCATAATGGGGGCAGAAGTGCAGTGGCAAGTGCTGGTGAGGGGCGGAAGTGGGGTGAGGGCAGGACGGAGTCTCCGCTGCTGTCAATTAGCAGCGGAGCAGTGGTGACGTCAGTGCTCATGTGAGTCACCACATCTCTCCCCTCATTTAAAAAAAGGGGAGAGAAGCTGTGTTGGAGATGAGCTCCGAATCCCAACTCATCCATTGCCAGTATCATGTGTCACACCAAGTCCCATCTTGCCTAAATTCCATTGGCTCGCTGTCCTCCAGAGTATGGAATTTTAAAATCCTCATACACACAAGACTCTCCATGGCTTTCCCTCATCCTACCTTTGCAGCCCTCCATCCCAGCTCCTGCCCTATGGTCTTCAGACTTTGGCTTCCTGTGCATACCATCCCTCCTCCACACTCCCACTGGTAACTGCATACTGTCTCTCCTCCACACTCCCACTGGTAACTGCATACTGTCCCTCCTCCACACTCCCACTGGTAACTGCATACTGTCTCTCCTCCACACTCCCACTGGTAACTGCATACTGTCCCTCCTCCACACTCCCACTGGTAACAGAACCTTTAACTATGGGGCTCCATCCCTAAACCCCTCAACTTTGCTACTTCCTTTCCCAATTATTCTACTGCTCAGCAATCCTTTCTCCTCTAAGAACTTTGAGACATTTACTACATTAAAGACACTTATATAAACAAGAAAGATGCAAATGTCACTATAAACTTTTTTTAATAAACATTTGCGGCCTTAATATGTTAAATGGAGTCAATTCAAACAGAGATTATTTCCAAGTGAGCACAATAGATCTATGTAGTAACTAAATCCACTTTCAAGTGCAGGTTCTTTTCCCAGTACACTGCTCAGGCTTTCGTCCCTACTGGGTTTCTCCAATAGCCTGCCTGGTGGGTCTTTCAGATTCACCTGCTGCTCAGAAGGTTAGTGCTTTTGTTCTATTCATTTTCATCCTAAAGCAGGGCTCTGATTGCAGCTGCTGAGCTACACAAAGATGGAATAAAATATGTACAGAAATATATCATTGTAGACCAAGGTTATTATTGTGGTCTTACAGGGACACCATTTCAATGTAGTTTCACTCGCGTCTCTCCAGTGATGTTAACTGAGGGATCATTTGTATCCTGGAATAGTTAAATTCAGGAAAAGAGTGCAGTTCCATGCTCAAGTAGCTCGGCTTCAGCTTGCAGCGTAGTTCTGAAATTCCAGACATTCAAATGAATTGTTCAATTCCAGGACAAGACAGCCCCTCTCCATCATTAACTTTATTAGAGCAGATAAGGGAAAGAGACAATGTATCTCAAGACCACAGTGAACCTTATTCTAGAATTGGAAAGCTGCATTTTCATGGGTCTATTTCTTTCCTCCTCCTCTCCTCTTCTTCTTCCTCTCTCCCCCCCCCCCCCCACTGCGCACAGACAAGACAAATATTTTGAACAGAAAATATTCCCCCTGGACTTTACTTCCCCTTTAATATTTTACTATGAAAGCAATTCCTGCATCATACAAAATTTTAACAAAAATCACAGGGCAGGAAGATTACTTGTCAAGGCTATTGTGTCTGGGTTGCTTTTAATTAACTTGTAAAAATTGTTGTTTACTAGTAGTCTGCACAGACCAACAGAAACATCAGCATGTCCTGCCCTACAGGGCACAGCTGGTTTTAGGCAATTTGCCCAGGGTGGATGCAAACACATTTCAACTCCAGCAGACATCTAAATAGTTATCTCTTTATAACTGTAGACAAACCCTAAACAAATATGTTTGGTTTCAGAAAACATTCCATCCCATAGCCAAGATGTTATTTAAGGCTTAACATGCAAAAGCAGAATTAGTAAAAGCCTGAAACAGTAATCTGCAGTAACCTACACAAGCAGAAAGCAGGACTATTTTGGCAGGCAAGATGTAACATTCTATGCCCAAGCAGATCTGTGCTAAGTAACTGGCACATTCACAGTGCATTACTTCGTCTCATAACTTGCATGAAATAAGGGTCCCACAACAGGGTTACACAACCAGGCATCACCCACTGAAAACACAGGTTTTTCCATCTCCATTTTACTTACATTGTAATAAGTGAAGTTGGCACGTTCTCCCTGTAATACTTCACAGGTGGATTCCAAATGCTAGCAATACTGCCTGAGGGAGGTACTTCCCACACAGAGATGGGAGAAATTTTATATAAAAACACTAGGCAGGAAAAAAAAACCTGCTATTCCACAGCAACTGTAACAAAACAATCACTATTTTAAAAATGACTAGCAAATTCCAGGTTTGACAGATCAGCTGAGGTACAGCCTGCTGGTGGCAAACATGGATTAACAAATAACAGCAATAACTGTTTTCTCACAGGTAACAGCTGGAATGTCAGTCACGTTAAGGGTTTTCGTTTGAGAGAATTACATGACGGTCTAAAAGGAAAAAAAAATGACTTAAACCATAAAGTATATAGTGTAAAAGTACAAGACCGGGAGACATGGACTTAATACTCACGTGTAATGCTACAGCAGCAACACCTTCAATAAATAATGCAACAGCAATCAGACAGTGCACGGAGACAGCTGCATCCCAACCAAGAGAACCTTTGCACTTCCATTTATCGAAATTCATACTGGAAGCAAACAAGGGGAGATGCTCATTGATAATTATTTAAAGTGTAATGATTTGCTAACAAAGGTGAAAGGAATATGGCAGATATTACACAATCAAGTAAATTTGCATGCAGTGTAATTATTGATCCTTGTGGGTCTGCTCCTGGGCTGGACCTTGGTCGCCGTCAACAGGTCCAGGCTGGACACAGCTGATGGGGTTGTTCACTCCTGGCTGCCTGCCTCTTCCTTGGCTATGCCCTTTGGAGTGCTTCCACAACCAATGGGCTACAGAGGGACCGGAGTGCATGGCAGAGACCAGGAATAACATTATTTAATTTGATAAGTCTAATTTTTTATTTGGAATTTACTGTTCATGCTCCTTTACTTTGTTAGTTTAATTTTGATTGGTGAGTAAGTGTAGATCTGTCACTAGGGGCTCGATTTATTCCCACTTAGTTTCAGCTATCCCTGCAAATCAATGCTTTACAGATAGGATGGCTTGAGTGGACAAGCAGCATGGAGCTTACACAAGAACATAAGAAATATGAGCAGGAGTAAGCCATTCACCCTCTTGAGCCTGCATCGCCATTCAAGAAGATCATGGCTGATCTACCTCAACTCCACTATCTCCATATCCCTTAATATGCAAAAATCAATCTGAGTCTTGAACATATTCAAAGACGGAGCCTCCACAGCCCTCTGGGATAAAGAATTCCAAAGATTCACCACCTATTGAGTGAAGAAATTTCTCATCAGTCCTGAATGGCTGACCCCTTATTCGGAGACTGTGACCCCCGATTCTAGATTTCCCAGCCAGGAGGAAACAACCTCGGCATCGACGCTAAGAATTTAATACATTTCAATGAGATCACCCCTCATTCTTTTAAACTCTCCCCCTGGCTCCCCAATCCCAGGAATCAGTCTGGTGAACCTTCATTGCACTCCAACTATGGCAAGTATATCCTTCTTTAGGTAAGGAGACCAAAACTGTACACAATACTCCAGGTGCAGTCTCACTAAGACACCTTTACTTTTGTAATAAAGGCCAACATATGATTTGTTTTTTTATTTGCTTGCTGTACCTGCATGTTAACTTAGTGATTCGTGTACAAGGACTCCCAGGTCACTGTGAACACCAACATTTCCCAATCTCATAATTTTAAAAATACTCTGCTTTTCTATTTTTCCTACCAAAGTGGATAACTTCACATTATATTCCATTTGCCATGTTCCTGCCCACTCACTTAGCCTGTCCATATTTCCTTGAAGCCTCTTTGCATCTTCCTCACAACTTACATTCCCACCTAACTTTTTCATCAGCAAACTTGGATACATTACATTTGGTTCCCTCATCCAAATCATTGATAGCTTGTGAATAGCTGAGGTCCAAGCATTGATCTTTGCAGCACTCCACTAGTTACAGTCTGCCAACCCGAAAATTACCTGTTTATTCCTACTCTCCTCGGTTCATTAACTAATCCATGCTAGTATATTACCCCCAAGCAGAGGAGCCTTAATTTTGATGAATAACCTCTTATTGAATGCTTTCTGAAAATCCAAATACACCACATCATGGTTCCCCCTTATCTATTCTGCTAGTTACAACCTCAAGATTCGTCAAACATGATTTCCCGGTCTTCGAAACATCAAGTACCTGGGAACATTTTGTTCGCAACCTTGATTACATTGCAACCATGTCTCTAATGGCTAGTAAACCAAACCCATTTGTCTCTGCCACTAGTTCATCTCTTGTTACAAATGCTCTCTGCATTCAGATAAAACACTAGTTAGGCTACAGCTGGGGTACTGCATGCAGTTCTGGTCACCACATTAGTGCAATCACTTATTTCCTGTCGAGAGGGTAGAGAGGAGATTTGCAAGGATGTTGCCTGGAATGGAGAATTTTAGCTATGAGGAAAGATGGGATAGGCTGGGGTTGTTGTTTTCTTTGGAACAGAGGAGGCTGAATTGTGGTACAAAAAATTATATGGGGCCAAGATAGATTGGATAGGAAGGACCTATTCCCCTTAGCAGAGGGGTCAATAACCAGAGGGCATAGATTAAAAGTAAGTGGTAGGAGGTTTAGAGGGGATTGGAGGAGAATTTTTTTTCCCAGAAGGTGGTAGGGGTCTGGAACACACTGCCTGAAAGGGTGGGAGAGGCAGAAACCCTCATAGCATTTAAAAAGTACTTGGATATACACTTAAAGTGCCATAACCTACAGGGCTACGGACCAATAGCTGGAAAGTGGGATTAGGCTGGTGCGGACACAATATGCAGAATGGCCTCCTTCTGTGCTGTAAATCTCTATGTAAAATCTTATAGAATCACTGTTTTATGACTCGCTATATTCGATTTTCCCTTTCTATGTCAATTTCTTGGTCCTCATTTGCTGAATTCTAAAATCCTCAGGCTTACTACTCTTTGGCAACATTATAAGCCTCTTTGATCTCATACTATCAAACTTTTCTTGCTAGCCCCTTTACTACAAGGTTATTAATTAACCCTTTCTCGTTGCACAATACTAGATCTAAAATAGCCTGTTCCCTAGTTAGTACCTCAACATACTGATCTAGAAAACTATCTTGTATATATTCTATGAATTAGTCCTCCTGCCTATTAAAAATTTGGTTTGCCCTGTCTATATGTAGATTAAAGTCCCCCATGATTACTGCATTACCCTTGTTACATGGACCTCCAATTTCTTGATTTATACTGTGCCCAACATTACAACTAGTTTGGGGGCCTATAAACAACTCCCACCAGTGCTTTCCGCCTCTTGCTGTTTCTTCACTCCACCTAAACAGATTCTACTTGATTTTCAGAGCCAAGATCCTTTCTCATGACAGTCTTTATCCCATCCTTGATGATCAGGGCTACGCCTTACCCTTTTCAATTCTGCCTATCTCTTCTAAAAGAGAAATATCCTGGAATATTTAGTTCCCAATATTGGTCACTTTGCAACCATGTCTCCATAAATGGCTATTAGATCAAACCTAACCAACCACTTTATGTGCTCGTAAACTATATGGTTTTAGCTGCTACAGCTCCAGCATATATATCATTGCACACACTTGTACCTCCGGGATTATGGGTCCCTAACCCTTGGCTCATACCAGCTTGTGCCCAAGCTAATTGGACTTTGGCAACTAGAGTATGTGAATATAACAATAGGATCAGGAGGTAGGCCATTTGGCCCCTCAAGCCTGCTCCACCATTCAATATCATGGCTGATTTGATCTTGGCCTCAACTCCACTTCCCTGCCTGCTCCTCATAACCCTGGACTCCATCATTCAAAATTCTGACTATCTCCACTTAAATATATTCAATGACCCAGCCTCCACAGCTCTGGGGTAGAGAATTCCAAAGATTCACGATCAAGAAATTCATCATTTCCATTTTAAATGGGAAATCCCTTATTCTGAAACTATGCCCCCCCCAGTTCTAGATTCCCCACTAGGGAAACATCCTTGCATCTACCCTGGCAAGTCCCCTCAGAATCTTATATGTTTCAAGATCATCTCATTCTTCTAAACGCCAATGAGTATAGGCCCAACCTTTAAGACAATCTCTTCAGGAATCAACCTCATGAACTGTTACACTCATAATAAAATGTTCAGACAGAGTACTGTGTATAATGAGCATGTGACCTTAGCTCCATTAAGGTTCCAAAGTGCAGGTACCTCATGGGTGGCCTGCTTATATACTGTGCTCCCAAGGGATGCTGGGATCCCTTGGGACTCCACCAGTTAGGCCTTCTGGTGGTCAGGTGTGATGCAGGTTACAAGGGGTTAAATACATAACATCACTCCCCCGTGAAGTCAACAGTACACTTATTTACAAGGAGAGATGATCTGGGGCTTTGCGCTCCCTTGTCAATCGCCTCGGTACAAATGCTGGTGTGGGTGGGTTGGTCAGTTCTTCATTGGGCTGTTGGGGGATGACGAGTTCGGTTTAGTGGTCAACTGGGATGTCAGTTGCCACTTTGTGTGTGTTGGAAGGTCAAAGTTGGTGGTGTCTTCAGGTTGTTCGTAGCTGTTGGTGAACCGCAATTTGATCCGGTCCAAGGGTTTTCTGAGAGTTTGTCCATTGGTCAGTTTGACCTGAAATACCTTTAGCTGTGACCTTGCCAGCGAGCCATTTGGGACCATGTCCATAATTGAGCACAAACACAGGATCATTGATCTCAGTATCGCATGGTCACGGTACACACTTTGTTGATGCCGCTTATCCCATGTGATCATGTAGATTCAGGGTGGACCAGAGAGCCTTGTTTTAAGCGCCCTTTTCATGAGCAGCTCAGCTAGGGGAATCCCGGTGAGTGAGTGGGATCTGATGCTGTAGCTGAGCAGTACTTGGGACAACCGGGTCTGCAGGGAGCTTTGCTTGATGGTCTGAACTGCCTGTTCTGCTTGGCTGTTGGATGCGGGCTTGAACAGGGCAGATGGGACATGTTTGATCCCGTTGCGAATCATTAATTCTTTGAATTCAGCACTGGTGAATCACGGCCCATTGTCGCTGACTAGGACATCAGGCAAGCCGTGCATGGCAAACATAGCTCGTAGACTTTCAATGGTGGCCGTGGATGTGCTTAGACATTATTGCACATTCAATCCACTTTAAGTGCCCATGACAACCAAAAACATTTTGCCTAGGAATGGGCTCGCATAGTCGACATGGCTCCTCGACCACGGTTTGGATGGCCAGGACCACAAACGTAGCGGTGCGCCTCGGTGCATTGCTCAACTGAGCGCAAGTGTTGCACTGGTGCACACATGACTTTAAATCTGAGTCGATGCCAGGCCACCACACGTGGGATCTGGCTATGGCTTTCATCATTACGATGCCTGGGTGGGTGTTGTGCAGTTTGCAAATGAATGAGTCTCTGCCTTTCTTGGGCAAGACTACACGATTGCCCCACAAAAGACAGTCCGCCTGCAGGGACAGTTCATCTTTGCGTCTGTGGAATGGCTTAATCGCCTCCTGCATTTCCACTGGGACCCTGGATCAGCTCCCGTGGAGGACAGTTTTTTAAAAAAAACCAGGAACAGTAAAGGATCCTGGCTGGTCCAGGATCTGATCTGGCGGGCCAGAACGGGAATTTTTCATTCTCAAATGCCTCCATGACCAAGTCCGCTGGCTGTGCCATTTCCACTCCGGTGGTGGGCAATGATAGTCGACAGAGCATCTGCGCAGTTCTCGGTGCCCGGTCTGTGGCAGATCACAGTTGTATGGAGACAGCGTGAATGCCCATCTTTGGATGCAGGCAGAGGCATTGATATTAATCCCTTTGCTCTCCGAGAATAGCGATATGAGCAGCTTGTGGTCAGCTCGAACTGGAGGCCAAATAAATACTTGTGCATTTTTTTTTTTAAATGCTGTAAAGGCATGCCAGAGCCTCTTTGTCAATCATGCTGTAGGCCCTTTCGGCCTTGGACAAACTCCTGGATGCATACGCAAATGATTGCAAAATTCACGATTCGTTGGCCTGTTGTAACACACCCAGCCCTGTATGATGATGCATCGCAAGCTAGCACCAATCGTTTACATGCGTTACACAGAACAAGCAGTTTGTTAGAACACAGTAAGTTTCTGGCTTTCTTAAAGGCAGCCTCTTGTGAATTACCCCATACCCAGTCGTCTCCCTTGCGCAGTAGCACATGTAGGGGTTCTAGCAGGGTGCTTAACCTAGGTAGGAAATTACCGAAGTAGTTGAGTCCCAGGAGCGACCGCAACTCCGTCTGTGGTCTCGGCGCGTTCTTGATGACCAGTCTTGGCGTGGTTGGGTCTGATGCCATCTGCTGTGATTCTCCTTCCTAAGAATTTGACATCCTGTGCCAGGAAAAGAGCGTTTCAACTTGAGCCCCACACGATCCAATCGACTAAGAACCTCTTCCAGGTTTTAAGTGCTCCATGGTGTCCCGACCTGTAACCAATGTTGTCCTGGAAGACCACTGTGCAAGGAACCGACTTTAGCAGGCTCTCCATGTTCCATTGGAAAATTGCTGCAGCTGACCGAATCCCAAACGGGCACCGGTTGTAGATAAACAGACCTTTGTGCGTGTTGATGCATATTAGGCCTTTCGAAGACTCCTCCAGCTCCTGCGTCATGTAGGCCGAGGTCAGGTCCAGCTTGGTGAACGTCTTCCCTCCAGCCAGGGTTGCGAATAGGTCGTCTGCCTTGGGTAGCGGGTAGTGGTCCTGCAGCAAAAACCAGTTAATCGCCACTTTATAGTCCCCGTAAATTCTAACCATACCGTCCTCCTCGAGTACCGGAACAATCGGACTGGCCCAGTCGATGATTTCCACCAGCGCGATGATGCCTTCACGTTGCAGCCTGTCCAGCTCGATTTCCACTTATGTACAGTACCGCCCGTGCCTTCTGGTGGATGGGTCGGGTACCGGGAACCAAATAGATTTGCACTGTCGCCCCAGAGAAGCTTCCAATGCCTGGCTCGAATAACGAAGGGAACTTAGAACCTGGTACATGCAGTGTCGTTGACAGACGAAAACGCTCGAATGTCATCCCAGTTCCAGTGGATTTTCCCCAGCCAGCTTCTGCCAAACAATGTGGGGGCCATCCCCTGGCACAATCCTAGCAGGAGTTAGTGTACTGCTGCATCATTGGAGACTTTGACTTCAGCACTGCCAATTGCAGGGATTAGTTCCTTTGTGCAAGTCCTTAGCTTGGTGAGAATGGGGCGGAGCTTGGGCCTGTGTGCCTTCTTTCCCCACAGCCGGTCGAAGGCCGTTTTACTCATTATGGACTGACTTGCCAGTATCCAGCTCTATAAGACACTGGAAAACCGTTCAGTTCATTATTGGTGGGCATTTCATCGTGAACATGTACACCCCGTACACCTCTGCCTCCTCCGTACGAGTTTCCAATTCCGTCTGATCCACCGTGGATCGATCTTCCTCTGCAACATGGTGGTTTGCAGGGTTTTCAGCTCGCCTGCACATTCATTGGAGGTGTCCCATTGTTCTGCAACCATTGCACGCATAGTGCTTAAAGCGGCATTGATGGGGCCGATGATCACCTTCGCAGTGTCAACAGGGTGTTAACTGCCTCGCATTAACAGATGGTGGACTTTGGGTCAATTGAGGTCGGGCCACAGCAGCCGGCGTGTACATTCTGCCCTGTACAATTCTGCGCAAAACCGATTTTACTTTGTGCACAGTACTGGCCAAAACTTTAGTTCTGCGAAATCTGCTTGGTGTTGTTGCTGGTGGCCATAAATGCCTGGGCTATCATTAAGGCTTTACTCAGATTCGGAGCTTCTACAGGCAACAGTTTGTGAAGGATTGTCTCATGTCCGATATCCAGCACAAAAAAAGTCTGAGCATTTTTGTTCTAGGAATCCCTCAAACTCAATGTCCTGCAAGGCGCCTTAGTTCGACGACGTAGCTCGCCACTTCCTGGCCCTCCAATCATTGACACGTGTAGAACCAACATCTCGCCATCAAAACGCTTTCCTTAGGTGCTCCCGGACCAGCGTACACAGTTCTTCGTAGGATTTCGATGTTGGTTTTGCTGGGGCTAGGAGATTCTTCATGAGGCCATAGATTGTTGCCCCACAGTCAGTTAGGAGGATCGCCCTTCATTTGGTCGCGTTCTCGTCCCCTTCCAGCTCGTTGGCCACGAAGTATTGGTAGAGTCTCTCCACAAAGGCCTCCCAATCATCCCCCTGAGAACTTCTCCAGGATGCCGACTGTTCTTTGCATTTTTGCGCGGTTGTTCGTTACCTCGTCGCCAATTGTTACACTCATAATAAATGGTCAGACTGAGTACGGTGTGTAATGAGCAAGTGTGACCTTAGTTCCTTTATTAAGGTTCCAGAGTGCAGGTACCTCATGGGTGGCCTGCTTATATACTGTGCTCCCAAGGGATGCTGGGATCCCTTGGGACTCCAACAGGTAGGCTCTCTGGTGGCCAGGTGTGATGCAGGTTACAAGGGGTAAAATACATAACATGAACCTTCTCTGAACTGCCTCCAAATGCAAGTATATCGTTCCTTAAATAAGGAGACCAAAACTGTACACAGTATTCTAGGTGTGGTCTCACCAACGCCCTGTACAGTTGTAGCAAGACTTCCCTACATTTATACTCCATCTCCCTTGCAATAAAGGCCATTATTCCATTTGCCTTCCTAATTACTTGCTTTACTTGTGTTAAGTATCAAATAACTCCACGAGGCTAAGTACAGTGAGCTAGTTCAGGCATGACCTTACTCTAGTTTATTTACTCTCAAAAAAGTAAGGATTAAACATGGCTGCCATCATTATATACAGCTTGCACATGTCTGCCAGGGACCATTAGGACTCTGACAGTCACATCCTCCGGTGGCAGGTAAAACCCAGTTAACAGATAACTTGCATGCTAGCTTTGTGTTTCATGTACAAGGATCTCCAGATCCCTCTGTACCTCACTCAGCATTTTGTAATCTCTCCCCATTTAAATAAATAATGTTTTGCTTTTTTAATTTTTTCTACCAAAGTGGATAACCCCATTTTCCCACATTATACTCCAACGGCCAAATTTTTGCCCACTTAGCCTGTCCATATCCCTTTGCATCCTCCTCGCACCTTGCTTGCCCACCTATCTTTGCATCATCAGCAAATTTGGCTACATTAAACTTGGATACTTCATCCAAGTCATTAGTATAGATTGTAAATAGTTGAGGTCACAGCACTGATTCTGGTAGCACCCCACTAGTTGGCAGTTTGCCAACCTGAAAATGACCTATTTATCCCGACTGTTAGCCAATCTTCTATCCATGCTAATATATTACCCCCAACTCAATGAGTTCTTATCTTGTGCAGTAACCTTTTATGTGGCACCTTATCAAATGCCTTCTGGAAATTCAAAAAACATGACATCCACTGGTTCCTCTTCATCCATTCTGCTCATTACATCCTCAAAAAGAACTCAAGCAAATTTGTTAAACACTATTTCCCTTTCATAAAATCACACTGACTCTGCTTGAGTATTATGATTTTCTAAATGTCCTACTACTACTTCCTTAATAATGGACTCCAGCACTTTCCCAAGGACAGATGTTAGGCTGACTGCCTATAGTTTCTTGCTTTCTGTCTCCCTCCTTAAATAGGGGCATTACATTTGCGGTTTTCCAATTCACTGGGACCTCTAGAATCCAGGAAATTTTGGTCGATTACAACCAATGTATCCACTATCTCTGCAGCAACTTCTTTTAAGACTCTAGGGTGCAGATCATCAGGTCCAGAGGACTTGTCCTCCTTTAGTCCCATTAGTTTGCCTAGTACTTTTTCCTCTAGTGATAGTTTCAAGTTCCCCCCTCCCATTAGCCCCTTGATTATCAATTATTGGGATGCTTTTAGTGTCTTCTACTGTGAAGACGATTCAAAAGTCTGCTTTTCTCTCTCTCTCTCTCTCTCTCTCTCTCTCTCTCTCTCTCTCTGAAAAGTCGTCCTTTGTTGGTTTCTAAAAGTTTCCAATCCTCTGGCCCTTCCACTATTCTTCACAATATTGTATGCCTTTGTTTTCAATTTGATATCATCCTTTACTTCCCTATTTAGCAACAGATGGGTCACCTAGAGTCTTTCTTTTTCACTGGAATACATCTTTGCTGAGTTATGAAATATCTCCTTAAATGTTTGGCACTGCTCATCTACTATTTAATCCATTTTCCCAGTCCAATTTAGCCAACTCTGCCTTCATCTTTGTAATTGCCTTTATTTTAGTTCAGGACACTAGTTTGAGACCTAGCTTTCTCACCCTCAAACTGAATTTGAAATTCTACTATGCTATGATCACTTTCCTGCCCCCAAGAGGATACTTTACTATGAGATCATTAATTAATCCAGTCTCATTACACATTACCAGATCTAAAATAGTCTGCACCCTGCTTGGTTCCACAACATATTGTTCAAAGAAACCATCCCAAATACATTATGAACTCTTCCTCAAGGCTACTTTTGCCAATTTGATTTGTCCAATTAATATGAAGGTTAAAATCACCCATGATTATTGCCATACCTTTCTTGCAAGCCTCCATTATTTCTTGATTTATACTCTGCTACAGTACAGCTAGTTAGGGGGCTGATAGACTACACTCCCTTATTTTCATTTCAACCCAAACGGATTCTACATCTTGATCTTCTAAGCCAATATCATGTCTCACTATTGCACTGATCTCATCCTTCAACAGAGCCACCCCACCTCCTTTTCCTTTCTGCCTATCCTTCCAAAATGGAAAATACCCCTGAATATTCAGTTACCTCTGTACCATGGTGCTGTGGCCAGTTTGCTCATCCTCCCTGCAGTCCCTGCTCTTGTCCACACAGAGTAAGTACCTCACACCTGTTGAATAAGAGCAAGGACTGAGGCTCCTCCATCACTACATCCTTGGTCCCCATACCTGCCTCACTCATGCTCAGAGGCAGCATGCATTTAATACTGGGCAAGTAGGAGCTCTACTGGTGTGAACATCTCATCAGTTTGCTTTGGATACACTTCAGCATAGTGACAGGTTTCCATGCATATCAGACACAAAGAAAACCATAAAGAAATACTGAGGTACCAATCCAGTATATTTTACTGCACCATTCCTGTGCAAGAGTAACTTTCATAGTTCCATACCAACACATTTCAATTGATTTTATTGCACTGTCCTTGTACCGATTAATCCAATGCATTTCATGATACAATCCGATAGATTTCACTGCACTAATGTATTAGTCCAATAAATCTTTGAAGAACATTACTGTTTCGTGTAGAGTTTCAACTTGTTGGCACTCAGAGCCTCAATGGCAGGTGGCTAAATGCTGCAGGACCACCTGCTCTTGATTAAATTCAGACATTCTAGGAATAAAGTCAAGAATGAAAACATTTCACAAGCTAAATCAAACACTGCCATCCAAAAGCATAAGGAATAGATGTGTCAAGTTCTGCAATTAATGGAGAAATGGCCTCTCCACAAAAAACATTAATACTTGGAGGCATCCAGAACACTTAAAACAGATTAAATGCAACTGCAAGATTTGGAGCTGCAGTCTCAGGACTGTTTTTCTGTTTGTTAACCTGTAATCTGCCTTTTGCCTTGCCTGTGCAAATACTTAAACATCTTTTAAGAAACCCTGACATTATTCACACCCCTCAAACACACTTGGCAAACTTTTTGCAGTTTAAACTTAATGCAGGCTGTCAAACTCAGACTGGAAAAGGAGAAAACAGAGGGTTCATCATTCAGACAGGTTCAGACACAGGTCACAGACAGATTGACAGGTCTAAGAGACAGGTCACACAGACAGAGAGACAGAGAGAGGTCACCAGATAGAGAGAGAAACAGACAGAGAGAAACAGAGAGAGAGAGAGAGAGGAGAGAAAGAGAGAGAGACTTGTCACACAGACTGAGGCAGGTCACAGAGAGACAAGTTACAGGCAGAGACACAGACTGGTCACATAGACAGAGACAGGTGACAGGTTACAAACAGAGGTCACAGACAGATTGACAAGTTACAGATTGTGACCACTCTGTCTCTCTGAGACTGGTCAGACAGACAAAGAGACAGGTGACACCAGACCAGTCACAAACAGATTGGCGATAGAGAGACAGATTGGTCAGAGACTGGTCACACAAAGAAACAGGTGACAGACAGATTGGCCAGTCACACAATGCCGCGCTCACCTGGTGTCGGGCTGTGGGCTGATGTCCGAATCAATGATGACTCAAACGCCCGCGCCCGGCTCCAGCTGGCGGCGTCGATCCGGTTGCCTCAGCGGCTGCTGATGCAGGGCGGGTTGGGATGGGGTGGGGTAGGGTAGGGTAGGGCGCGGCGAGCCGGGTCGAGCCCGGGATGAAGCGAGCGCACAAATGCAAACAATCCAACACCTCCCTCTCTCTCTCAATGTTCTCCGGTCCCTATTCCCCCGCCTTTTATACCCGCCGCTGCCGCGTTCACACCCCCGCCGCACTGCACATGCGCCGCCCCCCGCCGCGCCCTCACTGCACCTGCGCCGCTGCACGCAAGACTTTCGCGCATGCGCCGCAAGCATCTGCCCGCTTTCTGCGTCCTGCTACCCGCCCCACCTGACCGCCACGCGCCCACGCTTCAAACCCAACCGCCAAAAATACCCTCACCAATCGCCAGAGCGCGAGAGTCCGGCCAAGGGGCGATAGTCGGTCCAAGAGAGCGATAGTCCATTCAAGGGAGCAATAGTCCGGCCAGGGGTTGACAGTCCGGCCAGGGGGCGATAGTCGGGCCAATGGGTGATTGTCCGGCAAGGGGGCGATAGTCCAGCCAAGGGAGCGATAGGCCGGCCAGGGGGCGAATGTCCGGCCAGGGGGCGATAGACCGGCCGGGGGGGCAATAGTCCGGTCAAGGAGGTGATAGTACAGCCAGGAGGCGAGTGTCCAGCCTAGGGAGCGATAGTCCGACCAGGGAGCAATAGTCTGGCCAAGGGGCGAGAGTCCGGCAAGGGGGCAATAGTCCGGCCAGGGGGGTGAGTGTCTAGCCAGGGGGCGAGTGGCTGGCCATGGGGGCGATAGTCCGGTCAAGGAAGCGATAGTCTGGCCAGTGGAGCGATAATCCGGCCAAGGGGGTGATAGCCCGGTCAAGGAAGGAATAGTTCCGCTTGGGGATCAATAGTCCGGCCAAGGGAGCTATAGTCCGACCAGGGGTGTGGGTCCAGCAAGGGGTGTGTGTCCAGCCAAGGGAGCGATAGTCCAACTAAGGGAGCGATAGTCCGGCTAGGAGGTGATAGTCTGGACAAGAGAACAATAGTCCAGCCAGGAGGCAATAGACCGGCCAAGGGGGTGATCGTCTGGCCAGGGGGCGATAGTTGGGCCAGGGGACAATAGTCTGGTCAAGGGGCAAGTGTCCAGCCAGGGGATGAGTGTCCGGTCAGGGGATAAGTTTCAAGCCAAGGGGTGAGTGTCCGGCGAGGGGGGAATAGTCTGGCCAAGGGGGCGATAGTCCGGTCAGGGGGCGAGTGTCTGGCCAGGGGGCGATACTTCGGCCAAGGGGCTGATAGTCCAACCAAGGGGTGATAGTCCAGCCAGGGGACGAGTGTCTGGCCAGGGGACATGTCCGGCAGGGGCGATAGTCCGGCCAAGGAAGCGATAGCCCGGCCAAGGGGCAATATTCCAGCCAGTGGGGCGATAATCCAGCCAGGGAGTGAGTGTCCGGCCAAGGCACGAGTGTCCGGTAGGGGGCAATAGTCTGGCCAAGGGGTAAGTGTCTGGCCAAGGGGGCGTTAGTCCGGCCAAGGTGCGACTATCTGGCCAGGGGGTGATAGTCTGGATGGGGGGTGTGTCTGGCCAGGAGGCAAGTGTCCGGTCAGGGGCGAATGTTGAAACGAGTTCTTTTTCCCTCAATCTGTTTCAGCGAATACACTGAGGCGGACACCAAAGCAGCTTATAACAAAGCAGTCTTTATTATTTGTTTCACCGGCCGGGACTTATCAGAACAAAGGGACGCTCTCCCTCGGAGTGCGCCCACTTCCCTCGGATAAGCCTCGTTACAATGCAGGGGTGCAACAGTTATACACTTTCAGTACGTAATACAATTGAGGGACATTCAGTTCACCCTATCCTTTGTGATCCCTCCTTCCCTTTGTCCACTCATGAGCCGATACCTGGCCTTCCTTGCCCAATTAGATACGGGTAAGTGGTTATCGCAACTTTTTCTCATAAAGAGCTTTCTCACCCATTGCTTGTAAATGTTACAATTTTACTGGCGTGACTAGTAACTAAGACCTTGAGCAAGTCTGTTATTTGTGCTGATGTAATATTTGCAGTCTGACATTCTTTTAGTTATTTTTCCATGATTCCTTTGTTCACTTCACTGTCTCTATTGCTTATACATTTTCACACATTCACATTCCCCCCTTTTATCATTCCATGATAACCCTGGTGACTATTCCAGGAGTATCGCATTCAGCCATTCGCACTCTCTTTCCTGATCCTCCTTGTCGAGTAGGTCTTTAGTTTGCTGGATCATAACCCGGGAGCCCCTGGCCACAAGAGGGTTTGCTAATCTTGCCATCATGACTTTACAACAAAGGTTAAAGCAACCAATAATCAAGCAACAGGTAATTATTACTACGATAGAATAATCGCTCCATGCATTAGATACGATCCCCAGGATCCACCTAACAGCCAATCAAACCAGCCTACTTCTCCTGCAGGGGTGGATAACTTCTTTACCTCCTTTCTTATGTGATCAGCGAGATTGGTTATGTTTTCTGAATTATCGGGGAAGTAAGTGCAACATTCAGATCCTATCAGGGCACACGTCCCCCCTTTCTCAGCTAACAGGTAATGAAGGGCCATTCGGTTTTGTAATGCCACGGTCCGTATCGCTACTATTTCGGCTGTGATGTCCTCCAGAGCTTCAGCAGTATAGTTAGCTATCTGTTCCAATACCCTCTCTAGGTTCTGTACTTCATCCATGGTACATCCTATCCTGAATGGGAACATCATGACCCCAAAGAACTTTTCGGCGGGGGTGAGGGCTCGCCTGTGTCGGCTGGAGGCATGTGCTTCCGCCAGGGTACGTGTTTGCCGCACAAATGGCACCACATATCCCAAATAGTAGGACCCTGTCCATTGCCTAGGTAACCAGGGGAATGCCCTATGCCCGCACACAAAATACGTGCCGTTATATATATTGTGTTGGGGTCCCAAGACTGGGCCCACAGACCTCCACCTGTTTTATTCGGAAGGTGAGAGAGGATAGTGACTCGTGCATCTGTTATGATGTTGAGGTTGTGTGGGCAATCGCTGTACCCTATGATATGTCCCTTTCTGCTGGTGTCATTTCGGGTTAAACATATGGACCCGGTTGGCCTCCCGATCCCCGAGGTATTGGTCAGGACTAAGAATGTGAGTTCCTTCTTATGGTCATAGGGTGGTTGGTACCATCCCTGGAACGTTTGACTAATGGGGTACCGAGCACTCTCCCACTCGGTGACGTCCCCGTGGTTGTCCACGCGGTAATGGTATGATGCTCCTCCTGGCCTCCGTGATCCCTCTCTTGACCCGCCTTTCATCTCTCGTATTTGCATTGGCCCCCCTCCGCTTATGCTAGTCTGGCTCAGAAGCCACTTGACAGTCTCAGTTAGGGTCAGTGGAACGGGGCGCAAAGGAATTCCCCCTTTGGAATGTATAGGGATATGTGAACACACCCAGCAACTAGAAAACTTCCCGTTTCGCGCATAAACATAAGACATATATAGGAACGTGTTTACATGGAGTTCCCTTCGTTGTCTTGCCCCCTGTATGTTATAAACCGCCAACGCCATTATACTAAAAAGAATCCACGACCCCATAGCTATGGGTTAAGTGGATATCCTCCAACGTCCTCTGGGCCCGTCAGGTTCCAAGAGTCCCAAGGACCCGGTTTGTCCAACGGGGAATTGGAGGTACACAACCTTTAGCAGCTCGTCTTTGCTCGCCCGAATGTTCCACTTATTCATCTATGGGATAGAGGAAGTCTGTAACATAAATATAGAGGATAGTTAAGGAGTGATAAGCTTGCAATGATGCAGGTGAACCCAGGTACTTCTCCCTTCAACCTTAGCTGCAGTGGGGGTAGTGAGTAACACCTGAAAAGGCCGCTCCCATCGTGGCTCTAATCCTTTTCGAATCCATTTCTTAATCAGGACATACTTCCCTGGTGCCATGAGGGAGAATTCGGGCGAAACTGGGAGGTCGAGGTGAGCATCTCGAACTTGGTTGTGGGCTATTTGCAGAGCCTGAGTCAGGGAAAGAACATAGGTGGTCATTTCCTCAGTCATGTGGTGGAACTAGACAGTGGAGGGGACATTCTGATTCCAGGGGGTCCTAAGGGGTTTACCATAAATGACCTCAGCGGGGGTCAGTCTAACCTTACCAGTCGGAGTAGTGCGGATCTGGAATAGGGCTATGGGAAGGAGTTTAAGCTAATTGAGTCCGGTTGATGCTACCAGTTTTGCAAGCTTGGTTTTGAGAGTTTGATTTGTACGTTCAACTAATCCCGCAGCTTGGGGTCGGTAGGCACAGTGCAGCTGCTGGTTAATGCGCATCTGGGAACAGAATTCTTTGTTAACTTGGCCAATAAAGTGAGGGCCATTATCGGAACTCAGTCGAGCTGGGATACCATATCTAGGAACAATTTCCCTCATTAACACTTTAACAACAGTTTGAGCCTTATTGTCCAGGATAGGGTAAGCTTCGATCCATTTGCTAAACACATCTACTATTACTAACACATATTTGTAACACTGAACTCTTTGCAACTCAATGTAGTCCAACTGCAAGGTCTCAAAGGGACCTTCTGGTAGGGGCGTCTTACCCCAATCACAGGACTCCCTTCCCTGGATTATGCTGTTGGCAAACAAGGCAGCGACTACTGATGTTCTGGGCCAGCGCCTGGAGTCTAGGGTGCCACCAAGTGGCCAAAAGCGTGTCACTTGTTGTCCTTGCTCCACACTGAGTAGCAAAGTGCATACATTCAATAACCCATAGGGCCAACTCGTCAGACATGCAAGTCTGTTCCGCGGGAGTGGTCCAGAGTTTAGAGACATTGTCATAAGTACATCCATAATCTTTCCACAACAGTTTATCTTTTTCAGGAGCGTCCTCCTGTGCTTTAATGATATCTTGGATGGTTGGCATTGGTTTTTCTGAGGCTAACTTATCCTTTGCAGGATTTTTAGTTTGACTCATCATTCTGGGCACCACCATTTGTTGTCCACGAGCACAGTGGTTTCCTATATCAACCGGAGATTTTCCGGTAGTGTGGGCGGTGCATTTGACAATGGCAATGCGCTTGGAGAGCATGAGGGCTTGCAACAAGTCAGATACTAGCTGCTTATGGGATATCTCATTCTCATTTGAAGTTAGGAATCCCCTATTTTTCCATAATTGTCCGAAATCATGGGCTACCCCAAAGGCATATGCAGAGTCGGTATAGATATTGACCTTGAGGATTTTAGCCAAGATACAGGCTTGGGTGAGGGCGAATAGTTCAGCTTGTTGGGCGGAATAGGCGGTCTCAAAGGCGGCAGATTCCAGGACCTGATTCTCCTGGTCTACTATGGCGTATCCCGAATTTCGTCCGCCTTCTGGGTCAATGGAAGAGCTTCCGTCAACATACATAATACAGTCAGGGTCCTCCATTGGTACATCAACTAAATCTTCCCTGACCGAGGTAGCTTCTTGAATTAAAGATAAACAGTCATGACTCGGTTCTTCCTCATCTTGGGGTGGCTCGGTAAGAAAACAGGCCGGATTAATGGCAGTACAGTGCCGAAAGGTCAGCCTAGGATTATTTAGTAGGTAGATCTCATATCTACTCTGCCTGGCCATGGTAAGATGTTGAGTCTGCAGTTAACCCAAGCGGGCAGCTATGGAGTGGGAGGTATATACCACAATATCCTGCTGGAGGGTAAGGTTGGCGGCAGATTGAAGGCTATTGTAGATGGCAGTTAATATTTGAGTACATACAGGGTGCCCCAAGGCAACGGGGTCTATTTTAGAAGAGTAGTAGGCAACAGACCTATGCTTATCCCCGTGTTTCTGAGTCAAGACAGCGGTAGCACAATCTTTCAGGATCGTACAATACAGTTGAAAGGGCCGGTCATAGAGGGGCCGGCCCAAAGCCGGAGCTTGCAGCAGGGCTGTCTTTAGTTCCTTAAAGGCTTGGACGTCTGCGGTTTCTATTTCAAAGCTGCCTTCCTTGGTTGTGTACGGTGTGAGGTGCTTGGTCATCAGGGCAGCATTAGGGATCCAGGATCTACAGTAATTGATCATCCCCAACCACTGCCGCATTTGTTTAGCCGTGCTAGGGACTGGAAACTGGCAGATGGGTTCGACTCGGTTAGCCTCCAAGGCTCGGTGGGTGCCTGATAAAATGATCCCAAGAAATTTGACTTGAGACTGGCCAATTTTGACCTTTGATGGGGAAACTATGTATCCCAGGGAGGACAAGTAATTCAGTAACTGATTAGCATCCTCCTGATTACTTGGTTCATCCGCGCTGGTTACCAGTAAATCGTCCACATACTGATTAAAGTGGATCCCTTAGTCAGCGTGAGGGACTGTAACTATTTCTGCAGGCACCTTGAGAATAAGGTCGGGGAGTGGATGAACCCTTGGGGAAGTCTAGTCCATGTATATTGCTGTCCCTGGTAAGTGAAGGCGAACAGGTACTGACTCGCCTGGGCTAGCGGCAAGGCGAAGAAGCCATGTTGGAGGTCTATTATTGCGAAGATCTTGCCGTTTGCTGGGATTAACGACAGTATCTGTGCTGGGTTGGGAACCAGAGCGTGTAGGGGCTGGATGATAGCTTTGATGGCTCGAAGGTCCTGGACCAAACGGAACTGATTTGTTTTGCCTGGCTTAGGGACTGCCAGTATTGGTGTATTACACGGGGACTGACATTGAACCAAAATCCCCTGTTCCACTAGTCCCTTGATCAATCGGTGGATACTTGGTATTGCCTGTGGTTTCAGTGGGTACTGATGGATGGAGGGCCAGTCCACATTGTCCTGTACTAGGATCTCAATTGGATCAATTGGAGTATAGCCCACTTGGGAGGGGTCCTCTGCCCATATGTGAGGATCCACGTAATCGGGTATATTGTTACCGGTATGGTGGTATATTACCGTCAGGACCTTCTCGGGATCCCTGTGAAATTGGTATCGTTCGGCCATGTCCCACAATCTGCAAATCCGGGCTGGTAGGGTCAGCCTCATCTATAGCTTGGCGCACCATAATTCCTAAATCTCTGGCATGGTGGGGAGGTAATACTTCGCGAGTGACGTGGGGTACCACCGTTGGGGGTTGCTGCCACAACTTTCTATTCATTTCCACGAAATCTGCTTTCCCCTCCAGTCCAGACACTCTGGCTTTTAGGAGGATTTCACACTCCTCCCCCACGTGATCCTGGTAGAGATTCTGGAGATCCTGATTCTTACCACAAGAATCATAGGCTAGGGTTACATGATAGGGCGCTTGGGGCAAATCCAGGGACCACCATTGAGGGGTCCGGATAGTGTAGCACTGCCGTTTAAAGGTTCCTTGCTTTACAATGATCCCATCATCCCCGCATTCCAGATGCAACTGAAATTTACAGAGGAGATCCCTAGCCATCAAGTTACAGTCCAAATTGGTGGTAATAACAAATTGATGTTCCACAGATTCTTCCTTGTAATTTACGTTAACTGGTTCTGACACTGGGAATGTTGAGACTTGTCCCAGGAACCCTGACAGTCCCTGTGTCTTGGTGGAGGTGGGGAGTTTAAGCTTCGACTGCACAGAGGACATGGACGCTCCTGTATCTATTAAGAAGGGTTGCTACTCATTTCGAATTTTTAACGATATCATTGGTTTCTCATCTGAGGAAGGTCCTCGTACAGTCAAGCCGCGTGGTCAGTATTGATATTCGGGTGACAGTTGGGCAAAGGGGTTGTTCTGGGAGAAGTTAGTATAAAATCCCCGTCCTCTCCCCCCTTGCCCTCCTCCTTTTCCTCCTCTTCCTTTTTCGTGCCGAGGGGAGAGACATTCCCTACTCCAATGTCCTTCCTGTCCACAATTAAAGCATTGTCCGCTCCTTCCCCAGCCCTGGCCGCCTCCCATACCCGATCGAGGGACACTTGCCCCTGGCCGGACTATCGCTTCCTTGGCCAGACTATCACTCCCTTGGCTGGACTATTGCCTCCTGTCCAGACTATCACCTCCTAGCCAGACTATCGCTCCCTTAGTTGGACTATCGCTCCCTTGGCTGGACACACACCCCTTGCTGGACACACACCTCTTTAAAATACCACTTCAGTTTCCTTCAGTTCCAAAAGTCTGAGGAAAGTTTGGGCACTCGCTGGTTCTCAGGTAGTGTCTGAACAAGATCCAGGTCAATCTGGCGAATACCTTCTAAACTTAGGAAATAGGTGTCCAAGTCAGGTGTGACGTCGACCTTGTATATCACTTGGCCCGTCTAGGCACTGATTGGACTTAAATCGCGTGGCGACGCGAACCACGGGGCGACGCGGAAGGATAGGGAAATCTGGAACCTAGAACAAATTAAGTAAGGCTTATCGCGCAGCGACACGAACAGGAAAACCGCGCGGTGACGCGGAGGGATAGAAAATCGTGCGGCGACACGAACCGCGCGGCAACGCGGAAAATAGGGAATAAGTGTCCAAGTCAGGTGTGATGTCGACCTTGTATATCACTTGGCCCATCTAGGCACTGATTGGATTTAAATCGCGTGGCGATGCGAAACGCAGGGCGACACGGAGGATAGGGCTAGGTTAGATTGGGCTAGTTTAAATCACATGGCGACATGAACCGCGGGGCGATGCGGAGCATAGGGCTAGGTTAGATAGGGCTAGTTTAAATCGCGCAGCGACGCAGAGGATAGGGCTAGGTTAGATAGGGCTAGTTTAAATTGCGCGGCGACGTGGACCGCAGGGTGACGCAGAGGATAGGGCTAGGTTAGATAGGGCTAGTTTAAATCGCGCGGTGACGCGAACCATGGGGCGACGCGGAGGGAAAAAAAAACGCGCAGCGACACGGAGGTTAGGGAATTACGTGAAATTAAGCTACGGGGCGACGCGGGACTGTGTAAATTTAAAATTGTACTTATGCCAGGTACGGCGTTGATCTTGTATATCACTTGGTCCGCCTAGGCTCTGGATAAGGTAACCTAAACCACCGCGGGGCGGCGCGGGGACAATCGGGACTAATTAGAACATTGACAATACGCAGGGTGACGCGAGGATGGGTAATCAGTTAGATAAAACTACGGATGTGGGTAGTCCGCTACAAAAGTTATGTGAAGAATTCCCTGAAAGAGCTGAACAATTTAGACTGTTAACTGGAGCCCTGAACAAATTATTAGGAGATGACTAATGGCCTCTAGGGAGCACTAGAAGCGTGGAGGTAGCAAAAAGGGCACAGGGATTGATTTGGAAAAGGGGACGAGGGAAAAAGGACAAAAATTTAATTGCCACATGGCGACATTCTTGTCAAAAATTAAAAGATTCATCACTTCTGTCAAGTTGGCAGGAAAACGCCACTAAATTAGGATTATCATTGACAGAAGGAGGACATGTTAAAACCGTAGACGTCTTAAAAAAAGAATGCGCGCACGAAAAACGTACTAAGAGATCCACTGCGACCGCTGAGAAAGTTATTGACCGACTACGTAGTCAAATGGTTGGCTTTGCGTTGACCGAGGCTGATGATGAAATTGATGAATGGTCACTGACTCGGAGCCCAACGGCGCCTCCCGCAGCCCCTGACCCCTTACCACAGTCCCCTTTCCAACCTCCACCTTACACTCCGGCGGCAGGAGGTAAGGATAACCCTAACCCCACCCCAACGAACCAACAAGCCCAGACAGACTCTTCATCCTCTGATAGCGACTCAAATCCCCAGTTCACGAGCCATGTAGCCGAGAGGACCAGATCTCACACCCGGAAGGGCAGATCTATATCTCAAAGGAACAAGCAATCCCGTGAATCCGCTAGTCAGAATGCCAGTCGTGAAAGGCAAAACAAACCCTCCCGCCGATCGGGACGCGGAGGTGCTGTGCGGTCAGACAGCTCCGAGCCACCCTCCGACCCAGAAACGTCTTCCGAGATTGACACCCCCACCCCTAAGTCCCGGCGGCAGCTCCCGGTTCGACCAATGCCAAACCCTGATGCACAACAAGCTGCAGACCACCCCACCATAGATGTCTATGTGCCTTGGAAACCGAGTGAAATTATGGCCATTTTGACCACCATGCCAGATCAAAAAAGGGAACCTGTCAAGTTTATAGATCATCTCCGGACTACCATTGCAGTTTATAATGCAGAATCAAGGGACCTGTGGGCCCTGGTACAGCAGACCCTGAGCCCAACTGAACACTCCTGATTTTTAGCTCACTTAAGATATGCAACCCATGATGCATTGTTGGCTGCACACCCTAATAACGCCCAAAACCGCCTAAACGCTGTTTTCACCGCCCTCGGCACGACCCTTCAGAAGCCCATCAGTATGGCCGCAGTATTAGAAACTAAACCCAAGCAAGACGAAAATGCCGACGAATTCATTGCTCACGCTATCCGAACCAATAATATGAATTGGGCAGATAACAGTCAGGCCCAGATGGAGAGAGCAGTGAAATATTATTGGCAGGAAAAGAAAGGAGAGGGGGGAGGTGCGCCCCCAACCTGGGTCAAGACTGAATACGTGACGAGAAAGGAAGAGCCTCCTCGAGGGGAAAGATCGAAACCTACCCCAAGGGGATATCGAATGGAACCACAGCACTGTGTAAGGGGATGGGTGGATAACCAAGAATATGGGTATACCCAACACCCCAATGGTCCAGGCCCCGCAAACTATGGACCCCCTTATGGCTCTCGATCGGGTATGGGAGGCGGCCAGGGCTGGGGAAAGAGCGGACAATGCTTTAATTGTGGACAGGAAGGACATTGGAGTAGGGAATGTCTCTCCCCTCGGCACGAAAAAGGAAGAGGAGGAAAAGGAGGAGGGCAAGGGGGGAGAGGACGGGAATTTTATACTAACTTCTCCCAGAACAACCCCTTTGCCCAACTGTCACCCGAATATCAATACTGACCACGCAGCTTGACTGTACGAGGACCTTCCTCGGATGAGGAACCAATGATATCGTTAAAAATTCGAAAAGAGTGGCAACCCTTCTTAATAGATACAGGAGCTTCCATGTCCTCTGTGCAGTCGAAGCTTAAACTCCCCACCTCCACCGAGACACAGGGACTGTCAGGGTTCCTGGGACAAGTCTCAACATTCCCAGTGTCAGAACCAGTTAAAGTAAATTACAAGGAAGAATCTGTGGAATATCAATTTGTTATTACCACCAATTTGGACTGTAACTTGATGGCTAGGATCTCCTCTGTAAATTTCAGTTGCATCTGGAATGCGGGGATGATGGGATCGTTGTAAAGCAAGGAACCTTTAAACGGCAGTGCTACACTATCCGGACCCCTCAATGGTGGTCCCTGGATTTGCCCCAAGCGCCCTATCATGTAACCCTAGCCTATGATTCTTGTGGTAAGAATCAGGATCTCCAGAATCTCTACCAGGATCACGTGGGGGAGGAGTGTGAAATCCTCCTAAAAGCCAGAGTGTCTGGACTGGAGGGGAAAGCAGATTTCGTGGAAATGAATAGAAAGTTGTGGCGGCAACCCCCAACGGTGGTACCCCACGTCACTCGCGAAGTATTACCTCCCCACCATGCCAGAGATTTAGGAATTATGGTGCGCCAAGTTATAGACGAGGCTGACCCTACCAGCCCGGATTTGCAGATTGTGGGACATGGCCGGACGATACCAATTTCACAGGGATCCCGAGAAGGTCCTGACGGTAATATACCACCATACCGGTACCAATATACCCGATTACGTGGATCCTCACATATGGGCAGAGGACCCCTCCCAAGTGGGCTATACTCCAATTGATCCAATTGAGATCCTAGTACAGGACAATGTGGACTGGCCCTCCATCCATCAGTACCCACTGAAACCACAGGCAATACCAAGTATCCACCGATTGATCAAGGGACTAGTGGAACAGAGGATTTTGGTTCAATGTCAGTCCCCATGTAATACACCAATACTGGCAGTCCCTAAGCCAGGCAAAACAAATCAGTTCCGTTTGGTCCAGGACCTTCGAGCCATCAAAGCTATTATCCAGCCCCTACACTCTCTGGTTCCCAACCCAGCACAGATACTGTCGTTAATCCCAGCAAACGGCAAGATCTTCGCAATAATAGACCTCCAACATGGCTTCTTCGCCTTGCCGCTAGCCCAGGCGAGTCAGTACCTGTTCGCCTTCACTTACCAGGGACAGCAATATACATGGACTAGACTTCCCCAAGGGTTCATCCACTCCCCGACCTTATTCTCAAGGTGCCTGCAGAAATAGTTACAGTCCCTCACGCTGACTAAGGGATCCACTTTAATCAGTATGTGGACGATTTACTGGTAGCCAGCGCGGATGAACCAAGTAATCAGGAGGATGCTAATCAGTTACTGAATTACTTGTCCTCCCTGGGATACATAGTTTCCCCATCAAAGGTCAAAATTGGCCAGTCTCAAGTCAAATTTCTTGGGATCATTTTATCAGGCACCCACCGAGCCTTGGAGGCTAACCGAGTCGAACCCATCTGCCAGTTTCCAGTCCCTAGCACGGCTAAACAAATGCGGCAGTGGTTGGGGATGATCAATTACTGTAGATCCTGGATCCCTAATGCTGCCCTGATGACCAAGCACCTCACACCGTACACAACCAAGGAAGGCAGCTTTGAAATAGAAACCGCAGACGTCCAAGCCTTTAAGGAACTAAAGACAGCCCTGCTGCAAGCTCCGGCTTTGGGCCGGCCCCTCTATGACCGGCCCTTTCAACTGTATTGTACGATCCTGAAAGATTGTGCTACCGCTGTCTTGACTCAGAAACACGGGGATAAGCATAGGTCTGTTGCCTACTACTCTTCTAAAATAGACCCCGTTGCCTTGGGGCACCCTGTATGTACTCAAATATTAACTGCCATCTACAATAGCCTTCAATCTGCCGCCAACCTTACCCTCCAGCAGGATATTGTGGTATATACCTCTCACTCCGTAGCTGCCCGCTTGGGTTAACTGCAGACTCAACATCTTACCATGGCCAGGCAGAGTAGATATGAGATCTACCTACTAAATAATCCTAGGCTGACCTTTCAGCACTGTACTGCCATTAATCCGGCCTGTTTTCTTACAGAGCCACCCCAAGATGAGGAAGAACCGAGTCATGACTGTTTATCTTTAATTCAAGAAGCTACCTCGGTCAGGGAAGATTTAGTTGATGTACCAATGGAGGACCCTGACTGTATTATGTATGTTGACGGAAGCTCTTCCATTGACCCAGAAGGTGGACGAAATTCGGGATACGCCATAGTAGACCAGGAGAATCAGGTCCTGGAATCTGCCGCCTTTGAGACCGCCTATTCCGCCCAACAAGCTGAACTATTCGCCCTCACCCAAGCCTGTATCTTGGCTAAAATCCTCAAGGTCAATATCTATACCGACTCTGCATATGCCTTTGGGTAGCCCATGATTTCGGACAATTATGGAAAAATAGGGGATTCCTAACTTCAAATGGGAATGAGATATCCCATAAGCAGCTAGTATCTGACTTGTTGCAAGCCCTCATGCTCCCCAAGCGCATTGCCATTGTCAAATGTACCACCCACACTACCGGAAAATCTCCGGTTGATATAGGAAACCACTGTGCTCGTGGACAACAAATGGTGGTGCCCAGAATGATGAGTCAAACTAAAAATCCTGCAAAGGATAAGTTAGCCTCAGAAAAACCAATGCCAACCATCCAAGATATCATTAAAGCACAGGAGGATGCTCCTGAAAAAGATAAACTGTTGTGGAAAGATTATGGATGTACTTATGACAATGTCTCTAAACTCTGGACCACTCCCGCGGAACAGACTTGCATGTCTGACGGGTTGGCCCTATGGGTTATTGAATGTATGCACTTTGCTACTCATTGTGGAGCAAGGACAACAAGTGACACACTTTTGGCCACTTGATGGCACCCTAGACTCCAGGCGCTGGCCCAGAACATCAGTAGTCGCTGCCTTGTTTGCCAACAGCATAATCCAGGGAAGGGAGTCCCCTGTGATTGGGGTAAGACGCCCCTACCAGAAGATCCCTTTGAGACCTTGCAGTTGGACTACATTGAGTTGCAAAGAGTTCAGTGTTATATATATGTGTTAGTAATAGTAGATGTGTTTAGCAAATGGATCGAAGCAAATGGATAGTCGGATCAAGGGGGTGAGTGTCCGGCCAGAGGGCGATAGTCGGGCCAGGGAGTAATAGTCGGGCCAGGGAGTGAGTGTCCGGCAAAGTGCTGAGTGTCCGGCCAAGGGGTGAGTGTCCGGCGGGAGGGGTAATAGTCTGGCTAAGGGGGCGATAGTCCGGCCAGGGGGCAAATATCCGGCCAGGGGGTGAGTGTCCCGTCAAGGGGTGTGTCCAGTGAGGGTACGATAGTCCAGCCAAGGAAGCAGTAGTCCAGCCAAGGGAGCGATAGCCGGCTAGGGGTCGAGTGGCTGGCATGCGTGCGATACTTCAGCCAAGGGGGCGATAGTCCAGCCAGGGGGTGATAGTCCGGCCAGGGGGCGAGTGTCCAGCCGGGGTACGTGTCCATCAGGGGCAAGAGTCTGGCCAAGGGGCGATAGCCTGGCCAGGGGGCAATAGTCCAACCAGTGGGGCGATAGTCCGGTCAACGGGTGATAGTCCAGTCAGGGGCGATAGTCCGGCCTGGGGGCGAGTGTCTGACCAGGGGGTGATAGTCCGGCCAAGGGTTGAGTGTCCGGTCAAGGGGCGATAGTCTGGCCAAGGGTTGAGTGTCCGGTCAAGGGGCCGATAGTCCGGCCAAGGGGTGAGTATCCAGCCAGGGGGCGATAGTCCGGCTAAGGGAGCAATAGTCCAGCCAGGGGTCGGGGCGAGTATCCAGCCAAGGGAGCGATAGTCCGGCCAGGAGGCGATAGTCTGGCCGAGGCGGGGGGGGTGGGTTGGTGATAGTCCGGTCAAGGGAGTGATAGTCTGGCCAGGGGGGCGATAGTCCGGTCAAGGGAGTGAGAATCCGGATAGGGGGCAAGTGTACGGCCAGTGGACGACTGTCCAGCCAGAGGGCAATAGTATGGCCAAGGGGGCGATAGTCTGGCCAGGGAGTGATAGTCTGGCCAGGGTGCGAGTGTCCGGCCAGGGGGCGAGTGACCGGCCAAGGGCGATAGTTTGAGCAGGGGGTGAGAGTCTGGCCAAAGTGGTGATAGTCCGGCCAGGGCGTGATAGTCCGGCCAGGTGATGAAAGTCCAGCCAGAGGGGAGAGTGTCCGGTCTGGGCGTGATAGTCCGGCCAGGGGGCAATAGTCCAGCCAGGGGGGATTGTCCGGCCAGGGGGTGAAAGTCCGGCCGGGGCGAGAGTGTCCGGCCAGGGCGTGAGTGTCTGGCCAGGGGGGGCGATAGTCCGGCCAAGGGGCATGCCCGGCCAAGGGGGGCGATAGTTCGGCCAGGGGGCGAGAGTCCGGCCCATGGAGCGATAGTCCGGCCATGGGAGCAATACTCTGGATAGATGCGATAGTCCGTCCAAGGGAGCGATAGTCTGGCCAAGGGAGCAATAGTCCAGCCAGAGAGCAAGTGTCCGGCCAGGGAGGGGCGAGTGTCCGACCAAGGGAGCGATATCCGGCTAGGGGGCGATAGTCCAGCCAATGGGGCGATCGTCCGGCCAAGGGACGGATCGTCAGCCAGTGAGCGATAGTCCGACCAGGGGCATGATAGCCCGGCCAGGGATCGATAGTCCGGTCAAGCGGCATTTCTGGCCAAAGGAGCGATAGTTCGGTCAAAGGGCAATAGTCCGGCCAAGGGAGCAATAGTCCGGCCAGGGGACGATAGTCCCGCCAAGGGAGTGATAGTCTGGCCAGGGGACGATAGACGGTCAGGGGGTGATCATCCAGCCAAGGGCGGGATTGTTCGGCCAGGGGGTGATAGTCCAGCCAAGGAGTGAGTGTCTGGCCATGGGGCGATAATCCAGCCAGGTGGCTATAGTCCAGCTGGGGGCAATAGTCCGGCCAAGGGAGCAATAGTCCGGCCAGAGGACGATAGACCCGCCAAGGGAGTGATAGACCAGCCAGGCGGCGATAGTTGGATCAAGGGGGTGAGTGTCCGGCCAGGGAGCGATAGTCGGTCCAGGGGGTAATAGTTGGACCAGGGGGTGAGCGTCCGGCCAAGGGGTGAGTGTCCGGCGAGGGGGTAATAATCTGGCTAAGGGGGCGATAGTCCGGCCAGGGGGCGAATGTCCGGCCAGGGGTTGAGTGTCCCATCAAGAGGTGTGCCACTGAGGGTGCGATAGTCCAGCCAAGGAAGCAGTAGTCCAGCCAAGGGAGTGATAGGCGGCCAGGGATCGAGTGGCCGGTCAGGGAGCGAGTGGTCGGCCAGCGGGCGATACTTCAGCCAAGGGGGCGATTGTCCAGCCAGGGTGTGATAGTCCGGCCAGGGGGCAAGTGTCCAGCCGTGGTACGTGTCCATCAGGGGCGATAGTCTGGCCAAGGGGTGATAGCCTGGCCAGGGGGCAATAGTCCAGCCAGTGGGGCAATAGTCCGGTCAACGGGTGATAGTCCAGTCAGGGGCGATAGTCCTGCCTGGGAGCGAGTATCCGGCCAAGGCACGAGTGTCTGACTAGGGGATGATAGTCCGGCCAAGGGTTGTGTCCGGTCAAGGGGCCGATAGTCCGGCCAAGGGGTGAGTATCCAGCCAGGGGTCGAAAGTCCGGCCAAGGGGTGTGTCTGGCCAGGGGGCGAGAGTCCAGTTAGTGGCGATAGTCCGCACAAGGGGACAATAGCCCGGCCAGTGGGCAAGTGTCCAGTCAAGGGTGATAGTCCGGACACTGGCGCAATTGCCCAGCCAGGGGATGAGTGTCCAACCAACGGGACGATAGTCTGGTCAAGGAGGCGATAGTTTGGCCAGGAGGCGAGAGTCTGTCCAGGGGGCAATAGTCTGGCCAGGGGGCGAGAGTCCATCCAGGGGGCAATAGTCCGGCCAGGGGGTGAGAGTCCCGCCAAAGGGGTGATAGTCCAACCAGGGGACAATAGCCCGGTCAGGGGGCCGATAATCTGGTCAAGGGAGTGATAGTCCGGCTAGGGGGCAAGTGTACGGCCAGTGGACGACAGTCCAGCCAGAGGACGTGTCCGGCCAAGGGTCGAGTGTCTGGTGAAGGGGCGATAGTCCGGCCAGGGGGATGATAGTCTGGCCAGGGAATGATAGTTCGGCTAGGGGGTGACTGTCCAGCCTGGGGGCGAGTGACCGGCCAAGGGCGATAGTTCGACCAGGGGGCAAGAGTCTGGCCAAAGTGGCGATAGTCCAGCCAGGGCGTTATAGTCTGGCCAGGTGGCAAAAGTCCGGCGGGGGGAGAGTGTCCGGCCTGGGCGCGATAGCCCGGCCAAGGGCACCATATTCCAATCAGGGGTGTTATTCCGGCCAGGGAGGCGAGTGTCCGGCCAAGGAGCGAGTGTCCAACCAAGGGGGGTGATAGTCCAGTCAATCCGTCCAGGGGGCGATAGTCCAGCCAAGGGATTGATAGTCCGGCCAAGGGATCGATAGTCCGACCAAGGGAGTGATAGTCCAGCCAGAGGGCGTGTCCAGCAAGGGGGCGAGTGTCCAGCCAAGTGAGCAATATCCGGCCAGGGTGCGATAGCCCAACCGGGGTCAATAGTCCGGTCAAGGGGATGAGTGTCCAGCCAGGAGCCGATAGTCCGGCCAGGGGGCAATAGTCCAGTCAAGGGGCGAGTGTCCGGCCAGGAGGCGAGTGTCTGACCATTGGGCGAGAGTCCGGCCAGGGGGCGATAGTCTGGGCAAGGATGCGATAGTCCGGCCAGGGGGTGAGTGTCCGGTGAGGGGGTGATAGTCTGGCCAGGGGGTGAGAGTCCAGCCAGGGGTGATATTGCAGCCAAAGTGGTGATAGTCCGGCCAGGGGCTGATAGTCCGGCCAGTGAGTGAGTGTCCAGACAGGGGCGATAGTCCGGACAAAGGGGCAATTACCCGGCCAGGGGATATGTCCAACTAACGGGACGATAGTCTGATCAAGGAGGCAGTAGTCTGGCCAGGGGGCGAGAGTCTATCCAGGAAGCGATTGATGGCCAGTGGGCGAGTGTCCATCCAGGAGGCAATAGTCTGGCCAGCGGGTGAGAGTCAGGCCAAAGGGGCAATAGTCCTGCCAATGGATGATAGTCTGGCCAGAGGGTGATAGTCCGGCCAGGGGGCGACTGTCCGGGAAAGGGAACGATAGTCCGGCCAGGGGGTGATAGTCCACCCAGGGGGTGAGGGTCCGGCCAGGGAACGAATGTCCAGCCATGGGGCGAGTGCCTGGCCAAGGGGGCAATAGTCCGGGCAAGGCGCAATAGTCCGGCCAAGGGGGCGATAGTCCGGGCAAGGGGAGATAGTCCGGCCAAGGGGTGAGTGTCCGGCGAGGAGGCAATAGTCCGGCTAAGGGAGCGATAGTCTGGCCAGGGGTCGCGTGTCCGGCCAGGGGCGAGTATCCAGCCAAGGGAGCGATAGTCCGGCCAGGAGGCGAGAATCTGGCCGGGGGTGGGGGGGAGGCGACAGTCCGGTCAAGGGAGTGATAGTCTGGCCAGGAGATGAGTGTCTGCCCAAGGTTCGATATTCCAGCCAGGGGCAATAGCCCAGTCAGGGGGGCGATAGTCCGGTCAAGGGAGTGAGAGTCCGGCTAGGGGGGCAAGTGTACGGCCAGTGGATGACTGTCCAGCCAGAGGGCAATAGTATAGCCAAGGGAGTGATAGTCCGGCCAGGGTGCGAGCGTCCGGCCAGGGGGCGAGTGACCGGCCAAGGGCGATAGTTCAAGCAGGGGGCGAGAGTCTGGCCAAAGTGGCGATAGTCCGGCCAGAGGGGAGAGTGTCCAGTCTGGCACGATAGTCCGGCCAGGGGGCAATAGTCAAGCCAGGGGGGATTGTCCGGCCAGTGGGTGAAAGTCCGGCCGGGGCGAGAGTGTCCGGCCAGGGCATGAGTGTCTGGCCAGGGGGGCGATAGTCCGGCCAAGGGGCATGCCCGGCCACGGGGGGCGATAGTTCGGCCAGGTGGCGAGAGTCCGGCCCATGGAGCGATAGTCTAGCCATGGGAGCGATAGTCCGGCCATGGGAACAATACTCCGGACAGGTGCGATAGTCCGGCCAAGGGAGCGATAGTCTGGCCAAGGGAGAGATAGTCTGGCCAGAGAGCAAGTGTCCGGCCCGGGGGGGCGAGTGTCCGACCAAGGGAGCGATATCCAGCCAGGGGTCGATAGTCCAGCCAATGGGGCGATTGTCCGGCCAAGGGACGGATAGTCAGCCAGTGAGCGATAGTCCGACCAGGGGGTGATAGCCCGACCAGGGCTCGATAGTCCGGTCAAGGAGCATTTCTGGCCAAGGGAGCGATAGTTCGGTCAAAGGGCGAGAGTCCGTCCAAGGGGCGATAGTCCAGCCAAGGGGCTATAGTCAGGCCAGGGGGCGATAGTCCGGCCAGGGGGCAATATTCCGGCCAAGGGAGCAATAGTCCAACCAGGGGACGATAGTCCCGCCAAGGGAGTGATAGTCTGGCCAGGAGACGATAGACGGTCAGGGGGTGATCATCTGGCCAAGGGCGGGATAGTTCGGCCATGGGGTGATAGTCCAGCCAAGGAGTGAGTGTCTGGCCATGGGGCGATAATCCGGCCAGGTGGCTATAGTCCAGCCCGGGGCAATAGTCCGGCCAAGGGAGCAATAGTTCGGCCGGGGGACAATAGACCTGCCATGGGAGCGATAGTCCGGCCAGGGGGCGATAGTTGGATCAAAGGGGTGAGTGTCCGGCCACGGAGCGATAGTCAGGCCAGGGGGTAATAGTCGGGCCAGGGGGTGAGTGTCCGGCCAAGGAGTGAGTGTCCGGCGAGGGGGTAATAGTCTGGCTAAGAGGGCGATAGTCCGGCCAGGGGGCGAATGTCCGGCCAGGGGTTGAGTGTCCCGTCAAGAGGTGTGTCCAGTGATGGTGCGATAGTCCAGCCAAGGAAGCAGTAGTCCAGCCAAGGGAGCGATAGCTGGCCAGGGATCGAGTGGCCGGCCAGGGAGCGAGTGGTCGGCCAGCGGGCGATACTTCAGCCAAGGGGGCGATTGTCCAGCCAGGGTGTGATAGTCCGGCCAGGGGGCGAGTGTCCAGCCGGGGTACGTGTCCATCAGGGGCGATAGTCTGGCCAAGGGGCGATATCCCGGCCAGGGGGCAATAGTCCAGCCAGTGGGGAAATAGTCCGGTCAACGGGTGATAGTCCAGTCAGGGGCGATAGTCCTGCCTGGGGGCGAGTGTCCAGCCAAGGCACGAGTGTCTGACCAGGGGATGATAGTCCGGCCAAGGGTTGTGTCCGGTCAAGGGGCCGATAGTCCGGCCAAGGGGTGAGTATCCGGCTAGGGGGCAATAGTCCGGCCAAGGGGTGTGTCTGGCCAGGGGGCGAGAGTCAGTCAGTGGCGATAGTCCGCACAAGGGGACAATAGCCCGGCCAGTGGGTGAGTGTCCAGTCAAGGGTGATAATCCGGACAAGGGCACAATTGCCCGGCCAGGGGATGAGTGTCCAACCAACGGGACGATAGTCCGGTCAAGGAGGCGATAGTTTGGCCAGGGGGCGAGAATCTGTCCAGGGGGCAATAGTCAGGCCAGAAGGCGAGTCCGGCCAAAGGGACGATAGTCCAACCAGGGGACAATAGCCCGGTCAGGGGGCCGATAATCTGGTCAAGGGAGTGATAGTCCGGCTAGGGGGCATGTGTCCGGTGAAGGGGCGATAGTCCGGCCAGGGGGCGTCTGGCCAGGAGGCGTTAGTTCGGCCAAGGGGACGATAGTCTGGCCAGGGAATGATAGTCCGGCTAGGGGGTGACTGTCCAGCCTGGGGGCGAGTAAGCGGCCAAGGGCGATAGTTCGACCAGGGGGGCGAGAGTCTGGCCAAAGTGACGATAGTCCGGCCAGGGCGTTATAGTCTGGCCAGGTGGCGAAGGTCCGGCGGGGGGAGAGCGTCCGGCCTGGGCGCAATAGCCCGGCCAAGGGCACCATATTCCAATCAGGGGCGATATTCCGGCCAGGGAGGCGAGTGTCCGGCCAAGGGGGGTTATAGTCCAGTCAATCCGTCCAGGGGGCGATAGTCCGGCCAAGGGATTGATAGTCTGGCCAAGGGACCGATAGTCCGGCCAAGGGAGCGATAGTCCGGCCAGAGGCGAGTATCCGGCCCGGGGGTGAGTGTCCACCCAAGGGGGCGATCGTCCGGCCAAGGGACAGATAGTCGGCCAGGGAGCAATAGTCCGGCCAGTTGGCGATAGCCCGGTCAAGGGGTGAGTGTCTGGTCAGGGGCCGATAGTCTGCTCAGGGCGGTGAGTGTCTGGCCATGAGGTTGATAGTCCGGCCAGGTGGCAAAAGTTCGGCCGGGGTAGAGTGTCCGGCCAGAGTGTGAATGTCCGGCCTGGGCACGATAGTTTGGCCAGGGGAGCGATAGTCCAACCAGGGGGCGATAGTCTGGCCATGTGGGCGAGTCCGGCCAGGGAGCAAATGTCCGACCAAGGGGCAATAGTCTGGCCAAGAGGCGAGTGTCCGGCCAAGGGGGTGATAGACCAGTCAAGGAGGCGATAGTTTGCCAGGGGGCGAGTGTCCGGCCAAGGGGTTGATAGTCCAGTCAAGGAGGTGATAGGCAGGCAAGGGGGCAATAGTCCGGCCAGTGGGCAATAATTTGGCCAGGTGGTGAGAGTGTCCGGTCAGGGGATGAGATTCTGGCCATGGGTGGAGAGTGTCCGGCCAGGGGACGAGATCTGGCCAGGGGGCGATAGTCCGGACAGGGAGGAGTGTTCGGCCAGGGGTCGATAGTCCAGTCAGGGGGGAGAGTGTCCGGCCAGTGGCCGCGAGTCCGTCAGAGGGTGATAGTCCGGCTAGGGGGTGATAGTCTGGTCAAGGGGGTGATAGCCCGGCCAGGGGGCAATAGTCCGGTCAAGGGGGTGAGTGTCCTGCCAGGGGGCGAGTGTCCGACCATGGGACGAGAGTCCGGCCAGGGGCAATAGTCTGGCCAGGGGGTGATAGTCCGGCCAAGGGGGTGATAGTCCGGTTAAGGAGGCCGAGAGTCCTTCCAGGGGGCAAGAGCCCGGCCAGGGGGCGAGAGTCCGCCCAGGGGGTGATAGTCTGGCCACGGGGTGAGTCTCCGGCCAAGGGAGCGATAGTCTGGCCAGAGGCTGAGAGTCCTTCCAGGGGGCAAGAGCCCGGCCAGGGGGCGAGAGTCCGTCCAGGAGGTGATAGTCTGGCCACGGAGTGAGTATCCGGCCAAGGGAGCGATAGTCCCGCCAAGGGAGCGATAGTCCGGCCATGGGAGCAATACTCCGGCCAACTGCGATAGTCCGGCCAGGGCATGAGTGTCCGGCCAAGGGGTGAGTGTCTAGCCAGGGGGCAATAGTCTGGTCAGGGTGGTGAGTGTCTGGCCATGGGGTTGATAGTCCGGCCAAGTGGCTAAAGTCCGGCCGGGGGGAGAGTGTCCGGCTAGAGTGTGAATGTCCGGCCTGGGCACGATAGTTTGGCCAAGGGGGCGATAGTCCGACCAGCGGGCGATAGTCTGTCCAAGGGGCAAGTGTCCAGCCAAGGGGGCGATAGTCCGGTCAAAGAGACGATAGTTTGGCCAGGTGGCGAGAGTCCGTCCAGCGGGCAATAGCCCAACCAGCGGGCGAGAGTCTGGCCAGGGGGTGAGTGTCTGGCCAAGGGAGTGATAGTCCCGCCAAGGGAGCGATAGTCCAGCCATGGAAGCAATATTCCGGCCAGGTGCGATAATACGGCCAAGGGAGCGATAGTCCGGCAAGAGGGTGAGTGTCTGACCAGGGGTCGAGTGTCAGGCCAAGGGAGCGCTATCTGGCCAGGGGGCAATAGTCCAGCCAAGGGAGCGATCGACCGATCAAGGGACAGATAGTGGGTCAGGGAACGATAGTCCGGCCAGGGGCGATAGCACGGCCTGCGTCGATAGTCCGGTCAAGGGGCAGAGTGTCCGGCCAGGGGTCGATAGTCCGGCCAGGGGGCAATAGCCCTGTCAGGGGGGGCGTTAGTCTGGTCAAAGGAGTAATAGTCTGGCCAGGGTGCAAGTGTATGGCCAGTGGATGACAGTCCAGCCAGAGGGCAATAGACCGGCCAAGGGGAGAGTATCCAGTGAAGGGGCGATAGTCCGGCCAGGATGCGTCTGGCCAGGAGGCGATAGTCCGGCCAAGGGTGCGATAGTCTGGCTAGGGAGTGATAGTCTGGCCAGGGGGCGAGTGTCCGGCCAGGAGGCGAGTGACCGGCCAAGGTTGATAGTTCGGCCATGGACTAGCGTCCGGCCAAAGTGGCGATAGCCCGGCCAAGGCGTGATAGTCTGGCCAGGTGGCAAAAGTCCGGCCAGGGGGGAGAGTGACCTGCCAGGGCGTGAGTATCCGGCCTGGGGGGTGAGTGTCTGGCCAGGGAGCGAGTGTTTGACCAAGGGGCGATAGTCTGGCCAAGAGGCGAGTGTCCGACCAAGGGGGTGATAGACCAGTCAAGGAGGCGATAGTTTGCCAGGGGGCGAATGTCCGGCCAAGGGGTTGATCGTCCAGTCAAGGAGGTGATAGGCAGGCAAGGGGGCGATAGTCCGGTCAGTGGGCAATAATTTGGCCAGATGGTGAGAGTGTCCGGTCAGGGGATAAGATTCCGGCCATGGGTGGAGAGTGTCCGGCCGGGGGACGAGATCTGGCCAGGGGGCGATAGTCCGACCAGGGAGGAGTGTTCGGCCAGTGGTCGATAGTCCAGTCAGGGGGGAGAGAGTCCGGCCAGTGGCCGCGAGTCCATCAGAGGATGATAGTCTGGCCAGGGGGTGATAGTCTGGTCAAGGGGGTGATAGCCTGGCCAGGGGGCAATAGTTCGGTCAAGGGGGTGAGTGTCCTGCCAGGGGCTGATAGTCCGGCCGGGGGCGATAGTTCAATCAAGGGGCGAGTGTCTGGCCTGGGGGCGAGTGTCCGACTGTGGGACAAGAGTCTGGCCTGGGGCAATAGTCTGGCCAAGGGGGCGAGAGTCCGGCCAGGGGACAATTGTCTGGCCAAGTGGTGAGTGTCCGGTGAGGGGGCGATAGTCTGGCCAAGAGGGCGATAGTCCGGCCTGGGGGGTGAGTGTCCAGTGAGTGGGTGATAATCTGGCCAGGAGGCAAGTGTCTGGCCAGGGGCGATCGTGCGACCAAAGTGGCAATAGTCTGGCCAAGGGGCGATAATCCGGCCAAGGGTGCGAGAGTCCGGCCAGGGGACAAGTGTCTGGCCAAGGGGCGAGTGTCCGGTGAGGGGGCGATAGTCTGGCCAAGAGGGCGATATTCCGGCCTGGGGGTGAGTGTCCGGTGAGAGGGTGATAATCTGGCTAGGAGGCGAGTGTCTGGCCAGGGGCGATCGTGCAACCAAAGTGGCAATAATGTGGCCAGGGGCCGAGAGTCCGTCCAGGGGGTGATAGTCTGGCCACGGGGTGAGTGTCCGGCCAAGGGAGCAATAGTCCCGCCAAGGGAGCAATAGTCCGGCCATGGGAGCAAAACTCTGGCCAACTGCGATAGTCTGGCCAAGGGAGTGATAGGCCGGCCAAGCGAACAATAGTCTGGCCAAGGGAGCGATAGTTCGGCAAGAGGGCGAGTGTCCGGCCAAGGTAGCAATATCCGGCCAGGGGGCGAAAGTCCAGCCAAGGGGGTGATCGTCCAGCCAAGGGACAGATAGTGGGCCAGGGAACGATAGTCCGGCCAGGGGCCGATAGTCTGGTCAAGGGGGGAGTTTCCGGCCAGGGGGCAAAAGCCCCGTCAGGGGGGGCGTTAGTCCAGTCAAAGGAGTAATAGTCCGGCCAGGGTGCAAGTGTATGGCCAGTGGATGACAGTCCAGCCAGAGGGCAATAATCCGGACAAGGGGAGAGTGTCCGGTGAAGGGGCGATAGTCCGGCCAGGACGTGTCTGGCCAAGAGGCGATAGTCCGGCCAAGGGGAGAGTGTCCAGTGAAGGGGCGATAGGCCGGCCAGGGCGCCACTGGCCAGGAAACGATAGTCCGGCCAATGGGAGAGTGTCCAGTGAAGGGGTGATAGTCCGGCCAGGATGTGTCTGGCCAGGAGACGATAGTCCGGCCAAGGGAGAGTGTCCAGTGAAGGGGTGATAGTCCGGCCAGGATGCGTCTGGCCAGGAGGTGATAGTCCGGCCAAGGGTGTGATAGTCTGGCTAGGGAGTGATAGTCCGGCCAGGGGGCGAGTGTCCGGCCAGGAGGCGAGTGACCAGCCAAGGGTGATAGTTCGGCCATGGGCGAGAGTCTGGCCAAAATGGCGATAGAGTGGCCAAGGTGTGATAGTCCGGCCAGGTGGCAAAAGTCCGGCCAGGGGGGAGAGTGACCTGCCAGGGCGTGAGTATCCGGCCTGGGGGGTTAGTGTCTGGCCAGGGAGCGAGTGTTTGACCAAGGGGCGATAGTCTGGCCAAGAGGCGAGTGTCCGGCCAAGGGGGTGATAGACCAGTCAAGGAGGCGATAGTTTGCCAGGGGGCGAATGTCCGGCCAAGGGGTTGATCGTCCAGTCAAGGAGGTGATAGGCAGGCAAGGGGGCGATAGTCCGGCCAGTGGGCAATAATTTGGCCAGATGGTGAGAGTGTCCGGTCACGGGATGAGATTCCGGCCATGGGTGGAGAGTGTCCGGCCAGGGGACGAGATCTGGCCAGGGGGCGATAGTCCGACCAGGGAGGAGTGTTCGGCCAGTGGTCGATAGTCCAGTCAGGGGGGAGAGAGTCCGGCCAGTGGCCGCGAGTCCATCAGAGGATGATAGTCTGGCCAGGGGGCGATAATCTGGTCAAGGGGGTGATAGCCTGGCCAGGGGGCAATAGTTCGGTCAAGGGGGTGAGTGTCCTGCCAGGGGCTGATAGTCCGGCCGGGGGCGATAGTTCAATCAAGGGGCGAGTGTCTGGCCAGGGGGCGAGTGTCCGACTATGGGACGAGAGTCTGGCCAGGGGCAATAGTCTGGCCAAGGGGGCGAGAGTCCGGCCAGGGGACAAGTGTCTGGCCAACGGGCGAGTGTCCGGTGAGGGGGCGATAATCTGGCCAAGAGGGCGATATTCCAGCCTGGGGGTGAGTGTCCGGTGAGGGGGTGATAATCTGGCTAGGAGGCGAGTGTCTGGCCAGGGGCGATCATGCAACCAAAGTGGCAATAGTCTGGCCAGGGGGTGATAGTCCGGTCAAGGAGGCGATAGTTTGGCCAGGTAACGAGAGTCCGTCCAGGGGGGCGATAGTCTGGCCAGGGGCCGAGAGTCCTTCCAGGGGCAAGAGCCTGGCCAGGGGGCGAGAGTCCGTCCAGGGGGTGATAGTCTGGCCAGGGGGTGAGTATCCGGCCAAGGGAGCAATAGTCCCGCCAAGGGAGCAATAGTCCGGCCATGGGAGCAAAACTCTGGCCAACTGCGATAGTCTGGCCAAGGGAGTGATAGGCCGGCCAAGCGAACAATAGTCTGGCCAAGGGAGCGATAGTTCGGCAAGAGGGCGAGTGTCGTGCCAAGGTAGCAATATCCGGCCAGGGGGCGAAAGTCCAGCCAAGGGGGTGATCGTCCAGCCAAGGGACAGATAGTGGGCCAGGGAACGATAGTCCGGCCAGGGGGCGATAGTCTGGTCAAGGGGGGAGTTTCCGGCCAGGGGGCAAAAGCCCCGTCAGGGGGGGCGTTAGTCCAGTCAAAGGAGTAATAGTCCAGCCAGGGTGCAAGTGTATGGCCAGTGGATGACAGTCCAGCCAGAGGGCAATAATCCGGACAAGGGGAGAGTGTCCGGTGAAGGGGCGATAGTCCGGCCAGGACGTGTCTGGCCAAGAGGCGATAGTCCGGCCAAGGGGAGAGTGTCCAGTGAAGGGGTGATAATCCTGCCAGGATGTGTCTGGCCAGGAGACGATAGTCCGGCCAAGGGAGAGTGTCCAGTGAAGGGGTGATAGTCCGGCCAGGATGCGTCTGGCCAGGAGGTGATAGTCCGGCCAAGGGTGTGATAGTCTGGCTAGGGAGTGATAGTCCGGCCAGGGGGCGAGTGTCCAGCCAGGAGGCGAGTGACCAGTCAAGGGTGATAGTTCGGCCATGGGCGAGAGTCCGGCCAAAGTGGCGATAGAGTGGCCAAGGTGTGATAGTCCGGCCAGGTGGCAAAAGTCCGGCCAGGGGGGAGAGTGACCTGCCAGGGCGTGAGTATCCGGCCTGGGGGGTTAGTGTCTGGCCAGGGAGCGAGTGTTTGACCAAGGGGCGATAGTCTGGCCAAGAGGCGAGTGTCCGGCCAAGGGGTTGATAGACCAGTCAAGGAGGTGATAGGCAGGCAAGGGGGCGATAGCCCGGCCAGTGGGCAATAATTTGGCCAGATGGTGAGAGTGTCCGGTCACGGGATGAGATTCCGGCCATGGGTGCGAGAGTCCGGCCAGGGGACAAGTGTCTGGCCAAGGGGCGAGTGTCCGGTGAGGGGGCGATAGTCTGGCCAAGAGGGCGATATTCCGGCCTGGGGGTGAGTGTCCGGTGAGGGGGTGATAATCTGGCTAGGAGGCGAGTGTCTGGCCAGGGGCGATCATGCAACCAAAGTGGCAATAGTCTGGCCAGGGGGCGATAGTCCAGTCAAGGGAGTGATATTCAAGCCAGGGTGTAAGTGACCATCCAGAGGAAGAGTGTCTGCCAGGGGACGGTAGTCTAGTCAAGGAGGCAATAGTCCGCCAAGGGGTGAATGGGCGGCCAAGGGGGCGATAGCCCTGCCAAGGGGCGAGTGCCCGTGAGGGGGTGATAGTCCGGCCAGGGGAACAATAGTCCGGCCAAAGGGTGATAGTCCAGCCAAGTGGCAATAGTCCGGCCAAGAGGCTGATAGTCTGGCCAGGGGGTAATTTCCAACCAGGGGGCGAGTGTCTGGCCAACGACCGAGTGTCCGGCTATGGGGCGAATATCCATCCAAGGGGGTGATCGTCCGGCCAAAGGGGCGATATTCCAGCCATGGGATGATAGTCCAGCCAAGGGGCAATAGTCCAGCCAGGGGGTGAGTGTCTGGCCACAGGGCGATAGTCCGGCCAACGGGGGGGCGATAGCCCAACCAGGGAGCAAGTTTCAAGCCAAGGGGGCGATACTCCAGTCAAGGAGGCGATATTCCGACCAAGGGACAAGTATCCGGCCATGGGGCAATAGTCCGGCCAAACGCAATTGTCCGGCCAATGGGTATGTCCGGCCAAAGGTGTGATATTTAGTCCAGGGGGGCAATAGTCCATCCTGGGAGTGAGTGTCCAGCCAGGGACCAAGTGTCCGGCGAGTGGGCGATAGTCCGGCCAAGTGAGCGATAGTCTGGCCAAGGGAGCAATAGTCTGGCCAGGGGGCGAGTGTCTGGACAAGGGGCGAGTGTCTGGACAAGGGGCGATAGTCCGGCCAGCGGGTGGTAGTGCGGTCAGAGGTCGATAGTCCGGTCAGGGCAGAGAGTGTCCAGCCAGGAGGGGGATAGTCTGGACAAGGGCCAATAGTCTGGACAAGAGGCGATAGTCCAGCCAGGGGTTGTGACTCCGGCCAGGGTACGCGTGTCCGCCCAGGGGCAATAGTGTGGCCAAGGGGCGATGGCCCGGCCAGCAGGCGATAGTCCAGCCAGGGGATGATAGTCCGGCCAAGGAAGCGATAGTCCGGCCAAGGGTACGATAGTCCGGCCAAGTGAGTGATTTTCTGGCCTGGGACAATAGACTGGTCAAGGGGTGAGTGCCCGGCCAAGGGGGTGCTAGTCTGGCCAGGGGGCGATAATCCGGCCAGGGGGCGAGTGTCCGGCCAGAGGACAAGTGTCCGGCCAAGGGGGCAATTGTCCGGCCAAAAGAGGGATAGTCCGGCCTGGGAGCGATAGTCTGACCAGTGGCGCATGTCCGGTCAGGGGGGCAATAGTCTTGTCAAGGGGGTGATAGTCTGGCCAGGGAGCGATAGTTCGACCAGGTGGCGATAGTCCGGCCAGGGCGTGTGTCGGGCCAGGGGGTGAGTGTCCAGCCAGGGGCGATAGTCCAGCCAAGGGGCAATAGCCCGGCAGGGAGCGAGTTTCCAGCCATGGTGGCGATAATCCGCTCAAGTAGGCGAAATTCCGGCCAAGGGACGAGTATCCGGCTAGGGGGCGATAGTCTGGCCAAGTGGCAAGAGTCCGGCCAAGGGGCTCATAGTCTGGCCAGGGGGCGATTGTCCGTCCAGCGGGTGAGTGTCCAGCCAGCGACTGAGTGTCCGGCCATGGGGCGAATATCCGGCCAAGGGTGTGATAGTTCAGCCAAAGGGGCGATTGTCCGGTGAGGGGGTGATAGTCTGGCCAGGGGGCGATAATCTGGCCAATGGGGGGGGTGATAGCCCAACCAGGGAGCAGGTTTCCAGCCAAGAGGGTGATACTCCGGTCAAGGAGGCGATATTCTGGCCAAGGGATGAGTTTCTGGCCTTGGGGCAATAGGCTGGGTAAGCGCCAAGTGCCCAGCCAATAGGTATGTCCGGCCAAGGGTATGATAGTTTGTCCAGGGGGCGGTAGTCCGCCTAGGGGGTGAGTGTCCAGCCAGGGACCAAGTGTCTGCCGAGTGGGCGATAGTCCGGCCAAGGGAGCAATAGCCTAGCCAAGGGAGTGATAGTCTGGCCAGGGGTCGAGTGTCTGGCCAGGGGGCGAGAGTCCGACCTGGGGGCGATAGTCTGGCCAGGGGGCGAGAGACCGGCCAAAGTTGTGACAGTCCGGCCAGGGGGTGATAGTCCGGTCAAGAGGCAATAGTCTGGTCAGGGCAGAGAGTGTCTGGCCAGCGGGTGAGTGTCCGGCCTGGGGGGGATAGTCTGGCCAAGGGTGCGATAGTCCGGACAGGGGGCAGTAGTCTAGCCAGGGGTTGTGTCTCCGGCCAGGGTGAGAGTGTCCGGCCAGGTGCGATAGTGTGACCAAGAGGTGATGGCCCGGCCAGGGGGCATGTGTCCAGCCAAGGGGGTGATAGTCCGGTCAAGGAGGCGATAGTTTGGCCAGGGGTCGAGAGTCTGTCCAGGGGGCAATAGTCCAGCCAGGGGATGATAGTCCGGCCAAGGAAGCGATAGTCCAGCAAAGGGTACGATAGTCCGGCTACGTGAATGATCTTCTGGCCTGGGATGATAGTCCTGCCAGGGCACGAGTGTCCAGGCAGTGGATGAGTGTCCGGCCAGGCGGCGATAGTCCGGCTAAGGGGGTGACAGTCCGGGCGGGGGGACGAGTATCCGGCCAGGGGACGAGTGTCTGGCCAGGGGGGAAATAGTCTGGTCAAGTGGGTGATAGTCTGGCCAGGGGGCGAGTATCCGGCCAGGGGGCGATAGTCCGGCCAAGTGGCAATAGTCCGGCCAGGGCCTGATAGTCTAGCCAGGGGGCGATAGTCCAGCCAAGGGTGCGATTGTCCGGCCAAGGGAGGGAGAGTCCAGCCATGGAGCGATAGTCTGGCCAGGGGGCGAATGTCTGTCCTGGGAATGATAGTCTGGCCAGGGGGCAAGAGTCCGGCCAAAGTTGAAAAGTCCAGCCAGGGGGCAATAGTCCAGTCAGGGGGGAGAGTGTCTGGCCAGGGGGTGATAGTCTGGTCAAGTGGGTGATAGTCTGGCCAGGGCGCGATAGTCCGGCCAGGGGCCGTGTCCGGCCAGGGGTTGAGTGCCCGGCCAAGGGGGTGATAGTTCGGCCAAAGGGGCGATAGTCCGGTGAGGGGACAATAGTCTGGCCAATGGGCGATAGTTTGGCCAGGGGCGTATGTCCGGCCAAGGGGCGAGTGTCCGGTGAGGGGGTGATAGTCCTGCCAAGGGAGCGATTGCCTGACCAGGGGGTGAGTATCTGGCTAGGGGACGATAGTCCGGCCAAGTATTGAGTCTCCAGCCAGGGTGCGAGTGTCCGGCCAGGGGTGATAGTGTGGCCATGAGGCGATGGCCTGGCCAGGGGGCATGTATCCAGTCAAGGGGGTAATAATCCAGTCAAGGAGGTGATAGTTTGGCCAGGGGCGAGAGTCCGTCCAGGTGGCGATACTCCGGCCAGTGGGAGATAGTCCGGCCAAGGAAGCGATAGTCCGGCCAAGGGAGCGATAGTCCGGCCAATTAGTGATAGTCCAGCCAGGGACAATAGTCCAGTCAAGGGGTGAGTGTCCAGCCAAGTGGGTGATAGTCTGGCCAGGGGCAATGTTCCGGCCAGGGGATGAGTGTCCTGCTATGGGACGAGTGTCCGTTCAATGGGGTGATAGTTCGGCCAAGGTGGCGATAGTCTGGCCAGGAGGCGATAGTCCAGCCAAGGGTGCGATTTTCCGGCCAAGGGAGGGAGAGTCCGGCTATGGAGCGATAGTCTGGCCAGTGGGCATGTGTCCGGCCAGGGGGGCAATCGTCTGGTCAAGTGGGCGATAGTCTGGTCAGGGGGCAATTGTCCAGCCAGGAGGGCGAGTGCCTGGCCAGGGGACGAGTGTCCGGCCAGGGGGGGATAGTCAGAGCAGGGGGCGATAGTCCGGCCAGAGGCCAAGTGTCCGGCCATGGGGCGAATATTCAGCCAAGGGGTTGATAGTTCAGCCAAAGAGGCGATAGTCCGGCCATGGGGCGATAGTCTGGCCAGGGGGCGAGTGTCCGGCCAAGGGGCGAGTGCCTGGCCAGGGGGTGATAGTCTGGTCAAGGGGGCGATAGTCCGGCCAGGGTGCAATAGTCCGGCCAGGGGTTGAGTCTCCGGCCAGGATGTGAGTGTCCAGCCAGGGGTGATAGAGTGGCCAAGGGCAATGGCCCAGCCAGGGGGCATATGTCCAGCCAACGGAATGATAGTCCAGTCAAGGAGGTGATAGTTTGGCCAGAGGGCGAGAGTCCGGACAGGGGGTGATAGTCTGGCCAAGGAAGCAATAGACTAGCCAAGGGAGCGATAGTGGGGCCAAGGGTGCGATTGTGTGGCCAAGGGAGGGAGAGTCTGGCCAAGGGAGCGATAGTCTGGCCAGGGGGCATGATCGGCCAGGGGGCAAGTGTACGGTGAAAGGAGCAATAGTCCGGCCAGGGGGTGACAGACTGGCCAACGGGGCGATATTTGGGCCACGGGAGGGATAGTCTGGCCAGGAAGTGATAGTCCGGCCAGTGGGCAATAGCCTGTCCAGGGGTGCGATAGTCCGATCAAGGGAGTGATGGTCCGGCCACGGGGCGAGTGTCCGGCCAGGGGTCGAACGTCCGGCCAGGGGGCGATAGCCCGGCCGGGGGGGGGCGATAGTCCGGTCAAGGGAATGATAGTCCGGCCAGGGGGCATGTGTCCGGTGAGGGGATGAATGTCTGGCCAGCGATCGAGTATCCGGCCAGGGGGCAATAGCTGGCTAGGGGTCAATAGTCCAGTCAAGGGGTAAGTGCCGGTGAACGGGTGAATGTCCGGTCGGGGAGGGGGGCGATAGTCCGGCCAGGGTACGTGTCCAGCCAATGGGGCGATGGTCCAGGCAAGGAGGCAATTGTTCAGCCAAGGTGCGAGAGTGCATTCAGGGGGGCGATATTCTGTTCAGGGGTTGGCGAGAGTCCGGCCAGGGTCGATAGTCCGGCCAGGGGGAGAGTGTCCAGCCAGAGGGCAAGTGGCCGGCCAGGGGGCCGATACTCCAGCCAAGGGGCGATAGTCCAGCCACGGGGCGCTAGTCCGGCATGGAGTTCCGTCTCCGGCCAGGGTGTGAGTGTCCAGCCAGGGGCGATAGATTGGCCAAGGGGCGATGGCCCAGCCAGGGGGCATGTGTCCAGCAAAGGGGGTGATAGTCCAGTCAAGGAGGTGATAGTTTGACCAGGGTGCGAGAGTCCATCCAGGTGACGATAGTCCGACCAGCGGTGATAGTCCGGCCAAGGAAGCGATAGTCCGGCCAAGGGAGTGATAGTTCGGCCAGGGATGATAGTCCGGTTAAGGGATGACTGTCCGGCCAAGGGGGTGATAGTCCGGCCAGGGGGGCGATCGTCCGGCCAGGGGCGATAGTCTGACTAAGAGGGTGATAGTCCAGGCCAGGGAGCGAGAGTCCAGCCAAGGCAGCGATAGTCCGGCCAGGGGGCAAGTGTCCAGCCAGGGGCCGAGTGTCAGGCCATGGGGGTGATAGTTCGGCCAAGGCGTCGATAGTCCGGCCAGGGGGTGATAGTCTGGCCAAGGGGACGATAGTCCGGCTAAGTGCTAGTGTCCGGCCAAGGAGCAACTGTCCGCGAGGGGGCGATAGTCCGGCCAAGGGAGCAATAGTCTGGCCAAAGGAGAAAAAGTCTGACCAGGGGGCGATTGTCTGGCCAGGGGTGAGTGTTCGGCCAGGAGGTGTGGCCTGCCAAGGGGCGAGTGTCCACTGAGGGGGTGATAGTCCGACCAAGGGAGCGATAGTCTGGCCAGTGGCTCTGTCTGGCCAGGGGGCAAATGTACGGCGAAGGGAGCAATAGTCCGGCCAGGGGGCAATAGACTGGCCAAGGGGGCGATAGTCCAGCCACGGGAGGGATAGTCTGGCCAGGAGGTGATAGTCCGGCCAGTGGGCGATAGTCTGGTCAACGGAGTGATAGTCCGGTCACAGGACGAGTGTCCGGCCAGGGGTCGTTAGTCCAGCCAGGGGGCAATAGCCCAGCCAGGGAGCAATAGTCCAGTCAAGGGAGTGATAGTCCAGCCAGGGCTCACGTGTCCAGCCAGGGGGCAAGTGTCCGACCAGGGTGGGCGATAGTCTGGCCAAGGGGGCGATAGACCAGCCAAGGGAGGGATTGTCGGGCCAGGAGATGATGGTCCAGCCAGTGGGCGATAGCCCGGCCATAGGGGTGATAGTCTGGTTAAGGAAGTGATAGTCCAGCCAGCAGTCGATTGTCCGGCAAAGGGGGCGATGGCCCGGCCGGGCAGCGCAATAGTCCGGTCAAGGGAGTGATAGTCCAGCCTGGGGACGAGTGTCCGGCCAGGGGTCAATAGTCTGGGCAAGAGGCGATAGACCGGCCAGGGGGCGAGTATCTGGCCAGGGGTCAGTAGTCCGACCAGGGAACGATAGTCCGGCCAGGGGGCAATCATCCGGCCAGGGAGGTAATAGGCCGGTCAAGGGGGCGAGTGTCCGGCCAGAGGACGATAGTCCAGCGAGGGGGCAATAGTCCGGCCAAGGAGGCGATAGTCTGGCCAGGGGGTGATAGTCCGGCCAGGGGCGTGTGTCTGGCCAGGAGGTGATAGTCCGTCCAGGGGGTGATAGTCTGGCCAGGGTGCGAGTGACTGGCCAGTGGGTGAGTGTCCGGCCGGGGGAGGGACAGTCCGGTTAAGGGGCGATTGTCCAGCGATGGGATGATAGCCTGGCCAGTGGGTGAGTGTCCGACCGGGGGGCAAGTGTCTGGCCAGAGGGTAATAGTCTGGCCAAGGGGGCAATAGTCCAGCCAGGGAATGATAGTCCGGCCAGGAGGCAAGTGACCGGCTGGGGGGTGAGTGTCCAACCAGGGGTGATAGTCGGGCCAAGGGGGCAATAGCCAGCCCATGTTTCCAGCCAAGGGGGCGATAATCCAGTCAAGGTCGCGATAATTTGGCAAGGGGCGAGAATCCATCCAGGGGCAATAGCCCGGCCAAGGGAGCGATATTCCGGCCAAGGGAGCGATAGTCTGGCCAGGGACGATAGTCCGGTCAAGTGGTGAGTGTCCGGTCAAGGGGGTGACAGTCCAGCCAGGGGCCGATAGTCTGGCCAAGGGGGTTGATAGTCTGGGCAAGGGGCGATAGTCCGGCCAGGGGGGGGCGATAGTCCGGCAAGGGGGCGAGAGTCCGGCCAGGGGATGAGTGTCCTGCCGAGGGGAGACTGTCTGGCCAAGGGAGCGATATTCTAGCCAAGGGAGCAATAATCCGGCCAAAGTAGGACCTCAAAAGTAGTAATCTCAGGATTGCTACCAGTGCCACGTGTTAGTCAGAGTCGGAATCAGAGGATAGCTCAGGTGAATACGTGGCTTGAGGAGTGGTGCAGCAGGGAGGGATTCAAATTCCTGGGACATTGGAACCAGTTCTGGGGGAGGTGGGACCAGTACAAACTTGATGGTCTGCACCTGGGCAGGACCGGAACCAATGTTCTAGGGGGGGGAGTGTTTGCTAGTGTTGTTGGGGAGGTGTTAAACTAATGTGGCAGGGGGATGGAAACCTATGCAGGGAGACAGAGGGAAGTAGAATGGGGGCAGAAGCAAAAGATAGAAAGAAGAAAAGTAAAAGTGGAGGGCAGAGAAACCTAAGGCAAAAAGCAAAAAGGGCCACATTACAGCAAAATTCTAAAGGGGCAAAGTGTGTTAGAAAGACAAGCCTAAAGGCTCTGTGCCTCAATGCGAGGAGTATTCGGAATAAGGTAGACGAATTAACTGCGTAGATAGCAGTTAGCAGGTTTGATGTAATTGGCATCCCAGGGTGACCAAGGCTGGGAACTCAACATCCAGGGGTATTCAACATTTAGGAAGGATAGACAAAAAGGAAAAGGAGGCGGGGTGGCATTGTTGGTTAAAAAGGAAATTAATGCAATAGTAAGAAAGGACATTAGCTTGGATGATGTGGAATCGGTATGGGTGGAGCTGCGGAATACCAGGGGGCAGAAAACGCTAGTGGGAGTTGTGTACAGACCACCAAACAGTAGTAGTAAGGTTGGGGACAGCATCAAACAAGAAATAAGTGATGCATCCAATAAAGGTACAGCAGTTATCATGGGTGACTTTAATCTACATATTGATTGGGCTAACCAAACTGGTAGCAATGCGGTGGAGGAGGATTTCCTGGAGTGTATTAGGGATAGTTTTCGAGACCAATATGTCGAGGAACCCACCAGGGAGCTGGCCATCCTAGACTGGGTGATGTGTAATGAGAAAGGACTAATTAGCAATCTTGTTGTGCGAGACCCCTTGTGGAACAGTGACCATAACATGGTAGAATTCTTTATTAGGATGGAGAGTGACACAGTTAATTCAGAAACTAGGGTCCTGAACTTAAGGAAAGGTAACTTCGATGGTTTGAGGCGTGAATTGGCTAGAGTAGACTGGCAAATGATACTTAAAGGGTTGACGGTGGATAGACAATGGCAAACATTTAAAGATCACATGGATGAACTTCAGCAATTGTACATCCCTGTCTGGAGTAAAAATAAAATGGGGAAGGTGGCTCAACCGTGGCTAACAAGGGAAATTAAGGATTAGTGAAGACAAACGTAGGTCCCTTGCAGTGAGATTCAGGTGAATTTATAATGGGGAACAAAGAAATGGCAGACAAGTTAAACAAATACTTTGGTTCTGTTTTCGCGAAGGAAGACACAAATAACCTTCCGGAAATACTAGGGGACCGAGGGTCGAGTGAGAAGGAGGAACTGAAGGATATCCTTATTAGGTGGGAAATTGTGTTGGGGAAATTGATGGGATTGAAGGCCGATAAATCCCCAGGGCCTGATAGTCTGCATCCCAGAGTACTTAAGAAAGTGGCTCTAGAAATAGTGAATGCATTGGTGATCATTTTCCAACAGTCGATCGACTCTGGATCAGTTCCTATGGACTGGAGGGTAGCTAATGTAACACCACTTTTTAAAAAGGGAGGGAGAGAGAAAGCAGATAATTAGAGACCGGTTAGCCTGACATCATTGGTGGGGAAAATGTTGGAATCAATTATTAAGGATGAAATAGCAGCGCATTTGGAAAGTAGTGACAGGATCGGTCCAAGTCAGCATGGATTTATGAAAGGGAAATCATGCTTGACAAATCTTCTGGAATTTTTTGAGGATGTAACTAGTAGATGGACAAGGGAGAACCAGTGGCTGTGGTGTATTTGGACTTTCAAAAGGCTTTTGACAAGGTCCCACACAAGAGATTAGTGTGCAAAATCAAAGCACATGGTATTGGGGGTAATATACTGACGTGGATAGAGAACTGGTTGGCAGACAGGAAGCAGAGAGTTGGGATAAACGGGTCGTTTTCAGAATGGCAGGAAGTGACTAGTGGAGTGCCGCAGGGCTCAGTGCTGGGACCCCAGCTCTTTACAATATACATCAATGATTTGGATGAAGGAATTGAGATGAGTGTAATATCTCCAAGTTTGCAGATGACACTAAACTGGGTGGCGGTGTGAGCTGTGAGGGGGATGCTAAGAGGCTGCAGGGTGACTTAGACAGGTTAGATGAGTGGGCAAATGCATGGCAGATGCAGTATAATGTGGATAAATGTGAGGTTATGCACTTCGGGGGCAAAAACGCGAAGACAGAATATTATCTGAATGGTGACAGATTTGGAAAAGGGGAGGTGCAACAAGACCTGGGTGACATGGTTCATCAGTCATTGAAAGTTGGCATATAGGTGCAGCAGGCGGTAAAGAAGGCAAATGGTATGTTGGCCTTCATAGCTAGGGGATTTGAGTATAGGAACAGGGAGGTCTTACTGCAGTTGTACAGGGCCTTGGTGATCTGAGGAAGGACATTCTTGCTATTGAGGGAGTGCAGCGAAGGTTTACCAGACTGATTCCGGATGGCCGGACAGACATATGAGGAGAGACTGGATCAACTGGGCCTTTATACATTGGAGTTTAGAAGGATGAGAGGGGATCTCATAGAAACATAAAAGATTCTGATGGGACGGGACAGGTTAGATGCGGGTAGATTGTTCTCGATGTTGGGGAATTCCAGAACCAGGGGACACAGTCTTAGGATAAGGGGTAGGCCATTTAGAACTGGGATGAGAAGAAACTTCTTCACTCAGAGAGTTGTTAACCTGTGGAATTCCCTGCCGCAGAGAGTTGTTGATGCCAGTTCATTGGATATATTCAAGAGGGAGTTAGATATGGCCCTCATGGCTAAAGGGATCAAGGGGTATGGAGAGAAAGAAGGAAAGGGGTACTGAGAGAATGATCAGCCATGATCTTATCGAATGGTGGTGCAGGCTTGAAGGACCGAATGGCCTACTCCTGCACGTATTTTCTATGTTTCTAAGGGAGCGATAGTCTGGCCAGGGACGATAGTCCGGTCAAGTGGTGAGTATCCGGTCAAGGGGGTGATAGTCCGGCCAGGGGGTGATAGTCTGGCCAAGGGGGCGATAGTCTGGGCAAGGGGCGAGTGTCCGGCCAGGGGATGAGTGTCCAGCCAGGAGGCGATGGTCCAGCCACGGGGTTGATAGTCCGGCCAGGGGATTATATTCCGGTCAGGGGCAAGTGACCGGCCAGGGGCGATAGTGAGGCCAAGGGCGGGCGATAGCCCGGACGGGGGACGAGTGTCCAGCCAAGTAGGCGATAGTCCGGCCGTGGGAGCAATACTCCAGTCAGGCACAATGGACCGGCCAAGGGAGCAATAGTCCAGCCAGGGGGCGTGTCCGGCCAGGTGGCGAATGTCCGGCCAAGGGAGTGATAGTCTGGCCAGAGGGCGATAGTCCGGCCAAGGTGGCGATCGTCTGGCCAAGGGAGGGATAGTCCGGCCAGCGGAACAATAGTCTGGCCAGTGGGCGAGTGTCCAGTACAGTCAAAGTGGTGATATTCCGCAGAGGGAGCCAATAGTCTAAAGTCAAGGGGGTAATCGTCCGGCCAAGGGGGCGATAGTCCGACCAGGGGATTATATTGTGGCCAGGAGGCAAGTGTCCGGCCAGGGGCGATAGTCTGGCCAGGGGGGCGATAGCCCGGCCAGGAGGCGAGTGTCCAGCCAAGGAGGCGATAGTCCAGCCAGGGCACGACTATCTGGCCAGGGGCCGATAGTCGGGCCAGGGGGGGATAGCCCGACCAGGGGGCGATAATTCGGCCAGGGGGTGAGTGTTCGGCCGTGGGGTGTGTCCGGCCAAGGGGTGAGTGTCCGGCCAGGGGCGATAGTCCAGCCAAGGGGGCAATAGCCCGGTCAAGGAGGTGACATTCTGGCCAAGGGGTGAGCATCCGGCCAGGGGGAGATAGTCCGGCCAAGGGGTGAGTATCTGGCCAGGGGGCTATAGTCCGGCCAGGAGTGTGTGTCCGGCCAATGGGTGAGTGTCTGCCCAAGGGTTGATAGTCTGGCCAGGGGGTGATAGTCTGCCCAGGGGGCGTGTGTCCGGCCGGGGGCCGTGTCAGGCCATGGGGCGAGTGTACGGCCAAGGGTTGATAGTCTGGCCAGGAGGTGATAGTCTGGCCAGGAAGCGAGAGTCCGGCCAAGGGAGCGATAGTCCGGCCAAGGGAGCAATAGTTCGGCCAGAAGCAATAATCCGGCCAAGGGAGCTATTGTCCGGCCAAGGGAGGGATAGTCCAGCCAGTGGACGATAGTCTGGCCAGGGGACAATAGTCTGGCCAAGGGGTGAATGTCCGGCGAGTGGGCGATAGTCTGGCCAGGGGTGAGTGTCTGGCCAGGCCTTGAGTGTCTGACCAGGGGGCGAGTGTCCGGCCAGGGGAGTGATAGTCGACCAGGGGGTGATAGTCCGGCCAAGGGAGTGAACGGCCAAGGGAGGGATAGTCCAGCCAGGGAGCAATAGTCCGGCCAGGGGGTGATAGTCCAGCCAAGGAAGCAATAGTCTGGCCAAGGGTGCGATAGTCCAGCCAGGGGGGGTGATAGTCTGGCCAGGGACGATAGTCTGGTCAAGAGAGCGATAGTCCGACCAAGAGAGCTATAGTCCGGCCATGGGGCGATAGTCCATCCAAGGGGCCGATCGTCCGGCCACGGTAGTGATAGTGCGGCGAGAGGTTGATAGTCCAGCCAAGGGGGCGATAGTCCAGTCAAGCAGATGATAGTACAGTCAAGGAACGAGTTTCCAGCCAAGGGGGCGATAGTCCGGTCAAGAAGTCGATAGTCCGGTCAAGGGGGTGATAGTCCAGCCAGGGGGCGATAGTCTGGCCAGGGGGCGAGTGTCCAGCCAAGGGGCGAGTATCCGGCAATGGGGGGGGCGATAGTCCAGCCAAGGGATGAGTAGCCAGCCAAGGGAGTGATAGTCCGGCCAAGGGCAGTGTATCTGGCCATGGGCGACAATCCAGCCAAGGGGCAAGTGTCCTGCCAAGGCCTGAGTGTCTGGACAAGGGGGTGATCATCTGGCCAGAAGGCGAAAGTCCGCACAGGGGGCGAGTGTCCAGTCATGGGCCGAGTGTCCGGCAAAGGAGACGATAGTCCGACCAAGGGGGGCGAGTGTCCGGCTAGGAGGCGATAGTCTGGCAAAGGGGGCAATAGTCTGGCCAAGGGGCGATAGTCCGGTGACCGGGGCGATTGTCTCGCCGGGGACAATTGTCCGGCCAAGGGGGATGATAGTCTGGCAAGGGGGTGATAGTCCGGCCAGGGGGCGATAGTCTTGCCAGGGGGCGAGAGTCTGGCCAGGGGGCAATAGTCCGGCCAAAGGGGTGATCGTCCAGCCAGGGGCGATAGTCTGGCCAGGGGGTGATAGTCCGGTCAAAGGAGCAATAGTCTGGCCAAGGGAGCAATAGTTCGGCCAAGGGAGGGATAGTCTGGCCAGTGGACGATAATCTGGCCAAGGGGGTGATAGTCCGGCCAGGTGGTCAATAGTCCGGTCAAGGGGGTGAGTGTCCAGCCAGGGGATGATAGTCCGGCCAGGGGGCAATAGTCTGGCCAAGGGGTGAATGTCCGGCGGGGGGGGCAATAGTCCGGCCAGGGGGTGAGTGTCTGGCCAGGCCTTGAGTGTCTGGTCAGGGGGCGAGTGTCCGGCCAAGGGGGTGATCAGCCAAGGGAGGGATAGTCCGGCCAGGAAGCGATAGTCCGGCCAGGGAGCGATAGTCCAGTCAAGGAGGCGATAGTACAGTCAAGGGACGAGTTTCCAGCCAAGGAGCGATAGTCCAGTCAAGGAGGTGATAGTACGGTCAAGGGACGAGTTTCCAGCCAAGGAGGTGATAGTCCAGCCAGTGGTGCGATAGTCCAGCCAGGGGTGAGTGTCCGGCCAACGGGGTGATAGTTTGTCCAAGGGGGTGATAGTCTGGCCGGGGCAATAGTCCAGCCAGGGGGCGATAGTTTGGCCATGGGGCAAGTGTCCGGCCAACAGGGCGATAGTTTGTCCAAGGGGGCAATAGTCTGGCCAGGGGCAATAGTCCGGCCGGGGTGATAGTCCGGCCGGGGACAATAGTCCAGCAAGGAGGTGATAGTGTGGCCAAGGAAGCGATACTCTGGCCAAGGGAGCGAAAGTGTGGCCAAGGGAGCGATAGTCCGGCCAAGGGAGCGATATTCGGCCAACAGTGCAATAGTCTGGGCAAGGGAGCAATAGTCTGGCCAGGGGCGATAGTCCGGCCAAGGGAGCGATAGTCCGGCCAGGTGACAATAGTCCAGCCTAGGGGGCGAGTGTCCGGCCAGGGGGTGTATCCGGCCAGGGGGCGATAGTCCAGCTAAGAGGGCGACAGTCCGACCGGGGGGGGGCAATAGTCCGACCAGGGCCCAAGTGTCTGGCCAGGGAGTGAGTGTCCTATCAGTGGTAATAGTCTGGCCAGGGGGGGCAATAGCCTGGCCAAGGGGTGAGTTTCCAACCAAGGGGGCAATAGTCCAGTCAAGGAGGCGATAGTTCAGCCAGGTGGCGATAGACCGGCCAGGGGGCAAGTGTCCGGCCAAGAGGCGAGTGTTGGGCCAGGGAGCGATAGTCCGGCCAGGTGGTCAATAGTCCAGTCAAGGGGGCAAGTGTCCAGCCAGGGGACGACAGTCCGGCCAGGGGGCAATAGTCTGGCCAAAGGGTGAATGCCCGGTGAGGGGGGCGATAGTCCAGCCAGGGGGTGTGTCTGGCCAGATCTTGAGTGTCTGGCCAGGGGACAAGTGTCCGGCTCAGGGAGTGATCGGCCAAGGGAGGGATAGTCCGGCCAGGGAGCGATAGTCCGTCAGGGAGGGATAGTCCGGCCAGCAAGCGATAGTCCGGCCGGAGGGCGATAGTCCAGCTAAGGAAGTAATAGTCTGGCCGGGGGGCGATAGTCTGGCCAGGGGGGCGATAGTCTGGTCAAGGGGCGATAGTCCAGCCAAGGGCAATAGTCCGGCCAGGGGGCAAGTGTCCGGCCAAGAGGCGAGTGTCGAGCCAGGGGGCGATAATCTAGCCAAGGAATGAGTATCCAGCCAAGGTGGCGATAATCCAGCCAAGAGGCAAGTGTCCGGCCAAGGGCTGAGTGTCTGGCCAAGGGGGTGATAGTTTGGTCAGAAAGCGAAAGTCCGCACAGGGGGCGAGTGTCCTGCCATGGGGCGAGTGTCCGGCCAAGGGGGCGATAGTCTGGCCAAGGAGGCGAGTGTCCGGCCAGGGGGCAATAGTCTGGCCAATGCGGCAATAGTCTGGCCAAGGGGTGATAGTCCGGCCAGGAGGCAATAGTCCGGCCAAAGGGGCGATTGTCCAGCCAGGACGTGATAGTCCGGCCGGGGGGTGATAGTCCAGCCAAGGGAGCAATAGTTCGGCCAGAGGCGATAATCCGACCAAGGGAGCAATCGTCCGGCCAAGGGAGGTATAGTCTGGCTGGGGGGGCGATAGTCAGGCCAAGGGGGCGATCGTCTGGCCAAGGGAGGGATAGTCTGGCCAGGGGATGATAGTCCGGTCAGGGGGCAATAGTCTGGCCAAAGGGTGAATGCCCGGTGATTGGGGCGATAGTCCAGCCAGCAGGCGATAATCTGGCCAGGGGGCAAGCGTCCGGCTAAGGGAGTGATCGGCCAAGGGAGGGATAGTCTGGTCAGGGATCGATAGTCCGGCCAGGGGATGATAGTCCGGCCAGGGGGCAATAGTCTGGCCAAAGGGTGAATGCCCGGTGATTGGGGCGATAGTCCAGCCAGCAGGCGATAGTCTGGCCAGGGGGCAAGTGTCCGGCTAAGGGAGTGATCAGCCAAGGGAGGGATAGTCTGGTCAGGGAGTGATAGTCCGACCAGGGGGCGATAGTCCAGCCAAGGGGGTGATCGGCCAAGGGAGGGATAGTCCGGCCAGGGAGCGATAGTCCGGCCAGTGGGCGATAGTCCAGCCAAGGAAGTGATAGTCTGGCCAGGAGCGATAGTCTGGCCAGGGACAATAGTCTGGTCAAGGGAGCAACAGTCCAATCTGGGGGTGAGTGTCCGACCAAGGGAGCAATCGTCCGGTCAGGGGGTGATAGTCGAGCCGAGGGGGCGATAGTCCAGCCAAGGGGGTGAGTGTCTGACCAGGGGTTGTATCTGGCCAGGGGACGATAGTCCAGCTAGGAGGGCGACAGTCTGACCAGGGGGCAATAGTCTGGCCAGGGCTCAAGTGTCCAGCCAGGGAGCGAGTGTCCGGCCAGTGGCAATAGTCCGGCCAAGGGGATAATAGCCCAGCCAAGGGGTGAGTTTCCAACTAAGGGGGCGATATTCCAGTCAAGGAGGCGATAGTTCAGCCAGGTGGCGATAGACCGGCGAGGGGTTGAGAGTCCAGCCGAAGGGGTGATATTCTGGCCAGGTGGTGGTAGTCTGACCAAGGGTGATAGTCAGGCCAGGGGACATGTCCAGCCAAGGGGGCGATAGTCCATTCAAGGGGGCGATAGTCCAGCCAGGGACGATAGTCCGGCCAGGGGGCAAGTGTCCGGCCAAGAGGCGAGTGTCCGGCAAGGGGGCGATAGTCAGCCAAGGGATGAGTATCCAGCCAAGGGGGCAATAATCCGGCCAAGGTAGCAATCGTCCGGCTAAGGGAGGGATAGTCTGGTCAGGGGGCGATAGTCCAGTCAAGAGGCGATAGTTCAGCCAGGTGGCAATAGACCGGCGAGGGGGTGAGAGTCCAGCCGAAGGGGTGATATTCTGGCCAGGTGGTGGTAGTCTCACCAGGGGTGATAGTCCGGCCAGGGGACGTGTCCAGCCAAGGGGGCGATAGTCCATTCAAGGGGGCGATAATCCAGCCAGGGACGATAGTCCGGCCAGGGCGCAAGTGTCCGGCCAAGAGGCGAGTGTCCGGCAAGGGGGCGATTGTCAGCCAAGGGATGAGTATCCAGCCAAGGGGGCGATAATCCGGCCAAGGTAGCAATCGTCCGGCTAAGGGAGGGATAGTCCGGCCAAAGGGGCGATAGTCCGGCCAAAGGGGCGATAGTCTGACCAGGGAATGATAGTCCGGCCAGGGGGTGATAGTCTGGCCAGGGGACAAGTGACCGGCCAAGGGAGCGATAGTCCAGCCAAGGGAGCGATAGTCCGGCCAGGGGAGATAGTCCGGCCAAGGGGCCGATCGTCCAGCCACGGTAGTGATAGTGCGGCTAGAGGGTGAAAGTTTGATCAGGGGGTGGTAGCCCGGCCAGGGAGGCAATAATCCAGCCAAGGGGGCAATAGTCCGGCCAGGGGGTGATAGTCCGGTCAAGGTGGCGATAGCACGGCCAAGGGACGAGTTTGCAGCCATGGGGGTGATAGTCCAGTTAAGGGGCGATTGTCTGACCAGGGGGCAATAGTCCAGCCAGGGGGCAATAGTCTGGCCATGGGGTGAGTGTCCGGCCAATGGGGCGATAGTTTGTCCAAGGGGGCAATAGTTTGGCCAGGGGACAATAGTCCGGCCAGGGGGCCGTAGTCCGGCCAATCAGCAATAGATAGGTCAAGGGGGCAATAGTCCGGCCAGAGGGCGAGTGTCTGGCCAGGGAGCTTGTCCAGCCAGGGGCGATAGTTCGGCCAAGGGAGCGATATTCCGGCCAAGGGAGCAATAGTCCCGCCAAGGGAGCAATAGTCCAACCAAGGGAGCGATAGTCCGGCCAGGGGGCGAGTGTCCGGCCAAGGGATGATCGTCCAGCCAAGGGGGGGATAGTCCGGTCGGGGAGCGATAGCCCGACCAGGGGGCGATAGCCCGGCTAGGGGGTCAATAGTCCGGTCAAGGGGGTGATAGTCTGGTCAAGGGGGCGATAGTCTGGCCAGGATGGTGATAGTCTGGTCAAGTGGCGAGTCTCCGGCCAGGGGATGATAGGCCGGCCAGGGGGTGCCTGTCCAGCCAGGGGGCATGTCCGGCCAAGGGGCAATAGTCCGGCCAGGGGGCGAGTGTCCGGCCAGGGGGCGATAGTCCGGCCAAGGGGGCGATAGTCCAGCCAGGGGGTGATAGTCTGGCCAGTGATGATAGTCTGGCCAGGAGGCGAGTGTCCGGCCGGGGGAGTGATAGTCCGGTCAAGGAGGCGAAAGTTTGGCCAAAGGGGCGATAGTCCGGCCAGGAGGTAATAGCCTGGCCAGGGGGCGAGATACTGGCCAGGGGGCGAGATTCTGTCCAGGGGGCGATAATCTGGCCAGTGGGCAATAGCGTGGCCAGGGGGTGAGAGTCTGGCCAGGAGGTGAGCTTCTGTCCAGGGGGCGATAGTCTGGCCAGTGGGCGAGAGTCCAGCCAAAGCGGTAATAATCCAGCCAGGGTACGATAGTCTGGCCAAGGGGGCAATAGCCCGGCCAGGGGACGAGTGTCCAGCCAAGGGGGCGATAGTCCGGTAAAGGAGGTGATATTTCGGCCAGGGGACGAGAGTCCATCCAGGGGCGATATTCCAGCCAGGTAGCGAGAGTCCGGCCAAAGGGACGATAGTCCGGCCAGTGGGTGATAGTCCAGCCAGTGGGTGAATGTCCAGCCAAGGGGGCGATAGTCCGGCTGGGGAGGGCAATAGTCCAGCTAAGGGATGATTGGTGGCCAGGGACAAGTGTCCGGCCAAGGGGCGAGTGTCCGACCAAGGGGGGCAATAGTCCGGCCAAGGGGGCAATTGTCCAACCAAGGGGTGAGTGTCCGGCCAAGAGGGTGATAGTTCGGTCAAGGGGCGAATGTCTGGCCAGGGGGTGAGTGTCCAGCCAAGGGGGCGATAGACCGGTCAAGGGGCAATAGTTTGGCCGGGGGTGAGTGTCCATCCAGGGGGCGAGTGTCTGGCCAGGGGGCGAGGGTCTGGCCAGGGGGCGAGTGTACGGCCTGGTAGCGTGTCTGGCCAGGGGCCGAATGTCCATCCAGGGGGCAAGAGTCCAACCAGGGGGTGTGTCCATCCAGGGGGTATGAGTCCGGCCAAGAGGAGAGTGTCTGTCCAGGGGGCGAGATTCCGACCAGGGGGTGAGTGTCTAGCCAGGGGGTGAGAGTCCGACCAGGGGATGAGTGTCTGACCAGTGGGCGAGTGTCTGGCCAGGGGGCGAGTGTCCCTCCAGGGGGCGAGAGTCTGACCAGAGGGTGAGTGTCAGCTAGGGGGCGAGAATCCTACCAGGCGTTGAGTGTCCATCCAGGGTGCGAGTGTCTGGTCAGGTGGCGAGTGTCCCGGTCAGGTGGCGAGAGATCGGCCAGGGAATGAGTGTCCGGCAGGCCTGGCTGCCTATCCGAATATGTTAACCTTTTATTCTCAAGATGTGGGCATCACTGGGAAGGCCAGCATTTATTGCCCATCCCGAATTGCCCTTGCAAAGGTGGCGGTGAGCCGCCTTTTTCACCCGCTGCAGTCCATGTGGTGAAGTTGCTCCCATTGTGCTGTTACGGAAGAAGTTCCAGCGACGATGAAGGAACAGCCGATATATTTCCCAGTCAAGTTGGTGTGTGACTGGAAAATGTTGCTCTCCTACAGTTTAGGAATTACCTAGGTTCAATACAGTCTATCCTACTGCGGGCGGCAATGTTTCTGTTCATTTCTTTTTGGGCTGTGCGGCCCTTTTAACGGACTGCCCGGGTTATTCAATATACTATTGAAAAGCCGCTGAGCCGGCTGCACGGGAGCTGCAGAGTGCTGCGCAGCCACTCAGCTTGACAGAAACATTGGTGGGCAGTCTCTGGCCCCCTACCTCTGCCCTTCTGCCTCTGACCCTCTGTCTGTGGCCCCCTACCTCTGCCCCTCTACCTCTGGCCATCTGTCTCTGGCCCCCTGCCTCTGCCACTCTGCCTCTGGTTTCCTGCCTCTGCCCCTCTGCCTCCAGCCCTCTGTCTCTGGCCCCTGCCTCTGCCTCTGGTCCTCTGTCTCTGGCCCTCTGTCTCTGGCCTCCTGCCTCTGCCCCTCTGTCTCTGGTCCTCTGCCTCTGGCCCTCTGTCTCCAGTCCTCTGTCTCTGCCCCTCTGTCTCTGCCCCTCTGTCTCTGGCCCGCTAACTCCAGCCCCCTATCTCTGGCCCTCTGTCTCCAGCCCTCTGTCTCCGGCCCTGTCTCTCTGGCCCTCTGTCTCCAGCCCTCTGTCCCTGGCCCTCTGTCCCCAGCCCTCTGTCTCTGGCCCTCTGTCTCCGGCCCTCTCTCTCCAGTCCTCTGTCACCAGCCCTCTGTCTCCGGCCCTCTGTCTCTGGCCCTCTGTCTCTGGTCCTCTGCTTTTGGCCTTCTGTCTCTGGCCCTCTGTCTCCAGCCTTCTGTCTCTGGTCCTCTGTCTCTGGCTCTCTGTCTCTGGCTATCTGTCTCTGGTCCTCTGCCTCCAGCCCTCTGTCTCCAGTCCTCTTTCTCTGGATCTCTATCTCTGGCCCTCTGTCTCTGGCCCTCTCCAGCTCTCTGTCTCTGGTCCTCTGTCACTGGCTCTCTGTCTCTGACCCTCTGTCTCAGGCCCTCGGTCTCCAGCCCTCTCTCTCAGGCCTCGCTTCCTTCAGGTGGCTCTGTGGAAACACAATGGGAAAGGCAGTAATCCAGCAGCACCTGAAATTAGGTAGTTGCAGCAAGTAAGTTGGTTGTTGCTAAAATGGGTAAGTGAAAGAAACATTACTTGAGGCAAGAATGGGTAATACTGCAGATTGAGCTTCATTCACCAACTGCATGTTCTTTCCAATGGAGACTGCAGAGTCACAACCTACTGTGTCATAGGAACAAGAGGAGACCATTTAGCCCCAATTGGGAAGAGATAGCAGAGGCATTACTACACATATTGAATAATTTGTTAGAAAAAGGTGTAGTTCCAGCGGACTGGCGGATAGTTAACTATATCTATAGTTAAGAAGGGAGATAGAACATGTCCAGGGCATTATAGACCAGTCAGCTTAACATCGGTGATAGGAAAAATAATGGAATCCCCACTAAAGGAGAAAATAGAAGAACATCTGGAAACCAAAAATATAATAATGAATAGTCAGCAAGGATTTCAAAAGGGAAAGTCTTGCTTGACCAAACTGATTGATTTTGTGTAGAGCTAACAGTGAGAGTAGACAATGGTAATGCAGTAGATGTAATTTATCTAGATTTTCAAAAGGCCTTCGATAAAGTACCCCATAATAGACTGATGAACAAGGTCAGAGAATGCGGAGTCAGGGGACAAGTAGCAGAATGCATAGCTAACTGGCTTCAAGACAAAAAGCAGAGGGTAGGAGGTAAGAGGTACCTACCACAACCACAGGGAATTCACAGTGGCAGAAGGTGGGTAGTGGTGTTCCACAAGGGTCAATACTGGGACCACTGTTGTTCACAATTTATATTAATGATTTAGACTTTGGAATCACACACACAATTTCTAACTTTGCAGATGACAACAAATTGGGTCAATATTGAGGAGGACTGTAACAAATTACAGGAGGACATTAATGGACATATAGTTGGAAATTAAGTTCAACACAGATAAATGTGAGGTATTGCATTTCGGTAGGAGGAATAGGGAGGTCACTTATTACTTGGAGGGTGCGAGTCCAGGTGGGGTAGAGGAAGAAAGGGATTTCAGAGTACAAATACACAAATCACTAAAAGTTATGACACAGGTTAGCAAGGCCGTAAAACAAGCAAACCAAGCACCAGGGTTTATTTCTAGAGGTGTAGAATTGAAAAATCGGGAATTTATGCTAAACCTGTATCGAACCTTGGTTAGACCAGACTTAAGAGTACTGCGTACAGTTCTGGTCGCTATATTGTAAAAAGGATATAGAGGTACTGGAGAGGGTGTAGAGAAGGTTTACAAGGATGATACTAGAAATGCGAGAGTATACATATCAGGAAAGGATGAACAGGCTGGATCTCTTTTCTCTTGAAAATAGAAGGCTGAGGGGTAACCTAATAGAGGTCTTTAAAATTCTGAAAGGTTTTGATAGAGTGGATACAGAGAGAATGTTTCCACTTGTGGGGAAGAGCATAACTAGTGGACATCAATATAAGATAGTCACCAAGAAATTCAATAGGGAATTCAGAAGAAACTTCTTTACCCAAAGAGTGGTGAGAATGTGGAACTCGCTACCACAGGGAGTGGTTGAAGCGAATAGTATAGATGCATTTAATGGGAGGCTAGACAAGCATATGAGGGAGCAGGGAATAGAAGGTTATGCTGATAGATTTAGATTAGGAAAGACGGGAGGAAGCTCGAGTGGAGCATAAATGCCGGTATGTACTGGTTGGGCCGAATGGCCTGTTTCTGTGCCATATATCCTATATAATCCTATGTGCTTAACCAAGCCCCTTTTGAAAGTTAAGATTAAATCTGCCTCCACCACCCTTTCAGGCCGTGCATTCCAGACCCAACTACTCGTTGCATAAAACTGAAGTTCTTCATTCTTGAAATCATTCTCGTAAATCTTTTCTGCACCTTCTCTAAGGCTTTCACATCCTTCCTAAAGTATGGTGCCCAGAATTGGATACAGTACTCCAGTTGGGGCCGAACCAGTGTTTTATACAGGTTCATCATAATTTCCACACTTTTGTACTCTATACCTCTATTTATGAAGCCCAGGATCCCGTAAGTCTTTTTTAACTGCTTTCTCAACCTGCTCTGCCACCTTCAACGATTTGTACACATATACCCCAAGTCTTTCTATTCGTGCACCGCCTTTAGGATTGTACCATTTAGCCTTTGGCCCATATCTGTTAAATACTTTTGGTTAACAAAAATCTATCAATCTCAGATTTTAAATTAGCAATTGATCTAGTATCACTTTCAGTTTGCGGAAGAGTGTTCCAAACTTCTACCAACTTTTGTATGTAGAGGTGTTTCCCAATTTCATTCCTGAAAGGTCTAATTTTTAGACTATGCCCCCAGTCCTAGAACCCCAACTAGCAGAAATAGTTTCTCTCTAGCTACCTTATCTGTTCCCTTTAATATCTTGAAAACTTTGATCAAATCGCCTCTTAACCTTATAAATTCTAGGGAATACAACCCTAATTTGTGTAATCTCTCCTTGTAACTTAACCCTTGAAATCCGGGTAGCATTCTGGTAAACCTCCAAGGCACTCCCTCCAAGGCCAACTTATCCTTCCAAAGGTGTGGTTCCCAGAACTGCTCACAGTACTCCAGGTGTGGGCTAACCAGAGTTTTGTATAGCTGTAGCATAATTTCTTGTATTCTAATCCTTTAGATATAAAGGCTAGCATTTCGCGAGGGTTTTTGATTATTTTCTGTACCTGCTCATGACATTGTAATGATCCATATACCTGGACCCCCACTGAATTATGTCTGTTTAGACCACCACTTTTTTTTAGCATTTCACCATTCAGAAAGTAACCTGTCCTATCCTTTTTAGGTTGAAAGTGGATGACCTCACATTGAAATCCATTTGCAACATTTGCCCATTCATTTAAATCTATCAATATCCCTTTCTAATTTTATGCTTTCATCTACAATGCCGCCTATCTTTGTGTTATTGGCAAATTTGGATACGTGTCTTTCTATACATTCATTTAAGTCGTTAATAAATACTGTGAATAGTTGAGGCCACAACACAGATCTCTGCAGGGCACCACTAGTCACATCCTGCTAATTTGAGTATCTGCCCATTATCCCTACTCTTTGTCTCCTCCCGCTCAGCCAATTTCCTAACCAGGTCAATAATCTACCCTCAATTCTGTGGGTTTCTACCATAGTTAACAGTCTCTTATGTGGGACTTTATCAAATGCTTTTTGGAAGTCCATATAAATAACACCCATGGACTGTTATATATGTAAACTTGTATTTACTCTGTACAGCCACCAGAGGGCTCATCCCCTGGAATCCCAGAGGATCCCATAATCCCTTGGGAGCACAGGTATTTAAGGAGGCTTCACAGGTCGGAGAGGCACTCTGGAGACCTGCAATAGAAGATGAAGGTCACACTTCATTTTGAGCTCACAGTGTTCAGTCTGACTCTTTCTCCATACACAACAACTGGCGACAAGGATGGCATTCAGATAGCGAACCCAAAGATGCAGAGAACAGTGGGCATCCTGGAAAAATTCTCGGAGGGAGATGATTGGGAAACTTTTGTGGAGAGACTCGACCAACACTTCATGGCCAATGGGCTAGATGGGGAAGAGAGCGCTGGCAAATGAAGGGCGATCCTCCTCACCGTCTGTGGGGCACCAACGTATGGCCTCATGAAGAATCTGCTCACTCCAGCAAAACCTACAGAGAAATCATACAATGATTTGTGCACACTGGTCCGAAAGCATTTGAACCTGAAGGAAATAATTCTGATGGCGAGGTACCGGTGCTACACCTACAAAAAGTCTGAAGGCCAGGAAGTGGCGAGTTATGTCGCTGAGCTAAGATGTCTTGCAAGACATTGTGAATTTTAAGGACATTTGGAGCACATGCTCAGAGACTTTTTCGTACTTGGCATTTGCCACGAAACCATACTTCGCAAACTTTTGATTGTAGAGACCCCAACCTTGAGTAAGGCCTTAGCGATCGCCCAGGCGGTCATTGTCACCAGTGACAATATGAAGCAAACCTCTCAGCACACAAATGCTACTACAAGTACTCTGAACAAAGTGATGTTGTTTTCGAATCGTAACGTACAGGGCAGGTCACACATACCTGCAGCTGCACGTCCACAGATGTCTGAGTCCACCATCAAGGGTGATGAATGCAATGCCATTAACACCTCGTTGGTGCTGCGGGGGTGATCATCATTTCCATTCATGCCAATTCAAAGAGTACATTTGCAAGGGCTGTGGAACAATGGGACACCTCCAACAAGTGTGCAGGTGAGCTGCAAAGCCTGTTAAACCTGCAAACCACCATGTTGCAGAAGAGGACAGATCCACAGAGGATCACGATGAACCAGAGCCTCAGATCGAGGTGGCAGAGGTACATGTGGTGCACATATTCACTACGAATTGTCCCCCCGATAATGCTGAATGTTGAACTAAATGGACTCCCAGTGTCAATGGAGCTGGACACGGGTGCGAGCCAGTCTATCATGGGCAAAAAGACTTTCTAAAGGTTGCGGTGCAACAAGGCCTCAAGGCCAGTCTTAACTCCAGTTTGCACGAAACTAAGAACTTACACGAAAGAACTAATACCTGTAATCGGCAGTGCTACAGTAAAGGTCTCCTACGATGGAGCGGTGCACAAGCTATCACTCTGGGTGGTACCAGGCGATGGTCCCACGCTGCTCGGCAGGAGCTGGTTGGGAAATATACGCTGAAACTGGGACGACATCCGAGCACTATCGCCCGCTGACAACACATTCATGTGCCCAGGTCTTAAACAAATTTCCTTCACTGTTTGAACCAGGCATCGGCAAATTCCAAGAAGCAAAAGTGCAGATTCACCTAATTCCGGGACGCGACCCATCCATCACAAGGCGAGAGCAGTACCGTACATGATGAGAGAAAGGGTAGAGATCACGCTAGACTGGCTGCAAAGAGAGGGCATCATTTCCCCGATCGAGTTCAACGAGTGGGCTAGTCCTACTGTCCCCGTCAGAATCTGTGGTGATTACAAAGTAACTATCAATCGTTTCTCCCTGCAGGACCAATATCCACTACCAAAGGCCAATGACCTCTTTGCAACGCTGGCGGGAGGAAAGATGTTCACGAAGCTGGATCTGACTTCAGCCTACATGACGCAGGAACTAGAGGAATCATCGAAGGCCCTCACCTGCATCAACACACACAAAGGTCTTTTTGTTTATAAGAGATGCCTGTTTGGAATCCGATCGGCGGCAGCGATATTCCAGAGAAACATGGAAAGCTTACTGAAGTCGGTCCCGCACACCATGGTCTTCCAAGACGACATCTTGGTCACAGGTTCGAACACAGCCGAGCACCTGTAGAACCTGGAGGAGGTTCTTAGTCGACTCAACCGTGTGGGGCTCAGGTTAAAACGCTCGAAGTGCGTTTTCCTGGCACCTGAAGTGGAGTTCCTGGGAAGGAGGATTGCAGCAGACGGCATCAGGCCCACCAACGCAAAGACGGAGGCAATCAAGGATGCACCGAGGACGTTTCTGGGACTCCTGAACTACTTTGATAACTTCTTACCGGGTCTCAGCACACTGTTAAAACCACTGCATGTCTTACTACGAAAAGAGGACGAATGGGTTTGGGGCAAAAGCCAAGAAAATGCCTTTATAAAAGTGAGAAAATTGTTATGCTCAAACAAATTGCTTGTGTTGTATGATCCATGTAAGCGTTTGGTACTCGCATGTTATGCTTCGTCATATGGCGTCAGGTGTGTATTGCAACAAGCTAATGATTTCGGGAAATTCCAACCAGTTGCTTATGCATCCAGGAGTCTGTCTAAGGCTGAGAGACCCTACAGCATGATTGAGAAAGAAGCATTAGCGTGTGTTTATGGAAGAAAGAAAATGCATCAATACCTGTTTGGGCTAAAATTTGAATTGGAAACTGACCATAAGTCACTTATATCCCTGTTCTCCGAGAATAAAGGGATAAATACCAATGCATCGGCCTGCATCCAGAGATGGGTGCTCACGTTGTCCGCATACAACTACGCCATCCATCACAGGCCAGGTACAGAAAATTGCATCGATGCTCTCAGTAGGCTGCCATTGCCCACCACTGGGGTGGAAATGGCGCAGCCCGTAGATCTAGCCATGGTTATGGAAGCATTTGAGAGTGAACTATCACCGGTCACTGCCTGGCAGACCAAAATAAGGGAATTAAGGGTTATGGGGAGCAGGCGGGTAAGTGGAACTGAGTCCACGGCCAGATCAGCCATGATCTTTTTGAATAGCGGAGCAGGCTCGAGGGACTAGATGGCCTACTCCTGTTCCTAATTCTTATGTTCTTATGTATGACCTCTTATTATCTCAAGTCAAAAACTGTGTGCTTCACGGGAGCTGGTCCAGTGTCCCAGTGGAAATGCAGGAAGAGATAAAGCCGTTACAGTGGTGCAAAGATGAAATGTCTAAACAGGCAGACAGCCTTCTGTGGGGCAATCGAGTAGTGGTCCCTAAGAAGGGCAGAGACACCTTCATCAATGACCTCCACAGTACCCACCCAGGCATCGTAATGATGAAAGCGATAGCCAGATCCCACGTGTGGTGGTCCGGTATCGATGCGGACTTAGAGTCCTGCGTTCACAGATGTAATACATGCTCGCAGTTAAGCAACGTACCCATGGAAGCGCCACTAAGTTTTTGGTCTTGGCCTTCCAAATCATAGTCTAGGGTACACGTCGACTATGCAGGCCCGTTCTTGAGTAAAATGTTCCTTGTGGTTGTAGACGCATACTCCAAGTGGATTGAATGTGAGATAATGTCTGCTAGCACATCCGCTGCTACCACTGAAAGCCTGCGGGCCATGTTTGCCACACACGGCCTACCTGATGTCCTGGTGAGCGACAACGGGCCATGTTTTACCAGTGCTGAGTTCAAAGAATTCATGAGCCATAACGGGATCAAACATGTCACATCTGCCCCGTTTAAACCAACGTCCAATGGTCAGCCAGAGAGAGCAGTGCAAACCATCAAGCATGGCTGGAAGAGGTAACTGAAGGCTCACTGCAGACTTGCCTATCCCGAGTCCTGCTTAGCTACCGCACGAGACCACACTCACTTACTGGGATCCCACCTGCTGAACTGCTCATGAAAAGAGCACTTAAGATAAGGCTCTCGTTCGTTCATTCTGATCTACCTGAACAGGTAGAGGGCAGGTGTCTTCAACAAAGGCATACCATGATAGCGCAAATGTGTCACGCAAGATTGAAATCAATGATCCTGTATTTGTATTCAATTATGGACAAGATCCCAGTGGCTTCCCGGCACTGTTGTGGCCAAAGAGGGGAGCAGGGTGTTTCGGGTCAAACTTTCAAATGGACTCATTCACCGGAAAGACTTGGACCAAATCAAACTCAGATTCACGGACTATCCTGAGCAACCCACCTTGGACCTTACCTTTTTTGATCCCCCAACATACACACCAGTGGCAACTGGCACCACGGTTGACCACGAAGCAGAACCCATCATCCACAGCAGCCCTGCAGGGCCCAACACACCAGGCAACCCAGCAAGGCCAGCTGCACAGCAGCCCTGCGAGGGCCCAACAAATGATTCAACAACACCAGCTATCACACCAAAATGATTAACCAGGGCAAGAAGGGCCCCAGATTGACTCACATTGTAAATAGTTACAATATTGACTTTGGGGGGGGGGGGGGCGGGTGTTGTTATATATGTAAGCTTGTATTTACTCTGTACAGCCACCAGAGGGCTCATCCCCTGGAGTCCCAAGGGATCCCATAATCCCTTGGGAGCACAGGTATTTAAGGAGGCTTCACAAGTTGGAGAGGCACTCCGGAGATCTGCTGTAAAAGACTACGGCCACACTTCACTTTGAGCTCACAGTGTTCAGTCTGACTCTTTCTCCATACACAACATAGACATTCCCCTACCTTTCACAAATCCGTGCTGGCTCCCACTGATCAGCTGAAAATGTTCAAGGTATTCAGGCACCTTATCCTTAATTATAGACTCTAGCAATTTCCCAACAACAGATGTTAGGCTAGCTGGTCTATAATTCCCTGGTTTCCCTCTCTTGCCATTCTTAAATAGCTGAGTGACATGCTCAATTTTCCAATCCAAAGGAACCCTTCCTGAATTGAGAGAACCGTGGTAGATTATAGTTAGGGCATATGCAATGTACTCACCTGCTTCCTTTAAAACCCTGCGATGGAAACCATCTAATCCTGGGAATTTGTCACTCTTTAGTGGCATTATTTTCTTCATTAATGCTATTTTGCTTACATTAATTTTATTGAGTCCTTGTCCCTGATTCAATATTAGATTTCCAACATGCTATCCTTTTTCTCTACTGTAAATATTGACACAAAGTAAATATTCAACATGTCTGATATTTTCTCATTATCATTGTACAATATTATCGCCATCAGCTTTCAAGAGGCCAACATTGCTCTTGACCACCCTTTCTTCCCTATTATAATTGTAAAAAATCTTTGTGTTGATTTTGATATCCCTTGCGACTTTCCTTTCATACTCTATTTATGTAGATCTTACTATCTGTTTTGTCACTCTTTGCTGTTCTTTGTATCTTTCCCATTCACCAGCATCTGTGCTATTTTTTGCCTTTTCGTATACTTTTTCTTTTAGTTTTATGCTGTCACTTGCCTCTTTAGTCGTCCATGGCTGGTTTTTTTTTGGCAAGTAGAGCTCTTACCCCTTAGGGGTATAAACGGATTCTGTATCACATTGAATTCTTTGTTGAACACCTTCCACTGATCATTTGTCATTTTACCCATTAACGGATTTACCCAGTTTACTGTGGACGGTCTCGGTCTTATCCCGTTGAAGTCAGATTTACCAAAATCTAGAATCTTAGTAGCTGTTTTGCATTTCTACTTTTCAAACATTATGTTGAACTCGATCATGTTATGATCGCTATTAGATAAGTGTTCATGCACCTAAATTAACTAAATCTGGCTCATTACTAAACCTAATATGGCTTGCCCCCTTGGTGGTTCTAGGACATATTGTTGCAGAAAACTAACCCGGACACACTCATGAAATTCACGACCTTTCTGACAGGTGCTAGTCTGCTTATCCCAATCTATATGAAAGTTAAAATCTCCCATTAAAACCACTCTGCCTTTGCTGCACGCTTGTCTATTCTCTGCATTTATACAATCTGGCACTTCACAGCTGCTACCAGGAAGCCTATACAGAACTCCCACTACAGTCTTAAATCCTTTCCAATTTCTTAATTCTTCCCATAAGGTCTTCACTGTCTGCTTACCTCTCATTATAATCCTTGCTTATCAGTGTTCAGACTGAGTTCTTCAAGGTGTGTCATTATTTAGAACTTTGTGGAGCCAATTCAACTATCAACCTCTCTATAATAAAAGCAATATACTGCGGATGGTGGAATCTGAAATAAAAACAGAAAATGCTGGAAATACTCAGCAGGTCAGACAGCATCTGTGGAGAGAAAAACAAAGTTAACGTTTCAGGTCGCTGACCCTTCATCATGATTTGGATGAAGGAACTGAGTGTAATGTAGCCAATGATACAAAGATGAGTGGGAAAGCAAATTGTGAGGAGGACACAAACAATCCGCAAAGGGATATAGACAGGCTAAGTGAATGGGCAAAAATTTGGCAGATGGATTATAATGTGGGAAAGTGTGAAGTTATCCACTTTGGCAGAAATAATAGAAAAGCAAATTATAATTTAAATGGAGAAAAATTGCAAAGTGCTGCAGAACATTGTAAATAGTTGGGGCCCCAGCACCGATCCCTGTGGCACCCCACTTTGTCACCCGGAACATGACCCACTTATCCTGACTCTCTGTTTTCTGTTAGTTAGCCAATCCGCTATCCAAGCTAAAATATTATACCCTGTCCCGTGAGCTTTTATCTTGTGCAGTAACCTTTTATATGGCACCTTATCGAATGCTTTTTGGAAATCCAAATACACTACATCCACTGGATCCCCTTATCCACTCTATTCGTTACATCCTCAAAGAACTCCAGCAAATTTGTCAAACATAATTACCCTTTCATAAAACCATACTGACTCTGCTTGATTGTATTATGCTTTTCCAAATGTCCTGCTACTGCTTCCTTAATAATGGACTCCAGCATTTTCCCAATGACAGATGTTAGGCTAACTGGTCTATAGATTCCTGCTTTCTGCGTTCCTCCTTTTACATATGGGGTTTTACATTTGCAGTTTTCCAATCTGCTGGGACATAGAAACATAGAAACATAGAAAATAGGTGCAGGAGTAGGCTATTTGGCCCTTCGAGCCTGCACCTCCATTCAATGAGTTCATGGCTGAACATGCAACTTCAGTACCCCATTCCTGCTTTCTCGCCATACCCCTTGATCCCCCTAGTAGTAAGGACTACATCTAACTCCTTTTTGAATATATTTAGTGAATTGGCCTCAACAACTTTCTGTGGTAGAGAATTCCACAAGTTCACCACTCTCTGGGTGAAGAAGTTTCTCCTCATTTCAGTCCTAAATGGCTTACCCCTTATCCTGAGACTGTGACCCCTGGTTCTGGACTTCCCCAACATTGGGAACATTCTTCCTGCATCTAATCTGTCTAAACCCGTCAGAATTTTAAACGTTTCTATGAGATCCCCTCTCATTCTTTTGAACTCCAGTGAATACAAGCCCAGTTGATCCAGTCTTTCTTGATATGTCAGTCCTGCCATCCCGGGAATCAGTCTGGTGAACCTTCGCTGCACTCCCTCAATAGCAAGAATGCTCTTCCTCAAGTTAGGAGACCAAAACTGTACACAATACTCCAGGTGTGGCCTCACCAAGGCCCTGTACAACTGTAGTAACACTTCCCTGCCCCTGTATTCAAATCCCCTCGCTATGAAGGCCAACATGCCATTTGCTTTCTTAACCGCCTGCTGTACCTGCATGCCAACCTTCAATGACTGATGTACCATGACCTCCCCAGAATCCAGGGAATTTTGGTAGATTACCACCAATGCATCCACTATCTCTGCAGCCATTTCTTTTAAGATCCTAGGATGCAAACCATCAGATCCAGGGGACTTGTCCATCTTTAGTCCCATTATTTTACCGAGTACTTTTTCTTCAGTGATAGTAATTGTTTAAGTTCCTCCCTCAATTTAGACCCTTGATTATCCATTATTGGGATGTTTTTATTGTCTTCTACCATGAAGACCGATACAAAATATTTGTTCAAAGTCTCTGCCATTTTCCTGTTCCCCATTATTAATTCCCCAGTCTCATCCTCTAAGGGACCAACATTTACGTTAGCCACTCTCTTCCTTTTTATATAACTGTAGAAACTCTTACTAGCTTATATTTTTTGATAGTTTACTCTCAATCTACCTTCCCTCTCTATTATTTTTTTAGTCATCCTTTGCTGTTTTTTAAATGTTTCCTAATCCTCTGGCCTCCCACTAATCTTGGCCACTTTGTATGCCATTGTTTTCAATTTGATACCATCCTTTATTTCCTTGGTTAGCCACGGATGGTTCTCCCTTCTCTTAAAGTCTTTCCTTCTCACTGGAATATATTTTTGTTGAGAGTTATGAAATATCTCCTTAAATGTCCGCCACTGCTCATCAACTGTCTTACACTTTAATCTATTTTCCCAGTCCACTTTAGCCAACCCTGCCTTCATACCTTTGTAGTCTCCTTTATTTAAGTTCAGGACACTGGTTTGAGAACTAACTTTCTCACCCTCCAACTGAATTTGAAATTCAACCATGCTATGATCACTCTTTCCTAGAGGATCCTTTATGAGGAGATCATTTATTAATCATGTTATGTATACAACCCTTTGTAACCAGTACCACTACCAGAAGGCGTGTCTGTTGGAGTCCCAAGGGATCCCAGCATCCCTTGGGAGCACTGTATATAAGCAGGCCTCCCATGCTGTACTAACACTCTGGAGTTAGAATAAAGAGACTAAGGTCGCACTTACTCACGTCTACAATACTCAATTACATTTCTTTATTCGAGACATAACAACTGGCGACGAGATAACGAACCATCACGCAGAGAATGCAGAGAACTGTTGGCATCATGGAGAAATTCTCAGAAGGGGACGATTGGGAGATCTTCATAGAGCGACTCGACCAATACTTCGTGGCCAATGAGTTGGAAGGGAGCACGAACACTGCCAAATGAAGGGCGATCCTCCTCACCATCTGTGGGACAACAACCTATGGCCTCATGAAGAATCTTCTTGCTCCAGTGAAACCAACAGCCAAATCATATCAAGAACTGTGTACACTGGTCCAGGAGCACCTAAATCCGAAGGAGAGCGTTCTGATGGCAAGGTATCGATTTTACACATGTCAACGGTCTGAAGGTCAGGAAGTGGCGAGCTACGTTGCCGAACTAAGGCGCCTTGCAGGACATTGCGAATTCAATGGATTCCTGGAGCAAATGCTAAGAGACTTTTTTGTGCTTGGCGTTGGCCATGAGGGTATTCTTCGCAAACTATTGACTGTTGAAACACCGAACCTGAGCAAAGCCATAACGATAGCCCAAGCATTTATGTCCACCAGCGATAACACCAAACAATTTCGCAGCATAAAGAGGTTTCTGCAAGTACTGTACACAAAGTAATGTCGTTTTCAGGCAGGAATGCAGATGGCAGAACGTACATGCCGGCAGCTGCACGACCTCAGATGAACCAGAGTCCGCCATCAAGCATTAATGCGAGGCAATTGACACCGTGTTGGCGCTGTGGAGGTGATCATCGAGTCCATCAATGCCGCTTCAAACACTATGCGTGCAAAGGCTGTGCAACAATGGGACACCTCCAGCGAATGTGCAGACGAGCTGCAAACCCTGCAAACCACCACGTTGCAGAGGAAGACCGATCCATGCCGGATCAAACGAAACTAGAGACTCAAGCCGAGGAGACAGAAGTGTACGGGGTACTCACCTTCACCACGAAATGTCCACCGATCATGTTAAAAGTCAAACTGAACGGAATTCCAGTATCCATGGAACTGGACATGGGTGCGAGTCAGTCTATCATGAGTAAAAAGGCCTTCGACAGACTGTGGTGCAACAAGGCACACAGGCCCAAGCTGAGCCCTATTCATACCAAACTTACACTAAAGAGCTGATCCCTGTAATTAGCCGTGCAGCAGTAGAAGTCTCCTATGATGGAGCAGTGCACGAACTCCCATTATGGATTGTACCAAGAGATGGCCCCACACTGTTCGGCAGAAGCTGGCTGGGAAATATCTGCTGGAACTGGGACGACATCCGAGCGCTTTCGTCCGTTGATGACATCTCATGTGCCCAGGTTCTGAGCAAGTTTCCGTCGTTGTTTGAGCCAGGCATCGTAAGTTTCTCGGAGGCGAAGATGCAGATCCATTTGGTTCCCAGTACATGACTCATTCACCACAAGGCACATGAGGGGTCATACATGATGCGTGAGAAAGTGGAGATCCAGCTGGCCAGGCTGCAACGAGAAGGCATCATCGCGCTGGCGGAGTTCAACGAGTGGGCCAGTCCGATTGTTCCGATTCTCAAAGGCGATGGCACGGTCAGAATTTGTGGGGGCTATAAAGTAACAATTAACTGCTTTTCGCTGCAGGACCAGTATCCGCTACCCAAGGCAGACGACCTATTTGTGACCCTGGCAGGAGGAACGACGTTCACCAACCTGGACCTGACCTCAACCTACATGATGCAGGAACTGGCTGAATCTTCGAAAGGCCCCACCTGTATCAACACGCATAAAGGTCTGTTCACCTACAATAGATGCCCGTTGGGATTCGATCAGCCATGGCTATTTTTCAAAGGGACATGAAGAGCCTTCTAAAGTCGGTTCCGTGCACAGTGGTTTTCCAGGATAACATACTGATCACAGGTCGGGACATCATCAAACACTTGCAGAACCTGGAAGAGGTTCTAAGTCAGCTAGATCACGTGGAACTCAGGTTGAAACGCTCGAAGTGTGTTTTCCTGGTGCCAGAGGTCGAGTTCTTAGCAAGAAGAATCGCGGCAGACGGCATCTGACCAACCGACGCCAAGACGGAGGCCATTAAGAACGCGCCGAGACCATAGAACGTGACGGAGCTGCGGTCGTTCCTGGGACTCCTCAATTATTTTGGTAATTTCCTACCCGGGTTAAGCACCTTGCTAGAATCTCTACATGTGTTGCTACGCAAGGGAGATGACTGGGTATGGGGGAAATCACAAGAGGCTGCTTTTGAGAAAGCCAGAAATCTGTTATGCTCCAACAAACTGCTTGTTCTGTAAGACCATGTTTAGTGCTAGCTTGCGATGCATCTTCGTACGGGGTCAGGTGTGTGTTACAACAAGTAAACGAATCTGGAACATTGCAACCGGTCGCTTATGCGTCCAGGAGTTTGTTCAAGGCCAAAAGGACCTGCAGCATGGTTGAAAAAGCTCTGGTATGTGTTGAAGGGGTAAAAAAAATGCACCAGTATTTGTTTAGACTTAAGTTCAAGTTAGAAACTGACCATAAGCCACTCATATTGCTATTCTCAGAGAGCAAAGGTACTAATACCAATGCCTCTGCTTGCATCCAAAGATGGGCGCTCACGCTGTCTGCATATAACTATATAATTCACCACAGACCAGGCACAGAGAACTCCGTTGATACTCTCAGTCGGCTACCATTGCCCACCGCCGGGGTGGAAATGGCACAGCCTTCAGACTTGCTCTTGGTGATGGATGCATTTGAAAATGAAAAGTCACCCGTTACGGTCCACCAGATCAAGACCTGGACCAGCCAGGATCCTTTACTGTCCCTTGTAAAAAAAACTGTGTCCTCCATGGGAGCTGGTCCAGCATCCCAGCGGAGATGCATGAAGAGATCAAGCCGTTCCAGCAGCGCAAAGCCGAAATGTCCATACAGGCGGAATGTCTTTTGTGGGGTAATTGCGTGGTTTTGCCTAAGAAAGGCAGGGAAACGTTTATAAGCGACCTACACAGTACACAACCAGGCATAGTAATGATGAAAGCTATAGCCAGATCCCACATGGGGTGGCCCGGCATTGACTCAGATTTGGAGTCTTGCGTGTGCCAATGCAACACTTGCTCTCAACTGAGAAATTCACCCAGGGAGGCACCGCTAAGTTTGTGGTCATGGCCTTCCAAACTGTGTTCTAGGATCCACGTTAACTTTGCTGACCCATTTCTAGGCAAAATGTTTTTGGATGCTTATTCAAAATGGATTGAGTATGTAATAATGTCTGTAAGCACGTCCACGGCCACCATCGAAAGCCTACGAGCCATGTTTGGCATGCATGGCCTGCCTGATGTCCTTGTCAGCGACAATGGGCCGTGCTTCACCAGCGCTGAATCCAAGGAATTCATGACCCGCACGTCACATCTGCCCTGTTCAAGCCCGCATCCAACGGCCAGGCAGAACGGGCAGTCCAAACCATCAAGCAAAGCTTGAAACGCAAGTCGGAAGGCTCCCTGCAGACCCGCCTGTCCCGAGTCCTGCTCAGCTACCGCACCAGAGACCACTCGCTCACCGAGGCTCCCCCAGCCAAGCTGCTCATGAAAAGGGCGCTCAAAACAAGGTTCTCTCTCATCCACCCTGATCTCCGTGATCACGTCGAGGGCAGGCGGCATCAACAAAGCATGTACCATGATCGCGCAAATTTGTCATGCGATATTGAAGTTGTATTTGTACTCAACTATGTACGTGGTCCCAAATAGCTTGCCGGCGCTGTCATAGCCAAAGAAGGGAGTAGGGTGTTTCAGGTCAAACTCACAAATGGACTAACTTGCAGAAAGCATTTGGACCAAACCAAACTGCGATTCACAGACTGCCACGAGCAATCTGAAGGGGACACCACCAACTTTGACCCTCCGACACACACAAGTGGCAACCGACATCACGGTTGACCACGAAGCTGAACTCATCATCCCCAGCAGCCCAGCAAGGGCAGCTGCGCAGCAGCCCAGCAAAGAACCAACCAACTCACCTGCGCTGCATTTGTAACGAGACGATCGACTAGGGAGCGAAAGGCCCCAGATCGTCTCATCCTGTAAATAAGTGTACTATTGACTTTGGGAGGGAGTGATGTTATGTATGCAACCCTATGTAACCAGTATTCTACCGCCACCAGAGGGCGTATCAGTTGGAGTCCCAAGGGATCCCATCATCCCTTGGGAGCACTGTATATAAGCAGGCCTCCCATGCTGTACCAACACTCTGGAGTTAGAATAAAGAGACTAAGGTCGCACTTACTCATGTCTACAGTACTCAGTTACATTGCTTTATTCGGGACATAACAAATCATATCTCATTACACAGTACCAGATCTAAGATAGCCTGCTTCCTGGTTGGTTCTGCAACATAATGTTCAAGGAAACCATCCCAGATACACTCTGTGAACTCTTCCTCAATGCTACCTTGGTCAATTTGATTTGTCCAATCAATATGAAGATTAAAATTGCCCATGATTATTGTCGTTCCTTTTTTACAAGCCTTCATTATTTTTTGATTTATACTCCATCCAACAGTATAGCTACTGTTAGGGGGCCTAAAAACTGCGTCCACCAGTGCCTTCTTCTCCTTATTTCTTACCTCCACTCAAACTGATTCTACATCTTGATCTTCTGAGCCAATATCATTTCTCACTACTGCACTGATCTCATCCTTTATTAACAGAGCTACCTCACCTCCTTTTCCTTTCTGTCTATCCTTCTGAATTGTCAAATACCCCTCAATATTCAGTTCCCAGCCTTGGTCACCTTGCAACCACGTCAGATCATACCGATTTATTTTTATTTGTGCCGTCAACTCATCTACTTTGTTATAAATGTTGCGTGCATTCAGATAAAGAGCTTTTAATTTTGTTTTTTTTATTATTTTTCCCTGCTTTGACCCCACTTTCTGATACACTCATATTTATACATTCTGTCCCTTCCTGTCATGCTCTGATTATCATTTCCCCCATTGCTACCCTTCTCTATTGCCTTCAATTTATTTCTTATACAATGTGCATTTGTATAAAGAACGCTTATTTGGGCCACACACCCTGTCCTTCAGCTCTGATGTTTTATTCACATTTCTTATTTCTCTCTCCTGGTTTAATCACTTTGCATCTTTTAGTTTTCTCTTTAACTGTAGTGCCTAAAGCATAATTTCTGATTGCTACTCTACTCTCTATCCTTTCATTTGATTTTGAACTATGTGTACTATTTGTACTGCAATTTAGTCCTGAGCCCTCCGCCCCCCGCCCAACACCTCATTTACTAGTTTAAAGTCGTAGCTGTTGTTGAGGTGGATCAGTATGGGAATGGTTAGTATTGGAGGGGTCAGTATAGGAATAGTTAGTATTGGAGGGGTCGGTCTGGGAATGGTTAGTATTGGAGGGGTCAGTATAGGAATAGTTAGTATTGGAGGGGTCGGTCTGGGAATGGTTAGTATTGGAGGGGTCAGTATGGGAATAGTTAATATTGGAGGGGTCGGTCTGGGAATGGTTAGTATTCGAGGGGTCGGTCTGGGAATGGTTAGTATTCGAGGGGTCAGTATGGGAATGGTTAGTATTGGAGGGGTCAGTATGGGAATGGTTAGTATTGGAGGGGTTAGTATGGGAATGGTTAGTATGGGAATGGTTAGTATTGGAGGAGTCAGTATGGAAATGGTTAGTATTGGAGGGGTCAGTATGGGAATAGTTAGTATTGGAGGGGTCGGTCTGGGAATGGTTAGTATTTGAGGGGTCAGTATGGGAATGGTTAGTATTGGAGGGGTCAGTATGGGAATGGTTAGTATTGGAGGGGTTAGTATGGGAATGGTTAGTATGGGAATGGTTAGTATTGGAGGGGTCAGTATGGAAATGGTTAGTATTGGAGGGGTCAGTATGGAAATGGTTAATATTGGAGGGGTCAGTATGGAAATGGTTAGTATTGGAGGGGTCAGTATGGGAATAGTTAGTATTGGAGGGGTCGGTATGGGAATGGTTAGTATTGGAGGGGTCAGTATGGGAATAGTTAGTATTGGAGGGGTCGGTATGGGAATGGTTAGTATTGGAGGGGTTGTTGTTGAGGTGGTTGGTATGGGAATAGTACAATACGTTGTGAGTTACTCTGGTTCTTATTGCGAATAAAGGCTAGAATTTGAACTGCAAACTGGGAACAGGTGTTAGTCAGAAATGTATTGTAGTGTTTATTATAGCTGCATAGAATATATGATCATAGCTCACTCAAGAAACTAGCTTTTTAATGAAAGCCACTTTATAGCTGCCACTTTGGTGGCAAAAACAGGAAGGCAGATTATTATCTGAATGGTGACAGATTAGTAAAAGGGGAAGTGCAACGAGACCTGGGTGTCATTGAAAGTAGGCATGCAGGTACAGCAGACATGAAAAAGAAAGCAAATGGCATGTTGGCCTTCATAGCGAGAGGATTTGAGTGTAGGAGCAGGGAGGTCTTGCTGCAGTTGTACAGGGCCTTGGTGAGACCATACCTTGAGTATTGTGTGCAGTTTTGGTCTCCTAATCTGAGGAAGGACATTCTTGCTATTGAGGGAGTGCAGCGAAGGTTCACCAGACTGATTCCTGGGATGGCAGAACTGACATATGAAGAAAGACTGGATCGACTAGGCTTATATTCACTGGAATTGAGAAGAATGAGAGGGGATCTCATAGAAGCATATAAAACTTTGATGGGATTGGACAGGTTAGATGCAGGAAGAATGTTCCCAATGTTGGGGAAGTCCAGAACCAGGGGTTCCAGTCTAAAGATAAGGGGTAAGCCATCTAGGACCGAGATGAGGAGAAACTTTTTCACCCAGAGAATTGTGAACCTGTGGAATTCTCTACCACAGAAGGTTGTTGAGTCCAATACATTGGATATATTCAAAAGGGAGTTAGATGTGGCCCTTAAGGCTAAAAGGATCAGGGGGTATGGAGAGAAGGTAGGAGTGGGGTACTGAAGTTGCATGATCAGTCAATGATCATATTGAATGGTGGTGCAGTCTCGAAGGGCTGAATGGCTTACTCCTGCACCTATTTTCTATGTTTCTATATCTCTATATAAATCAAACCGCAAAACTGTGTCACCGTTTCGTTCTGGTTTCGATCTCTCTGCACTGCTGGATATCTTTAGGAAAGGACGAAGGATTTATACGATCTTAAGATGACTCCGAGTTTACAGCTTGGCGGGAAAGACGAACACTTGTGTACTTAATTATACTTTTTATACACAAAATACTGATCCGTTTCATTATTCTTAAAATCTGTGCCGCTTTAGAAGCCAGGTTATGACAGGTCCCCACAAAGCACCTTTGTCGGGGCTGAATCTCAACGTAGCAGTTGGTGAGCAGGATTAGTTAGGAACGATAGCAAATGTTTTGATGTGTGCAATAACTGAGCGTTCCTCTCTGGGCCATTCGCAGTATCTGGGCCGCAGCTGTTGGTTTCCAATGACGTCTCCTAAAGGGCTGAGTGTTGGACTTTTAAACTTTAAAGGTCTCTGGGCAGCTGTTTGACAACATTCAGCGATCAACAAGCTACGGTATGTCTCAAGCTGCTTTAGCTCCAAGGACTGGGTCCATTCCTTGATGTGTACTTGTGTTTAACTCCTGTTCCTCTCTGGGTGTTTAGATGGGAGCAGCGATCGCCAAACTTCTCCTTCCAACCCTCAGCAGCCTGGTCTTCCTCCCCACCATCAGCATCGCAGCCAAGCGGAGATTCCACATGGAGGCCATGGTTTACTTCTTCACAATGTTTTTCATAGCGGTGAGAAGATAATGTTTGACAATCTGTAAATATTGTACGGGAAAGCGCTGAAGCCCAGGCCGTGTCCCCAGAGGCTGTGTTCCCGCTCCTTCCCGGTCCCCCCATGGTCTTTCCCCGCTTCCTCCCGGTGTCCAGGTGAAGCAGAGAAGGGGAGACCAAGCCCTGGACACCTCGAGTCGGACCTGCTTCTCCCCAAACTCTCTTGGTTCATTTTGTCAAAATGATCGATCCTGTTCTTCGAAGAATTGTAGCTCTTCCGTTCCCTTTATTTAACATTGATGATTATATGAAAGCTATATTTCTTTCTCCTTCCAGTTTTTCCACGCATGTGAAGGGCCCGGCCTGACGGTTCTGTGCATCATGCGCCACGACATTCTGCAGTATTTCAGTGTCTATGGCACTGCTCTGTCCATGTGGGTCACTTTAATAGGTAAGAAGCCGTTTGATCCGCACACCTCTCTGATAGGAGCTCAAACCTGCTCATTAAAGCGGTATCCCAGCACACACTGGTGCCATTGGGGAGCCAGTGCAAGACAGGTTTGACTCCACCTTTCCCTGCAGCTCAGTATTAAACAGACCCTGAAGCAAGTACAGCCTAACTGGGCATAGTCACAAATATATAATTTATATAAAATATTTTAAACATTTCAAAAATTATCAAGGTATACGAGTTTCTATGGCCACTGTGTATAGATGGGTGAATGTTCCGGGAGGGAGTCTGTGTGTAGATGGGTGAATGTTCTGGGAGGGAGTCTGTGTGTAGATGGGTGAATGTTCCTGGAGGGAGACTGTGTGTAGATGGGTGAATGTGTTCCTGAATCATTTTGTGGGAATAAAGAAATTAATCATTACAATGTCATTATACAGAGTCCTAAATGTTCAGTTTTGAAGTTAAATTCTGATCCTTTCCATATATTTACTATTATGGGAGTCTGCGGGGTTTACTGACACACTGGGTTCTTATTATTAAAATTGATTGACAATTGATTGAAATGTCAAAGTTGTCACCTATAGGACAATCCAGGACTGGAGTTCTCATCTTGCCTATGGCACTTAATGCTATCCAGGGAGGTGATGTGGGGGAGTTTTGTACAGATTGCTGGGTAATGTACTAATAGGCCCAACACTTTATAGCATCTTTATATTGCATAATTGCTTCTGTATGGAAAATAGGTCATGCTTTCATAACTGTCTATACAAGCTTCAAAATCATATCAATCACAATGCATTTTGCACCTCCACCCTTACCGGATCACTGAGTGGGTCAAAACTGAACTAAACCATAAAGACCATAAGAATTTCCAAAGTCAGTCCCTGATCAGTGCTGAGTTACCTGATCACAGGCAGTGGTGGTTTGCTACAATTGGCATCTGAATTCCTGGCATAGAAAGCACACAGATTGACAAGCCCGAATACTGCTCGCCAACCCCTGCTGGAAAGTATGTGTGAATCAGTATTAGATGTGAACATAATTGGATTCTGATGTAATTCCTCTGAATCAAATAGTGTGCAGTACTCACTATCTTACATAGAATTATAGTATACAGCGCAGAGGAGGCCATTCGACCCATCGTGCCTGTGACAGGAACAACCTCACATGAAGAATGGCCACTTCAACAAAGCCTGGGGCTCATCAATGGTAGATCAGCACCACTCACTGTCTTTCAAACTTAAACATTGGAGCAAGAAGCTGCTTTTTGTGTAGTTGAAAATGTCCCCATAATTGTTAGAACTTGAACAATGGCTAATGATTGAGGGCTTTGAACATGGTGCCCTACAGTAATGGGATACAGCTTCATACTTGTGAGTCTTTACGTGCTTACATTTCTATATGAGACTTACCATCTCGGAAAGGCAGTTAGTGAAGGGTGAAAAATCAGAGTGTGCTAAAATGTACTTCTGTCTGTATTACATTTCTGATTTGGATTCTTCATGGCTAGAATCAGCATATATGGGGTTAAAATCCCAAAGGCACACAGGGTATTTCTCAGAAAGTAGAGAGGCTGGCAGTAAGTTATTAAGAAAAGCATAGCGGATTGTCTAAGGTGTTAATTGTTTATAATATATAAAAGCAAAATATTGCGGATGCTGGAAATCTGAAATAAAACCAGAAAATGCTGGAAATACTCAGCAGCTCAGGCAGGATATGTGGAGAGAGAAACAGAATTAACGTTTCAGGTCGATGACCTTTCATTAGAAATGGAAAAAGTTAGAAATGTAGCAGGTTTTTAAGCAAGTGTAGGGGCAGGGAAAGGGGATTTTAACCCTATATATGCTGATTCTAGCCATGAAGACTCCAAATCAGAAATGTAGTAAAGACAGAAGTACATTTTAGCACACTCCCCCTTTGATTTTTCAAGCTTCCCTTGACATTGTCTGATGCTTTGTTGAAGGGCCATTCTTCATGTGAGGTTATTCCCGGCACAGGCACAATGGGCCAAATGGCCTCCTTCTGTATTGTATACTATGGGCTAGATTTTACACTTTTGTGCATATCGCCCAAAAAAGGGCGTTATTTCCGGCGTGGGTGCCAAAAATGGGTTTTCAGATTGCCGGCTTCTTGCCCATTCTCAAAGCACCTAGTTTCCATTTTTGAAATTGGGCATTACTGCGAGCAATATGAAATGGGCGGTAGCGTTAAATCTCTCTGACCTTCTGCCGTAAAGTGTCGCCGTCCTTCGCAACGGCATGGCAACACTCGATTCCCACGATTCAGGAGGTCAAGAGGCATCATGACATGCGCAGAAGAGGAGACAGAGAGAGAGAGAGAGCTGAGAGGGACTGAAAGTGTCTGTGGCTGTGGTGTGTGCTTGTTTGGGTGTTGTGGGAGGCACGAGGGAGATTCACCAGCAGCAAAAAGCCTATTAAGCACCAAGAACATAGTTGGCACCGAGTGTTTGTCCAACAAATAAGATATAACATGGAAGGGATGGTGGAGGCCCTGGAGCTGGTAACCAGGAACACTGGTGGCAGAGGGCTCCCAGTGATCCCGGAGCATGGCACTGCACCCCAAAGTGCCGCACCCCCATTGCCAACCACACATGAGAGCCAGGAGCAACATTTTGCTTCTGGCTCGGAGCACGTTCCCACCTCAGGACCGTCCTCTCCCATATCCATCCAAGTAGCTGTTTGGCCGTCATCCGCACACCCACCCCCAATGAAGCATCACCTGAGGAGCTCTTCGGCCAGGCGGCTTCGAGTCAGGATGGGAAGGGGAAGGGGTAGAGGTGGGGAGGAGAAGCGGGGGGGAAGAGTTGGTTTTTACAGAAATACTGATTATTTCAGACAACTGTTCGATAAATGTTCTTTATTTAACAAAACCTTGTTGCGCATTGGCTCAGATAGCTGCACCATTACACGCTGGTGATTCCTTAACATCAAAGGGTATAATGACACTTAACTTTAACTGTCACCAATGTGATGCCCACCATTGATGTATGACCTGCACACCCAGCAGTATGTCAGCCTTGTAAATAACACCAACGTTTTTTCAGGCAAAGCGCTCATTGATGAGCTCCTGACGTAAGGCTCTTGCAGATAGCAAGAAGGAAAGTAAAAGTGGAGGGCAGAGAAACCCAAGGCAAAAAGCAAAAAAGGGCCACATTACAACAAAATCCTAAAGGGGCAAAGGGTGTTATAAAGACAAGCCTGAAGGCTCTGTGCCTCAATGCGAGGAGTATTTGGAATAAGGTGGACGAATTAACTGCGCAGATAGCAGTTAATGGATTTGATGTAATTGGCATCACGGAGACATGGCTCCAGGGTGACCAAGGCTGGGAACTCAACATCCAGGGGTATTCAACATTTAGGAAGGATAGACAGAAAAGAAAAGGTGAGGTGGCGTTGCTGGTTAAAGAGGAAATTAATGTAATAGTAAGGAAGGACATTAGCTTGGATGATGTGGAATCTGTATGGGTGGAGCTATGGAATACCAAAGGGCAGAAAATACTAGTGGGAGTTGTGTACAGACCACCAAACAGTAGTAATGAGGATGGGGACAGCATCAAACAAGAAATTAGGGATGCGTGCAATGAAGGTACAGCAGTTATCATGGGCGACTGTAATCTACAGATTGATTAAGCTAACCAAACCAGTAGCAATGCGGTGGAGGAGGATTTCTTGGAGTGTATTAGGGATGGTTTTCTAGACCAATATGTCGAGGAACCAACTAGAGGGCTGGCCATCCTAGACTGGGTGATGTGTAATGAGAAAGGACTAATTAACAATCTTGTTGTGCGAGGCCCTTTGGGGAAGAGTGACCATAATATGGTAGAATTCTTTATTAAGAAGGAGAATGACACAGTTAATTCAGAGACTGGGGCCTTAAACTTGGGGAAAGGTAACATCGGTGGTATGAGACGTGAATTGGCTAGAATAGAGCGGCAAGTGATACTTAAAGGGTTGACGGTGGATAGGCAATGGTAAACATTTAAAGATCACATGGATCAACTTCAACAAATGTACATCCCTGTGTGGAATAAAAATAAAACGGGAAAGGTGACTCAACCGTGGCTAACAAGGGAAATTAAGGATAGTATTAAATCCAAGGAAGAGGCATATAAATTGGCCACAAAAAGCAGCAAACCTAAGGACTGGGAGAAATTTAGAATTCAGCAGAGGAGGACAAAGGGTTTAATTAGGAGGAGGAAATGGAGTATGAGAGGAAGCTTGCTGGGAACATAAAAAACTGACTGCAAAAGCTTCTATAGATATGTGAAGAGAAAAATATTAGTGAAAATAAACATAGGTCCCTTGCAGTCAGATTCAGGTGAATTTATAATGGGGAACAAAGAAATGGCGGACCAGTTAAACAAATACTTTGGTTCTGTTTTCACGAAGGAAGACACAAATGACCTTCCAGAAATATTAGGGGACCGAGGGTCTAGTGAGAAGGAGGAACTGAAGGATATCCTTATAAAGCAGGAAATTGTGTTAGGAAAATTGATGGGATTGAAGACCGATAAATCCCTGGGGCCTGATAGTCTGCATCCCAGAGTACTTAAGGAAGTGACCATGGAAATAGTGGATGCATTGGTGATCATTTTCCAACGGTCTATTGACTCTGGATCAGTTCCCATGGACTGGAGGGTAGCTAATGTAACACCACTGTTTAAAAAAGGAGGGAGAGAGAAAACGGGTAATTATAGACCGGTTAGCCTGACATCGTAATAGGGAAAATGTTGGAATCAATTATTAAAGATGAAATAGCAGCGCATTTGGAAAGCAGTGACAGGATCAGTCCAAGTCAGCATGGATTTATGAAAGGGAAATTATGCTTGACAAATCTTCTGGAATTTTTTGAGAATGTAACTAGCAGAGTGGACAAGGGAGAACCAGTGGATGTGGTGTATTTGGACTTTCAAAAGGATTTTGACAAGATCCCACACAAGAGATTGGTGTGCAAAATTAAAGCACATGGTATTGGGGGTAATGTACTGACGTGGATGGAGAACTGGTTGGTAGTCAGGAAGCAGAGTCGGGATAAACACGTCCTTTTCAGAATGGCAGGCAGTGACTAGTGGAGTGCCGCAGAGCTCAGTGCTGGGACCCCAGCTCTTTACAATATACATTGATGATTTGGATGAAGGAATTGAGTGTAATATCCCCAAGTTTGCAGATGACACTAAACTGGGTGGCGGTGTGAGCTGTGAGGAGGACGCTAAAAGGCTGCAGGGTGACTTGGACAGGTTAGGTGAGTGGGCCAATGCATGAGATGCAGAATAATGTGGATAAATGTGAGGTTATCCACTTTGGGGTCAAAAACACGAAAGCAGAATATTATCTGAATGGCAGCAGATTAGGAAAGGGGGAGGTGTAACGAGACCTGGGTGTCATAGTTCATCAGTCATTGAAAGTTGGCATGCAGGTACAGCAGGCGGTGAAGAAGGCAAATAGTATGTTGGCCTTCATAGCTAGGAGATTTGAATATAGGAGCAGGTAGGTCTTACTGCAGTTGTACAGGGCCTTGGTGAGGCCTCACCTGGAATATTGTGTTCAGTTTTGGTCTCCTAATCTGAGGAAGGACATTCTTGCTATTGAGGGAGTGCAGCGAAGGTTCACCAGACTGATTCCCGGGATGGTGGGACTGACATATGAGGAGAGACTGGATAAACTGGGCCTTTATATACTGGAGTTTAGAAGGATGAGAGGGGATCTCATAAAAACTTATAAGATTCTGACGGGACTGGACAGGTTAGATGCGGGGAGAATGTTCCCAATGATGGGGAAGTCCAGAACCAGGGGACACAGTCTTAGGATAAGGGGTAGGCCATTTAGGACTGAGATGAGGAGAAACTTCTTCACTCAGAGAGTTGTTAACCTGTGGAATTCCCTACCGCAGAGAGTTGTTGATGCCAGTTCATTGGATATATTCAAGAGGGAGTTAGATATGGCCCTTACGGCTAAAGAGATCAAGGGGTATGGAGAGAAAGCAGGAAAGGGGTACTAAGGGAATGATCAGCCATGATCTTATTGAATGGTGGTGCAGGCTCGAAGGGCCGAATGGCCTACTCCTGCACCTATTTTCTATGTTTCTATGTTTCTATCATGCCACCATGGGCCCTTTCATGTCGTCTACAGGGGTCGGGGGCATGGCTTCAGTGTCAGCCTGATTGTGTGAGACAATGTCAGCGTCTGCCTCCTTGTCCTCCTCTTCCTCTCTCTGGTGAGGTAGACTGTCAGACTCATCAGATAATTCTTGTCCCCTCCTGATAGCCAAGTTGTGCAGCATGGAGCACACCATCACAAATTGAGCTACCTGCTCAGGGTGGTATTGGAGCTTGCCTCCTGAGTGGTCCAGGCATCTAAAGCACTGCTTATGCACTTCAATGGTTTTCTCCACGATATTGCGAGTGGCTCTGTGGCTCTCATTGTATCGCCTCTCGGCTTCGGTGTGGGTGTCACGCAGGGGGGTCATCAGCTAGGCCATATCCTTTGTCACCAAGCATCCAGCATTGACCTTGTGGCTGATTGTTAAACAAGTCAGATACAGTCCTCTCACGCAGAATGTGAGCATCATAGATGCTGCCCTGAAATTGAGCATTCACTGCCAGTATAATTTGCTGGTGGTCGACAACGAATTGGACATTCAGGGAGTGGAATCCCTTGTGGTTCCTAAAAACCTCAGCATCCTGAAAAGGTTCCAGCATCGCAATGTCCATACAGTCTATTGCTATTGCTCCCTGCACCTTGAGGAAGTTTGCAATTCTGGAGAATCCTCGAGCCCTCTCACTCTGTGCCTCACTGGTCATAGGGAAGCTGATCAAGTACTTCCTGCATGTGTACAGGGCTTCAGTGACTTGTTTAATGCAGCAATGTGTGGCATGCTGAGACAGTCCGCAAATGTCACCAGCTGTGGCCTGAAAAGAACCCGACACGTAGAACGACAGTGCCGCGGTGACTTTGACCTCAACGGACAGTGCAGTACTGATGGTGCTGGCAGGCTGCAGATCTCCCCTCAGTGATAACCACTTTGTGGAAGCGCAGTCTCCGAAGGCAGTTGGTGTCGGGCAAGTCGAGGTAAGACTGCTTCTCCCTGTACTTGCAGGGGGTGTAACGTCTGGTCCTCCTCATCAGTCTGGCACATCTTACATTGGGCACATAATGCTGTGGAGCGTACCTTCAGCCATCTCAAGTCTGCAGCATGTAATTGGTCATCAAGAGAGGGTGAGAAATGACAGGTCCCATTGCAATAGCTCTCTGTTTTCCACCAATTGGTCACAAGCAATGAATGTCCCGACGAAGACATCTGTTCAATTCCAATCGGTCACAGTATGGTCAAGATGTTTGTACAGATGTTCACATCAACTCCAACGACCTCCAGAGTGCATCCGAACTCCCCCGATGTTGAAGCACAGCAGCCTTTTAAAGGATGCGACATGTGATGTAGAACATGGTGTCCATAGCGCTGTGATTAGTTCCGGTTAGTTCCACTTTTTCTGTTTTTTGGGCAAATGACATGTGTGAGGTGGTGAAAGTGTCGCTGGGCGATCTCATGGCCACTAGTTTTGGTAAATATGCTCTTTACAACAAAAAAAGTGGGCGGGCGGTATTATTTTTTCCTGCCGTTATTATTTTTTCCTGGCGTTAAGCACATGGGGAAAGTAATGCTCGGCAATAAGTTCCCGAAAAATGCTCGTCAGTTTCCATTTTGTGGTTAGATGGGTGATATATGGGCGTTATACGTCATTTCAGCGGTAAAATGGGCATTAAGTGGCCGTTAAGCATGCAAAAAAAGTGGAAAATCTAGCCCTAAGATTCTATGTAAGATAGTGACTTAATTGTTTATTTGATTGCTGTTTCAAATGTCTTGCTGTGCATACAATAGCTAATGCATTTTCCTACGTAACAACTGTCATTTGTGTGAAGCAATAAGTAACTATATAAATGTAAATATTTCTTTCTTATTTGCTATTTAGCATTAGCAGAATTTGAGGAACCAAAAAGATCTACTTTGGTTATATTTGGAGTGCTGACTCTGAGTGTGCGGATCTATCAAGATCGATGGGGCTATGGTGTTTACTCTGGACCAATTGGAACAGCTGTCTTCATAATAACCGTCAAATTTGTACGTAGAGTCACTGAAGCATTTACACATGTCTGTGTGTTATATCACTGTTGCTGTTCATTATATACAAGTCACTGTGGCTATTCCTCTGTCCTGGTCTCTCTCCTATTTCTGCATTTTACCTGTTTTATAAGCAGCCTAATAAAGCAATGCCTATTAATCCAGACTTTAAATCACTTAGCATCAGGCTACCCATTGCATAAATTTGCCTGCTTCTTTTGAGAAGTTTGCTATTCTTAAATATTAATATTCTCTCCATGCCCCATTATTGAAGCGAATTGCAAACTGAATTAAAAGTTGCCTGAGCTCTGTTGATGCTGTTCTTGAGCTGATGGCTTACATCCTCGGGTCTTAAAAGAAGTGGCTGCGGAGATAGTGGATGCATTGGTTGTGATCTACCAAAATTCCCTGGATTCTGGGGCGGTCCCAGCAGATTAGAAAACCACAAATGGAACGGCCCTATTTAAAAAAAGGAGGCAGACAAAAAGCAGGAAACTATAGACCAGTTAGTCTAACATCTGTCGTTAGGAAAATGCTGGAGCCCATTATTAAGGAAGCAGTAGCAGGGCATTTGGAATGGCATAATTCAATTAAGCAAAGTCAGCATGGTTTTAATGAAAGGAGAATCATGTTTGAAAACATTTGCTGAAGTTCTTTGAGGATGTAACGAGCAGGGTGGGTAAAGGGGACCCAGTGGATGTAGTGTATTTGGATTTCCAGAAGGCATTCGATAAGATGCCATATAAAAAGTTACTGCACAAGATAAAAGTTCACGGTGTTGGGGGTAATATATTAGCATGGATAGAGGATTGGCTAACTAACAGAAAACAGAGAGTCGGGATAAATGGGTCATTTTCTGGTTGGCAAACAGTGACTAGTGGGTTGCTGCAGGGATCGGTGCTGGGTCCTCAACTATTTACAATATATATTAATGACTTGGATGAAAGGACCGAGTATAATGTAGACAAGTTTTCTGATGATGGATGGGAAACTAAATTGGGAGGAGGACACAAAAAATCTGCAAAGGGATATAGACAGGCTAAGTGAGTGGGCAAAAATTTGGCAGATGGAGTATAATGTGGGAAAATGTGAGGTTATCCATTTTGGCAGAAAAAAATAGAAAAGTAAATTATAATTTAAATGGAGAAAAATTGCAAAGTGCTGCAGTACAGCAGGACCTGTGGGTCCTTGTGCATGAAACACAAAAAGTTAGTATGCAGGTACAGCAAGTAATCAGGAAGGTAAATGGAATGTTTCCCTTTATTGCAAGGGGGATAGAGTATAAAAGCAGCGGTCCTGCTACAACTGTACAGGGTATTAGTGAGGCCACACCTAGAGTACTGCATACAGTTTTGGTTTCCGTATTTAAGAAAAGATATACTTGCATTGGAGGCTGTTCAGAGAATGTTCACTAGGTTGATTCCGGAGATGAGGGGTTGACTTATGAAGATAGGTTGAGTAGGTTGGGTCTATAAACATTGGAGTTCAGAAGAATGAGAGGTGATCTTATCAAAACATGATAATGAGGGGGCTCGACAAGGTGGCTGTAGAGAGGATATTTCCACTCATAGGGGAAACTAAAACTAGGGGACATAGCCTCAGAATAAGGGGCCGCCCATTTAAAACTGAGATGAGGAGGAATTTCTTCTCTGAGGGGTGTAAATCTATGGAATTCTCTGCCCTAGAGAACTGTGGAGGCTGGGTCATTGAATATATTTATGGCAGAGGTAGACAGATTTTTGAGCGATAAGGGAATAAAGGTTTATGGGGAGCGGGCAGGGAAGTGGAGCTGAGTCCATGATCAGATCAGCCATGATCTTATTAAATGGCGGAGCAGGCTCAAGGGGCCAGTTGGCCTACTCCTGCTCCTATTTCTTATGTTCTTATGTTCTCCCTCTCTTGCTGCATTGTGCTTAGAGAATCCTCAGACAGGTCAGAGTCAGTACATGTGGGAAGGAGCTTTGCAGAGAAACCACATCCACTTGGTGGCATGTTGACAATTCTATTGCTTGGAGGCAGCAGCTTCTAATGGGATGGGTGGTGAACTCTGAGGGAGAGCAATGCCTCTTTCACAATGCTGCAAGCTCATCTTCCACTGGGTAATCGCTGTCACACTAGCAGCAATCACAAGTGATTATTTGTAAGTTTAAGCAACTCTGCAAAATGAATTTCAACATAGATAAGTGTGAGGTATTACATTTTGTTAAGAAAAATAAAGAGGTCACATATTACTTGGAAAATAGGAATCTAAATGAGGTAAAGGAGCAAAGGGATTTCGGAGTACAAATACACAAATCATTAAAAGTTGTGACGCAGGTTAATAAGGTTATAAAAAAGCAAACCAAGCACTAGGATTTATTTCTAGAGGTATAGAATTGAAAAGCAGGGAAGTTATGCTAAAACTGTATGGATCCTTGGTTAGACCACACTTGGAGTACTGCGTACAGCTCTGGTCACCATATTATAAAAAGGATATTGAAGCACTGGGGAGGATGCAGTGAGGATTTACAAGGATGATACCAGAAATGCAAGGGTACACCTATTAGGAAAGGAGGAACAGGCTGGGTCAATTTTCTCTTGAAAAGAGAAGACTGAGGGGTGACCTAATAAAGGTCTTTAAAATTCTGCAAGATTTAGATAGAGTAGACACAGTGTTTCCACTTATGGGAAGAGCAAAACTAAAGATCATCAATATAAGGTAGTCACCAAGAATTCAAATACGGAATTCAGAAGAAATATCTTTACCCAGAGATTGGTGAGAATGTGGAACTCACGACCACAGGGAGTGGCTGAAGCAAATAGAATTGATGCATTTAAGGGGAAGCTAGATAAGCACATCAGGAAGAAGGGAATAGAGGGTTATGCTGATAGTTAGATGAGGAAAGGTGGGTGGAGGCTCAAGTGGAGCATAAACGCCATCATGGACTGGATGGGCCGAATGACCTGCTTTTGTGCTGCATATTCAATGTAATTCTTCCTTTTTTTGAGGATGTTCCCTAACTCACTTAGATGCAGAGTGTGTTGTAATCACTGCCTCAAAAGTAGGGTTAGTGGCTGTGACGTGCATGTACGAAGCAGGACAAATTGTATTCTTGAATGGGGGAAAATGGAGACGCATTTTAATTGCTTAACAGAAAATTCTTGATGTAAAGGATATATATTTAACTATAAACTAGATTGCCGAATAACTGCTGCTTTTAATTTCACAGTTAAAGAAGATGAAAGACAAAAAAGGCCTTTACCCTGACAAGAGCATCTATACACAACAGATTGGCCCTGGTTTCTGCTTTGGGGCACTTGCCTTGATGTTACGATTCTTCTTTGAGGTACAATGGAGTAATTTAATTTTTAGCTGTGGCAATTAACAGTTGGGAGAGCATCTTTTCACATTCTTCTGATAGATTTCAGATTTACCTTGTGTTCGTATTGCAGCTCACTTCTTTGCCATTTATAACTGACACCTTCCTAATGAATCAATGCCACAATGTCTCAATTAACATAGTTTTCTATCAAACTAATAATCATCCTAAAACAGTTCAGCTCTTTTCAGATGCCCCTTCCCCTTACTATGCACCATTCCTCAGCTGAGAGAGCAACTGAGCTGGTGCCAGGCCATTGCCAGTGGAGTCCTGCATTGGGCCACTAATAGCTGTGACTGAGCAGCTCAGGGTCAGTAATCCTCTGATGTTCCATCCCTCTCATTCCACGACCTCCAAACTCTTAACACTGCCCAAACAGTTAACCAAGATGTCTGACATGTAAAAACTCAGCACCATGTTTAAGATTGAATTCTGAAGTGGATGAGACTGAGAGGAACAATATTATGATGGATAAAAGGAAAATGTTCGATCAGATAGTTACGCTGAAGGAAGATAAAGTGCCAGGGCCGATTGGATACATCCTAGGATCCTGAGGGCCGCGGGTGGGCGGGATACATCCCAGGATCCTGAGGGAGGAAATTACCCAGGCTGTAGAATGATGGCATAAAATTTTACTGAATCTAATAATGCATCTAATCATCGATGAGTTTAAATGGAAGCTAGATAAACACATGAGGGTGAAAAGAATAGAAGGATATGCTGATAGGGTGCGATGAAATAGGGTCAAGGAAGCTCGTGTGGAGCAAAAACACCAGCACAGACCAGTTAGGCTAAATTGCCTGTTTCTGTACGGTACATTCTATGTAAATTGGATCATGCCCTACCCATTTTACAGGCCCAAGGGTTCAATTTGGCAAGTGTGTGCACTCATTCCACATCAGAAGTGCGGCGCCCGCCATATTGGTAATGGCTCCTGCATAGGTGTCAAAAGTGCACGCCTGAAACAGTCACAGCTTCCTTATTTGCATATGCAAAGGCCTAACACCTGTTTGAGGACCCTTTTGCAAAATGCACTTGCGACGTAAACCTCAAAGATGCTCAGCCTTGCACGCTGCAGTCAGTATTCTCAGGCGCTTGGCAGTCAAACCAGTGGTTCTTAAAGAAACTGCTGGAGACTGCCACTGGAAAGGTATGTTTGAATTCTTTTACTTATTTTATTGTGCAGTCAGGAAGAATTACAAAAGCAATTTCTCCGCCCATCAATTGAGCTGGTCAAGATCCTTTTAAATTTGTGCTCATTGCTATTCATCATTTGCCACTGCTCCAAATTTGTATCGTCTGCAAATGTGAAAACTTTGGACACACGGGGGCCAAAATTCCGGGACTCAAAGAGACCCGTTAATGCCCGTTTGTGGCGGCCATACCAAAAAATCGAATGGCTGCCACTCTGCGGTCAACAGGCTGACCCAATCTAAATTCAGGTCAGGGATTTTTCGCCCAAGTAGATGCACCGACAAAGTAAAATAAAATACTTACCTATCCATTCTCAGCTCCATTCGTTGATCCCCTGCCACGTTGATTGACAGCGGTGGACGGCCCAACCAACCCATTTTCAGCCTGTCAGCCTGGCTTTGAGTCTAAGGCTCAAAAAAATTCAAAGCCCTGAAAATGGATTACTTGCCGCAACAAGAGTTCCAGTGGTGTGTACCAGTTTAAAAACTCATAGGTGCGCCAGCTTTCTGGTGCACCTGAATTTCGGCTCCATGACCTTCCTCTCAATAAAAATGATGAATAACAGTAGTTGCAACTATTGTGTTCCCAACACAGATGAGGCTGCACACAGGGAGGTTAAAGTAACAGTGACCTCAGTCTTTAATAAGACACTCCAGAGTGAGGAACAGGCCTTAGGGACCGGCTTATATACAGTGCTCCCAAGGGATGCTGGGATCCCTTGGGACTTCAGGGGATGAGATCTCTGGTGGCGGAACATGAGAGTGCATGCTTTACAGATACACAACAGCAACATTGAACTTTGTGGCACTCCACTGGTAACTGGCTGTCAACCAGATAGCTGCCTATGCACTATTACTCTTTGCTGTTTCCCAACCAACTAACCATTTGGCAGTCTATTTTAATAAATTCCCATTGATCCCCTGGGCCTGGAGCTTATGTAGGAGCCTATTATGTGGGACAGTGTCAAATGGCTTCCTGAAATCTAGGCAGGTAACATCCATTATCTTTCCCCTATCTACAAAGTCTGTCATCCCCTCAAAAAAAAATCCAAGAAATTAGTCGTGCATTACCTCCCATTTCTAAAACCATGCTGGCTGTCTCGGATTAACTCATGGCCCTCGGGATACTCCCTTAGATTAACCCTTATAATAATTTCAAACACTTTTGCAAGAGTGGAAGTAAGACTTACAGGTGTATAATTTGATGGTTCATCCTTCGCCCCTTTCTTGAAGATGGGAGCCACAATTACTATTTCCAGTCCTCTGGGATTTGATCCGAGTACAGTGAACTCTGAGAAATACCCGCAAGACAACTCGCACTCGTTGAATCAATTCCTTCAGAGCCGTGTGAGAACCAGGAGCCTCATCTACCTTGAACTTCAACAACCACCCCAATATGTCCTCTCTTATGATTTTACAATTTTTCAGTCCACATTCATCTTTAAACTGTACCACCCAATTCTGGCATTCTTCTCCATTGCTTTTGTGAAAACAGTTGAACAATGGCAGTTAAATTCTTCAGCAATTTCTCTACTTTCAGACATCACTTCCTCAATGTCATTATTTAGTGGGCCTGACCCTTGTTTGTTTACTCCTGACATACTTGAAGAGTGCTTTACTGTTCTGCTTGAAGTTTCCAGTTATGTTTTCCTTCTGATCTCTCTGCACCCTTTAGCAATTATTAGCATTCCTCACCTTATCTTTATAGATCTCCCAATCTTGTTCCCTTCCTGAACATTAAAAACAAATTGTATGCTTTCTCTATGTTTTGTTACTAAGCCAAACTGGTCTTCCCCTTTCACACTGCCTTGATCTCTTCCAGGGATACATTCTTTTTGCATCTTAATAATTATCCCATTGATTTTGCTGAAACATTATTCTCACTTTGTTTATTGCTCCCTCCTAATTCATGAGAACTAAATCAAATATTGCAATACCCCTTGTGGTATCTTTAAAGGACTGTTTAAAAAACAAATCCCTCACAATTTAAATACATTTCCGCTCAATGCAGACTGTCCCCATTGTGCATTCCAGTCAATACGAGGAAGATTGAACCCCCAGGATTATTATTAGCACTTGGCACTCAACTGCCTCATCGCCCCCTCAAACCACAATCTCCTTTGATCATTAGCACGTTCATATTACAAACGGATCTCTTTTACTGCCTTTTAATTCTAACTGCTCGGTAACACTTTCCACATCTAACCTCATTGTAACTGGTCCCTATCTAACAAATAATGCCACCCCAGTCTTTCCTAAAACACACAAACCCTATGTTAACTCCCCAACAATAATTTGATTTCAACCAGGTTGTGAGGTCAGCTTGTGGGGTCAGCTCATGGGGTCAGAGAAACATAGAAACATAGAAAATAGGTGCAGGAGTAGGCCATTCGGCCCCTTGAGCCTGCACCGCCTTTCAATGAGTTCATGGCTGAACATGCAACTTCAGTACCCCATTCCTGCTTTCTCACCATACCCCTTGATCCCCGAGTAGTAAGGACTACATCTAACTCCTTTTTGAATATATTTAGTGAATTGACCTCAACAACTTTTTGTGACAGATAATTCCACAGGTTCACCACTCTCTGGATGAAGAAGTCTCTCCTCATCTCGGTCCTAAGTGGCTTACCCCTTATCCTTAGACTGTGACTCCTAGTTCTGGACTTCCCTAACATTAATAAGAACATAAGAACATAAGAATTAGGAACAGGATTAGGCCATCTAGCCCCTCGAGCCTGTTCCGCCATTCAACAAGATCATGGCTGATCTGGCCGTGGACTCAGCTCCACTTACCCGCCCGCTCCCCATAATCCTTAATTCCCTCATTGGTTAAAAATCTATCTATCTGTGATTTGAATATATTCAATGAGCTAGCCTCAACTGTTTCCTTGGGCAGAGAATTCCACAGATTCACAACCCTCTGGGAGAAGAAATTCTTTCTCAACTCGGTTTTAAATTGGCTCCCCCATATTTTGAGGCTGTGCCCCCTAGTTCTAGTCTCCCCAACCAGTGGAAACAACCTCTCTGCCTCTATCCTGTCTATCCCTTTCATTATTTTAAATGTTTCTATAAGATCATCCCTCATCCTTCTGAACTCCAACGAGTAAAGACCCAGTCTACTCAATCTATCATCATAAGGTAACCTCCTCATCTCCGGAATCAGCCTAGTGAATCGTCTCTGTACCCCCTCCAAAGCTAGTATAACCTTCGTTAAGTAAGGTGACCAAAACTCCACGCAGTACTCCAGGTGCGGCCTCACCAATACCCTGTACAGTTGCAGCAGGACCTCCCTGCTTTTGTACTCCATCCCTCTCGCAACGAAGGCCAACATTCCATTCACCTTCCTGATTACCTGCTGCACCTGCAAACTAACTTTTTGGGATTCATGCACAAGGACCCCCAGGTACCTCTGCACCACAGCATGTTGTAATTTCTCCCCATTCAAATAATATTCCCTTTTACTGTTTTTTTTCCAAGGTGGATGACCTCACATTTTCCGACATTGTATTCCATCTGCCAAACCTTAGCCCATTCGCTTAACCTATCTAAATCTCTCTGCAGCCTCTCTGTGTCCTCTACACAACTTGCTTTCCCACTAATCTTTGTGTCATCTTCAAATTTTGTTACACTACACTCTGTCCCCTCTTCCAGGTCATCTATGTATATTGTAAACAGTTGTGGTCCTAGCACCGATCCCTGTGGCACACCACTAACCACCGATTTCCAATCCGAAAAGGACCCATTTATCCCGACTCTCTGCTTTCTGTTCGCCAGCCAATTCTCTATCCATGCAAATACATTTCCTCTGACTCCGCGTACCTTTATCTTCTGCAATAACCTTTTGTGTGGCACCTCATCGAACGCCTTTTGGAAATCTAAATACACCACATCCATCGGTACACCTCTATCCACCATGCTCGTTATATCCTCAAAGAATTCCAGTAAATTAGTTAAACATGATTTCCCCTTCATGAATCCATGCTGCGTCTGCTTGATTGCACTATTCCTATCTAGATGTCCCGCTATTTCTTCCTTAATGATAGCTTCAAGCATTTTCCCCACTACAGATGTTAAACTAACCGACCTTTAGTTACCTGCCTTTTGTCTGCCACTTTTTTAAACAGAGGCGTTACATTAGCTGCTTTCCAATCCGCTGGTACCTCCCCAGAGTCCAGAGAATTTTGGTAGATTATAACGAATGCATCTGCTATAACTTCCGCCATCTCTTTTAATACCCTGGGATGCATTTCATCAGGACCAGGGGACTTGTCTACCTTGAGTCCCATTAGCCTGTCCAGCACTACCCCCCTAGTGATAGTGATTGTCTCAAGGTCCTCCCTTCCCACATTCCTGTGACCAGCAATTTTTGGCATGGTTTTTGTGTCTTCCACTGTGAAGACCGAAGCAAAATAATTGTTTAAGGTCTCAGCCATTTTCACATTTCCCATTATTAAATCCCCCTTCTCATCTTCTAAGGGACCAACATTTACTTTAGTCATTCTCTTCCGTTTTATATATCGGTAAAAGCTTTTACTATCTGTTTTTATGTTTTGCGCAAGTTTACTTTCGTAATCTATCTTTTCTTTCTTTATTGCTTTCTTAGTCATTCTTTGCTGTCATTTAAAATTTTCCCAATCTTCTAGTTTCCCACTAACCTTGGCCACCTTATACGCATTGGTTTTTAATTTGATACTCTCCTTTATTTCCTTGGTTATCCACAGCTGGTTATTCCTTCTCTTACCGCCCTTCTTTTTCACTGGATTATATTTTTGTTGAGCACTATGAAAGAGCTCCTTAAAAGTCCTCCACTGTTCCTCAATTGTGCAACCGTTTAGTCTGTGTTTCCAGTCTACTTTAGCCAACTCTGCCCTCATCCCACTGTAGTCCCCTTTGTTTAAGCATAGTACGCTTGTTTGAGACACTACTTCCTCACTCTCAATCTGTATTACAAATTCAACCATACTGTGATCACTCATTCCGAGAGGATCTTTTACTAGGAGATCGTTTATTATTCCTGTCTCATTGCACAGGACCAGATCTAAGATAGCTTGCTCCCTTGTAGGTTCTGTAACATACTGTTCTAAGAAACAATCCCGTATGCATTCTATGAATTCCTCCTCAAGGCTACCCTGTGCGATTTGATTTGACCAATCGATATGTAGGTTAAAATCCCCCATGACTACTGCCGTTCCTTTTTCACATGCCTCCATTATTCCCTTGATTATTGCCCACCCAACCGTGAAGTTATTATTTGGGGGCCTATAAACTACACCCAATAGTGACTTTTTGCCCTTACTATCTCTAATCTCCACCCACAATGATTCAACATTTTGTTCATTACAGCCAATATCGTCTCTCACAACTGCCCTGATATCATCCTTCATTAACAGAGCTACCCCACCTCCCTTCCCCTCTTGTCTATCTTTCCGAATTGTCAGATACCCCTGTATGTTTAATTCCCAGTCTTGGCCACCCTGCAACCACGTTTCAGTAATGGCCACCAAATCATACCCATTTGTAATGATTTGTGCCGTCAACTCATTTACTTTGTTTCGAATGCTGCATGCGTTTAGGTAAAGTGTTTTAATACTAGTTTTTAAACCATGATTTTTAGTTTAAATCTTGATAGGGTCAGCTCAATGGGTCAGCTCGTGGGGTCAGCTCAATGGATCAGCTCAGTGGGGTCAGCTCAATGGATCAGCTCAGGGGATCAGCTCAGGGGATCAGCTCAGTGGATCAGCTCAATGGGTCAGCTCAATGGATCAGCTCAGGGGATCAGCTCGTGGGGTCAGCTCAATGGATCAGCTCGGGGGGTCAGCTCAATGGGTCAGCACAATGGGTCAGCTCAATGGGTCAGCTCAATGGGTCAGCTCAATGGATCAGCTCGGGGGGTCAGCTCAGTGGATCAGCTCAATGGGTCAGCACAATGGGTCAGCTCAGGGGATCAGCTCAATGGGTCAGCTAAATTGGTCAGCTCAATGGGTCAGCTCAATGGGTCAGCTCAGTGGATCAGCTCAATGGGTCAGCACAATGGGTCAGCTCAATGGGTCAGCTCAGGGGATCAGCTCGTGGGGTCAGTTCAATGGGTCAGCTCAGGGGATCAGCTCGTGGGGTCAGCTCAATGGATCAGCTCAGGGGATCAGCTCAATGGGTCAGCTCATAGTGTCAGCTTGCATGGTCAGCTCAATGGATCAGCTCACAGGGTCAGCTCGTGGGGTCAGCTCACACAGTCAGCTCAATGGGTCAGCTCACGGGGTCAGCTCAATGGGTCAGCTCACGGGGTCAGCTCAATGGGTCAGGTCAATGGGTCAGCTCACGGGGTCAGCTCTCATGGTCAACGCAATGAGTCAGCTCAATGGGTCAGCTCACGGGGTCAGCTCAATGGGTCAGCTTGTGGGGTCAGCTCACGGGGTCAGCTCAATGGGTCAGCTCATGGGGTCAGCGCAATGGGTCAGCTCACACAGTCAGCTCAGTGGGTCAGCTCAATGGGTCAGCTCGTGAGGTCAGCTCAATGGGTCAGCTCATGGGGTCAGCTCAATGGGTCAGCTCAATGGGTCAGCTCAATGGGTCAGCTCACGGGGTCAGCTCTCACGGTCAACTCAATGGGTCAGCTTATGGGGTCAGCTCATGGGGTCAGCTCAATGGGTCAGCTCACGGGGTCAGCTCACGGGGTCAGCTCAATGGGCCAGCTCACGGGGTCAGCTCAATGAGTCAGCTCATGGGGTCAGCTCAATGGGTCAGATCACGGGGTCAGCTCAATGGGTCAGCTCATGGGGTCAGCTCAATGGGTCAGATCACGGGGTCAGCTCAATGGGTCAGCTCATGGGGTCAGCTCAATGGGTCAGATCACGGGGTCAGCTCAATGGGTCAGCTCATGGGGTCAGCTCAGTGGGTCAGCTCAATGGGTCAGCTCGCACGGTCAACTTAATGGATCAGCTCAGGGGATCAGCTCAATGGGTCAGCTCAGTGGATCAGCTCGTGGGGTCAGCTCAATGGATCAGCTCGGGGGTCAGCTCAATGGGTCAGCTCAGTGGATCAGCTCAATGGGTCAGCTCAATGGGTCAGCTCAATGGGTCAGCTCAGGGGATCAGCTCGTGGGGTCAGTTCAATGGGTCAGCTCAGGGGATCAGCTCGTGGGGTCAGCTCAATGGATCAGCTCAGGGGGTCAGCTCAATGGGTCAGCTCATAGGGTCAGCTTGCATGGTCAGCTCAATGGATCAGCTCACAGGGTCAGCTCGTGGGGTCAGCTCACGGGGTCAGCTCAATGGGTCAGCTCACACAGTCAGCTCAGTGGGTCAGCTCAATGGGTCAGCTCGTGAGGTCAGCTCAATGGGTTAGCTCAATGGGTCAGCTCAATGGGGCAGCTCAATGGGTCAGCTCAATGGGTCAGCTCGCGCGTTCAGCTCAATAGGACAGCTCACGGGGTCGGCTCAATGGGCCAGCTCGTGGGGTCAGCTCAATGGGTCAGCTCGCATTGTCAACTCAATGAGTCAGCTCATGGGGTCAGCTCGCATGGTCAGCTCAATGGGTCAACTCACGCGGTCAGCTCAATGGGTCAGCTCGGGGGGGTCAGCTCGCACGGTCAGCTCAATGGGTCAGCTCATGGGGTCAGCTCAGTGGGTCAGCTCATGGGGTCAGCTCAATGGGTCAGCTCACACAAGTCAGCTCACGGGGTCAGCTCAATAGGTCAGCTTGTGGGGTCAACTCACGGGGTCAGCTCAATGGGTCAGCTTGTGGGGTCAGCTCAAACGGTCAGCTCACACAGTCAGCTCAATGGGTCAGCTCAATGGGTCAGCTCATTGGGTCAGCTCACGTGGTCAGCTCAATGGGTCAGCTTGTGGGGTCAGCTCACGGGTTCAGCTCAATGGATCAGCTCACGGGGTCAGCTCAATGGGTCAGCTCGCACGGTCAACTCAATGGGTCAGCTCGCGGGGGTCAGCTCAATGGGTCAGCTCGTGGGGTCAGCTCGTGCGGGTCACCTCATGGGGTCAGCTTGTGGGGTCAGCTTGTGGGGTCAGTTTAATGGGTCAGCTCGTGGGGTCAGCTCACAAGGTCAGTTTAATGTTTAAGTTTAAGCAATGTCTTGAAGAGGATAGAGAGGCAGAGCTCAATGGGTCAGCTTGTGGGGTCAGCTCAATGGGTCAGCTCACGCGGTCAGCTCAATGGGTCAGCTCGCAAGGTCAACTCAATGGATCAGCTTAAGGGGATCAGCTCGCATGGTCAGCTCAATGGGTCAGCTCACATGGTCAACTCAGTGGGTCAGCTCACGGGGTCAGCTCAATGGATCAGCTCACGGGGTCAGCTCAATGGGTCAGCTCACGGGGTCAGCTCAATGGGTCAGCTCAGGGGGTCAGCTCAATGGGTCAGCTCATGGGGTCAGCTCAATGGGTCAGCTCACACAGTCAGCTCAATGGGTCAGCTCAATGCGTCAGCTCGCGCGGTCAACTCAATGGGTCAGCTTGCATGGTCAACTCAATGGGTCAGCTCGCGCGGTCAACTCAATGGTTCAGCTCGCGCGGTCAGCTCAATGGGTCAGCTCGCGCGGTCAACTCAATGGGTCAGCTCACGTGATCAACTCAATGGTTTAGCTCGCGCGGTCAACTCAGTGGGTCAGCTCGCGCGGTCAACTCAATGGGTCAGCTTGCACGGTCAACTCAATAGGTCAGCTTGTGGGGTCAGCTCAATGGGTCAGCTCACACAGTCAGCTCAATGGGTCAGCTCATGGGGTCAGCTCAATGGATCAGCTCACGGGGTCAGCTCAATGGATCAGCTCATGGGGTCAGCTCAATGGGTCAGCTCACACAGTCAGCTCAATGGGTCAGCTCACACAGTCAGCTCAATGGGTCAGCTCAATGGGTCAGCTCATGGGGTCAGCTCAATGGGTCAGCTCATGGGGTCAGCTCAATGGGTCAGCTCACACAGTCAGCTCAATGGGTCAGCTCACGGGGTCAGCTCAATGGATCAGCTCACGGGGTCAGCTCGCGGGGGTCACCTCATGGGGTCAGCTCGTGGGGTCAGCTCAATGGGTCAGCTCGTGGGGTCAGCTCAATGGGTCAGCTCACACAGTCAGCTCAATGGGTCAGCTCAATGGGTCAGCTCATTGGGTCAGCTCACGTGTTCAGCTCAATGGGTCAGCTTGTGGGGTCAGCTCACGGGGTCAGCTCAATTGATCAGCTCACGGGGTCAGCTCAATGGGTCAGCTCAATGGGTCAGCTCGCACGGTCAACTCAATGGATCAGCTCGCGGGGGTCAGCTCAATGGGTCAGCTCATGGGGTCAGCTCATGGGGGTCACCTCATGGGGTCAGCTCGTGGGGTCAGCTCAATGGGTCAGCTTGTGGGGTCAGCTCAATGGGTCAGCTCACACAGTCAGCTCAATGGGTCAGCTCAATGGGTCAGCTTGTGGGGTCAGCTTAATGGGTCAGCTCGTGGGGTCAGCTCACAAGGTCAGTTTAATGGGTCAGTTCAACAACAATAACAACTTGTATTTATATAGCGCCTTTAACATAAGAAAACATCCGAAACGTCACAGTAGTACTATGAGACAAAAAAAAATTGACACTGAGCCACATAAGGAGAAATTATCACAGGTGACCAAAAGCTTGGTCAAAGAGTTAAGTTTAAGCAGTGTCTTAAAGAGAATAGAGAGGCAGAGCTCAATGGGTCAGCTTGTGGGGTCAGCTCAATGGGTCAGCTCAATGGGTCAGCTCAATGGGTCAGCTCGCATGGTCAGCTCAATAGGTCAGCTCAATGGGTCAGCTCAATGGGTCAGCTCAATGGGTCAGCTCGCATGGTCAGCTCAATGGGTCAGCTCAATGGGTCAGCTCAATGGGTCAGCTCAATGGGTCAGCTCACGGGGTCAGCTCAATGGGTCAGCTCAATGGGTCAGCTCAATGGGTCAGCTCACGGGGTCAGCTCAATGGGTCAGCTCAATGGGTCAGCTCAATGGATCAGCTCGCATGGTCAGCTCAATGGGTCAGCTCAATGGGTCAGCTCAATGGGTCAGCTCACGGGGTCAGCTCAATGGGTCAGCTCAATGGGTCAGCTCAATGGGTCAGCTCACGGGGTCAGCTCAATGGGTCAGCTCAATGGGTCAGCTCAATGGGTCAGCTCAATGGGTCAGCTCAATGGGTCCGAGTTTTGGATCACCTGTAGGTTAAGTAAGATAGAATGTGGGAGGCCAGCCAGAAATACATTGGAATAGTCAAGTCTAGAGGTAACAAAGGCATGGATGAGGGCTTCAGCAGCGGATGAGCTGAGGCAAGCGCGGAAATGGGTGACGTTGAGGTGGAAATAGGCGGACTTAGTTATGCTGTGGATATGTGGTCGAAAGCTCATTTCAAGGTCAGATATGACACCAAGGTTACGAACAGTGTGGTTCAGTCTCAGATAGATGTTAGGGAGAGAGATGGAGTCAGTGGTAAGGAAACGGAGTTTGCGGTGGGGACCGAAAATAATGGCTTCGATCTCCAATATTTAATTGGAGAAAATATCTGCTCATCCAGAACTGGATATCGGACAAGCAGTCTGACAATTTAGAGACCGAGGAGGGGTCGAGAGAAGTGGTAGTGAGGTAGAGCTGGGTGTCATCAGCGAACATGTGGAAACTGACTCTGTGTTTCGGATGATGTCGGGGCAACATGAGAAATATAGGTCAGCTCAACTTGCAGAGTCAGTTCAGTGGATCGCATTCAGCTGCCTAGACCCTAAACTCTGCAATTCCCTCTCTAAACCTCTCCACCTTTCTCTTCTCATAACAACATAAGAACACTCTGCCCGTCGAGCCTGTTCCACCATTCAATAAGATCATGGCTGATCTGAACTTGGCCTCAACACCACTTTCCTGCCTGTTTCCCATAACCCTTGACTCCCCTGTAGTTCAAACTCTGTCGATCTCCGCCTTGAATATATTCAATGATTCAGCCTCCACAACTCTCTGGGGTAGAGAATTCCAAAGATTCACGACTCTCAGAGATTAAATTCCTCCTCAACTCCATCTTAAATAACTGACCCCTTATTCTGAAACTATGCCCCCTCTTTCTAGATTCTCCCACGAGGGGAATCATTCTCTCAGCATCTACCCTGTCAAGCCCCCTCAGAATCTTATGTTTCAATAAGATCACCTCTCATTCTTCTAAATTCCAATGAGTATAGGCCCATCATTCTCAAACTTTCCTTATAAGACAACCCTTTCATCTCAGGAATCGACCTAGTGAACCTTTTCTGAACTGCCTCAAATGTAAGTATATCCATCCTTAAATAAGGAGACCAAAACTGCACACAGTACTCTAGGTGTGTGTAATGTATGCATGCTTGGGTTTACCTGCCACTAGGGGGAGTGACCGTCGGAGGTCATTGGGCCACAGACACACACGTGCAGCCCTTGTATATAAAGAAAGCCTCCATGTTCAATCCTGACTTTGAGAGCTAATAAAGTAGAGTCAGGTCACACCTGACTGAGTTCACGGTACTAAGCCTATTGAGTTATTGCATACGCAACATTTGGCGATGAGGCACAATACGAACTTTCACGCACACAAAAAAAAATGAGCACCATTGGAATCTGGGAGCGATTCGTGGTGGGAGAAGACTGGGAAGATTTTACAGATTGCCTCGACCAGTACTTCATGGCCAACAAGATGGATGAAGACGCTGATGCAGTTAGGCGTGGGGCTGTTTTCCTCACGGTTTGTGGTCCAAAAATCTGTGGCCTTAAAGAATCTGCTCTCACCTGCACGTCCAACAGAAAAGACCTATGAGGAATTGTGTGCTCTGATTCGGGACCATCTCAAACCTAAAGAAGGCATCATTATCTCGAGATATCGCTTTTACAAGCATATTCGTTCTGAGGGCCGGGACCTGTTGCCGACCTGAGATGTCTCGCTGGGCCGTGTAAGTTTGGAACCGTGTTGGAAGACATGCTGCGCGACGTCTTTGTAATAGGCATAAACCACGAGGTAATCCTGCTGGCTGTGGAAACGCTGGATCTGAGCAGAGCCATCATGATCGCCCAGGCTTGCCTGACCACGGTCGATAGTACAAAGCAGATATCCTCGCAGAGTCGGAACTCCACGGCAAGTACTGTGCACCAGATTGTGTCGTTGGTTGGCAGAGCTGCATCTGGCAGGGCCTATCCGACTGTGTTTGCGAAACCTGTGGCTGCTCGAGGTCCGCCATTGGGCACAAATCCGATTTCACCCTGTTGGCATTGTGGGGGCAATCATCGGCCTCATCAGTGCCGTTTCAGATAGTATATTTGTACAAAATGGAGCACCTTCAGCGGATGTGTCTGCAGCTCAGCAAGCGTGCTGCGACACACCACGTGGATGATGATGACCGATCCGGAGCGGATCTGGCAATGCAACCCAAGATACCCGAGGAGGAAATGTATAGTGTACATTCGTTCCTGACAAAGAGCCAACCGATAATGATTGAAGTAAAATTGAACGCCGTGCTGGTATCTATGGAATTAGTCACGGGTGCAAGTCAGTCAATTATGAGCCAGAGGACTTTCGAAAAGCTGTGGGACATCAAGGCCGTGAAATTCAAGCTGAGTCCAATAAATGCAAAATTGCGTACCTACACTAAAGAGCTCATACCAGTGATTGGCAGTGCAGCAGTCAAGGTGTCATACGATGGGGCGGTTCATGATCTATTGCTATGAATTGTTCCAGGCAATGGTCCAACGCTATTCGGCAGGAGTTGGCTCGAAAAAATAAATTGGAACTGGAATGATATTAAAGCTTTGTCATCGGTGGATGACGCTTCATGTGCTCAAGTGCTGAGCAAATTTCCCTCGCTGTTTTAACCGGGCATCAGCAACTTCACGTGAGTCAAGGTGCAGATCCACCTGGACTCAGGTGGAAGACCTGTCCATCACAAAGCCCGGACGGTCCCGTACATGATGAGGGAGAAGGTCGAAATCGAACTGGACAGACTCCAACTTGAAGGGGTCATTTCACCGGTCGAATTTAACGAATGAGCTAGTCCCATTGTTCCTGTGCTGAAGAGTGATGGCGCTGTCAGGATTTGTGGAGACTACACGGTTACGACCAAGCAAGTTTCGAAACAGGATCAGTACCCGTTACCGGAGGTTGATGACCTGTTTGCAACGCTAGCTTGGGGAAAGACGTTCACCAAATTGGATCTGATGTCGGCCTATATGAAACAGGAGCTTGTCAAATCGTCGAAGGAACTTACATGCATCAATACGCATAAAGGGCTGTTCATTTACAGCAGGTGCCCTTTCGGAATTCGCTCGGCTGCAGCCATATTTCAGAGAAACATGGAGAGTTTAGAACATCCCTAGAACCGTGGTGTTCCAAGACGACATTCTGGTCACAGGTCGTGACACTGCCGAAAACCTGGAAGAGGCTCTACTTCGTCTGGACAAAGTGGGGGTCAGGCTGAAACGTTTAAAGTGCGTCTTTATGACACTGGAAGTCGAATTCCTGGGAAGGATGATTGCTGCAGACAGCATCAGGCCTACGGACTCGAAAACAGAGGCCATCAAAAATGCACCCAGACCCCAGAATGTGACAGAGCTGCATTTGTTCCTTGGTCTTCTCAACTACTCCGGTAATTTCTTACGTAAATTGAGCACATTATTAGAGCCACTGTATATGCTGCTCAGAAAAGGCAACAACTGGGTTTGGGGTGTATCTCAAGACAGGGCCTTCGAACTGGCTAGAAATCTGCTTTGTTCCAACAAATTGCTGGTACATTATGACCCGTGCAAGCATTTAGTATTGGCCTGTGACGCTTCATCACATGGGGTTGGTTGCGTGCTCCAACAATCCAGTGAGTCGGGCAAACTACGACCCGTTGCGTATGCGTCGAGAAGCATGTCTAAAGCGGAATGAGCCTACGGCATGGTAGAGAAAGAAGCGTTAGCCTGCGTATATGGGTTTAAAAAGATGCACCAGTATCTATTTGGGCTTCGTTTCGAGCTTGAAACCGATCACAAGCCGCTCATATCTTTGTTTTCAGAGCATAGAGGTATCAATACCAACGCGTCGTCCTGCATCCAGAGGTGGGCGCTGACATTATCTGCCTATGATTATGTCATTTGCCATAGACCTGGCACCGAGAATTGTGCCGATGCATTGAGCCGTTTACTGTTGCCCACGCCGGAGGTGGAAACGCCACAGCCCGCAGACCTACTGTTGGTCATGGATGCCTTTGAGAGTGAAGGGTCGCCTGTCACTGCTCAACAAGTTAGGATCTGGACCAGCCAGGATCCGATTTTATCGGTTGTCAAACATTGTGTTCTTAGTGGTGATTGGTCGGCCATTCCCAGGGAAGTGTGTGATGAGACCAACCGTCGCAAAGACGAACTATCCATTCAATCTTATTGTTTGCTATGAGGTAATCATGTTGTTATGCCCAAGAAAGACAGGGAGAGATTTGTACGGGATTTACACGGTACCCATCCCGGTATTGTGATGATGAAGGCCATTGCGTTTGGTGGCCTGGCATTGACTTTGATTTGGACTCGTGTGCATCAGTGCAACACTTGCATGCGGTTAAGCAATACACCAGTGGAATCTCCACTAAGTCTGTAGTTGTGGCCATCCAAACCATGGTCGAGGATCCACATCGACTATGTGGGTCCTTTCCTGGGCAAAATGTTTTTGGCGGTGCTGGATGCGTATTCCAAATGGATAGAATGTGTAATCATGTCATCCAGCACATCCACAGCCACCGTGCCATGTTCGCCACTCATGGTCTGCCCAACATCGTTGTGAGCGACAACGGATCATGCTTCACGAGTTTGAAGTTTCAAGAGTTTATGAGACTCAATGGTATCAAGCACATAAGGTCAGTACCATTCAAACCTGCATCCAATGGTCAAGCGGAGCGGGCCGTCCAACCCATCAAGCAGAGCCTGAAACGCGTAACTCACGGTTCTTTGCAGACTCGCTTGTCACGCATACTGCATAGTTACAGGACGAGACCCCACACGCTTACCGGGATCCCCCCTGCTGAACTGTTGATGAAGAGAGGTCTCAAGACCAGACTCTCGCTTGTCCACCCTGATGTTAACGATCACGTCGAAAACAGACGTCAACATCAGCAGTGGTATCATGATCGCACTGCCGTGTCACACGACATCTTTATTAATGATCCTGTGTATGTGCTAAATTATGATAAAGGCCCCAAGTGGGTCACTGGCACTGTTACAGCCAAGGAGAGTAACAGGGTGCTTATTGTCAGGCTCACTAATTGGCAAACATACCAGGAGGCACATTGATCAGACGAAATTGCAGCACACAGACGAACCAGAACAGCTTGAAGAAGACACCATCAATGACCAACTGATTCATATTCAGCCATCAGAAGACCCTGCTGTTGTCAAATGAATCTGGACCTTCAAACCCCGACATGGACACTGCCACCCCCATTAAATCGGCTACCCAGCCTCAAGTCATGAATGACTCGGAGAGCTCACCCAGATCTGGAATTGAACTGAGACGATCAACTAGGGAGCGGAAAGCCCCGGACTGTCTCAATTTGTAAATAGGACTGATACCAAGATCTTGGTGGGAATGATGTAATGTATGTATGCCTGGGTTTACCTGCCACCAGGGGGAGCGACCGTCGGAGGTCATTAGGCCACAGACACACACGTGCAGCCCTTATATATAAAGAAAGCCTCCATGTTCAATCCTGAATTTGAGAGCTAATAAAGTAGAGTCAGGTCGCACCTGATTGAGTTCACGGTAATTAAGCCCATTGAGTTATTGCATACGCAATAGTGTGGTCTCACCAACGCCCTCTACTGTTGTAGCAAGGCTTCCCTGCTTTTATACACCATCCCCCTTGCAATAAAGGCCAACATTCCATTTACCTTTCTGATTATTTGCTGTACCTGAATGCTAACTTTTTATATTTCATGTACGAGGACACCTAGATCCTTCTGTACCGCAGCATTCTGTGGCCTCTCCCCATTTAAATAATATTCTGCTTTTCTATTCTTTCTACCAAAGCGGATAACTTCACATTTTCCCACATTATACTCCATCTGCCAAATTTTTGCCCACTCACTTAGCCTGTCTATATCCCTTTGCAGACTTTTTATGTCCTCACAACTTGTTTTCCCACCTATCTTTGTATCGTCAGCAAATTTGGCTACAGTACACTCGGTCCCTTCATCCTAGTCATTAATATAGATTGTAAATAGTTAAGACCCCAGCACCAATCCCTGCGGCACCCCACTAGTTACTGTTTGCCAACCGGGAAATTACCCATTTATCCCGACTTTCTGTTTTCTGTTAATTAACCAATCCTCTATCTATGCTAACCCCGTGAACTCTTATCTTGTGCAGTAACCTTTTATGTGGCACCTCATCGAATGCCTTCTGGAAATCCAAATACAGCACATTTATTGGTTCCTCTTGATCCACCCTGCTCGTTACATCCTCAAAGAACTCTAGTAAATTTGTCAAACACGATTTCTTTTCATAAAACCATGCTGACTCTGCTTGATTGTATTATGATTTTCTAAATGTCCTGCTACTACGCCCTTAATAATGGATTCCAGCATTTTCCCAATGACAGATGTTAGATTAACTGGCCTATAGTTTCCTGCTTTCTGTCTCCCTCCTTTCTTGAATAGGGGCATTACATTTGTGGTTTTCCACTCTGCTGGGACATTTCCCGAATCTCGAGAATTTTGGAAGATGACAACCAATGCATCCACGATCTCTGCAGCCACTTCTTTGAAGACCCTAGGATGCAGGCCATCAGGTCCAGAGGACTTGTCCGCCTCTAGTCCCATTAGTTTGCCGAGTACTTTTTCTCTAGTGATAGTGAAAAAGTACTAGGCAAGGATCTTTTTGTCCTTTAAGATGCCACCTAAAACCTACCTTTTGACCAAGCTATCCGAATACCTCGTTATTTGGCTCGGTGTCAAACTTTGAAAATCGCTCGTGTGAAGCGCATTGGGACATTTTAATACATTGAAGTAGAGAGTCACGATGAATGGTTGTTTTTCAGACTGGAGGGATGTATACAGTAGTGCTCTTTAGGATCAGTATTAGGACCACTGCTCTTTTTGATATATATTAATGACCTGGACTTGGGTATACAGGGTATAATTTCAAAGTCTGTAGATGACATGAAACGTGGAAATGTAGTAAACAGTGAGGGGGATAGCAACCGACTTCAGGTCACAGACTGGTGAAATGGACAGACACATGGCAGACAAAATTTAACTCAGAGAAGTGTGAAGCGATGTATTTTGGTGGGAAGAATGAGGAGAGGCAATATTAACTAAATGGTACAATTTTAAAGGGGGAGTTCAAAAGCAAGGAAGTTATGCTAAACCTTTGCAAAACACTGCTTAGGCCTCAGCTGGAGTATTGCGTCCAGTTCTGGGCACCACACAGTAGGAAGGATGTCAAGGCCTTGGAGAGGGTTCAGAGGAGATTTACCAGAATGGTACCAGGGATGAGGGTCTTCAGTTATGTGGAAAATCTGTGGTTGTTCTCCTTAGATCACAGAAGGTTAAGAGGAGATTTGATAGAAATGTTCAAAATCATGAAGGGTTTTGATAGAGTAAGTAAAGAAATACTGTTTCCAGTGGCAGAAGGGTTGGTAACCAGAGGACACAGATTTATAGTGATTGGCAAGAGAACCAGAGGCAACATGAGGAAACATTTTGTTGCACAGCATATTGTTGTGATCTGGAATGCACTGCCTGAAAAGGCGGTGAAAACAGTTTCAATAGTAACTTTCAAAAGAATTGGATAAATACTTGAAGGGGAAAAATTGACATGGCTACGGGGAAAGAGCGGGGGAGTGGGACTAATTGGATCGCTCTTTCAAAGAGCCGGCACAGGCACGAATGGCTTCCTTCTGTGTATAGCATATGATTCTATGAAAGCCACTATATAAATGTAAGTTGTTGTTGGTACACTGAGCAAACTGGATTATTAATTTGTGAATTGTGTGTGAAATTCAGAAACCAGTACTGGGATGATTGATGCAGGCTCACTCTCTTTTCCTTCTAGGAATGGGATTACAGCTATGTACACAGCTTCTATCACTGCAGCTTGGCAGCCTCCTTTATCTTACTTCTCCCGAAGATTAACTCTCAAGCAGGAAATGGAGGAAATCCGATAAAACTAAGTTGCTGCACACTTTGCTGTGTCTGAAAGAGGCAGATTCCTGCCTCCGGTCCGAGCATTATATTTGTGAGCTGCATCACTGAAATGATCATTCCTTTTGATAAAGACACTGTAAATGCACCCTACGCTATGAAATAGAAGTGGCTCTGTATCACATCTCCAACCAGTCGTGGTATGTTCAGAAATATCTAATGAAGTATTGGCTGTTAGGTCAGATTATCAATTGTATGAAGCAAAAGCTCAGCTGGGGGCTGAATGTGTTCTTCAAATGAACGATGACAAAAATGCAGAGATATAAACAGAAAACGATGGCAGGTTTGAAAAATGGATTGTATGATCCTTATTAGGAAAGGGGTTTCCAAAATCATGTCAAGGAAACTGATATTTGAAAGGGTAAGCTAACTCCATCAGTGGTCTTCTGTCCAGTTTAGTATTGTGTAACTGTGAACACATCTTAAGACTTTGCATAAGAAGCTCTCCACTAACCCAGTAAATAAATGCACCATTTTGGATAGTACATATACACAAAAAGGTTCGATCCCTGGTCTCTGCAGTGATACAATTGGCTTTAGCACTCCTGAGTTAGAGAATTAGAAGTCAGCCAGGGTTCATGCTCCTGTTAACTATCCACTGACCCACTGCTGGGAAACATTTGTGTGTGGACATTAACAGTGATACAATTGGTTTCAGAGCCCTTGGATTAGGGAGGGGGAAATCATCTTGCGTCCCTGTTCCTGATCATTATCCGGTGACCCCTTCTGTGTGGACGTTGGGTGAGGACAGGATTGGACTTGACTGCAATGAACCCCCCTCTTGGGATGAATAGCCTGCTGACACTCACTGCCTAAACTCACAGATGACCTCTTGAAGAATAGGCACTTGGACAAGATGCAACCTTACATAGAATTTACAGCACAGAAACAGGTCACCAGCCCAACGGATCCGTGACAGTGTTTATGCTCCACATGAGCCTCTTCCTGTCCCTCTTCATCTCACCCTATCAGCATATCCTTCTATTCCTTTCTCCCTCGTGTACTTATCTAGCTTCCTCTTAATCTGTATACCTTTCAAGAAAAAAGGAGAGAAAATTAGTTGGGGAAAAGTTCCAGTACCAATAGCTAGAATAAATCATTGCCTAGTTTGGAATAGAGGTCCAAGTGTGCATATAAAGACAGAATAAGCTCAAATCTAAACCCACATCGGTTGGACACCGACACCTGGCTCATCCGTCAATGGGCCACCCACATCGAGTGGGCACCCACATCGGGCTCATCCTTCAATGGGGCACCCACATCGAGCAGCCACACACATCGGGCTCATCCTTCAATGGGCACCCACATCGAGTGGGCACCCACATCAGGCATGTACCCACATCGAGCAGGCACCCACATCAGGCTCATCCTTCAATGGGCCACCTACATCGAGTGGGCACCCACATCAGGCTCATCCTTCAATGGGCACCCACATTGAGTGGGCACCCACATCAGGCATGCACCCACATCGAGCAGGCACCCACAGCGGGTGGGCACCTACATCGAGCTCATCCTTTGATGGGCACCCATACCATTCCTTTTCTCAGTGAGTTCATTTGATCATCTGCCATAAATTCAGCAGAAGATCAGCAAAGCCCAGAGAATGTTGTGGGGCAGTGTTTACATAAATCTGCTCCTGAAGATACGACAGACCGAGAGAACCCCACAGAAACTCTAACCCTTGAGGTTTACTTCATCACAGTATGACTCCAGGGTGTGTGTTGTAACATTCTATGACTATATAGTTCAACAGTCTATTCACTTATTGACTGGACATGGTTGTTGGTCGGTTTACTATTACGCTGAGATCTCTTTCAGCCTCTGTCCCAGATAGTTTGATGCCATTCATTAAGCATTCCATTTTTTTCTTCCAATATATAACACTCTGCACTTATGGGTGTTAATTTTAATTTGCCATATTTCTGGCCACTTGCAAAAATCTATCAATTCCAAGATATAGTGGAACAAATTAGAAGAAAAAAATTCAAGCACATTTGGAAGAATCACTGTCGGTGGGAGCAGTGGTGTTGTATGTCAGTATACCAATGTGCTGTAGAGGTGCAGCTGCACAGCTCTTGTACTGTTGGCATAAACATGCAGTCAGTCATAATGTGCAGAGGTCAGACAGCCAGACCCTGATGCTGGAAAGGAAGGACTCTGGCACTGAACAGCCCATTCTCACCCAGTCCCTGTCTGCATGGATTGCAAGTACTGAATCCAGGAACAGGAGACGGGCTGTTTCTGTAAACTTTCAAACTCCATCACTGAGGAACATGGCTGTGCATCACAAAAACTGCTGACAATAGGGCCAAGTTTTCTTGGGGATGCCTACTTTCTCCCTGCTTTTTCAGACAGCATGTTTGCCCAGCATGGATCAAGTACGATTATCAAGCCAAGTCGCTGAATATTTTTGTGGCTGAAGAGAGCTTTCTGCCCAGATGTGATGAGTAATCATGGAAATGTGAGCTTCTACCCATCGATCTATTCACATGTGTAAATCACACTCGGTATGAGAGGTGGTGATGAAAACATCAAAATCAATAGTGAGAAAAGTAATATAACTTAATACATATAATAATTCAGAGTAATACTTAAAGTAGGAAACAATTACATTATTAAACATTTTATTCAACACCAGTCCCAGAGTTGTCAAAGCACACAATAGAATATGAATCTATTCATAGGACTGAGTTTTACTGCAAACACTAATCCTACCCATACCTGGCAGTATGTTTTTTGCAATATATCCCAATATATATGCACTACATTGTTGAATTTACTTTTTTTCTGAGTTACAGATTGAGGGGAAGCCCACTTAGATGTCGTAGGCTCTGATTTGTGAGTCACTAGTACAGAGAATGAACCATAAGAAAAGTCCTGACCACCTTTCAAATCTATATCATTTCCCCATGTATTCGCACAACCCAATATACCTAACTATGTCTGTGAGTGCTGCATGATCGAATGTACCATGTCTCACCACAATCCCTAACCTTTATAAATAAATCTTTAAACCGGTACACCTGGATTTTTCATGTTACTCTGGCCCAAGGTTCTTTGCTATTTTTAGTGAGTTTGGGAAGAATGGTGGTGGGGAACTTTGACTTGCGGCAGATTTTCGATTGAGACCAATTCTCGCTGGGGGAGGAAGTGGGGAAGGGGAGGGAAGTGAGGAAGGTGAGGACAAGGAGGAGGGGAGGAAGAGGAGAGGAGGCAAGAAGAGGAGATGGGAAGGAAAGGGGTGGAGGAGGGTAGGGTAGGAAGGGGCCAGGAGAGGAAGAAAGAGGGGGAGGAAGATGAAGGGAAGGGAGGGAGGGAGGAGCAAGGGGAGAAGGAGGGAGGAGGAAAGGGGCATATGTGTTTCTTTTTTTCTTCTCTCCACTTTCAAGGTTTCATCCTTTTGTTCACCTGGTAATTTGGGACATAACAAATTAATTTATTTTTCAGGGATGCACTCGGTCAAAACTGTTAGGACAAACTTTGTCTTTGCTGTTACAGGGAAAGTACACCATAAAAGCAAGCACAAGGAAAGCATGTCCAATCACGAAGTGGGCTCGAAGGGCTGAATGGCCTACTCTTGCTCCCATTCCTTATGTCTCCCCTTGTCAGGTGCTTCTGGTCCCTCAGCCCCAACTGGTGCCGAGTGACACATAGGACCCATTTCGATCTGGGGCACCACCTCTGAAAAGAAAAAGAAAACTTCTACATCCAATGTACCAACACCTTCCCACATTGGGCTCCCAATGCACAGGTGTTGCCAAGTGTCAGTCGCAGATCTGTCACTTCAGTCAACCCCAATGCTTTAGATTAGGATGATCCCCACCTTCCCAATCCAAGGCACTTTGGACACCTTGGCACTGGCTGATCCACTATTCCCATTATGATCCTTATTTGGCATCAGCAAATACAGTAACACTGGCATTGACATGCACTGTTTGTGGTGCATCTGCTGTTAGATATACCCAGACTGGATAGTGTTTCACCACCTTGTTCAATGCTCTCAAGTGATATTTTGGCCTGCTCAGGACATTGGTGCCTGTCTGCATTCCACAGTCTGGGGAGACAACTCCTTTAGTGGGCTTCGACCCCAGATCCTCAACATCAACATTTAGGTTCTCTTCCCCACAACTCCTTAGATCCTTCCAAGTTTTTTAATTGATCATGAGCTGTGGGCATCACAGGCAAGGCTGAATTTCTTGCCCATTTCAAGTTGCTTCGAGGTGGGCCACTTCCTTGAGCTGCTGCAGTTTTTGTGGAGATGGTTTATTCCATGATGGTGTTGGAAAGTTTCAGGATATTGACCCAGGGACGATGACGGACCGGTGACATATGATAGTGTATGACTTGGAAGGGAACTTGGAGATGATGATGTTCCCCCAAACATTGCTTTCTTGACCTCCTTTGACTCTCAGCAGATTTGGAGATAATATACCTAACATTCGTAGAATTATAGAATCTCACACTGAAGGCCTTTCGGCCTATCATTCCTCTGCCAGCTCTTTGAAAGAACTGTCCAATTTAGTCCCATACCCAGCTTTTCCCCCTGCAAATGAGTCCTCTTTAAATACATGTCCATTTGCCTTTTGAAAGTTCCTATGGAATCAGATTCCACCACCCTTTCAGGTAGTACGTTCCAGATCTTAACAACTCGCTTGAAAAAAAATCGAATTTCTCCTCCAGCTCGTTTGGCAATTATTTTAAATCTGTGACCCACTTGCCATAGGAAATAGATTCTCCCTATTTGCTCTATCAAAACCCGTCATAATTTTGAACACTTCTATTAGGTCTCCCCTTAACCTTCTCTGCTCTACAGAGAACAATGCCAACTTCTCCAAGCTCTTTACAGAACTGAAGTGCCAGATCCCTGGTATCATCCTGGTAAAGCTCCTCTGTACCCTCTCCAAGGCCTTGACATCCTCCCTAAAGTATGGTGCCCACAATTGTACACAATATTCCAGCTGAGGCCTAAACAGAGATTTGTAAAGGCTTAGATGATTTCCTTGTTTTTGTATTCAATGTCCCTATTTACAAGGCCAAATATCCCTAACGCTTTCTTAACCGCCTTCTTACCTTGCCCTGCCAACTTCAAAGATTTGTGAACGTGCATCCCCAGGTCCCCCTTGCAAGGCAAAAGGAGATGGTAATTGGACAAGTTAAGAAACAAAAGATGAGTCTAGATAGAGTGTAAATGGAGATGGCAGAATCACCAACAGCTGTCGTGGGAAACAAAAAAAAGAAAAAAAATAGGGGCAGAGGTTATGATTTGAAATTGTTAAGTTCAATGTTGAGTCCAGAAGGCTGTAAAGTGCCTAAATGAAAGATGAGGTGCTGTTCCTCGAGCTTACATTGAAACAGTGTAAGAGGCCGAGGACGTAGCGATCAGAGCGGGAGTGGAGCAGAGAATTAAAGTGACAGGTGGCCGGAAGCTCGGGGACATGCTTACGGACTGAACAGAGGTATTCTGCATAACGGTCACCCATTCTGCATTTGGTCTCCCCAGTGTAGAGGAGACCAGATCATGAGCAGTGAATATAGTATACTAAATTGAAAGAAGTACAAGTAAATTGCTGTTTCACCTGTAAGGAGTGTTTGGGGCCCTTGACAGTGGGAAGGGAAGATGTAAAAGGGAAGGTGCTGCATCGACTGCACTTGCACAGGAAGGTGCCGTGGGAAGGGGAGGGGGTGCTGGTGGTGATTGAGGAGTGGACCAGGGTGTCGCAGAGTGAACGGTACGTTCGGAATGCTGGAGGGGAGGGGAAGATGTGTTTGGTGGTGGGATCATGCTGGAGGTGACGGAAATGGTGGAGGATAATCCATTGAATGTGGAAGCTGGTGGGGTGAAAGGTGAAGACAAGGGGAACCCTATCGTGGTTCTGAGAAGGAGGGGAAGGGGTGAGAACAGAAGTGCGGAAAATAGAATGGACATAATCGAGGGCCATGTCAACCACGGTAGAGGCGAATTCTCGGTTGAGGTAGAAGGAAGACATATCAGCAGCGCTAACATGGAAGGTGGCGTCGTTAGAGCAGATACGAAGGAGAAGGAGAAACTTGGAGAATGGAATGGAGTCCTTACAGGAAGCGGGATGGGAGGAAGTGTAGTCCAGGTAGCTGTGGGAGTCAGTGGGCTTATAGTGAATGTTTGTCAATAGCCTATCCCCAGCAATGGAGACAGATAAGTCGAGGAAGGGAAGGGAAAGATCGGAGATGAACCGTGTGAAGATGAGGGATGGGTAGAAATTGGAAACAAAGTGAATTACATTTTCTAGTTTCGGGCAAGAGCAGGAAACGGCACTGATACAGTCATCAATGTACAGGTTCCCTTATCCAGAACTCTCTTATCCGGAACCACCCCTTGTGCAGAACCATTCCCGGCCGCTCAGACATGGACAAATTGAAGTCCTTCCTCGCTGCTGACTCCTGCAATTGCTGGCCTGGTCCCACACTCCACCGCCCCCACCCCCCTCCATGATCTCTCTGCCGCACTCCCAGCCCCAAGCCAGCCAGCCCTGATATCCTCTTGCTCAGTACCTGTACCATCCAATTTAATGTGACCACCTCTTGTCTGGAAAAATCTCTTATCCTGAACAGGCCAGATCCCGAGGGTTCTGGATAAGGGAGGTTCAACCTGTACTAGAAAAAGAGTTGAGGGAGGGGACCTGAGTCGAATTGGAACAAAGAATGTTCCAAATATCCCATGGAAAGGTAGGCATAACTTGGATGATGTGGGTTCCTATAGCAACACCTTTAATTTGGAGGAAGTAAGTGGAGTCAATGGAGAAGTTGTTTGTTATGTGTTTAACCCTTTGTAACTTGCATGACACTTGACCACCAGAGGGCCCGCCTGTTGGAGTCCCAAGGGATCCCAACATCCCTTGGGAGCACAGTATATAAGCAGGCCACCCATGAGGTACCTGCACTCTGGAGTCTTATTAAAAGAGCTAAGGTCACACTGCTCATTGTACACAGGACTCAGTTTCATCCTTTATTATGAGTGTACCAATTGGCGATGAGGTAACGAACAACCGCGCGAAAATGCAAAGAACAGTTGGCATCCTGGAGAAGAGGGCGATTGGGAGGCCTTCGTGGAGAGACTCAACCAATACTTCATGGCCAATGAGCTGGAAGAGGACGAGAACACTACTAAACGAAGGGCGATCCTCTTAACTGTCTGTGGGGCAACAACCTATGGCCTCATGAAGAATTTCCTGGCCCTGGCAAAACCAACAGAGAAATCCTACGAAGAATTGTGTACGCTGGTCCGGGAGCAACTAAATCCTAAGGAAAGCGTTTTGATGGCAAGATACCGGTTCTATACATGTCAACGATCAGAGGGCCAGGAAGTGGCGAGCTAAGGTGCCTCGCAGGACATTATGAGTTTGAGGGATTCCTAGAACAAATGCTCAGAGACTTTTTTATGCTGGGCATTGGACATGAGACAATCCTGTGCAAACTGTTGACTGTAGAAACTCCGAGTCGAAGTAAAGCCATAACGATAGCCCAGGCATTTATGTCCACCAGCGACAACACCAAACAGATTTCGCAGACTAAAGAAGTTTTGGCCAGTACTGTGCATTGTCGGTCTCAAGCAGAAATGTACATGGCAGAACGTACACGCCGGCTACTGCAGCCCGACCTCAGTTGACCCAGAGTCTGCTATCAATCGTTAATGCGAGGCAGTTAACACCTTGTTGGCGCTGTGGAGGTGATCGTTGGCCCCATCAATGCCGCTTTAAGCACTAGGTTGCAGAACAATGGGACACCTCCAATGAATGTGCAGGCGAGCTACAAACCCTGCAAACCATCACATTGCAGAGGAAGATCGATTCACTGTGGATCAGGCTGAATTGGAGACTCGTACCAAGGAGGCAGAAGTGTACGGGGTACACACATTCACTACGAAATGTCCACCAATAATGTTGAAAGTTGAACTGAACGGTATTCCAGTATCTATGGAACTTGACACGGGGGAAAGTCAGTCCATAATGAGTAAAAAGGCCTTCGATAGGCTGTGGGGCAAAAAGGCACACAGGCCCAAGCTCAGCCCCATTCACACCAAGGAACTAATCCCTGTAATTGGCAGTGCAGAAGTCAAAGTCTCCTATGACGGAGCAATACATGAACTCCCGCTATGGATTGTGCCACGTTGTTTGGCAGAAGCTTGTTGGGAAAAATCCGCTGGAACTGGGACGACGTCCGAGCGCTTTCGTCCGTCGACGACGCCTCATGTACCCAGGTTCTGAGAAAGTTCCCATCGTTGTTCGAGCTAGGCATTGGAAGCTTCTCAGGGGCGAAAGTGCAGATCCATTTGGTTCCCGGTACACGACCCATCCACCACAAGACACGGGCGGTACCATACATGACGCATGAAAAAGTGGAAATTGAGCTGGACAGGCTGCAACGAGAAGGCATCATCACACCAGTGAAATTCAACGACTGGGCCAGTCCAATTGTCCCGGTACCTAAGGAGGACGGCACGGTTAGAATTTGTGGGGGCTATAAAGTAACGATTTCGCTGCAGGACCAGTACCCGCTACCCAAGGCAGACGACCTATTTGCGACCCTGGCTGGAGGGAAGACATTCACCAAACTGGACCTGACCTCGGTCTACATGACACAAGAGCTGGAGGAGTCTTCGAAAGGCCTCACCTGCATCAACACACACTGGTTCATCTACAACCAGTGCCCGTTCGGGATTCGGTCGGCCGCGGCTCTCTTCCAGCGGAACATGGAGAGCCTGCTAAAGTTGGTTCCTTGCACCATGGTTTTCCAGGATGACACATTGATTTCAGGTCGGGACACCATTGAGCACTTGAAGAATCTGGAAGAGGTTCTTAGTCGGTTGGATCGCGTGGGGCTCAGGTTGAAACGCTCGAAGTGTGTTTTCCGGGCACAGGATGTTGAGTTCTTGGGAAGAAGAATCGCAGCAGATGGCATCAGACCCACCGATGCCAAGACGTAGGCCATCAAGAACGCGCCGCGACCACAGAATGAGATGGAGCTGCTGTCGTTCCTGGGACTCCTTAACTATTTGGGTAATTTCCTACCTGGGTTAAACACCCTGCTAGAACCCCTACGTGCGCTACTGCGCAAGGGAGACGACTGGGTATGGGAGAATTCACATGAGGCTGCCTTTAAGAAAGCCAGAAATCTGTTGTGTTCAAAAAAACTGCTTGTCCTATATAACCCTTGTAAACGATTAGTGCTAGCTTGCGATGCGTCATCATACGGGGTCGGGTGTGTGTTACAACAGGCTAATGAATCGGGGATTTTGCAACCAGCCGCTTATGTGTCCAGAAGTTTGTCCAAGGCCGAAAGGGCCGACAGCATGATTGAAAAAGAGGCTCTGGCGTGCATCTACGATGTGAAAAAAATGCACCAATATTTATTTGGCCTCAAGTTTGAGCTTGAAACTGACCATAAGCAGCTCATATCGCTGTTCTCTGAGAGCAGAGGGATTAATACCAATGCCTCTGCCCGCATCCAAAGATGGGCACTCACCTGGGATGGGGGATTGCCCTAAGGGGTGAGATTGAGTAGACGTGGCCTATGTTCTCTAGAGTTTAGAAGAATAAGAGGTGATCTCATTGAAACATACAAAATTCTTACAGAGCTTGACAGGGCAGATGCAGGGAGGCTGTTTCCTCTGGCTGGGGAGTCTAGAACCAGGGTGTCACAGTCTCAGAATAAGGCATCGGCCATTTAGGACTGAGATGAGGAGAAATCTCTTCACTCAGAGGGTGATGAATCTTTGGAATTCTCTACCCCAGAGGGCTGTGGAGGCTCAGTCTTTAAGTATATTCAAGACAGAGATCGATAAATTTTTGGATATTAAGGGAATCAAGGGATATGGGGATAGTGCAGGAAAGTGGAGTTGAGGTAGAAGATCAGTCATGATCTTGTTGAATAGCGGAGCAGGCTCGAGGGGCCGAATGGCTGACTCCTGCTCCTAATTTTTATGTTCTTATGTTATAAGCGACAGCCAGCATGGTTTCATTAAAGGCAAATTGTGTCTGACTAATCTGATTGAGCTCTTTGATGAAGTAACAGGTTTAATGAAGGTAGTGCAGCAGATGTTGTATATATAAACTTTCAAAAGGCATTTGAAAAACTACCACATACAGACTTATTTGGAAATTGGAAGCACATGGTATTAAAAGGACATTGGTAACTTTGGTACATAATTGCCTACAGGATAGGATGCAGAGAGTAGTCATGAACGGATGTTTTTTCTGACTGGAGAGAAGTATGCAGTGTAATGGAGTATCTGGGAATGGCATTCGGACCATCGCTTTTATTATTATATATAAATGAATTGGACTTGGGTGTAGGGAGAATAATTTTGAAGTTTGCAGATGATACAAAACTTAGCAGTGTAGTAAATAGTGTGTAGGATATTTGTAGGTTTCAGGAGGACAGAGACTGACTGGTGATATTGGCAGATACATAGCTGATGCAATTTAATGCAAAGAAGTATGAAGTGATGCAGTTTGGGAGGACCAACATGGAGAGGCAGTATAATCTCAATAGTATAGAATATAGCACATAATAATATAACATATAATATATCCTTCCCAAGATTCACAAACAGGACTGCCCTGGCAGACCCATCATTTCAGCCTGTTCTTGCCCCACGGAACTGATTTCTTCTATCACGACTATTTTTTCTTCCCTTGTCCAGTCTCTTCCCACCTACATCTACGACTCTTCCGATGCCCTCCGCCACTTTAACAGTTTCCAGTTCTTGGCCCCAACCATCTCCTTTTCACCATAGTTGTCCAATCCCTCTACACTTCCAGCCCCCACCAGGATGGCCTGAGGGCGCTCCGCTTCTTCCTTGAACAGAGGCCCAACCAGTCCCCCATCCACCACCACCCCCCTACAACTGCCTGAACTTGTTGTCACATTGAACAACTTCTCCATTGACTCCATTCACTTCCTCCAAATTAAAGATGTTGCTATAGGAACCCACATGGATCTAAGTTATACCTGCCTTTTCGTGGGATATTTGAAACATTCTTTGGTCCCCTCCTTCAACTCTTTTTCTGGTACAGGTTGAACCTCCCTTATCCAGAACCCTCGGAACCCGGTCTGTTCTGGATAATGGATTTTTCCGGACAAGAGGTGGTCATGTTAAATTGGATGGTACAGGTACTGAGCAAGGGGATATCGGGGCTGGCTGGATTGGGGCTGGGAGTGCGGCAGAGAGATCATGGGGATGAAACTGAATACTGTGTACAATGAGCAATTGTGACCTGAGCTTCTTTAATAAAACTCCAGAGTGCGGGTACCTCGTGGGTGGCCTGCTTATACACTGTGCTCCCAAGGGATGCTGGGATCCCTTGGGACTCCAACAGGTGGGCAGGTGTCATGCAGGTTACAAGTGTTAAATACATATCACTCCACCGTGAAGTCAACAGTACACTTATTTACAAGTTAAGACGATCTGGGGCTCTACGCTCCCTTGTCGATCGTCTCGGTACAAATGCGGGTGTGGGTGAGTTGGTCAGTTTTTCACTGGGCTGTTGGGCAGCCGGCCTTGTCGGGCTGCTGGGGATGATGAGTTCGGCTTGTGGTCAATCATGATGTCAGTTGCCACTTGTGTGTGTGTTGGAGGGTCAAAGTTGGTGGTGTCTTCTTCGGGTTGTTCGTGGCTGTTGGTGAACCGCAATTTGATTTGGTCCAAATGTTTTCTGTGCGTTTGTCCATTGGCCAATTTGATCTGAAACACCTTACTCCCCTCTTTGGCTGTGACCGTGCCAGTGAGTCATTTGGGACCATTTCCATGATTGAGCACAACCACGGGATCATTGATCTCAGTATCGCGTGACAAATCTGCGTGGTCATGGTACACACTTTGTTGATGCTGCTTGCCCTCCACGTAATCATGGAGATCAGGGTGGACAAGAGAGAGACTTGTTTTCATGAGCAGCTTGGCTGGGGGAGCCCCGGTGAGTGATTAGGGTCTGATGCGGTAGCTGAGCAGCACTCGGGACAGCCGGGTCTGCAGGGAGCCTTCCGACACACATTTCAAGCTTTGCTTGATGGTCTGAACTGGCCGTTCTGCCTGGCCGTTGGATGCGGGCTTGAATGGGGCAGATGTGACGTGTTTGATCCCGTTGCGGGTCATGAATTCCTTGAATTCAGCACTGGTGAAGCATGGCCCATTGGCGCTGACTAGGACATCAGGCAAGCTGTGCGTGGCAAACATGGCTCATAGGCTTTCAATAGTGGCCGTGGACGTGCTTACAGACATTATTGCACATTCAATCCATTTTGAGTAAGCGTCCAAGACAACCAAAAACATTTTGCCTAGAAATGGGCCCGCATAGTCTAAGTGGAGGGCCATGACCACAAAGTGCCTCTCTGGGTGCATTGCTCAACTGAGAGTAAGTGTTGCACTGGCGCACGCATGACTCTAAATCTGAGTCAATGCCAGGCCACCACACATGGGATCTGGCTATGGCTTTCAACATTACGATGCCTGGGTGGGTGCTGTGCAATTCACATATGAACGTATCTCTGCCTTTCTTGGGCAAGACCACACGATTGCCCCACAACAGACAGTCCACCTGCAGGGACAACTCGTCTTTGCATCTGTGGAATGGATTAATCGCCTCCTGCACCTCCGCTGGGACACCGGACCAGTTCCCATGGAGGACACGTTTTTTTTTACCAAGGACAGTAAAGGATACTGGCTGGTCCAGGTCCAGATCTGGTGGGCCGTAACGGGGGACTTCTCATTCTAGAATGCCTCCATGACCATGAGCAAGTCTGCTGGCTGTGCCATTTCCACCCTGGTGGTGGGCAATGGCAGCCAACTGAGAGCATCTGCGCAGTTCTCTGTGCCCAGTCTGTGGCAGATTTAGGAAGGATAAACAGAAAGGAAAAGGAGGCGGGGTGGCATTGTTGGTTAAAGAGGAAATTAATGCAATAATAAGAAAGGACATTAGCTTGGATGACGTGGAATCGGTATGGGTGGAGCTGCGGAATACCAAGGGGCAGAAAACGCTAGTGGGAGTTGTGTACAGACCACCAAACAGTAGTAGTAAGGTTGGGGACAGCATCAAACAAGAAATAAGGGATGCATGCAATAAAGGTACAGCAGTTATCATGGGTGACTTTAATCTACATATTGATTGGGCTAACCAAACTGGTAGCAATGCGGTGGAAGAGGATTTCCTGGAGTGTATTAGGGATGGTTTTCGAGACCAATATGTCGAGGAACCAACCAGGGAGCTGGCCATCCCTAGACTGGGTGATGTGTAATGAGAAAGGACTAATTAGCAATCTTGTTGTGCGAGACCCCTTGGGGAACAGTGACCATAACATGGTAGAATTCTTTATTAGGATGGAGAGTGGCACAGTTAATTCAGAAACTAGGGTCCTGAACTTAAGGAAAGGTAACTTCGATGGTTTGAGGCGTGAGTTGGCTAGAGTAGACTGGCAAATGATACTTAAAGGGTTGATGGTGGATAGGCAATGGCAAACATTTAAAGATCACATGGATGAATTTCAGCAATTGTACATCCTTGTCTGGAGTAAAATTAAAACGGGGAAGGTGGCTCAACCGTGGCTAACAAGGGAAATTAAGGATAGTGTTAAATCCAAGGAAGAGGCATATAAATTGGCCAGAAAAAGCAGCAAACCTGAGGACTGGGAGAAATTTAGAATTCAGCAGAGGAGGACAAAGGGTTTAATTAAGAGGGGGAAAATAGAGTATGAGAAGAAGCTTGCCGGGAACATAAAAACTGACTGCAAAAGCTTCTATAGATATGCGAAGAGAAAAAGATTAGCGAAGACAAACATAGGTGCCTTGCAGTCAGATTCAGGTGAATTTATAAAGGGGAAACAAAGAAATGGCAGACCAATTGAACAAATACTTTGGTTCTGGCTTCACGAAGGAAGACACAAATAACCTTCCGAAAGTACTAGGGGACCGAGGGTCTAGTGAGAAGGAGGAACTGAAGGATATCCTTATTAGGCGAGAAATTGTGTTAGGGAAATTAATGGGATTGAAGACCGATAAATCTCCGGGGCCAGATAGTCTGAATCCCAGAGTACTTAAGGAAGTGGCCCTAGAAATAGTGGATGCATTGGTGATCATTTCCCAACAGTTTATCGACTAGGGATCAGTTCCTATTGACTGGAGGGTAGCTAATGTAACACCACTTTTTAAAAAGGGAGGGAGAGAGAAAGCGGGTAATTATAGACCGGTTAGCCTGACATCAGTTGTGGGGAAAATGTTGGAATCAATTATTAAAGATGAAATAGCAGCGCATTTGGAAAGCAGTGACAGGATCGGTCCAAGTCAGCATGGATTTATGAAGGGGAAATCATGCTCGACAAATCTTCTGGAATTTTTTGAGGATGTATCTAGTAGAGTGGACAAGGGAGAACCAGTGGATGTGGTGTATTTGGACTTTCAAAGGGTTTTTGACAAGGTCCCACACAAGAGATTGGTGTGCAAAATCAAAGCACAAGGTATTGGGGGTAATATACTGATGTGGATAGAGAACTGGTTGGCATTCAGGAAGCAGAGGCGGGATAAACGGGTCGTTTTCAGAATGGCAGGCAGTGACTAGTGGAGTGCCGCAGGGCTCAGTGCTGGGACCCCAGTTCTTTGCAATATACATCAATGATTTGGATGAAGGAATTGAGTGTAATATCTCCAAGTTTGCAGATGACACTAAACTGGGTGGCAGTGTGAGCTGTGAGGAGGACACTAAGAGGCTGCAGGGTGACTTAGACGGGTTAGGTGAGTGGGCAAATGCATGGCAGATGCAATATAATGTGGATAAATGTGAAGTTATCCACTTTGGGGGCAAAAACGCAAAGACAGAATATTATCGGAATGGTGGCAGATTAGGAAAAGGGGAGGTGGAATGAGACCTGGGTGTCATGATTCATCAGTCATTGAAAGTTGACATACAGGTACAGCCGGCGGTAAAGAAGGCAAATGGCATGTTGGCCTTCATAGCTATGGGATTTGAGTATAGGAGCAGGGAGGTCTTACTGCAGTTGTACAGGGCCTTGGTGAGGCCTCACCTGGAATATTGTGTTCAATTTTGGTCTCCTATCTGAGGAAGGATGTTCTTGCTATTGAGGGAGTGCAGCGAAGGTTCACCAGACTGATTCCCGGGATGGCCGGACTGACATATAAGGAGAGACTGGATCAACTGGGCCTTTATGCATTGGAGTTTAGAAGGATGAGAGGGGATCTCATAGAAACATACAAGATTCTGACGGGACAGGACAGGTTAGATGCGGATAGATTGTTCCTGATGTTGGGTAAGTCCAGAACCAGGAGACACAGTCTTAGGATAAGGGGTAGGCCATTTAGGACTGAGATGAGGAGAAACTTCTTCACTCAGAGAGTTGTTAACCTGTGGAATTCCCTGCCGCATAGAGTTGTTGATGCCAGTTCATTGGATATATTCAAGAGGGAGTTAGATATGACCCTTACGGCTAAAGGGATCAAGGGGTATGGTGAGAAAGCAGGAAAGGGGTACTGAGGGAATGATCAGCCATGAGCTTATAGAATGGTGGTGCAGGCTCGAAGGGCCAAATGGCCTTCTCCTGCATCTATTTTCTATTTTTCTATGTTTCTAAAACCATGCTGACTCTGCTTGATTGTATCATGCTTTTCCAAATGTCCTGCTACTACTTCCGTAATAATGGACTCCAGCATTTTCCCAACGACAGATGTTAGGCTAACTGTTTCCTGCTTTTTTCTGCCTCCTTTTGTAAATAGGGGCGTTACGTCGCTGGGACTGCCCCAGAATCCAGGGAATTTTGGTAGATTACAACCAATGCATCTACTATCTCCACAGCCACTTCTTTTAAGACCTTAGGATGTAAGTCATCAGGGGACTTGGCTGCCTTTAGTCCCATTATTTTACCAAATACTACTTCATTAGTGATAGTGATTGTAATAAGTTCCTCCCTCCCTATAGCCCCTTGATTAGGATGAGGGTAAGTGTGAGGGGTGGTTAGTCAGATGGGATGTGAGTATTTTCATAGAATGAGAAGGATGGGCGGACCTGCAAGGTATATTGGAGTGAGGAATGATGTGCAGGAGTAGACTTGGAAAGGCAGAGTGATGGGATGTGTTGACAGGCACTTCAGGATGAAGGTGAGTGTGGCAGTGTATTCACCTTTCCTGACCTGACCTCATAAGATCTTTGAAGCATTTCCTGTGTCCAGGTCCTCCTCACCACATCCCTGCTGCTGCCCTCCTTAGCTATATCCAGCCAGGCTCTTTTTGTTTCTTGTGGAGGTCCTTTGCCTTTCAGCAGGACGAGGACCTCCCTGCATGCTCTGACAACCTCCACCAGAGTATGCAGTGATAAATCAAGTTAAACTAATATGGCAGGGGGGTGGGAACCTATGCAGGGAGACAAAGGGAAGTAGAATGGGGGCAGAAGCAAAAGATAGAAAGAGGAAAAGTAAAAGTGGAGGGCAGAGAAACCTAAGGCAAAAAGCAAAAAGGGCCACATTACAGTAAAAGTACAAGAGTAAATATGTCTCACTGCAATTATATAGGGCTCTGGTGAAATTGCACCTGGAGTATTGTGTACAGTTTTGGTCTCCTTACCTAAGGAAGGATATACTTGCCATAGAAGGAGTGCATAGCTATGGTGATTCTGTTTGTATGGAGCTGCTATAAGTATGAATGGGAATCACTTAAAAACACACAAACACATGAAATAAATAAAAAAATCATTACATATTTAAAATTAATTAAAATGCCATTTAATTCAACATTTTAAACAAAAGTTTAATTTTTGAAAATTTTTGAAATATGTTTTAACAGTGCTCAAAATAAACTTACCTTATTGGACAGGGTTTTTAATGTATAAATGAGGGATAACATTTTATTTTTCTATATTTTAAAACTCTTACACTGGTAAAGGCAGGTATAAGAATTTGAAGGGCATTTTCTGGGCAGTTGGGCAAATAGCCGTGAATGGCCTTTTCTTTCAGAGTCGTACAATGTGTCAAAAGGACCTTGACAGATCACAAGTTCCGGCTTTCAGCGCATGCGCAGTGCATGCCTAAACCCGGAACTTGTGGGGCCCCCACGGGCATGTGCGCACCTTGTACATACCCACAGGAGCCGCAAATTTGGCTCAAATATAATTTGTTGCAGTCCTCCTCAGTACAGAAGTGCACAAGAAATAGTTGCAGGAGTAAGCCATACATCCCTTCGAGCCTGCTCTGCCATTCAATAACATCACGGCTAATCTTTGACCTCAACTCACTTTCCCACCCAATACCCAATAGTATTGATTATTCCCCCCACCCAGTTTGGTGTTGTCTGCAAATTTAGACATTTTTAATTCCAAAGTCTAAATTGTTAATATATGAATTGTGAACAACAGTGGTCCCAGCACTGATCCTCGTGGAACACCACTTCCCACCTTCTGCCACTGAGAATAGCTACCCTTTACCCCTACTCTCTGCTTTCTGTCTTGAAGCCAGCTAGCTATCCATTCTGCTATTTGCCCTCTGACTCCATATGCTCTGACCTTATTCATCAGTCTATTATGTGGTACCTTATCAAAGACCTTTTGAAAATCTAGATATATTACATCTACTGTAAGATCCTTGTCTCCTCTCTCCATTACCTCTTCAAAAAATTCAATGAGGCTGATCAAGCAAGACTTACCCTTTTGAAATCTATGCTGACCATACATTATTATATTTTTTGTGTCTAGATGTTTTTCTATTTTTTCCTTTAGTAGGTATTCCATTCTCTTTCCTACCACCGATGTTCAGCTGGCTGATCTATAATTCCCTGGACATGTTCTATCTCCCTTCTTAAATACAGGTATAATATTAGCTGTCCACCAGTCCTCTGACAGTACCAGAACACTGGAATCATCAGCGAACAGCCTGACCCTTCGCTTTATGATGCAGGCAAAGTCACTGATGAAGCAGCTGTGTCACTTTGGAGTAAACTTGACCCAAAGAGACTCCACAAAGAGCATACTGTAAACACAAACACTAATGAATGGAAAAATATCCAATTGCAAATTGGGCTTGCTGAGCCTAGCACTGGAAGACAAGATGCACGTCCATTGCATGAGCAGAGAAGATTGAGAAGAGATTTGATAGAGGTGTTCAAAATCATGAGGGGTCCAGACAGAGTAGAGAGAAACAGTTCCCATTGGCAGAAGGGTCGAGAACCACAGGAAACATATGTAAGGTGATTGGCAAAAGAACCAACGACGACATAAGAACATAAGAATTAGGAGCAGGAGTAGGCAGTTCGGCCCCTCGAGTCTGCTCCGCCATTCATGGCTGATCTTCTACCTCAACTTCACTTTCCAGCACTGTCCCCATATCCCTTGATTCCCTTAATATCCAAAAATCCATCAATCTCCGTTCTGAATATACTCAAAGACTGAGTCTCCACAGCCCTCTGGAATAGAGAATTCCAAAGATTCACCACCCTCAGAGTGAAGAAGCTCCTCATCTCAGTCCTAAATGGCTGGCCCCTTATTCTGAGACTGTGATCCTTGGTTCTAGACTCCCCAGCCAGGGGAAACATCCTCCCTGCATCTACCCTGTCAAGTCCTATAAGAATTTTGTATGTTTCAATGAGATTACCTCTCATTCTTCTAAACTCTAGAGAATATAAGCCTAGTCTACTCAATCTCTTCTCATAGGACAATCCCCCCATTCCAGGAATCAGTCTGGTGAACCTTCGTTGCACTCCCTCTATGGCAAGTATATCCTTCCTTACGTAAGGAGACCAAAACTGTACACAATGCTCCAGGTGCGGTCTCACCAGGGCCCTATATAATTGCAGTAAGACGTCTTTACTCTTATACTCAAATCCTCTTGTAATAAAGGCCAACATACCATTTGCTTTCTTAATTGCTTGCTGTATCTGCATGTTAACTTTCAGTGATTCATGTACAAGGATACCCAGGTCCTTATGAACACCAACATTTTCCAATCTCTCACCATTTAAAAATACTCTGCGTTTCTATTTTTCCTACCAAAGTGGATAACTTCACATTTCTCCACATTATATTCCATTTGCCATGTTCTTGCCCACTCACTTAGCCTGTCTATATCCCCTTGAAGCCTCTTTGTATCCTCCTTACAACTTACATTCCCACCTAGCTTTGTATCATCAGCAAGCTTGGATATATTACATTTGGACCCCTCATCCAAATCATTGATAGAGATTGTAAATAGCTGGGGTCCAAGCACCGATCTTTGCGGCACCCCACTAGTTACAACCTGCCAACCCGAAAATGACCCGTTTATTCCTACTCTCTGTTTTCTGTCCGTTAACCAATCCTCAATCCATGCTAATATATTACCCCCAATCCCATGAGCCTTAATTTTGTTCAATAACCTCTTGTGTGGCACCTTTCGAATGCCTTCTGAAAATCCAAATACACCACATCCACTGGTTCCCCTTTATCTATTCTGCTAGTTACAACCTCAAAAACTCTTTACAGATTTGACAAACATGATTACACTTTCATAAATCCGTGTTGGCTCTGCCCAATCCCATCATTATTTTCTAGGTGCCCTGCTACCACATCCTTAATAATAGATTCTACCATTTTCCCTACTACTTATGTCAGGCTAACTGGTCTGTATTTCCCCGTTTTATCTCTCCCGACTTTCTTAAATAGTGGGGTTACATTAGCTACCTTCCAATCTGCAGGAACCATTCTAGAATCTATGGAATTATGGAAGATGACAACCAATGAATCCGCTATGTATATAGCCACCTCTTTCAAAACCCTAGGATGTAGGCCATCGGGTCCAGGGGATTTATTGGCTTTCAGTCCCCGTTTCTCCAGTACAATTTTTTACTAATACTAAATTCTTTCATTTTCTCATTCTTGGTTCTCCACTATTTCTGGGAGGTTTTTTGCGTCTTCTTCCGTAAGAAAAATCTTTTACACAGCGAGTGGTTAAGATCTGGAATGCACTGCCTGAGAGCGTGGTGGAGGCAGACTCAATCACTGCTTTCAAAATAGAGTTAGATAAGTACCTGAAAGAAAAACATCTGCAGGGCTATGGGGCAAGGGCGGGGGAATGGGACTAGCTGACAGTCAGCAACCCACATTGGCGATCCTTTATGACTTTATTTCTATCCAGATGCTCCATGATCTTATCTTTATAAGGTTTTTCATAACTTTACCCACATTGGATGGCACACTCCCTGGACTGCAGTTTCCTGGGGCAGTTTTGCTACATTACATCTGACTTTGCCCAGTCCCCCGACTCCACTCCAGTATTCGGAAATTTCTGTAAGATTTGTGCTGACAATTTCCTCCCTTATTTCCTTAAGGATCCTCTGATATTTCTTATCTGGCCTGAGATTTGTTCACCTAAGTTTGCACAGCTGTTTATCGACCATGCTGGTAGTAATGTGAATCCATCCTTTGCAGCCTTTCAGAGTTGCTTGTTGGTCCTGCTGAGCCAGACACGAGTGCCTTTACGTTTGGTGACTTTGCTTTCCTTGGGTCCACCTCGGTCCACTGTCGGCAGATTCATCTCCATGAACAAACTCCCGCAGCCATATTCCAACCTTCCATGCCCACTCTGACAAGATTTCTCAAGTGCATAAAGTTGGTCCTCTTAAAATGGGGCAATTTTGTTCAGGTTTTAGTAAGCTCTCCAATTCTTTTTATGTCAAATGTTCTGATCGCTGGTGGTTAAGCCTCGCCCACCTCTGTGTTGGAGATTTGATCGTTTTCATCACTCAGAATCAAATCCAGGTGATTTCTCCCCTTGTTGGTTTTTACAAACTCAGTCCCAAGACCGACTTCCATTAATTCTTGAAATCCTTTTCCTATTTTACCAGTAGAGACATCACCTTCATCCCAGTCAATTTCTGGTAAGGTGAAATCTCCAATAACTATCAATCCCTTATCAATCGCCATCCTTATCTCATCCACAGTTCCGCTCAAGCCTTTCACCCTGGCCTGGGGTCTGTAGCAAAAACCCAGTACTTCATCTCTGTCACCATGAATGAATATGTTTACGTGGAGGAGGGGAGCATAGGGAAACCCAGCGAGGCCGAATGTAATGGCATGACCTCATCAGTCTTTTCTTCCATTTCCAGCTGGACCAATGGACAGTCTGTCCTGCTGCCGGGCTGGAGGAACAGTGGCAGGAGGCTGCAGTCGGGGACCCTTGGGGAGAGGAAATCGGAGCGGGGAGGCTGGAGATCAGGGCTTTGGGGGGAAGTTGTCAATTGCGGCAGGGGGAAGTGAGAAGCTGTGATGGACAGGTGGGAGGCAGAAGGTTTGCTTGAGGGGCTGGTGTTTTTTTTGGGGGGGGATAGTGGGGTGGTGGGTGGGTTGAGGGGGAGGTGGGCTGGTGGGTGGGTTGTGGTTGGGAGTGGGCTGCTGGGTGGGTTGGGGGGGAGTTGGCTGGTGGGTTGGGGCGGGGGGAATGGGCTGGTAGGTTGGGGCAGGGGGGAGTGGGCTGGTGGATGGGTGGGTTCGGGGGGGGAGTATGATGGTGAGTGGATAGGTTGGGGGGGGTGGGCTGGTGGGTTGGTTGGGGGGGTGGGAGTAGGCTGGTTGGTGGGGAGTGGGCTGGTGGGTAGGTGGGTTCGGGGGGGAGTGGGCTGGTAGGTGGGTGGGTTGGGGGGGGAATGGGCTGGTAGGTGGCTGGGTTGGGGGGGAGTGGGCTGGTGGGTGGGTTGGGGGGATGTGGACTGGTGGGTGGGTTAGGGGGGTGTGGGCTGGTGGATGGGGAGTGGGTGTTTGGGTGGGATCGGGGGGGGGCGTGGGTTGGTGGGTGGCTGGGTTTGGGGGGGAGTGGGCTGGTGGGTTGGGGCGTGGGAGTGGGCAGGTGGTTGGGTTGGGGGGAGGAGTCAGCTGGTGGGTGGGGAGTTGGCTGGTGGGTGGGTGGGTTCGGGGGGGGAGTGGGCTGGTGGGTGAGTTGGGGGGAGTGGGCTGGTGGGTGGGTTGGGGGGTGAGTGGGGTGCTGGGTGGGCTGGGGAGGTGGGATTGAGCTGGTGGATGGGTTAGGGTGGGGAGTGGGCTGCTGGGTGGGGAGTGGGCAGATGGGTGGGTGGGTTCGGGGGGGGAATGAGCTGGTGGGTGGGTGAGTTGGTGGGCTGGTGGGCGGGTTGGGGGGGATCGGGCTGGTGGGTGGATTGGGGGCGGGAGTGCGCTGATGGGTGGGTTGGGGGGTAGTGGGCTGGTGGGTGGGTTGGGGGCGGGAGTGCGCTGATGGGTGGGTTGGGGGGGAGTGGGCTGGTGGGTGGGTTGGGGGTGAATGGGCTGGTGGGTGGGTTGGGGGTGAGTGGGGCAGTGGGTGGGTTGGGGGGGAGTGGGCTGGTGGGTGGGTTGGGGGGGAGTGGCCTGGTGGGTGGGTTGGGGGGTGAGTGGGGTGGTGGGTGGGTTGGGGAGGTGGGATTGAGCTGGTGGATGGGTTCGGATAGGGAGTGGGCTGCTGGGTGGGGAGTAGGCAGATGGGTGGATGGGTTAGGGTGGGGAGTGGGCTGCTGGGTGGGGAGTGGGCAGATGGGTGGGTGGGTTCAGGGGGGGAATGAGCTGGTGGGTGGGTGAGTTGGTGAGCTGGTGGGCGGGTTGCGGGGGCGGGGAGTGGGCTGGTGGGTGGATTAGGGGGGCAGTGGGCTGATGGGTGGGTTGAAACATAGAAAATAGGTGCAGGAGTAGGCCATTCAGCCCTTCGAGACTGCACCACCATTCAATATGATCATGGCTGATCATGCAACTTCAGTATCCCATTCCTGCTTTCTCTCCATACCCCCTGATCCCTTTAGCCGTAAGGGTCACATCTAACTCCCTTTTGAATATATCTAACAAACTGGACTCAACAACTTTCTGTGGTAGAGAATTCCACAGGTTCACAATTCTCTGAGTGAAGAAGTTTCTCCTCATCTCTGTTCTAAATGGCTTACCCCTTATCCTTAGACTGTGATCCCTGGTTCCGGACTTCCCCAACATCAGGAACATTCTTCCTGCATCTAATCTGTCCAATCCCGTCAGAATTTTATATGTTTCTAAATTCCAGCGAATATAAGCCTAGTCGATCCAGTCTTTCTTCATATGTCAGTCCTGCCATCCCGGGAATCGCTCTGGTAAACCTTCGCTGCACTTCATAATAGCAAGAACGTCCTTCCTCAGATTAGGAGACCAAAACTGTACACAATATTCAAGGTGTGGTCTCACCAAGGCCCTGTAAAACTGCAGTAAGACCTCCCTGCTCCTATACTCAAATCCTCTCGCTATGAAGGCCAACATGCCATTTGCCTTCTTCACCGCCTGCTGTACCTGCATGCCAACTTTCAATGACTGATGTACCATGACACCCAGGACTCGTTGCACCTCCCCTTTTCCTAATCAGTCATCATTCAGATAATATACTGCCTTCCTGTTTTTGCCACCAAAATGGATAACCTCACATTTATCTACATTATACTGCATCTGTCATGCATTTGCCCACTCACCTAACCTGTCCAAGTCACCCTGCAGCTTCTTAGCGTCCTCCTCACAGCTCACACTGCCACTCAGCTTAGTGTCATCTGAAAACTTGGCGATATTACATTCAATTCCTTCCTCTAAATCATTAATATATATTGTAAATATAAAGGGGCCCCAGGACTGAAACTTGTCGTACCCCACTAGTCACTGCCTGCCACTCTGAAAAGGACCTGTTTATTCCTACTCTTTGCTTTAATTAGCAGGGGGGAAATGGAGTACTTCTGAATATTGAATACCCATGGATGTTGAGTTCCCAGCCTTGGTTACCCTGGAGCCATGTCTCCGTAATCCCAATTACATCATATCCGCAGTTAATTCATCCACCTTATTACGAATGCTCCTCGCATTGAGACTCAGAGCCTTCAGGCTTATTTTTTAACACTCATTGTCCTTTTAGAATTATGTTGTAATATGGTCCTTTTTGATTTTTCCCCTTGATTTCTCTGCCCTTCACTCTTGTTTTTCTCCTTCCTACCTTTAGTTTCTGCCCCCTTTTTACTTCCCTCATCCTCCCTGCATTGATTCCCATCCCCCTGCCATATTAGTTTAAACCCTCCCCAATAGCACTAGTAAACACTCCACCTGGGACATCGGTTCTGGTCCTGCCCAGGTGCAGACCATCCGGTTTGTACTGGTCCCACCTCCCCCAGAACCAGTTCCAATGCCCCAGGAATTTGAATCCCTCCCCCTTGCACCATTCCTCAAGCCACATATTCATCTGAACTATCCTGCAATTCCTACTCTGGCTAGCATGTGACACTGGTAGCAATCCTGAGATTACTACCTTTGAGGTCTTACTTTTTAACTTAGCTCCTAGTTCCCTAAATTCAGCTTGTAGGGCCTCATCCCATTTTTTACCGATATCGTTGGTACCTATATGCACCACGACAGCTGGCTGTTCACCCTCCCCCTCAAGAATACCCTGCAGCAGCTCCGAGACATCCTTGACCCTTGCACCAGGGAGCCAACATACCATCCTGGAGTCTCATTTGCAGCCAAAGAAACGTCAATCTATTCCCCTTACAATAGAATCCCCTATCACTATAGCTCTCCCACTCTTTTTCCTGCCCTCCTGTGCAGCACAGTCACCCATGGTGCCATGAACTTGGCTGCTGTTGCCTTCCCCTGATGAGCCATCTCCCCCAACATTACCCAAAACGGTATATCTGTTTTGGAGGGAGATGACCACAGGGGACCCCTGCACTACCTTCCTTCCACTGCTTTTCCTGCTGGTCACCCATTCCCTATCTGCCTGTGTAACCTTTACCTGCGGTATGACCAACTCACTAAACGTGCTATTCATGATATCCTCAGCATCAGGAATACTCCAGAGTGAATCCATGCACAGCTCCAGTGCCGCAATGTGGTCTGTCAGGAGCTGCAGCTGGACACACTTCCTGCACACATACTAGTCAGGGACACTGGAACCACAGGGGACCCCTGCACTACCTTCCTTCCACTGCTTTTCCTGCTGGTCACCCATTCCCTATCTGCCTGTGTAACCTTTACCTGCGGTATGACCAACTCACTGAACGTGCTATTCGTGAGCTACTTCATGTCTCTGATTTCCCACATAGCACAGGAGGAGCATGACATGTGTCTGGGCTCTCCTGCCATGACTTAACACTTAGATTAACTTAATTTGGCAACCCTGCCAAAGGTTTTCTATTGATAAGAAAAGAAAAAGATAATTCTTTGTCTAACTTCTGCCCCTGCTGCAGCTGGCCCTCCGAAACTAATGTTTATAGGCTCTCGATCTCCCGCTCCTCCGATTCCCGATTTCCCGACCTTCTCCGCTCGACTTGCCGAACTCCCGAACTCTCGGGCCTTTTATAGGCCTCTCGATCTCCCGCTCCTCCGACTACTGCTTGGGTTTGGTGGGGGGAATGAGCTGGTGGGTGGGTTGCAGGGGTAGTGGACTGGTGAGTGGGTTGGGGGGAGTGGGCTGATGGGTGGGTTGGGGGGTAGTGGGCTGGTAGGTTGGGAGGGAGTTGTCTGGTGAAGTTGATGAAGTGTCCGCCTCTCTGCAGTCAGACTCCTGGACACCAAATAACCTGCCACCCTGAAAATAGCAGGTGTGGGGGCTGGAGTCACGTGCCTCTGTTTTTCACTTTTAAACACCCCCCCCCACAGTCTCCCCCACCCCCCTCCTCACAGTCTCCCCCACCCCCACAGTCTCCCCCGCCACTCCCCCCCCCACCCCCGGTGGGGTTTTTAATATCGAGACCTTTGCGTTCCTGTTTTATATCCTCCATGAATTGTGCAGTTTTATATACTCCCACACCACCTCCTTTTCTCATACAGTCTCTTCTAAACAATTTATATCATTCCAGATCTGTATCCCACTGATTGGACTCATTCCACCAGGTCTCTGTGACACGACTGATGTCCAATTGATCAAACCCTGCAACATCCTCCAGCTCAATTAGCAAATTTGTCAGACTTGCATAGCGAAAATGCCTTGTACCTTTCTCATTTACCTATTAACAATCTCTGAATCTTCCAGTTCGTTGCCTTACAGGAGAGATTGTTGCTGCTGAACATAGAGGATATCCTTGGGTGGGGGGAGGGGGTCTGAAATTGCTCCTCTCCCGAATGGACCTCTGAGCCTCTAACCTCAGTTTACTTATGAACTCAGCCATCAAATCAAAATAATGCCATTGGCCATCGAGTCCTTTTGTGAGTAATCTGCCTGATGGGGCTGGTAACTTGTCGCCCTGAAACTAGCCGTTCCTTGTCCTGAGGGAAGTACTTTGCCCCAGACAGCTAAAGACTCCTTGACAAAGAAAGTAACTGGCCAGAGCTTTGAAATTTCCCAGCAATATTCAGCATGGTAATTGGGAAGCAAATGTCATGTTCAGCAATGATAACAGTGATTGATTCTCACATTGCTCTGAACCTCTGCCAGTGTTACATTATCGGTGCTCTCGGTCAGTATGCAGAGCACAGCATTGCCAGAGAGATTCCGCTACCGTCGAAGCTGTCGATTCCAATCTGTAGGAACCACGAACAGTCAGGCAGTTGCTCTGCAAAACCTTTCATAGTGTGTCTATAGTCTGAAGAGTTCCGCGGTGCTCGGAACCATCTCTCGTGTCTGAACGTCCACAGTTCACACAAGCCAAAGAGAAAATCCGGTTTGAGTCTTTCTATAACCCAAAGAGTTGATATCCTATTAGCAAAGGAGAAGCCAGACTTTTCAGAGGAATTCTTCTGCTTTTGTGATGAAACATAGAAACATAGAAGGGCCATTCGGCCCTTCGAGCCTGCACCACCATTCAATAAGATCATGGCTGATCATTCACCTCATTACCCCTTTCCTGCTTTCTCTCCATACCCCTTGATCCCTTTAGCCATAAGGGCCACATCTAACTCCCTCTTGAATATATCTAACGAACTGGCATCAACAACTCTCTGCGGTAGGGAATTCCCCAAGTTAACAACTCTCTGAGTGAAGAAATTTCTCCTCATCTCGGTCCTAAATGGCTTACCCCTTATCCTTAGACTGTGTCCTCTGGTTCGGGACTTCTCCAACATAGGGAACATTCTTCCTGCAGTGATTTAGAGGAAGATCTGATACCTAAATGTACCCATTCGCCGCAAACACATTGAACACAAGACTTTCATTCCTTACCCAACCCAAGTGTCAAAGTGACCATTTTGAGTTCCCAATGAAAGTTCCCAATGAGTGTCCGAATGGAACGGGCAGCAATAATTGCGATCGGAGATTAATGGTAAATGTGGCATCTGGGTCAATTATAAAAGATACAATTGCAAAACGTAACATTCAAATAACGTTTTTGTTTTTGCTTTTTAATCTAATGTACATGCCAGGACTCAATGACCTTATTGGAAAACTGCCAAAAAAACTAGCAAAAGGGATAGAATTCTCGAAAAGCGAGCAAATGTGTCAGGCTGGGTCTCACATAAAGGTTCCAAAGTTCAAAACAGTCCCAGCGTTTTTCATACGTCCACTTTTTGAGGAATTCAGTGAGCAGACATAAACACAGACATGCCAGCTATGACCTGGAGCACATTCCCTCTGATGTTTAGCTTTATTGTCAGTTTCACTTACATCCCCAGATACAGGTTAGAGCGGCCGCTTTCCGCCAAAATACAGAACTCGAAGTTTCAGCCAAGCATTTCTGAGTCGGCAAAAACCCACCCGACAGCTGTTTTTCTTATTAAACTATGACAATAATTTATTTTGAACACTTGATATTTCCTTGCACAAAAGTAGAAAATAAATTTATCTTAAGGCAATAAATTAATATAAAAGATGGATAGTAAATAGAGACTCTGATATTTCACAAATCTGTTCCTGTGATAAATGTGCTAGTGTTTATTCGCCGTGCTGTTTGTGTTTGCTTTGGAAGCTGCTCCTGCTCTGGATGTCACTGGTGGCCATTACACTCACCTCTTGTTTTTGTAATGGTTGGAGGTCTTGCCATCAAACCTACCACAGCTCCTGAGTAAACACGCGTGTGACTGCAACTGAAACTCACTGACTACGTGTGAATTTTTATTATTAAATAATGAGCATTTAAGGAAGAGAAGTATCGGATTCGAGTCTGTCCTGTCTGTTATAAAACTACTCGTAATCCATCTAATACACCCCCTGGAAGCTCTGGTGCCGGGTGAAGTTACTTACCCGATTGGCCCGGGTCTGTCTGCCACCGGCCCCAGAAACCATGGCAGGTTTTGTATTGTATTATATTCATACCTTTGCTTCTTTCCACTTGTTTAATGATTTTGATTAAACACAGTAAGATATTCCAGGCTGGACGAGAGCAGTTCTTCCACCCAAGTGCTCTTAATATTGCACATGACTTGTAACTATTGTGGAATACAGGTTGACAGTGTCAAAGGCCTTTGTGAGGTCAAAGAAGGTCTTCTACCAGGGTTGGTGCTGTTCCCTGCATTTCTCTTGAAGTTGTCGCATGGTGAATATCATGTCCATTGTACCCTTTAGTGGACGGAATCCGCATTGTGACTCTAGGAGGAACTCTTCAGCCACGGGCAGAAGACGATTGAGGAGGATTCTTGCAATAACTTTCCCAGTGGCTGACAGCAGGGAGATTCCTCTGCAGTTACCGTAGTCGGACTTGTCCCCTTTTTTGAAGATGGTCACGATTACTGCATCTCTGAGGTCTCCCGGCATGCTCTCCTCTTTCCAGATAAGAGAGGTCATGCATTCGTGCCAATAATGCTTCACCACCATACTTTAGTGCCTCGGCAGGGATTCCATCTGCTCCTGTTGCCTTGTAATTCTTGAACGGATGTTCTTGATGTTTAACACCGCCTCCAGTATGACAGTGCAGTCGCCTGAGGAAGAGTGTTTGAAGACCAGAACCTCAAATCTGGCACCAAGCTTATGGTCTACAGGGCAGTAGTGATAGCCGCCCTCCTATATGGCTCAGAGACGTGGACTATATACAGCAGTCATCTCAAAGGACTGGAGAAATACCACCAGCACTGCCTCTGCAAGATCCTGCAAATCTACTGGGAGGATAGACGCAGCAACATCAGTGTTCTCGCTCAGGCCAACATCCCCAGCATTGAAGCACTGACCACGCTCGACCAACTCCGCTGGGCAGGCCACATCGTCTGCATGCCTGACATGAGACTCCCTAAGCACATGCTCTACTCGGAGCTCTGACAAAGCAAGCGAACTCCAGGTGGGCAGAGGAAACATTTCAAGGACACCCTCAAAGCCTCCTTGATAAAGTACAACATCCCCACCGGCACCTGGGAATCCCTGGCCCAAGATCCGTCCAAGCAGCGTTTCAGCCATCATCCCCGCCCCCTGCCCCCCCAATGCAGCATCACCTGAGGAGCTCCTCAGCCAGGCAGCTTGGAGTCAGGAGGGGGGAAGGGGTAGAGGTGGGGAGGAGAAGCTGGGGAGGGGGAGGAAAGAGTTGGTTTTTACAGCAATACTGATGATTTCAGACAAATGTTCAGTTTAAATGTTTTTTTATTGGCTCAGATAGCTGTGCTGTTACACGCTGGTGATTCGTTAACATCAAAGGGTATAATGACACTTAAACTTTAATTGTCACCAAGGTGATGCCCATCATTGATGTATCACCTGCAAACTAAAATTCATGGTTTAAAAACTAGTATTAAAACACTCTACCTAAACACATGCAGCATTCGAAATAAAGTAAATGAGTTGACGGCACAAATCATTACGAATCATTACTATCTGAGCTCAACAAAAATATATTCCAGTGAAAAAGAAGGCGGTAAGAGAAGGGATAGCCAGCCGTGGATAACCAAGGAAATAAAGGAGAGTATCAAATTAAAAACCAATGCGTATAAGGTGGCCAAGGTTAGTGGGAAACTAGAAGATTGGGAAAATTTTAAACGACAGCAAAGAATGACGAAGAAAGCAATAAAGGAAAGATAGATTACGAAAGTAAACTTGCGCAAAACATAAAAACAGATAGTAAAAGCTTTTACCGATATATAAAACGGAAAAGAGTGACTAAAGTAAATGTTGGTCCCTTAGAAGATGAGAAGGGGGATTTAATAATGGGAAATGTGGAAATGGCTGAGACCTTAAACAATTATTTTGCTTCGGTCTTCACAGTGGAAGACACAAAAACCATGCCAAAAATTGCTGGTCACGGGAATGTGGGAAGGGAGGACCTTGAGATAATCATTATCACTAGGGGGGTAGTGCTGGACAGGCTAATGGGATTCAAGTTAGACAAGTCCCCTGGTCCAGATGAAATGCATTCCAGGGTATTAAAAGAGATGGCGGAAGTTATAGCAGATGCATTCGTTATAATCTCCCCAAATTCTCTGGATTCTGGGGAGGTACCAGCGGATTGGAAAGCAGCTAATGTAACGCCTCTGTTTAAAAAAGGGGGCAGATAAAAGGCAGGTAACTATAGGCCAGTTAGTTTAACATCTGTAGTGGGGAAAATGCTTGAAGCTATCATTCAGGAAGAAATAGCGGGACATCTAGATAGGAATAGTGCAATCAAGCAGACGCAACATGGATTCGTGAAGAGGAAATCATGTTTAACTAATTTACTGGAATTCTTTGAGGATATAATGAGTATGGTGGATAGAGGTGTACCGATGGATGTGGTGTATTTAGATTTCTAAAAGGCATTCGATAAGGTGCCACACAAAAGGTTACTGCAGAAGATAAAGGTACGCGGAGTCAGAGGAAATGTATTAGCATGGATCGAGAATTGGCTGGCTAACAAAAAGCAGAGAGTCGGGATAAATGGGTCCTTTTCAGGTTGGAAATCGGTGGTTAGTGGTGTGCCACAGGGATCGTGCTGGGACCACAACTGTTTACAATATACATAGATGACCTGGAAGAGGGGACAGAGTGAGGTGTAACAAAATTTGCAGATGACACAAAGATTAGTGGGAAAGCGGGTTGTGTAGAGGACACAGAGAGACTGCAAAGAGATTTAGATAGGTTATGCGAATGGGCTAAGGTTTGGCAGATGGAATACAATGTCGGAAAATGTGAGGACATCCACCTTGGGAAAAAAAACAGTAAAAGGGAATATTATTTGAATGGGGAGAAATTATAACATGCTGCGGTGCAGAGGGACCTGGGGGTCCTTGTGCATGAATCCCAAAAAGTTAGTTTGCAGGTGCAGCAGGTAATCAGGAAGGCGAATGGAATGTTGGCCTTCATTGCGAGATTGATTGAGTACAAAAGCAGGGAAGTCCTGCTGCAACTCTACAGGGTATTGGTGAGGCCGCACCTGGAGTACTGCGTGCAGTTTTGGTCACCTTACTTAAGGAAGGATATACCAGCTTTGGAGGGGGTACAGAGACGATTCACTAGGCTGATTCCGGAGATGAGGGGGTTAACTTATGATGACAGATTGAGTAGACTGGGTCTCTACTTGTTGGAGTTCAGAAGGATGAGGGGTGATCTTATCGAAACATTTGAAATAATGAAAGGGATAGACAAGATAGAGGCAGAGAGGTTGTTTCCACTGGTCGGGGAGACTAGAACTAGGGGGCACAGCCTCAAAATACAGGGGAGCCAATTTAAAACCGAGTTAAGAAGGAATTTCTTCTCCCAGAGGGTTGTGAATCTATGGAATTCTCTGCCTAAGGAAGCAGTTGAGGCAAGCTCATTGAATGTATTCAAGTCACAGATAGATAGAATTTTAACCAATAAGGGAATTAAGGGTTATGGGGAGCGGGCGGGTAAGTGGAGCTGAGTCCACGGCCAGATCAGCCATGATCTTGTTGAATGGCGGAGCAGGCTCGAGGGGCTAGATGGCCTACTCCTGTTCCTAATTCTTATGTTCTTATGTTCTTATGTACACCCAGCAGTGTGTCAGTCTTGTAAATAACACCAACATTCTTTCAGGCAAGGCGATCATTGATGAGCTCCTGACGTAAGGCTCTTGCAGCTATCATGCCACCACGGGCCCTTTCATGCGGTCTACAGGTGGGCGGGGGCATGGCTTCAGCGTCAACCTGATTGTCTGGGCTGATGTCAGCGTCCGCCTCCTCATCCTCCTCTTCCTCTCTCTGGTGAGGAAGACTGCCAGACTCATCAGGCAATTCTTGTCCCCTCCTGATAGCCAAGTTGTGCAGCATGGAGCACACCACCACAAATTGAGCTACCTGCTCAGGGTGGTATTGGAGGTCACCTTCTGAATGGTCCAGGCATCTTAAGTGCTGCTTCAGCACTCCAATGGTTTTCTCCACGATATTGCGATTGGCTCTGTGGCTCTCATTGTATCCCCTCTCGGCTTCGGTGTGGGTGTCACGCAGGGGGGTCATCAACCAGGTGGCGAGGCCATATCCTTTGTTACCAAACATCCAGCATTGACCTTGTGGCTGATTGGTCAACAAGTCAGATACAGTGCTCTCATGCAGGATCTGAGCATCATGGATACTGCCTGGAAATTGAGCATTCACTGCCAGTATAATTTGCTGGTGGTCGACAATGAGTTGGACATTCAGGGAGTGGAATTCCTTACGGTCCCTGAAAACCTCTGCATCCTGAAAAGGTGCCCGCATCGCAATGTGCATACAATCTATTGCTCCCTGCATCTTGAGAAAGTTTGCAATTCTGGAGAATCCTAGAGCCCTCTCATTCTGTGCCTCCCTGGGTCATAGGGAAGCTGATCAAGTCCCTCTTGTGTGCGTACAGGGCTTCAGTCTAATGCAGCAATGTATGGCATGCTGAGAAAGTCCATAAATGTCGCCAGCTGTGGCTTGAAAAGATCTCGAGCATAGAACGACAGTGCCGCGGTGACTTTGACTTCGACAGACAGTGCAGTACTGATGGTGCTGGTAGGCTGCAGATCTCCCCTTATCAGCTGGCATACCTCAGTGATAACTTCTTTGTGGAAGCGTACGTAGTCTCTGAAGGCAGGTGGTGTCGGACAAGTCGAGGTAAGACTGCTTCTCACTGTACTTGCAGGGGGTGTAATGTCTGGTCCTCCTCATCAGTCTGGCACGTCTTACATTGGGCACATAATGCTGGGAAGCGTACCTTCGGCGATCTCGAGTCTACAGCATGTAATTGGTTATCAAGAGAGGGTGAGAAAGGACAGGCCCCATTGCAGAAGCTCTCTGTTTTCCACCGATTGGTCACAAACAATGAGTGTCCCAATGAAGACACTTAATCAATTCCAATCGGTCACAGTATGGTCAAGATGTTTGTACAGATGTTCACATCAACTCCAACGATCTTCAGAGTACATCCGAACTCCCCCGAGGTTGAAGCACAGCAACCTTTTAAAGGATGCGATGTAGAACCTGGCGTCCATAATGCTGTGATTACTTCCGGTTAGTTCCACTTTTTCTGGCCCTTTTTTTGGGCGAGCGATATTGTGGACGATATGTGTGTGAGGTGGGGAAAGTGACGATGGACGATCTCCTGGCCGCTAGTTTTGGTAAATATGCTCTTTACGACAAAAAAAAGTGGGCGGGCGGTATTATTGAATCTCGACGTTAAATCTGTGTGGAAATTAATGCTGGGCGATATTATGGGCATTGATTTCGCCCATTCTGATGATTCCGTCTAAAAGAAGTGGGTGGGCCGAATTATTTTTTCCCAGCATTAAGCACATGGGGAAAGTAATGCTCGGCGATAAGTTTCCGAAAAATGCCCGTCAGTTTCCATTTTGTGGCTCAATGGGCGATACCTGGGCGTTATACGTCATTTCAGCAGTAAAATGGGCATTAAGTGGCCATTAAGCATGCAAAAAAAGTGGAGGTTCTGGCCCATAGAAACATAGAAATCTACAGCGCAGAAGGAGGCCATTTAGGCCCATCATGTCCGTGCCGGCCGACAAAGAGCCACATGGCCCTCGGTCAGCAGTCCTGAAGGTTACACATAAACCTATGAATAATGAACAATGGCGGAAATGTAAAGAGCATCCAGCCCAACTAGTCCGCTCCACACAACTATGACACCCCTTGCACTGCAACATTCTACACTCCACCCCAACTGGAGCCATGTGATCTCCTGAGAGAGGCAAAAAAACAGTTAAAAACCCAGGCCAATTGGGGAAATAAATCTGCGAAAATTCCTCTCCGATCCATCCAGGCGATCGAAACTAGTCCAGGAGATCACTCTGGCCGTATTCGATTCCCTGAAGTACTTACCATCGTATCTGCACCGGCCAACAAGAGGTTATCCAGTCTAATCATACTTACCAGCTCTAGGTCCATAACCCTGCAGGTTACGGCCATTCAAGTACCCATCCAAGCACCTTTTAAATGTGGTGAGGGTTTTTCATCCACCACCGTTCCAGGCAGTGAGTTCCAGACCCCCACAACCCTCTGTGTGAAGAAGCTTTCCCTCAAATCCCCTCTGAACCTTCCACCAACCACCCTAAAACTATGCCCCCTCATAATTGATCCCTCCACCAAGGGAAATAGGCCCTTGCTATCCACTATATCCAGGCCCCTGAAAATTTTATACACCTCAATGAGGTCTCCTCTCAGCCTCCTCTGTTCCAATGAGAAAAACCAAGCCTATCCAATCTGTCCTCAAAGGTAAGATTCTCCATTCCAGGCAGCATCCTAGTAAATCTCCTCTGCACCCTCCCGACTGCAATCACGTCTTCCTATAATACGGCGACCAGAACTGCATGCAGTACTCCAGCTGTGGCCTAATATATTATTATACAATTTAAGCATAACCTCCCTGCTGTTGTATTCTTAACCTCCATATTGATTGGACAAATCAAATTGGTCAGGGTAGCCTTGAGGAGGAGTTCATCGAGTGCATAAGGGACGGGTACCTTGAGCAGTATGTAACGGAACCAAACATGGGGCAGGCTATCTTAGATCTGGAGCTGTGTAATGAGACAGGATTAATAAGCAATCTCCTAGTAAAGGATCCCCTCGGAATGATAGCATGATTGAATTTCAAATTCAGATGGAGGGTGAGAAAGTTGGATCTCTAACCAGCGTACTAAGATTAAATAAAGGAGACTATGAAGGTATGAGGGCAGAGTTGGGTCAAGTGGACTGGGAAAATAGATTAAAGTGTAAGGTGGATGATGAACAGTGGTGTACATTTAAGGAGATATTTCACAACTCTTGAAAAATATATTTCGGTGAGGAGGAAAGGGTGTAAGAGAAAAGATAGCCATCTGCGGCTAACTAAAGAAATAAAGGACGGTATCCAATTAAAAAGAAGGGCATACAAAGTAGCCAAAACTAATGGGAGGACAGAAGACTGGGAAGCTTTTAAAAGCCAGCAAAGAATGACTAAAACAATGATTAAGAAAGGGAAGATAGACTATGAAAGTAAACTAGCACAAAATATAAAAATAAATAGCAAGGGTTTCTATATGTATATAAAAAGGAAAAGAGTGGCTGAAGTAAATGTTGGTCCCTTAGAGGACGAGACTGGGGAATTAGTAATGGGGAACATGGGGAGAAGAAACTCTCAACAAATATTTTGTATCAGTCTTTACGGTAGGGGACACTAACAATATTCCGACAGTGGATAGTCAAGGGGCTATAGGGGGGAGTAACTTAACACAATCACAATCACTAAGGAGGTGGTACTCAGTAAGATAATGGGATGAAAGGCAGATAAAACATGTGGACCTGATGGCTTGTATCCTAGGGTCTTAAGAGAAGTAGCCACAGGGATTGTGGATGCATTGGTTGTAATTTACCAAAATTCCCTGGATTCTGGGGAGGTCCCAGCAGATTAGAAAACTGCAAATGTAATGCCCCTATTTAAAAAAGGAGGCAGACAAAAAGCAGGAAACTATAGACCAGTTAGCCTAACATCTGTGGTTGGGAAAATATTGGAGTCCATTATTAAAGAAGCAGCAGCAGAACATTTCGAAAAGCAAAATTCGGTCAGGCAGAGTCAGCATGGATTTATGAAGGGGAAGTCATGTTTGACAAATTTGCTGGAGTTCTTTGAGAATGTAACAAACAGGGTGGATAAAGGGGAACCAGTGGATGTGATGTATTTGGACTTCCAGAAGGCATTTGACAAGGTGTCACATAAAAGGTTACTGCACAAGATAAAAGTTCACAGGATTAGGGGTAATATATTAGCATGGATAGAGGATTGGCTAACAGAAAACAGAGAGTTGAATGGTTCATTCTCTGGTTGGCAACCAGTAACTAGTGGGGTGCAGCAGGGATCAGTGCTGTGATCCCAACTATTTACAATCTATATTAACGACTTGGAAGAAAGGACTGAGTGTAACGTAGCCAAGTTTGCTGACAATACAAAGGTGGGAGGAAAAGCAATGCATGAGGAGGACACAAAAAATCTGAAAAAGGACATAGACAGGCTAAGTGAGTGGGCAAAAATTTGGCAGATGCAGTAGAATGTCGGAAAGTGCAAGGTCATGCACTTTGGCAGAAAAAAATCAAAGAGCATGTTATTATTTAATTGGAGAAAGATTGCAAAGTGCCGCAGTACAGCAGGACCTGGGGGTACTTGTGCATGAAACACAAAAGGATAGTATGCAGGTACAGCAAATGATTAGGAAGGGTGATCAGGAAGGCCAATGGTATCTTGGCCTTTATTGCAAAGGGGATGGAGTATAAAAGCAGAGAACTCTTGTTACAGCTATAAAAGGTATTGGTGAGGCCACATCTGGAATACTACGTGCAGTTTTGGTTTCCATATTTACGAAAGGATATACTTGCTTTGGAGGCAGTTCAGAGAAGGTTCACTGGGTTGATTCCGGGGATGAGGTGGTTGACTTATAAGGAAAGGTTGAGTAGGTTGGGCCTCTACTCATTGGAATTCTGAAGAATGAGAGGTGATCTTATCGAAACGTATAAGATTATGAGGGGGCTTGACAAGGTGGATGCAGAGAGGATGTTTCCACTGATGGGGAAGACTAGAACTAGAGGGCATGATCTTAGAATAAAGGGCCGCCCATTTAAAACAGATAAGGAGAAATTTCTTCTCTCAGAGCTTTGTAAATCTGTGGAATTTGTTGCCCCAAAGACCTGTGGAAGCTGGGACATTGAATAAATTTAAGACAGAAATAGACAGTTTCTTAAATGATAAGGGGATAAGGGGTTTTGGGGAGTGGGCGGGGAAGTGGAGCTGAGTCCATGATTGGATCAGGCATGATCTTATTGAATGGCGGAGCAGCCTCGAGGGACCGTATGGCCTACTCCTGTTCCTATTTCTTATGTTCTTATGTTCTTATTCTGTGCCTCAGCCAATATAGGCAAGCATTCCATATGCCTTCATAACCACCTTATCTACCTGGCCTGCTACTTTCAGGGATCTGTGGACAAGCACTCCGAGGTCTCGTTTTAAGCGGCCTACCATTTAATGTGTATACCTGTCATGTATGTACTTTTGGATTCACTGACCACTAGATCGCGTCACTGTAGGAGGCCATTGGGCTGCACACCCAACTATAAAAGGCCAGCCATTTTGTATATTAGGCACTTTGGGCCTTAATAAAGCAGAGCCAAGGTCATACCTCTTGGAGTTAAACAGTATTCAGTCTAACAGTTATTGCATACACAACATTTGGCGACATGACAACAAGAACCTTTGCATGCAAAAATGAGCACAATTGGATTGTTGGAGCGATTTGTGGAAGGAGAAGATTGGGCAGACTTTGTGAGCTGTTTGAGCCAGTTCTTCGTGGCCAATAAAATGAAGGAGGTTGGCGACACAGATCGGCACCGGGTGGTGTTCCTCACGGTTTGCGGTCCAAAAATTTATGGTCTGATAAACAATCTACTCCTGCCTGTGAGTCCAACAGAGAAGACGTATGAAGAATTGTGTACACTGGTACAGGACCATCTTAAGCCAGACGAAGGCATCATCATCTCGAGATACAGATTTTACACGCACGTTCGCTCAGAGGGCCAGAATGTGGCGGAATTTGTTGCCGACCTGAGACGTCTAGCGGGACAGTGTAAGTTAGGGGCTGCGTTGGCAGATATGCTGCGGGACTTCTTTGTAATTGGCATCAACCATGAGGTGATCCTGCATAAACTACTGGCGGTGGAGATGTTAGACTTGAACAGGGCCATCATGATCGGCCAGTCATGCATGACGACGGATAGAAGTCTGAAGCAAATATCAGTGAAAAATTGAAACTCAGCAAGTACTGTAAATATGATTTCGGCAAAGCAGCACATGGCTGGGCCTACCCGACTGCGTACACGAAACCTGTGGCTGCCCAAAGTCCGCCAGCGGGAATGCATCTGATTTCTCCGTGTTGACGTTGTGGTGCAAATCCCCGGCATCAGCAGTGCCAATTTAAGCAATATAGTTGCAAAGGCTGTCTGAGAGTGGGGCATCTCCAGTGCAAGTGTCCGCAGATGAGCAAGCGTGCTGCGACACACCAAATGGAGGATGATGGTCAGACTAGCCCGAATCCGGATACGCAATCTGGGATTCCAGAGGAGGAAATGTATGGACTGTACTCGTTCCTAATTAAGAGCACACCGATAATAATCAACGTGAAATTTAATAGGGTGCCGGTATCAATGCAACTGGACACGAGGGGGAGTCAATCGATAATGAGCCAGAGGGCATTCGACAAGCTGTGTGATGCTAAGGCTGTGAGGCCCAGGCTGAGTCCAGTCAATGCCAAGTTGTGCACATACACCAAAGAACTCATAACGATGATTAGCAGTGCCACAATTAAAGTGTCGTATGATGGTGCGATTCACGAGTTATCTCTATGGATTGTCCCAGGCAATGGCCCAAGGCTGTTCGGCAGGAACTGACTTGAAAAAATCAGATGCGATTGGGACGACATCAAGGCGTTGTCGTCGGAGAAAGATACATGTGCCCAAGTACTGAGTAAGTTCCCCTCGCTGTTCGAACCAGGCATTAGCAACTTCATGAGAGCCAAGGTGCAGATCCATGTGGACTTGGATGCAAGACCCATCCATCATTAAGCTCGGGCAGTTCCGTATATGATGAGGGAGAAAGTCGAAATCGAACTGGACAGACTCCAGCGTGAAGAGATCATATCACCGGTTGAATTTAATGAATGGGTCAGCCCCATTGTTCCTGTGCTGAAAAGTGATGGCACAGTCAGAATCTGTGGAGACTGCAAGGCTACGATCAACAGAGTGTCGAAACAGGATCAGTACCTGTTACCGAAGGCTGATGACTTGTTTGCAACGCTAGCCGGAGGGAAGTCGTTCACCAAACTGGACGATGTCAGCCTACATGACACAGGAGCTGGTCGAGATGTCGAAGAGACTTACGTACATTAACATGCATAAAGGACTGTTTATTTATCACAGGTGTCCTTTTGGAATTCGCTCGGCTGCAGCAATATTTCAGAGGAACATGGAGAGTCTACTGAAGTCCGATCCCACAACCATCGTATACTAAGATGACGTCTTGATCACAGGTCGTGACTCTGAGAAACATCTGAACAGCCTGGAAGAAGTTCTACATCGTCTGGACAAAGTAGGACTCAGACTGAAACGCTCGAAGTGCATCTTCATGGCACCAGAGGTCGAATTCCTGGGGAGGAAAATTGCTGCTGACGGCATCAGGCCCACGGACGCAAAAACCAAGGCCATCAAGAATGCACCCAAGCCGCAGAATGTGATGGAGCTGCGTTCGTTCCTGGGTCTATTCAACTACTTCAGTAACTTCCTACCTAAATTGAGCACCTTATTAGAACCACTGCACATGCTGCTAAGGAAAGGTGACAATTGGGTGTGGGGTGCATCTCAAGACAGAGCTTTTGAGAAAGCCACTAATCTGCTTTGCTCTAACAAGCTGCTGGTACATTATGATCTATGTAAACATTTAGTATTGGCCTGTAATGCTTCATCATATGGAATTGGTTGCATACTCCAACAAGCTAATGAGTCGGTTAAACTTCAACCAGTCACATATGCTTCAAAAAATCTATCTAAAGCGGAAAGAGCCTACAGCAGGGTAGAGAAAGAAGCACTAGCCTGTGTGTATAGGGGTTAAAAAGATGCATCAGTACCTGTTTGGTCCTTGGTTTGAACTGGAGACAGATCACAAGCCGCTCATTTCACTGTTCTCTGAAAACAAAGGTATCAATACCAATGCTTCATCCCACATTCAAAGGTGGGCACTGACATTATCCACGTATGATTATGTCATTCGCCATAGACCTGGCACCGAGACTTGTGCCGATGCTTTGAGCCATCTGCCGTTGCCCACACCGGAGGTGGAAACGCCACAACCAGCGGACCTATTGTTAGTTAGGGATGCTTTTGAGAGTGAAGGAACCCCTGTCACGGCTCAACAATTTAAGATCTGGACCAGCCAGGGCCTGATTTTATCGGTGGTGAAGAGTTGCATCCTCAAAGGTGATTGGTCTGCCATACTCAAGCAAATGTGCGAGGAGACCAAACCTTACATTCGTCGCAAAGGTGAACTGTCTATTCAGTCGGATTGTATACTGTGGGGCAATCGTGTTATTATGCCCAAGAAAGAGAGAGAGAAATGTGTACGTGAGCTACATAGCACACATCCTGGCATTGTAATGATGAGAGCCATCGCCAGGTCTCATGTATGGTGGCCGGGAATTGACTCTGAGCTGGAATATGTGTGAATCAGTGCAACACTTGCATGCAGCTCAGCAAAGCACCAGCGGAATCGCCGCTGAGTCTGTGGTCGTGGCCATCCAAACCATGGTCCAGGATCCACATAGACTTTGCAGGTCCCTTCCTGGGAAGATGTTTTTAGTTGTGGTGGATGCACATTTGAAGTGGATAGAGTGTATAATCATGTCGTCCAGCACATCCACAGCTATCATTGAGAATCTCAGTGTCATGTTCGCGACACATGGTCTGCCTGACATCGTTGATAGCGACAACAGATCGTGCTTCACCAGTCAGAAGTTTCAAGAGTTCATGAAACTCAATGGTATCAAACATGTCAGGTCAGCACCGTTCAAACCTGCATCCAATGGGCAAGCAGAACATGCTGTCCAAATCATAAAGCAGAGTATGAAGTGAGTAACCCAAGGGTCACTGCAGACCTGCCTGTCATGCATACTGCTTAGTTACAGGACAAGACCACACACGCTTACCGGGGTCTTGCCTGCTGAACTAATGATGAAGAGAGGTCTTAAGAACAAGCTATCTCTTGTACACCCTGACAATCATGTTGAATATAAAAGACAAAATCAGCAAGGGTATCACGATCGCACAGCTGTGTCACGCGATATTTCTGTAAATGATCCTGTATATGTTCTGAATTATGGTCAGGGTCCCAAGTGGATCGCTGGTACTGTCATGGCCAAGGAGGGCACCAGAGTATTTATTGTCAAGCTCAAAAATGGGCAAACATGCAGGAAACATATGGATCAGACAAAGCTGCGGCACACGGACGAACCGGAACAGTCGGAGGAAGAGACAATCGACGACCAACCAACCTACCCGCAGTCATCAGAGGACTCAGTGGTCATCACTAAATCGGGACTTTCAATCACTGACATGTTCAATGAAAATGGACTTTCAATCCCTGACATGGCTATTGCCACTCCCACCAGGTCAGCCACCCAGCCACCAGTCACAACAGACTCTGAACACTCATCCAAGGCTGGAGTTGAACTGAAACGGTCAACCCGGGAGCGTAAAACACCGGACCATCTCAATTTGTAAAAGACTGTGTCAATATCTCAGAGGGGGGTATTGTCATATATGTACTTTTGGGATCACTAGCCACTAGATGGCGTCACTGTTGGAGGCCATTGGGCTGCACGCACTGGTGTGCAGCCCAGGTATAAAAGGCCAGCCATTTTGTATATTAGTCATTTTGGGTCTTAATACCTCTTAGAGTTAAACAGGACTCAGTGTCTAACAGTTATTGCATACACAACAATATCCTTTTCTTATTAGCCATCCCCATCTTATTAGCATTACCTCACACTTCTCTGAATTATATTCCATTTGCCACTGTTCTGCCCACCTGACCAGTAGATTGATATCCTCCTGCAGTCCATGACTTTCCTCTACATTATCAACCACACAGCCAATTTTAGTGTCATCTGCAAACTTCTTAATCATACTCCCTATATTCAAATCTAGATCATTGATGTATACCACAAAAAGCAAGGGACGTAGTATTGAGCCCTGCGGAATTCCACTGGAAACATCCTTCCAGTCACAAAAATATCTATCAACCATTACCTCAGTGAGTCCAAGAGGCCGCGACCCGAGCGCTGAGCCCCTTCTTAGAGGGTTCTTCAGGTTTGGGAAACTATGATAACTTTGGAGGCAGTGGGTGAAGATTTCTGGAAAGGATAAGATCAGTAACAGTCTGGGAAATTATAATTCGGTAGTCTGTTGTGGTTCAGAGGGAGGTAGGAAAAGCAGTCACTTAGTTGGAGTTCAGTCGCAGCCAGGTATGGTTTGATAATAATGGATCTGAGAGTAGGGGAGCTGCATGTTCAGATTGACGTAGATTAAAGGGAGTAAGGGGCGTAGAGCAATGGAGGTGCTTCTCGAGGAAGAGATCAAGACTAGGCAAAAAATCAGAGGGAGCATCCAGAAGGACGGAGGACCGGAGAAGCGGTTAAATTCATGGGGGACCCACCTACCCAAATGAGGAGAAGTCAGTGTCATATTGAGCTTGGAACTTGTTGAGGTGAAGTCAGAGGGTGCACCTGAGGCCCTAGCTGAGAACAGATTATTTGGGGTCAGAATGGATGGGGCAGTCCTGGAAAAGGATGGGGTTAGAGGGAGAGATAGAGTCAGAATAAATTGAAGAGGCTGTGGGATTGGGGGCTGCCCGAAAGCCAAGAGTTGCTTGAGTTCCAGTCCTTGCAACCTGAAAGGAAGCAGAAACTTCAAGTGTGGAGCTAGGGACCAGTCCAGCTGTGCTCTAGATTGAGTCCATGTCTCTGAAGAGAGAGCAGCTCACAGTAGAGGGGGTGAATTGCAGGAAACACTAAGAGCATCAAATATTGCAAAGGTATCTGTGATCATCAGTGGATCCAAAAAAGGAAGGATGGAACTTTATCTGGAATCCACGTGCGGTGAGTCGGGGCTGGAGGCAGTGAAGAGAAATGTGCAAATAGACATCACTGACACGGAGCGAAATAGTAAGCGGGTAGTCAAAGGACTAAAAAGGAGATATCCTTGTGGAGGCAGAGGGCAGACTGGGGTACTATATGAGTATTTTGTATCTGTTTTCAACAGTGAAGATGACGCTGCCAATGTAGCAGTGATGGAGGAAGCAGTAGCGATATTGCAGAGAATAAAAATAGATAAAGAGGAGGTACGTAAAAGGATGGCAGTGCTCAAAGTAGAAAAATTACTTGGGTCTGGATGGGATGCATCTTAGGTTACAAATACTTAACTGAAAGAGAACTAACTTCAGTGAGAGAAGTAAGGGCTCTGGCCACAATCTTCCAATCCTCCTTGGATACAAGGGAATGGAGGTTACACTTCAGTTCAAAAAAAGGGAGAGGGTTAAAGCCGGCAACTACAAACTAGCCAGCCTAATGACAGTGGTAGGTAAACTTTTAGAGACAATAATCCGGGACAAAATTAATTGGAACTGGAAATGTATGGGCTAATAAATGAAAGTTAGCACGGATTTGTTAAAGACAAATCGTGTTTGACTAATTTGAATTCTTTGATGAAGTAATGGAGAAGGTTGATGAGGGTAGTGCAGTTGATGTTGAGTATATGGGGCTAGAACCTCCACTTTTTTTGCCTGCTTAATGCCCACTTACACCCATTTGCCTGCTTAACGCCCAGATATCGCCCATTTTGGCACAAAATGGAAAGTGACGGGCTTTTTTAGGAGACTTATCGCAAAGCATTACTTTCCCCATGTGCTTAACGCTGAGAAAAAATATTACTGCCCGCCCACCTTTTTTGGGCGGAATCAGCAGAATGGGTGATTTCAACGCCCATATTATCGCCCAGCGTTACTTTCCTCATGGATTTAATGCCGAGATTCAATAATAACGCCTGGCGACTGTTTTTTGTCGTAAAGAGCAGATTTACCCAAACTAGCGGCCATGGAGATCACCCACCATCAGTTTCATCACCTCGCACACATGTCGCCCAGAATATCACCCGCTCAAAAAATCGCCCACAAAAAGTGGAACTAACTGGGACGGACGGCAGCGGTGTGGCTGGCATTTGTTAAATCCCATTCTTATGTGAGAAGCTTATATCGGAAAGATTTGCCCGAAAGAGCGCCGATGTGAGTGACAACGTTGACACACTGCTGTGTGTGTGCAGCTCAGACATCAATGGTGCCCATCACCTTGGTGTCAGTTAAAGTTTACATTGATTGATAGTAAGTTGTATTTAACCCTTTCACAGTAAGGAATCACCAGTGTGTAATGGTCCAGTTATCCGAGACAATGCGCAACAAGGTTATGTTCAATAACAAAAGTTTAATACCAACATTGATCTGAAATCATACGTAACAAAGCCAATAATACCCAACCCCCGCCCACACCCCACTTTTACAACCATTGACATAAATCAAATGTTCAACATGTCCAGCAACACAGAATACAAAGGCAAAGCAGGAGCGTGGTCCCCAGTCCCCATACATTGCAACAAATTGCATGCACCCAGATGGAGATATAACACAGCCATCACCTGTGCACATGCACCTCACTTTCCTTCCCCCCTCTCTTTCTTCTCCCGACTGCTATCTCTTCCCCTCCTCGCTCCACGGCGCCTGGCCGAGGAGCTCCTCAGGCGATGCCTCATTGGGGGGATGAAGGCAGATGCGTTGGTTGAATGGGTATGGGAATGGGGGGTGCAGAGGGGGCAACATTCTTTGATGCAGAAGCAGGATCTTGGTCCTTGCTCGCATCTGTCGTTCGAAGTGGTAGTGCGGAACCTAGGGTTGAAGTGCCGCGCTCGGGGACCACTGGGAGGCCTGTGGCAGCAGTGTTCCTGGCTATCGCATCCAGGGCCTACCCCATCCATAGAATGTACTCGATCATGGTGACCAGCTGTCGGGATATGCCCCCCAATGCTTCAATGAGCTGGTCGCCAATGTCTACAGTCCTCCTGGACAACTGTACCATCTCTCCATTGTCATGTGGCGCTCGTGGAACAGACTTGCCGCGCCCACGAGACCTCCACGGGGTCAGCGCCATCCTGGGGACAAATGGGGTGCCCTGTGGTGAGGTGCTTGGGGCCGGTACCTACAGAGTGGAGGCGGGAATGACCGGAGGACCACTAGATGGCCTTGGGGTGGAATGGGTTCTGGAGCATGGCGATGCAGGTTCCTCGAAGTCCGCGCTCTCATCCGTCGAGAACAGACCCAGTGGATTGACGGGCGACAATCGGAGCTCCTCAGCACCAGATGTAGTAGGATCATTCGCCGACTCCTGCCCACCGCCCCACCTTCTGGCCTCTGTGGCTTTGCCTGGGGCTACGCTGCTGGCTGAGCTGTAAGACACAAATAAGGTTGTTAGAGGAGAAGGGGGTGCTAGGGTGACAAGGTGAGTCCAGCGCAACACACATCATATGCACGACAAAAGCAGCACCGCTCTCAAAATCATCGCAGACATCACATTTCATGACCTTCAACACATTGTGGATTGCAGTGATTTTCATTAAGCCAGCATTATTTCTATGACACTTTTAGAAATCATCTATCATATATGTTTGGTCGGATATGAGCTGGTGTGGCATCTATTAACTTTACATCACGCAATGGTGTAAGCTTTACTCACGTGGCATCACTCCAGGGTCTGCAGATGCGTCCGTAACTGTCCGGGGGTGCTTCCCCACGAGTGCTAGCACTCACTCCTCCCTGTCAGTGATGTTGCTGGGGACTGGTGGCCCCCCCCCACCCGTTCGCCTCTGCATGGACCTCATCGTTGATAGCTTCTTCTGTAAAAGGTGGCAGGACAACATGGCATGAGATCATTGCGTGATATCATTGCTAGGTACTGTCACAGAGACTGATACAACACATAACTGATAGATGTAATCATGATTATTATGATTATTATCATTCTTTACCTGAAGGTGTGCACCGTGATCGCAGGCTTTGAGTAAAACATTCCCGGTAAAAGTGCAAGACCTCACATCTGCTGATAGTCACTCATGACTGTTACAACTCAAATTATATAAATACATAAGTACATGTAAATCAATGTAATACTTATTCTTGCGGATCCCACAAAGTCGTTCCATCGTTTGCGGCATTGGTTGCCCTCACGCACCTCATTGGTCGTGGACGAGACCTCCTCTGCTATCTCGGTCCATATTATCTGGTAGGCCTTTGGGGTGGGCTTCCCACGCCCTCCCTGTGTCAAATCACCCCAGCGTGACTCGACTTCCTGCAGGAGGGAGGCATTTGCCTCGTCTAAGAACCTCCTGGCTCTTTTGCGGCCTCCAATGTGCTCCTCTCCCACCTCACTGCTCTCTCCAGCATCAGTCTCCACAGCGTGCTGTGATGCCTCCTCCTCTCCCTCTAATATAGGGCAAATTCAGTCAAATATGTGGTTGGTAACACCTACTTTTTGTTTGCCTACTTGCTGTGAAGCTCTAAAGTCTCCTTCCTTCCTCCCAAAGCAGCCACACCACATCCAACCATGCCTTCAGTCCCTCTGAGCTCCCTCTCTCTCTGTCTCCTCTTCTGCATATGTCATGGTAACCCTTGACCTCATGAATCGCGGGAATCGAGCATTGCCATGCCATTGCTAAGGACGGCCACACTTTACGGCAGAAGGTCAGAAAAATTTAACGCTACCGCCCATTTGATATCGCTCATGGTGACGCCCATTTTCAAAATTGTAAACTAGGTGTTTTGAGAATGGGCGAGAAGGCGGCGATCAGTAAGCCCTTTTTTACCGCCCACGCCAGAAATAACGGCCATTTTTGGGCGATAAGCTCAAAAATGGAGGTTCTAGCCCATGGACTTTCAAAAGGCGTTTGACAAAGTAACACATAATAGATTTGTTTGCAAAATTGAAGCCAATGATTCCATTGTATTAAGGGACAGTGGCTGTGTGGATACAAAATTGGCTACGAGACAGAAAGCAGAGAGTAGTGGTGAACAGTTGTTTTTCAGGCTGGAGGAAATATACAGTGGTGTTCCCCAGGGATCGGTATTAGGACCACTGCAATTTTCGATATATATTAATGACCTGGATTTGGGTATACTGGACATAATTTCAAAGTTTGCAAATTATACAAAACTCAGAAATGTAGTAAAGAGTGAGGAGGATAGTAACAAACTTCAGGAGGACACAGACACTCTGGGGAAATGGGCAGACACATGCCAGATTCAATTTAACGCAGAGAAATGTGAAACGATACAGTTTGAGAGGAAGAATGAGAAGAGGCAATATAAACTAAATAGTACAAATTTAAAGGGGGTGCAGGAAGAGAGAGAGCTGGAGGTGTATGTACGCAAATCGTTGAAAGTTGCAGGATAGTTGATTAGGCTGTTAAAAAAGCAGATGGGATCCTTGGCTTTATAAACAGAGACATATTGTACAAAAGCAAGAAAGTTATGCTGAATCTTTATAAACCACTGCCTAGGCCTCAGCTGGAGTATTGTGTCCCAATTCTGGGCACCGCACTTTAGGAAGGATGTCAAGACTCTTACAAAGGGTGCGGAGGGGATTTATCGGAATGTACCAGGCAATGCATTCCAGATCACAACAACACGCTGTGTAAACAAAATTCCTCATCTCTCCTCTGGTCCTTTTGCCAATTATTTTAAATCTATGGCGTCTGGTTACCAACCCTCCTGCCAGTGAACATAGTTTCTCCTTATTTACTCTATCAAAACCCTTCATGATTTTGAACACCTCTATTAAATCTCTCTTAAGTTTCTCTGGTCTAAGGACAATAATCCCAGCTTCTCCACTCTCTCCACATAACTGAAATCTCTCATCCCTAGTACCATTCTAGTAAAGCTCCTCTGCACCCTCTCTAAGGCCTTGAGATCCTTGCTAAAGTGCGGTGCCAAGAATTGGACAAAATACTCCAGCTGAGGTCTAACCAGTGATTCATAAAGGTTTAGTTAACCTGATCCATTTTAATATATTTGTCTGTAACTGTGTCATGTATGTACTTTTGGGATCACTAGCCACTAGATGGCGTCACTGTTGGAGGCCATTGTGCTGCACGCACTGGTGTGCAGCCCAACTATAAAAGGCCAGCCATTTTGTGTATTAGGCACTTTGGGCCTTAATAAAGCAGAGCCAAGGTCATACCTCTTGGAGTTAAACAGTATTCAGTCTAACGGTTATTGCATACACAACATTTGGCGACATGGCAACAAGAACCTTTGCATGCAAAAATGAACACAATTGGATTGTTGGAGCGATTCGTGGAAGGAGAAGATTGGGCAGACTTTGTGAGCCGTTTGAGCCAGCTCTTCGTGGCCAATAAAATGAAGGAGGTCGGCGACACAGATCAGCACCGGGTGGTGTTCCTCACGGTTTGCGGTCCAAAAATTTATGGTCTGATAAACAATCTACTCCTGCCTGTGAGTCCAACAGAGAAGACTTATGAACAATTGTGTCCACTGGTACAGGACCATCTTAAGCCAGATGAAGGCATCATCATCTCGAGATATAGATTTTACACGCACGTTCGCTCAGAGGGCCAGAATGCGGCGGAATTTGTTGCCGACCTGAGACGTCTAGCGGGACAGTGTAAGTTCGGAGCTGTGTTGGCAGATATGCTGCGGGACTTCTTTGTAATCGGCATCAACCACGAGGTGATTCTGCATAAACTACTGGTGATGGAGATGTTAGACTTGAACAGAGCCATCACGATCGCTCAGTCATGCATGACGACGGATAGAGGTCTGAAGCAAATATCAGTGAAAAATCGAAACTTGGCAAGTACTGTAAATATGATTGATTCGGCATTCGGCAGATCGGCACATGGCTGGGCATACCCGACTGCACATGCGAAACCTGTGGCTGCCCAAAGTCCGCCAGCGGGAATGCATCTGATTTCTCCGTGTTGGCATTGTGGGGGAAATCACCGGCACCAGCAGTGCCGATTTAAGCAATATAGTTGCAAAGGCTGTCTGAGAGTGGGGCATCTCCAGCGCAAGTGTCCGCAGATGAGCAAGCGTGCTGTGACACATCACATGGAGGATGATGGTCAGACTAGCGCGGATCCGGATATACAATCGGAGATACCAGAGGAGGAAGTGTATGGACTGTACTCATTCCTAACTGAGAGCAAACCGATAATGATCAACATGAAATTTAATGGGGTACCAGTATCGATGGAACTGGACACAGGGGCAAATCAATCGATAATGAGCCAGAGGGCACTCAACAAACTGTGGGATACTAAGGCTGTGAGGCCCAGGCTGAGTCCAGTCAATGCCAAGTTGCGCACGTACACCAAAGAACTCATAACGGTGATTGGCAGTGCCACAATTAAAGTGTCTTATGATGGTGCGGTTCATGAGTTAACGCTATGGATTGTCCCAGGCAGTCGCCCAAGGCTGTTCGGCAGGAACTGGCTTGAAAAAAATCAGATGCGACTGGAACGACATCAAGGCATTGTCATCGGAGGAAGATACATGTGCCCAAGTACTGAGCAAGTTCCCCTCGCTGTTCGAACCAGGCATCGGCAATTTCACAGGAGCCAAGGTGCAGATCCACGTGGACGCGGATGCAAGACCCATCCATCATAAAGCTCAGGCAGTTCCGTATATGATGAGGAGAAGGTCGAAATCGAACTGGACAGACTCCAGCGTGAAGGGATCATATCATCGGTTGAATTTAATGAATGGGCCAGCCCCATTGTTCCTGTGCTGAAAATGATGGCACAGTCAGAATCTGTGGAGACTACAAGGCTACAATCAACAGGGTTTCGAAACAGGATCAGTACCCGTTACCGAAGGCTGATGACTTGTTTGCGATGCTAGTCGGGGGGAAGTCGTTCACCAAACTGGACTTGACGTCAGCATACATGACACAGGAGCTGGTCGAGATGTCGAAGAGACTTACGTGCATTAACATGCGTAAAGGAATGTTTATTTTATCATCGGTGCCGTTTTGGAATTCACTCGGCTGCAGCAAAATTTCAGAGGAACATGGGGAGTCTACTGAAGTCCATTCCCAGAACCATCATTTTCCAAGATGACATCCTGATCACAGGTCGTGACTCCGAGGAACATCTGAACAACCTGGAAGAGGTTCTACATTGTCTGGACAAAGTGGGACTCAGACTGAAATGCTCGAAGTGCATCTTCATGGCACCAGAGGTCAAATTCCAGAGGAGGAAAATTGCTACTGATGGCATCAAGGCCACGGACGTGAAAACCAAGGCCATCAAGAATGCACCCAAACCACAGAATGTGACGGAGCTGCGTTTGTTCGTGGGTCTACTCCACTACTTCGGTAATTTCCTATTTAAATTGAGCACCTTATTAGAACCATTGCACATGCTGCTGAAAAGGCGACAGCTGGGCGTGGGTTGCGTTTCAAGACAGAGCTTTTGAGAAAGCCACTAATCTGCTTTGCTCTAACAAGCTGCTGGTACATTATGACCCATGTAAACTGATACGTCCTTGCTATACAGTATAAATGCACACAAGGCCCATGCTTGAGAGAAGGTCAGTCTGTGACCTGTCCTTTATTCCTTAGCACTCAAGCGATGGAAATGGGTGGAGCTTCCCCTTTTATATCTGAAGGTCCAGGTTAGGAGTTTCTCCCACAAGTTCACCACCTAATGGTCATTGTTCTTACAGTGTACAACTTCGGTCAGGCTATACATGGGTTACAATGCTGGTTGAATACATGACATCACCTCCCCTCCCAAAGTCTTATTGGGATCACAGGTTGAGTCCCTCTGGTGGTTTACGCTCTCTTGTAGAGCACCTCAGTTGGGGCTCCGGTTGTTGGGCACTGACCTGAGTGTCTGCTGTTTGCGGTGCCTCAGGCATGTCTGGACTGCCCACAGTGACTGGGCTCTCCTCCACTTAGTTCCTGTGTTCGGTCACCTGTGGAGGAGTGAACTCTATATCGTGTTCTTCCTCTGCTTCTTCTATGGGGTTGCTGAACCTCCTTTTTGTTTGATCCACAAGTTTGCGGCAGATTTGTCCATTGGTAAGTTTAACGACCAAAACCCTATTCCCCTCTTTGGCAATCACAGTGCCTGTAAGCCATTTGGGCCCTGCAGCGTAGTTGAGGACAAAAACAGGGTCATTTACATCAATACCTCGCGCCCTCGCATTCCTGTCATGGTAGTAATATTGTGACTGCCGCCTGCTCTCGACAATTTATTTCATGGTGGGGTGTATAAGGGATAACCGGGTTTTGAGCGTCCTTTTCATTAGCAGCTCTGCGGGTGGAACCCCTGTGAGCGAATGTGGTCGGGATCTGTACGCCAACAGGAGGCGTGATAAGCGTCTTTGTAGGGAACCCCCTTGGATTCTGAGCATCCCCTGTTTGATTATTTGCACTGCTCGTTCTGCCTGGCCATTTGAGGCTGGCTTGAACGGTGCCGTTCTGACATGGTTAATTCCATTGCCTGCCATGAAGTCCTGGAATTCAGTGCTTGTGAAGCACGAGCCATTGTCGCTGACCACAATGTCCGGTAGACAGTGGGTGGCGAACATTGCCCGTAGACTTTCTACCGTGGCAGAGGATGTGCTTGAATTTAAAATGTCACACTCGATCCATTTGGAGTAGGCGTCTACGACAACCAAAAACATTTTTCCCATGAAAGGACCTGCGTAGTCCACATGGATGCGTGACCATGGCTTGGCGGGCCAGGACCAGGGGCTAAGGGGCGCATTGCCCAGCTGGGCACACGTGTTGCACCTGCGAACACAAAGTTCCAGATCTGCGTCTATCCCTGGCCACCAAACGTGTGACCTGGCAATTGCCTTCATCATGACAATGCCCGGGTGCTCATTGTGGAGTTCCCTGATGAACACCTCTCTGCCCATCTGGGGCATGACTACGCGGTTTCCCCACAGTAGGCAATCACACTGAATCGAGAGTTCATCCCTGCGCCTGTGAAATGGTTTAAATTCCTCAGGGCATGCCCTGTACGTGCTGCCTAGTCCCCATTCAGGACACATTTCTTGACTAGAGACAATAGCGGGTCTCTATTTGTCCAGACTTTAATCTGACGGGCTGTCACGGGTGAGCCTTCGCTTTCGAAAGCTTCAACAGCCATGACCATCTCAGCACCATGCTCGGTAGCCCCCTCAGTGGTGGCTAGTGGGAGCCTGCTGAGCGTATCGGTGCAGTTTTCGGTGCCCGGTCTGTGCCGAATTATATAGTCATAGGCGGCTAACGTGAGTGCCCACCTCTGTATGCGGGCCTATGCGTTTGCATTTATGGCCTTGTTGTCGGCCAAAAGGGACGTTAGGGGTTTGTGATCTGTCTCCAGCTCAAATTTCCTGCCAAACAGGTACTGGTGTATTTTCTTTACCGCATATACACATGCTCGCGCCTCCTTTTCTACCATCCCGTAGCCCTTTTCTGCCTGGGACTGACTTCTGGAGGCATAAGCTACGTGGCATTGACATGCTGCAACACACACCCAACACCATAGGACGACGCATCGCACGTTAACACAAGTTTCTTACATGGGTCATATAGCATTAACAGATTGTTGGAACATAACAAATTGCGTGCTCTATTAAAAGCCCTTTCCTGGCTGTCCCCCCAGACCCAGCCACGACCTTTGTGTAGGAGCACGTGTAGCGGCTCTAGCAGCATGCTCAATTTGGGAAGAAAGTTACCAAAATAGTTCAGGAGCCCCAGGAACAAACGCAGCTCCGTCGTGTTGCGGGGTCTAGCTGCTCTCTAGAACGCTTCTGCCTTGGATGCAGTAGGGCTGATCCCATCTGCTGCTACCCTCCTCCCCAGGAATTCTACCTCTGGAGCTAGGAAGACGCACTTCGCCTTTTTCAGTCGCAGCCCTACCCAGTCCAGTCTGCGTAGCACCTCCTCCAGGTTGTGGAGGTGTTCTTCAGTATCGTAACCCGTGATGAGGATGTCGTCCTGAAAAACCACCGTCCCTGGAATCGACTTGAAGAGGCTTTCCATATTTTGTTGAAAGATCGTGGCGGCCGAGCGAATCCCAAACGGACATCTGTTGTACTCAAACAACCCCTTGTGTGTCGTGATGGTGGTCAGCTTCTTTGACTCACTCGCCAGCTCCTGGGTCATGTAAGCTGAGGTCAGGTCCAATTTTGAAAAAGGTTTGCCACCGGATAGCATCGCAAAGAGGTCCTCCGCTCTTGGTAGCGGGTACTGGTCTTGGAGTGACACCCGATTGATGGTGGCCTTGTAATCACCACATATCCTGACCGACCCATCCGCCTTGAGCACCGGCACAATCGGGCTCGCCCAGTCACTGAATTCGACTGGCGAGATGATGCCTTCCCTCAGCAGGCAGTCCAATTCGCTTTCTATCTTTTCCCGCATCACGTACGGCACCGCTCTGGCCTTGTGGTGTACTGGCCTGGTGTCCGGGTTTATGTGAATCACTACCTTGGCCCCCATGAAAGTGCCAATGCCGGGTTGAAATAATGAGTCAAATTTGTCCAGGATCTGTGAGCATGATACTCGCTCCACAGAGGAAATTGCATTGACATCGCCCCATTTCCAGTTCATGATAGCAAGCCAACTCCTCCCCAGTAGTGCGGGACCGTCCCCCGGGACAACCCAGAGTGGCAATCTGTTCTCCGAATCTTTGTGGGTCACGACTACCGTGGCGCTGCCTAGCACCAGAATGATCTCCTTTGTGTATGTCCGTAGCTGTGTGTCAATCGGCGATAATTTTGGCCTCCTGGCCTTGGACGGCCACAACTTTTCAAACTGTTTGATACCCTTCAGGGACTGGCTGGCCCCCGTGTCTCGCTCCATTGATACTGGGATGCCATTGAGGAGCACTTTCATCATTATTGGTGGTGTCCTGGTGTATGAACTGTATACGTGCTCCACATGAACTCGCTGAACTTCAGCTTCCAGCGATTTCCCCCAGTGTTCATTTCTGCAATTTTTGCAGGTATTTTGCTCATCTCTGCAAACTCCAGCTGAGTGTGTGCCTCCATGCCTCCAACATGAGCTGCTGTTGGGAACAAAAGCTCCCTTGCCAGTCGATCATCCCTGACTGCCCCTGTGATTGTCCTAGAGTGCGCCATTAACAGGTGTTGATGGCCCCATTACTGGCTGCATTGTCCCTTGCAATGGCATGAATCACCGTTCAGCTTGCCATTGTCTCTGTCGAACTTCCCCTCTGGTTTCGACTACATGTTGGGACATGCCCGACTGCCCGTGTCTGCCTGGAGAACTGCGTGTTGCTTTAACAATGTTGAATCTTTGTCCCAACCATTCCTTAACACAGTACCTCTCGTCTGTTCTGCTAGTGGCCATGCTCGTGTGGTTTAAATCCCAGTTTCTCGTCGCCATTGATACGTCCTTGCTATACAGTATAAATGCACACAAGGCCCATGCTTGAGAGAAGGTCAGTCTGTGACCTGTCCTTTATTCCTTAGCACTCAAGTGATGGAAGTGGGTGGAGTTTCCCCTTTTATATCTGAAGGTCCAGTTTAGGAGTGTCTCCCACAAGTTCACCACCTTGTGGTCATTGTTCTCACAGTGTACAACTTCGGTCAGATTATACATGGGTTACAATGCTGGTTGAATACATGACACCAACATTTAGCATTGGTCTGTGATGCTTTGGTCATATGGAATTGGTTGCGTACTCCAACAAGCTAATGAGTCAGGTAAACTTCAACCAGTCGCGTATGCTTCAAATAGTTTGTCTATAGCGGAAAGAGCCTACAGCATGGTAGAGAAAGAAGCACTAGCCTGTGTGTATGGGGTTAAAAAGATGCATCAGTACCTCCTTGGTCTTCGGTTTGAAATGGAGACAGGTCATAAGCTGCTCATTTCACTGTTCTCTGACAACAAAGGTATCAATATCAGTGCTTCATCCCACATCCAGAGGTGGGCACTGACATAATAATCGCTTATGATTATGTCATTCGCCATAGACCTGGCACCGAGAATTGCGCCAATGCTTTGAGCCGTCTGCCGTTGCCCACACCGGAGGTGGAAACGCCACAATCGGCGGACCTATTGTTAGTTATGGATGCTTTTGAGAGTGAAGGAACCCCTGTCACGGCTCAACAAGTTAAGACATGGACCAGCCAGGACCCGATTTTATCGGTGATGAAGAGTTGCATCCTCAAAGGTGATTGGTCTGCCAAATGAGCGAGGAGTCCAAACCTTACATTCGTCACAAAGATGAACTGTCTATTCAGTCGGATTGTATACTGTGGGGCAATCGTGTTTTTATGCCCAAAAAAGGGAGAGAAAAATTTGTACGTGAGCTACATAGCACACATCCCGGCATTGTAATGATGAGAGCCATCGCCAGGTCTCATGTATGCTGGCCGGGAATTGACTCTGTGTTGGAATATGTGTGCATCAGTGCAACACTTGCATGCAGCTCAGCAAAGCACCAGCGGAATCGCCGCTGAGTCTGTGGTCGTGGCCGTCCAAACCATGGTCCAGGATCCACATAGACTTTGCAGGTCCCTTCCTGGGGAAGATGTTTTTAGTTGTGGTGGATGCATATTCGAAGTGGATAGAGTGAATAATCATGTCATCCAGCACATCCACAGCTACCATTGAGAATCTCAGTGTCATGTTCGTGACACACCAACTGCCTGACATCGTTGTTAGCGACAACGGATCGTGCTTCACCAGTCAGGAGTTTCAAGAGTTCATGAAACTCAATGGTATCAAACATGTATGGTCAGCACCGTTCAAACCTGCATCCAATGGGCAAGCAGAACATGCTGTCCAAATCATAAAGCAGAGTATGAAGCGAGTAACCCAAGGGTCACTGCAGACCCGCCTGTCATGCATACTGCTTAGTTACAGGACAAGACCACACATGCTTACCGGGGTCTTGCCTGCTGAACTAATGATGAAGAGAGGTCTTAAGAACAAGCTATCTCTTGTACACCCTGATTTAAATAATCATGTTGAATAAAAAAGACAAAGTCAGCAAGGCTATCACGATCGCGCAGCTATGTCACATGATATTTCTGTAAATGATCCTGTATATGTTCTGAATTATGGTCAGGGTATCAAGTGGATCGCTGGTATTGTCATGGCCAAGGAGGGCAACAGAGTATTTATTGTCAAGCTCAAAAATGGGCAAACATGCAGGAAACATATGGATCAGACAAAGCTGTGGCAGACAGACGAACCGGAACTGTCGGAGGAAGAGAAAATCGACGACCAACTAACATACCCCCAGTCATCAGAAGACTCAGTGGTCATCAGTGAATCGGGACTTTCAATCACTGACATGTTCAAGAAAATGGACTTTCAATCCCTGACATGGCCATTGCCACTCCCACCAGGTCAGCCACCCAGCCACCAGTCACAACACTCACCCAAGGCTGGAGTTGAACTGTGATGGTCAACTTGGGAGCGTAAAACACCGGACCATCTCAATTGTAAAAGACTGTGTTAATATCTCTGTTGTGTTCCTAACACATATGAGACTGCACACAGGGAGGTTAAAGTAACAGTGACCTCAGTCTTTATTAAAATACTCCAGAGTGAGGAACAACCTAAGGGGCCGGCTTATATACAGTGCTCCCAAGGGATGCTGGGATCCCTTGAGATTTCAGGGGATGCACTCCCTAGTGGTGGTACATGGGAGTGCATGCATTACAGATACACAACATCACTCCCCCACAAAGTCAAAGTGAAAACTATTTACAAGGTGAGGCGGTCAGGAGCCTTTCTTTCCCTGGTGGACCGCCTCGGTACAAATGTCTGTTCTGGTGTGTTGGCTGTGACCTCGCTGGGCTGGCGTGTTGTTGGCCCTGCTGGGCTGTTGAGTGAGCCTGGCCTTGCTGAGCTGTTGGGCATGATGGGTTCAATTTCCTGGTCTGGGGTGGTGTCGTTGATCCTTTGGGTGTGTGTTGTGGGCTCGAAAAAGGTGGTGTCTGCTGTGGGTTTTTCAGGGCAGTCTGTGAACCACAGCCTCGTTTGGTCCAGGTGCTTTCTGCAAATTTGTCCATTGTCTAGTTTGACTACAAACACCCTACTCCCTTCTTTAGCTATCACCGTGCCCGCGATCCACTTGGGACCATGTCATAGTTTAGCACATACTCAGGGTCATTCAGATCAATTTCCCGTGACACAGTGGCGCGAACATCGTTTACATTTTGTTGCTGCTGATTGCTCTCTACCTGATCATGCAGGTTGGGGCGAACCAGCGAGAGTTGGTTTTAAGTGTCCTTTTCATGAGTAGCTCAGCCGGGGGTACCCCTGTGAGCGAGTGGGGTCTCGTGCGGTAGCTGAGCAATACTCAGGACAGGCGGGTTTGGAGTGAGCCTTCTGTGACTCATTTAAGGCTCTGTTTGATTGTTTGTACTGCCCGCTCTGCCTGCCCATTGGAGGCTGGTTTAAACGGGGCCGAGGTGACATGTTTGATCCCATTGCGGGTCATGAATTCTTTAAATTCGGCACTGGTGAAACATGGCCCGTTGTCACTGACCAGTATGTCAGGCAGGCCGTGGGTGACAAACATCGCCCTCAGGCTTTCAATGGTGGTGATGGCGGTGCTTCCCGATATTATTTCACATTCAATCCATTTTGAAAAAGCATCCACCACCACCAGGAACATTTTACCGAGAAACGGGCCCACATGGTCGACATGGATCCTCGACCATGTTCTGGGAGGCCAGGACCACAAACTTAGTGGTGCCATTCTGGGCACGTTGCTCAACTGAGCACAGACGCTGCATTGCCGTACACAGGACTCTAAGTCAGAGTTGATACCGGGCCACCACATGTGGGATCTGGCTATCACTTTCATCATTACTATACCCGGGTTTGCGCTGTGGAGATCCGAGATGAACATCTCCCTGCCCTTTTTGGGTAGCACTCCGCGGTTACCCCACAACAGGCAGTCTGCCTTAATGGACAGCTCGTTCTTTCGCCGCTGGAATGGCTTGATTAGCTCTTACATTTCAACGGGGATGCTGGCCCAGCTCCCATGCAGTACACAGTTTTTTACTAGGGACAGCAGAGGATCTTGGCTGACCCAAGTCCTAATCTGGCGGGCCGTGACAGGTGATTTATCATTTTCAAACGCTTCCATGACCATCAATAAGTCTGCGGACTGCGCCACCAATAACAAGTTTGCAGGTTGTGCCATTTCCACCCCCATGGTGGCCAATGGTAGCCGACTGAGAGAATCCGCATAGTTCTCGGTGCCTGGCCTGTGGCGGATGGTATAGTTATATGCTGATAGCGCGAGTGCCCACCTTTGTATGCGGGCTGAGGCATTAGTATTTATCCCCTTGTTTTCAGCGAACAGGGATGTGAGGGGCTTGTGATCGGTTTCCAGCTCAAATTTGAGGCCAAACAGGTACTGATGCATTTTCTTTACCCCGAACACACACGCTAATGCCTCTTTGTCAATCATGCTGTAGGCCATCTCGGCCGTAGACAAGCTCCTGGAGTCATAGGCGACAGGTTGCAACTTCCCCGCAACGTTAGCTTGTTGTAATACACACCCAACATCACATGCTGGCACAAGTCTTTTACACGGGTTATACAATACAAGCAGCTTGTTGGGGCATAAAATGTTTCTGGCTTTCTCAAAAGCAATTACTTGTTTTTTTCCCCATACCCAGTTCTCACCTTTGCGCAATAACACATGTAGGGGCTCTAAGAGGGTGCTTAACCCTGGTAGGAAGTTACCAAAATAGTTGAGGAGTCCCAGGAACGACCGCAGCTCCGTGACGTTCTGTGGCTGGGCGCGTTCCTGATAGCCTCTGTCTTGGCGTCTGTGGGCCGAATGCCATCCGCCGTGATCTTTCTCCCCAAAAACTCCACTTCTGTTGCCATGAAGACGCATTTCGACCTCTTCAGCCGCAGCCCTACGCGATCCAGTCGCTGGAGGACCTCCTCCAGGTTTTGTAGGTGCTCGGCGGTGTCCCGACCCGTGACCAATATGTCGTCCTGAAAGACCACCGTGTGTGGTACCGACTTGAGTAAGCTCTCCATGTTTCTCTGGAAGATCGCTGCAGCCGACCGAATTCCAAACGGGCATCTGTTGTAGATGAACGGTCTCTTGTGTGTGTTTATGCAGGTGAGGTCTTTCGAAGACTCCTCCAGCTTCTACGTCATGCAGGCCGAAGTCAGGTCGAGCTTGGTGAACGTCTTGCCTCCTGCCAGCATCGCAAGTAGGTCATCTGCCTTAGATAGCGGGTATTGGTCCTGTAGCGAGAAACGATTAATAGTTACTTTATAATCGCCGCAAATCCTGACCATGCCATCACTTTTGAGTACTGGAACAATCGGGCTGGCCCACTCGCTAAATTCCACTGGGGAGATGATGCCCTCGCGTTGCAGCCTGTCCAGCTCGATTTCCACTCTCTCCCTCATCATGTGAGGTACCGCTCGCACCTTGTGGTGAATGGGTTGTGCCTCTGGGACCAAGTGCCCCGGAAAAGTTTCCAATGCCTGGCTCAAAAAAGGAAGGAAATTTGTCAAGAACCTGAGTACATGAGGCCTCATCGACATGTGATAGCGCTCGGATGTCATCGCAGTTCCAGCGGATTTTGCCCAGCCAGCTCTTTCCAAGCAGTGTGGGGTCGTCGCCCGGGACAATCCAGAGTGGCACCGTGACCTCGTAGGTGTAAGGGGTTCTCGGGGAGTGTTGTTGTGCCTTGGGTGTCTCTCTCTGGGCTTCTGCCCTCACAGCTTATACCTGGCTTGTGAGGTACCTGAGTGCTGCAAGAGCACCCCTGGAGAGATTGTGTCCACAGTTTATGAAGGGGGTTTTGAGACTCGTGCGTCCCCACAGCTTATGCCTAGCCTGTGAGGCACCTGTGAGTGTCAAACACTCCAAACACCTTCTTCCTAAGCCTGTGACACACAGTTGAGCGTTTTCGAGGCAATCCTAGCTTCCCTTACACTGTTCTGACATAAGACTCACGATCAGGAGATGTAATACAATAGAACTGAGACAAGGTGATTCCAAGAGGAACTTAGGCTTTCAATTTATTTGACAAGGTGTATCTCAACAAACAGCAATACACCAACAAAACAATCCCCCTAAATCCCACTAAACGGACACAATGAAAACTTTTACACAAGTTTAGCAGTACAATGCCCAACCTCCCACCTTTCCTGGCCTAACTGAGTTGGGAGTTTTGGGAACCAGAGGTTATACTCACTACTGTGCCTTCTGCAGTCTGGTGGTTTGTTTCTTCTATCTTCGGTGTCTTCGGACACTGGTTTTCCTTCAGTGTCGAGAGGCTTGCTGGTTGTTGGATCACGAGAGCAGAACACACACACACACTGGGTCAGAACCCCCTTCTTATAACCAGATATCCAGTCCACCTCTCGTGCTGAAATCGATCCTTCCCATTGGTGGGCTTTGTGATTTTGAAAAATGCAGTAGTTTTAGATTATTGCGCGGGTCTTTTTCCACTGATGTTAACCTACTCAAGGTTTGAGTAGGTGTTGATTGCGATGGGCTCCTGTAGCCATTGTGTAGGCCCTTGGGTTGTTTTGGGTTCCCTAGTTTTCTGAAGGTCTGCATAATTTCCCTCCAATTTAGTTTTCCTAACCTACTCAAGGTTTGAGTAGGTGTTGATTGGGTTGGCCTTCTGTAGCCATTGTGTAGGGCCTTGGTTTGTTTTGGGTTCCCTAGTTTTCTGAAGATCTGCATAATTTCCCTCCATAGTGTAAACATGGGGAAGACAATAGCCTGATAATGGCGATGAGTCAGTCCCACAGTTTTCGAGCAAGTGCTCTCCCATTGGCTTGAAAGCCCCATGCTTCGGGCTGACTCTGTACCACCATTGGCCCTCCGGTGTCCTCCCCCGTCCAATCACTGCTCTGCCAAGGTCAAACCGTCTCGGTTTCAATTCACATTGCAGCACAGACAGATCCCACAGCTCTTTTCCTTCTGGGTAAAATGAGGGGGTTTTTTGTCCTCCCCTACATAATCCCCCATCCGACACAGTCAGACACCACTTGAGTGTGTCAAAGTTCAGGGTGGTGAGAAAACCCTTGGTCTCCCAAATAGCCCAACTTTCCCCAGTTTAACTCTAAACTGATCGCGTTGATATATATATCGTAATTCCTTTTAACGCGGTGCAAAATACAGAATCTAACAGGTTACAAAATACAACAGCAATATACATATATGTGCTTAAAGTTACAGCAGTAATTGTACATTGAGTCTCATTTCGGTCTTAACCGCAAAACAAACAAACCTGCCCTGCAAACTCCCCAGGGGTCATGTATGAAACGCGGTCATCCCTGGAAATAACAAAACCTCCTGAGTGTCGCGGTCAAGCTTAGTTTATACGCCTTGAGTGTTTAGCAATGGCTCTCCTGTCTGTGTAGTAGCCTGAGGAACTGCTTTCTTTTTCTTTTTCTCCTGAGCTTACAGCTTGTAACTAGCAGATATGCTACAATCAGGAGTTGGCCGATTACTAAAGCATGCGATCCCACCCGGATCCACGCAGGTATGTCTGCCCGTATCCCCAAATCCCACCATGCTGGGGGTTTAATCTGGGCAATCTCCCCTGCTAGAATTTCAGTTTTCTGCTCCATGGTGTAAAAATGTTTTTGAGACAAATCCACTGTCTGGAGGAGGGCTGTAAGTTTCTCAGGTAGTGGGGCAATGGGATAGCCAAAATGGGCGACATATTGTTGTAGGTGGTTGAGGTTGTTTTGTACTGTGAGGTGAATCGTGGAAGGTTCAGGGATGGGTGTGATTCTGGTGTGTGCCACTTGAACCTCTGCCCTGGCATTAAAACAAAAGCTGCTGTATGGTATTGGACACCACCTTCCCAGTCCATGTTCATACCGTTGGGCACTTGTGGTGACACAATATGTCCCACTGCCTACATATGCTACCTGTGGAGGCATGTGGTTAGGGGCCATTACCTCCATTGTGCAATTGATGGGCTCTGCCCCAGCAGTGCTGAACCCGCATTGTGGCCTTGCAAAAGCGTTCAAGTGCTGGGGGCACAGGATTACCTGTGCTCCCCTGCTCCGACAACCCGAGAGGTCTGTACCTGTCACAGTGTGCTCCCACATTGTGACATAAGGTGGGATCTCTTGGAATCGAACATGCACCCCTCCATGAATGACTCCCACATTCTCCACTTGGCACAGGGGTGCTGGTCATGGGGACGCCCCCATCACGGGCATCCTGACCACCACACCCATGATGGTATGGTTTGACTTTCCACAGTCCGAGTGTCGGTCTCCCATGTCCCTCTTGAGCTTTCTGAGCCACCACCACCGACCCAGAGGTATGTCCCCTTGGCAAGTTAGGCATACCTTCCTGCCTTCTGTCACTTTCACTCTGAAAGTGGCCACAGTGATCTCCGGGCAGGTGATGGAGGCCTCTCCGTAGGTAAAGTCCTTATGGTTGGAGTACTTGGTGGAGTTCGATCCCAACCATCCAGGCCATCTCTCCTCATGGGAGTAGGTGACCCGGCCATCCGCCACCAGAGTCCCTTCTCCTGTGGTCACTGTCGGCGCTCTGCCCCCGGAGCATCCGAAAACCAGGGAGTCCTCGGTGTCCCCTCGGTGCCCGGTGCAGATCCTTAGCGATACCAGCATCACTAACATCCAGTAGGGAGGTGTTGACATCTGAAAGACAAGAAGAATATGGCCTTGCCTTGAGAGACCTCTCCAGGCTCGGCCCGCGTAACATGTTCCGAACACAAAAATGCTGTACCCAACCATCACTGCCTTACCTAAACACATATGCACACAACACAAAGTAACAAAACAGGAAGGGAGAATATATACACCGCCACCCATCCCCGAGTGGCCAGCACATCCTGTCAATGTACAGGCGTCGTTGACCACTCAACTGACCGTACCCTGGGGACCAGGATGCCCTTCGCTGAGGGGCTCATATAGTCCCCCTTAATGAGTCTTGTGCTGCCCTCCAAGGCCCTCCCGAGCCCAATATAATCGGTGGGAGACCCTTGCTAGCGCAACAGAGCACCCTCCCTGTTGTCTTTCGCCTTCTCGGACTGGGGCGGGGAGCTAAGTAAACAGGGGACCACGGCGCCCTGGGCTGTGACACTCTGTCACTCCTCCTTACTGTCAGTGCAGAGTCCCACGTTATGGGCTGCAATGCTGTCTCCTCCACCTCTTGGGCTAGCCCCGGCTGATCCACCATGGGAAGTTCAGCTTCCCCTCGGACCTTGCTAATGGTAGAGCCTTTCTCCCTACTTCTGTTAGTGGGCTGGGAACCTCAACCCAGTGGTGGGATAGCCTTACAGGAGCAGTGAACCATCCCTGGCTGTAGAGCTTTGGGGCCCGCTGCCTCCTCCGGAGCCTCCAAATCCACCATGGCCTGTTCTTCCCCCAGTGCCTGGTTCGCTTCCCTTGCTCGTCCCCTCTGTTTTTTTACCTCTTTTGGGGTCAAACAATTTACACTGATTAATGTGATACCACTTCACCCGGCGAGGCAATTGAACCGCATAGACCAGAGGGCTAGCCTTGTCGACTATGCTGTATGGTCCCATATACAGTGGTTCAAATACCCCGACCCGGGCGAAGCTTCTCACCATCACCTGGTCGCCCACCTCCCAATCATGGTGACTGCGGGGTTCCAGCAGCAGCCGATTGGCACGGTGCTGTTTACCCATGTTGTTGGCCGCCTGCCAGTGAATCTGTTGAAGCTGTTCAAACAGATTCCTGACGAAGCGGTCCCAGTTCACCTATCGAAGCTGCCCTTCGGTGAGAACCGGCGCCAAAACATGCACTGGGGTTCTCATGATCTGGCCAGTCATCAGCTCATGGGGTGAGTACCCTGTGCTCTTTGACTGACTGGCCCGGATTCCCATGAGGACCAACGGTAAGACCGCCACCCACTTGTTCGGTGAATCTCCCATCTCCTTGCGCAGCCTTTCCTTTAGGGTCCGGTTCAGGCGTTCTACGGGGCCTGAGGACTGAGGGTTGTAGGCGACATGCCATTTGGCTCTTATCCCCAACACCTTTAGGGTGGCCTACATCACCTGGCCGGTGAAGTGGCTTCCCCGGTCGGACTCCACGATTTGAGGTAGACCCCACCGAGAGAACACCTCCCTCACCAGGATTTCTGCAGTCCCCACCACGGTAGCTGTTCTGCAAGGGAAGGCTTCCACCCACTTGGAAAACACATCCACCAGAACGAGGCAGTATTTATAACCTGGTCGGCCGGTACGGGTCCGATGTAGTCGATCTGGATCGACTGCCATGGTCCCTCTACCCGCCTGACGTGTCCCATAGACACCTTCCTTTTCTGAGGGTCTGGGTTGTTTGCAGCGCAAACCAGACAGCCCGCACAGAAGTCGCGGACGTCTTCCCGGAGGCCTGGCCACCACCCTGCCTTTTCTACCCGTTGCCAGGTAGATTCCAGCCCGGGGTGTCCCGCACCTGGACCCTCATGGGCCAGCTGAAGGAATTCCCTCCAGTGTTGTGGCGGCACTACCCATTTGTCCCCTTTAAACAACATGCCTTCCCGCACAGCAATATCTGCAGCACTGTATGGGCCCTCCGCCTTTTCCCCCTTTTTGATAGCAGCCAAGGCAGCCTTAGGACCGGATCCTGCATCTGGACTACTTTAAGGTCCGGGGCCTCAGCCGCCCCTACGCTCCCTTGTGTCCCTGGCTTGCTTCTTGCTGCTGCTATCCTGCCTGCCTCGTATGGGTCCCATGGGCGACCTGTACAAGCACCTTCCCTTGCCAGCAGGTCTGCCTGCTGGTTACCTTCCCTCCGTGGCTCAGTTTTGGAGTGGGCCTTTACCTTATGGATATATACATCCCCGGTTTCTCCCACTGCAGCCACGATCTTTTCTAGCAGGGGTTTGGTCACAAGAGGATTCCCATCCGCAGAGGTGTACCCCCGGCATGACCAAATCACCAGATACTCTGTACACGAATTACAAGTGAACATGCTGTCCGAGCAAATCGTGTATGGGTAGGGAATTCCTCGGGGTGTGTGACCACATACATCACCGCCGAGAGTTCCGCCTGCTGGGCGCTCAGGGTGCATGGGAGTTTAAGAGCCAAGGCCTTGGGATCCCAAACTCCGCAGCCCATGAGTCTTGTACCCGCGGACACTGAACTGGAGCCATCAACGTAGATCTCGCGGCCTGTGGGGTGTATCCCTGCCCGAAATCCAAAGTTGATGTCCCATACCCATTCCACAGAGCATCTATGCGGCTGCCCTGGATAGATTAAATTTGCTGCGAGCCTGGGCTCGCAGAGGCCCTTGACCTTTAAAGTCATTTGGGAGAGGAGGAGGGTCCAGCGAGTGATTCTAGCACTGCTCACTGTCCCATCCTTAATCCTCCCGTCCAACAGCATCTGCGTCGGGGTATGATGGGTGAGGAGTGAAATGGGTGATACTCCGGTAAAGATCTGAGCTCTCTTTACTGCCCAGTGGGTGGCCAGCAAGTGCCTCGCACAATTGGAGTATCCCTTTTCTACTTCCGTGAGGACCCTGGAGGAGTACACCACTGGTCTCAGCTGACCGTTTCGCTCCTGGAGCAACACTGCACTTAAGCTGTTGCCACTGGCTGCCACCTCCAGGAAGAATTCCTTCCCCCCATCAATTGCCCCTAGGGCTGGTGCTACCTGCAGGTCTCTTTTAAGATGGACAAATGCTGCCTCACAGCCCTTGTCCCATTCCCACTCGACCCCCTTATGTAGGAGTCTGAGCAGAGGGGCGGCAGTGGCTGCATAGTCCTCGATGAAGTCCCTACAGTAGCCAGTGATTCCCAGGAAAGACTTTACCACCGACAAATCCCTAGGGACAGGGAGTTCCTGCACTGCCTTTCTTCTAGCCTCATCAATGGCCCTTTCTCCTGCCCTTATCGTCAGGCCCAGGAATTTTACTTCTCCTAGACCTATCTGGGCTTTCTTGGGGTTAACTTTAAAACCCCTTCCTTCAATAAGACCAGCAGTTCAGCCAGCAGTGGACCGTGTTCCTCACTGCTGTCTGTGATCAACAACAGGTCGTCCACATACTGGACCAGCTGGTGTGGTTGGCTGAAGCCTTTTAAGCAGTTCGCCATGCATTGGTGAAAGATGCTGGGACTATTATGAAAGCCCTGTGGGAAGCAGCTCCATGTATACTGCTGTTCCCGGTAGGTGAAGGCAAACTTGTACTGGTCTTCCCTCCGTACAGGGATAGACCAGAACCCATTGGATATGTCCAACACTATGAACGTGGTTGCGGATGCAGGGATTTCCCCTATCAGATCTGCAACCACCGCTACTGTGGGGGCACAAGCTGGGATGTTTTTATTGAGCACCCTATAATCCACCGTAGCCCTCCAAGAATTGTCCGGTTTCCTAACCGGCCAAAGCGGGGAGTTGACATGGGTGGCTATGGGTCGCAAAACACCCTGCTCATCAAGCGAGCTTAAAGCTGTCTCCAAGTCTGCTTCTGCCTCTCGGGGATAGCCATACTGCTTTTGCGGGCGGGACATGGGATCCCCATCTATTCTAACCTCCACTCCTGTGACTCTCCCACAATCGTGTTTATGGGTGGCAAATGCTGCAAGATTTGCTTGCACATAGGCCCGGTACTCGGCCGGGGTGTTACCGACCAGAACCTCCAGGTCGTAACCCCCTTTTGACTTCATTGTACACAGAGTCCCTTTTCCCTGTTTCTTATCAATAACCATGACTTCTCCCTCTGCTCCCGTGCCCATTGTACCCCATAGATAGTCATTCCTCAAGTCTACTAGGATCTGGCGAGCGATGATGAAATCAGCCCCCAAGATCTCTTTTCCCACCTGCTCCCAGTCATCAGGATGCACTTCCATTGTGTTTGGAATGCTCCTAAACGAACTGCGAGCGGGACTGAGAAAAACCCAGCCTTCTCATTTCCTGTGAGCCCAATTAGTTGATATGGCACCCCGTTTGATAGAGGTGAGGTTGCAGGGTCCTCCGAATGGACTATCGTGCTGGAAGCACCAGTGTCCAAAAGGTAAGTACCCAATACACCCTCAACCTCCATCTTGACCCAAGGTCATCCCCAGGGGTCGTATTCTAGTGGGCACAGGTATGCAGGCTGGGTCTGGGCTAGTCACGGCCTCTGTACTGGCAGGGTTGCTGGTGCTTCCCTGCCTGTTGCCGTGGCTACCTTCCCAGTCCCCTCCAGCGCTGTCCTCACTGCAGCTACTATCTCGTCAAGGGATGGTGAGGAGCTCCGTCCACTTCCCCAACTCTGGCGGCTCCTGAAGGATTTCTCCCCCCCATATCTCTTTACTGGGCTCCTGCAATCCCTTTTAAAATGCCCAGCTTTCCCGTACCCGTAGCACACTCCCTCCTTATCAGGCGAGTGGCCACCCTCCTGGTGCCATTCCCTTTTGGGAATCGAGTTGGGTTTTACTTCATTTACCCGAACTTTGGAGGTTTTCTCCTCCTCCCCTCCTCCATTCCGTTGGACCAGTGCCAGTTGCCTGACCACTGCTTCCTCGGTGAGGTTGGGGTCCCGGGAATCGAACCACAGTTATGCCCTGGCCTTGAGCCGGGGCAAACAGTTTGCCACTAGCATCCTCAGCCAGCGGCCAGTCTGTGCCGCGGAAAGATTCGCCCGGTTGAGGAGCTCCCCACAGGCTGTGTGGTATACCACCCACAGCCTGTCCGCAAACGCCTGCGGGGTTTCCCCTGTGAGCCGCCTTGTCCTTTCGACCCGTTCGAAAGGACTGCCGTCATCGAAGCCCATAGCCTCAAGGATGGCCCTCTGGACCTCAGTAAATGTACGCTGTCCCCTCCGGCATTCTGCCGGTAGGGCCTGGTACAATTTGCTGTCCAGAGAGAAGAGCAGCAGCTTGGCTGTCTCTTCCTCGTCGCACCCATTAATTTCCCCTGCCTGCATCACCTCCATGAAGTGGATAGACGGGTCCCCGCTGCGAGTGAGTTTGGCCAAATGGGCCACCATGGCCCTGAGTGATTGAACTCCATGGGGAATAATAAAGTCCTTGCCTTTGGATTCTCCTCTACCCCCCAATACTCTCCTTTGTCCCCTGTGGACCCTCCAGGTCCTATCAGGGCGACCATCCCCTTTGCCTGGGATAGAGCGTGGGTGAGAGTTTCAGTCCTCTCCTATCAGGGACCGTGATCTGCAAACTCACTGTTACTGGCCACTTTATAGGCTGCCTGTATGTCTTTTAATTTATTCTCTAGTTCCCAAATTTTCTGGGTGTACCGAGAGTTCTGTTCCCGGAGGGACCCCTCACTACCCTTGGCCTCAGTGACCTGACACTGAAGATAGTCCCGGCTATTTCGGAAGGCCTCCTCCATCTGCCTCTTCCCTTGCTGCTCCTCAGCTAATTCGGCCAGCAGGTTGTCCCCAACCGCAGCCCGGATAGCAGAGAGCTCCTCTGATTTCTGAAGACTCTGTTCCAAGTCCTTCACCCGCTGGTCGAGCTTTCGGACTTGGTGGGTGAAGCAGATAAGCCAGATGGCCTTTTCCACCCTGCGGTTGTGGTCCTTCCCTGCTGTCCACTGAGCAGCAGCATCCACTGGGCGCTCTGCCCGTGTGAGGGCTTGCACCCAAGGTTTGGTGAGGTTCACCTTGCCAAAAATGTATGAGGAAATTCTCTCCTCCATTTTAGTTTCCTCTCTTATCACCTCATCTGTTATATTAACATCTCCTGTTTGCTTATGTCCTGCCGCGGTCACCATGTTCTGTAAGGGGTTCTCGGGGAGTGTTGTTGTGCCTTGGGTGTCTCTCTCTGGGCTTCTGCCCTCACAGCTTATACCTGGCCTGTGAGGTACCTGAGTGCTGCAAGAGCACCCCTGGAGAGACTGTGTCCACAGCTTATGAAGGGGGTTTTGAGACTCGTGCGTCCCCACAGCTTATGCCTAGCCTGTGAGGCACCTGTGAGTGTCAAACACTCCAAACACCTTCTTCCCAAGCCTGTGACACACAGTTGAGCATTTTCGAGGCGCTCCTAGCTTCCCTTACACTGTTCTGACATAAGACTCATGATCACGAGATGTAATACAATAGAATTGAGACAAGGTGATTCCAAGAGGAACTTAGGCTTCCAATTTATTTGACAAGGTGTATCTCAACAAACAGCCATACACCAACAAATAATCCCCCTAAATCCCACTAAATGGACACAACGAAAACTTTTACACAAGTTTAGCAGTACAATGCCCAACCTCCCACCTTTCCTGGCCTAACTGAGTTGGGAGTTCTGGGGACCAGAGGTTATACTCACTACTGTGCCTTCTGCAGTCTGGTGGTTTGTTTCTTCTATCTTCGGTGTCTTCGGACACTGGTTTTCCTTCAGTGTCGAGAGGCTTGTTGGTTGTTGGATCATGAGAGCAGAACACACACACACACTGGGTCAGAACCCCCTTCTTATAGCCAGATATCCAGTCCACCTCTCGTGCTGAAATCGATCCTTCCCATTGGTGGGCTTTGTGATTTTGAAAAATGCAGTAGTTTTAGATTATTGCGCGGGTCTTTTTCCACTGATGTTAACCTACTCAAGGTTTGAGTAGGTGTTGATTGCGTTGGCCTCCTGTAGCCATTGTGTAGGCCCTTGGGTTGTTTTGGGTTCCCTAGTTTTCTGAAGGTCTGCATAATTTCCCTCCAATTTAGTTTTCCTAACCTACTCAAGGTTTGAGTAGGTGTTGATTGGGTTGGCCTTCTGTAGCCATTGTGTAGGGCCTTGGTTTGTTTTGGGTTCCCTAGTTTTCTGAAGGTCTGCATAATGTAAACATGGGGAAGACAATAGCCCGATAATGGCGATGAGTCAGTCCCACAATTTTCGAGCAAGTGCTCGCCCATTGGCTTGAAAGCCCCATGCTTCGGGCTGACTCTATCCCACCATTGGCCCTCCGGTGTCCTCCCCCGTCCAATCACTACTCTGCTAAGGTCAAACCGTCTCAGTTTCAATTCATATTGCAGCACAGACAGATCCCACAGCTCTTTTCCTTCTGGGTAAAATGAGGGTTTTTTTTGTCCTCCCCTACATAGGTGACCTTGACCATGGCATTGCCCAGGACAGTGATAAGCTCTTTGGTGTACATTCTCAGTTTCGTGTGGATGGGGCTCAGGGATGGTCTGAGTGCCTTGTTGCACCACAGTCTCGCAAACATCCTTTTACTCATGATGGATTGGCTAGCTCCAGTGTCCAGTTCCATGGCTATAGGTGAGCCATTCAATTTTACATTTAGCATTATAGGTGGACATATCATTGAAAATGTGCGCAGCCGTGTACTTCAGCATCTGCCTCCTCTTTCTGAGGCTTGAAATTGCTTTGATCTACCATGGATGGATCTTCCTCTGCCATGGTTAGCAGGTTTTGCAGAGCTTGCAGCTTGTCTGCAAGCTTTTTGGAGGTGCCCCATTGTTCCACAGCTCTTGCAAACATACCCTTTGAAGCAGCATGAATAGGCTGAATGGAAGCCTCCACAATGCCAACAAGGTGTGAATTGCCTTGCATTCATCCTTTGTTGGGGACTCTGAGTCATCTGGGTCACCTGAGGCCTGCTGGCAGTTGCAGACTCGTGGTTTCTGCCCTGTACATTTCTGCTCGCAAACACAGTTCCAGTTAATTTATGAACACTGCTAGCACTTGTGCGCTGAGAGATTTGTTTGGTGTTATCACTGGTGGACATAAACGCCTGTGCTATCGCAATGGCCTTACTGAGGGTCAGTGTCTCTACAGTCAAAAGTTTTCATAGGGTGGTCTCATGGCCAATGCCCAGTACAAAAAAGACTCTGAGCATCTGTTCCAGGAAACCATCAAACTCACATTGTCCTGCAAGTCGCCTTAGCTCGGCAACGTAGCTCGCCACTTCCTGACCTTCAGATCGCTAGTACGTGTAGAACCGATACCTCGCCATCGGCATGCTCTCACTCGGGTTAAGATGCTCCCGAACCAGTGTACACAGCTCCTCATACGATTTATCTGTGGGTTTCACCGGAGCCAGAAGATTCTTCATGAGGCTGTAGGTCGGTGCCCCGCAGACCGTGAGGAGGACCGCTCTCCTTTTTGCAGCACTTCCTTCTCCGTCCAGCTCATTGGCTACAAAGTACTGGTCTAGCCATTCGACATAGGCTTCCCAGTCCTCACCCTCCGAGAACTTCTCCAGGATGCCCACAGTTTGCTGCATCTTTGCGTTGGATTCGTATTCTCGTCACCACTTATTGTGTTCCTAACACAGATGAGACTGCACACAGGGAGGTTAAAGTAACAGTGACCTCAGTCTTTAATAAGACACTCCAGAGTGAGGAACAGGCCTTTGGGGCCAGCTTATATACAGTGCTCCCGAGGGATGCGCTCCCTGGTGGCGGAACATGGGAGTGCATCCTTTACAGATACACAACAATCTCAGAGGGGAGTATTGTCATGTATGTACTTTTGGGATCACTAGCCACTAGGTGGCATCACTGTTGGAGGCCATTGGGCTGCTCGCATTGGTGTGCAGCCCAAGCATAAAAGGCCAGCCATTTTGTTTCTTAGTCACTTTGGGCCTTAATAAAGCAGAGCCAAGGGTATACCTCTTGGAGTTAAACAGTACTCAGTCTAACAGTTATTGCATACACAACAAACTGTCCCACTGATATGAAGTGAAGAAAAGTTTTCAATTTTATCTTTAAAGTGACTCATTACTGTTGCTTGACAATAGATACTTAATAATCCACTTGTTCAGACAGCTTAATATGGAAGTGCTGTGGTACCTGCAGGTTCTGGCACAGTCACACTGCTACACTGACAAGCTTGTTGAAACAGATCATGTTGTTTGATAGTAAGTCTTGGAATGGTCCTCAACAAGAATGATCACGATTCATTACTGGAGAACGTAGTGCCGGTGAACTCGAGCTGGCTACACAGTTACCAGCAGTTCCAAATCCGGGCTTTGGCCATCAGTAGAAAGACTGTATTCCTCACAGTTCACTAAAGGAACACTTGGCCACCGCTACCAGTTTGTTTAAAGGTTTATTATTTAGCAAATTCCACAGTTAGAATGTCTACAACACATTGGAAGAAGCTGAGCTTCAAATTTCTTCCAGATGTTTAGGTGCTACGTGATACTTCAACAATAACCTGGGCAGCCTCCTGTCTGAAGAACGTCTTGTGCTGTTCTGCCCGAGTATTAGTATCTGTCACAGTCTCGGTAAAACTGTCATTAAATCATGAAATCAAGCTCTGTTTACATGGGGAGCAATGTGTTTTCATTTAATTAGAAAAATATTTAAGGTACCTTCTGAAGATCATCACCTGATACAATGTGTTTCCTCGGAGTTGTATTTTCTCGACCAGCTTGTCCTGAATTACTGCCTTCCCTAATCAAAGTTTCAAATTGTTTTGAAAAACTTTTTAAGGAATTATTTTTGATGACATGTCAACAGAATTAAATATTATTGATAAATCAGCACCAGCATGTGGTAGATAAGGACAGGCATCTGGCTAACCAGATTAAGAATTCTTCAGGAACTGGACCAAACTTGGCAACTGAAGGAAAGGGAGACATAGACCCAAACTTCCATGGGTTGAGATCCCAGTGGGCAAACTAGGATCATGCCTGCTGATGTCCTCCAACACTGACCCTGCTTGAGTTTGCAGGGTCTGAGGGAAGGTACCTAGAACAAGCAGTTGCCCCATGCACCTGGAAACAACCTCCCAACTCCACACGGGATCAGGAGATGTGACCATGCCCGTTACTCGACAAACATCTATCAATCTCAGTTTTGAAATTTTCAATTGATCCTCAGCATCAAAAGCTTTTTGGGGGGGAGAGTTCCAGATTCCCACTGCCCTTTGTGTGAAGAAGTGCTTCCTCACCTCTCCCCTGAATGGCCTGGCTCTAATTGTAAGGTGCTGCCCCTTGTTCTGGACTCCCCCCACCAGAGGAAATAGCTTCTCTCGATCCACCCGATCGAATCCTTTAATCATCTTAAACACCTCGATCAGATCGCCCCTTAATCTTCTACACTCGAGGGAACACAAGCCCAGTCTGTGCAACCTGCCCTCGTAATTTAACCCTTTTATCCCCAGTACCATTTTGATGAACCTGCGCTGCTCCCCCTCCGAGGCCGATATACCCTCTCTGAGGGGCGGGGCCCAGAACTGAACACAGCTGCTCCAGGTGCAGTCTAACATAAATAAGGAAATGGCAGGCTTGTTGAATAATTACTTTGTGTGAGTCTTCACTGTGGAGGAAGAGGATAATATACCCGACATTCCAGGGAAACTAATAATGGATCGAGGACTGGAACTCGCTAAAGTTAAAGTAAAGAAGAAAATGGTATAAAAAAACGATTATATTAAAGACTGACAAGTCCCCAGGACCTGATGGTTTCTACCCCAGGGTTTTATAGGAAGTGGGTGAGGAAATTGCTGATGCTTTAGCCTTAATCCCCCCATAGTACTCTTGATTCAGGTATTGTTCCTTTAGATTTCAAGTTGCAAATTTAATTATTTAAAAAAAAGATGAGAGAAAAACCAGGAAATTATAGACCTGTTAGTCTAACATCTGTTGTGGGAAAGTTATTGGAACCTATAATTAAGGAAATTAAGGAAGTGGTGGACAGGGTTGATGAGCGTAATGCGGTTAATATTGTGTATATGGATTTTCAAATGACGATTGATAAGGTACCACATAATAGACTTGTTAGGAAAATTGAAGCCTGTGGGATTAAAGAGACAGAGACAGTGTGGATACAAAATTAGTTAAGGGACAGAAAACAGAGAGTAGCAGTGAACAGTTGTTTTTCAGACTGGAGGGATTTTACAGTGTTGTCCCCCAGGGGTGAGCTCCAGGTGGACAGAGGAAACGTTTCAAGGACACTTTCAAAGCCTCCTTGATAAAGTGCAACATCCCCGCCGACACCTGGGAATCCCTGGCCACAGACCGCCCGAAGTGGAGGAAGAGCATCTGGGAGGGCGCTGAGCACCTCGAGTCTCGATGCCGAGAGCATGCAGAAAACAAGCGCAGGCAGCGGAAGGTGCGCACGGCAAACCAGACTCCCCACCCACCCTTTCCTCCAGTGACTGTCTGTCCCATCTGTGACAGAGACTGTAATTCCTGTTTTGGACTGTACAGTCACCTGAGAACTCACGTTTAGAGTGGAAGCAAGTCTTCCTTGATTTCGCGGGACTGCCTATAATAATGATGATGATGATATTAGAACCACTGCTCTTTTTGATATATATTAATGACCTGGACTTAGGCATACAGGGCAGAATTTCAAAGTTTGTAGATGATGCAAATCTTGGAAATGTAGTAAACAGTGATAAGGATAGTAGCAGACTCCAGGGAAACATAGACAGACTGGTGAAATGGGCCAACACATACCAGATGAAATTTAATGCAGAGAAGTGTAAAGTGATGCATTTTGGAAGGACAAATGAGGAGAGGTAATATAAACGAAATGGTGCAATTTTAAAAGGGGTGCAGGAACAGAGAGACCTGGGGGTATACGTACACAAATCTTTGAAAGTGACAGGACAAGTTGATAAAGCTGTTAAAAAGGCATAAGGGATCCTTGGCTTTATAAATAGAGGAATGGAACACAAAAGCAAGGAAGTTGTGGTGAACCTTTATAAACCACTGGTTAAGCCACAGCTAGATTATTGTGTCCAGTTCTGGGCACCACACATTAGGAAGGATGTCAAGGCCTTGGCGAGGGTGCAGAGGAGATTTATTAGAATGGTACCAAGGCTAAGGGTTCAGTTATGTGGAGAGATTACAGAAGCTGGAATTATATGATCTGGAATGCAATGCCAGAAAGGATGGTGGAAGCAGATTCAATCGTAACATTCAAAAGGAAAATGAATAAATACTTGAAGAGGAGAAATTTGTAAGTCTATGGGGAAAGAGCGGAGGGAGTGGGACTAATTAGATAGATCTTTCAAAGAACGATGGACCGAATGGCCTCCTTCTGTGTTCTATGATTCTATGACTCGCCCTTTACAAATTCTTGCTGGCTCACTCTGATCAGTTCATATTTATCCAAGTGCTCAGTCACTCTATCCCGAATAAATTCTGGTGACTTCCTCACAACAAATGTTAGCTACCACTCCACAGTTCCACTGACAATGGGACTGAAAATGAAGAAAGCAGGAACTGGTGGGAATATTTTGCAAGGGATTCGTGATTGATTGAGTGATGGAACCCAGAGGCTGGTGGTACAGGGATTGTCATTAGCCTGGGAGAATGTTACCAGCGGGGTCCCACAGGGCTCTGTTTTTATACATCTTTTGTTAAATAAATGATCTGGAGCTAGGTATCACAAGTGCAGTGACTAAATGTGCAGATGATACAAAGCTAATGAAGGTGGTAGGCTGCAAAGCTGAACAGGATAAGTTACAGAAGGATTTGAATATACTCGGGAATTGGGCAGACAGGCAGCAGATGAAATTCAATGCCGAGCAAAGTGCATCACATGGGGACAAAGGAAAGGTCTATTACTCAAATGGAAACTAGATGATGTGCATGGAAAATGAAAGAGATCTGGGGTCCTGATTGACAATAATTTGAAGTGATCGTTACAATGCTCGGTGGCCGTGAGTGAAGCCAATCAGATGTTCATAGAATCATAGAAACTTACAGCACAGGAGGCCATTCAGCCCATCTTGCCTGTGCCGGCTCTTTGAAGGAGCAGTGGTGCTCAGTTCCATACTCCCGCTTTATGTCAGTAACCCTGTCAGTTCCTCATCCTCCAGTACCTGTCCAACTCCCTTTGACAATTATCGATGGAACCAGCTCCCACCAGCTTCTCAGGAGCGTTCCAGATCCTGACAAGTCTCTCTGAGTGAAGAAAGTTCTCCTCATCTCCCCTCGAGATCTTTAACCCATGATTTTAAATTTATGACCTTTGGTTATTGACCCACACACCAGAGGGAATAATTTTTCCATATCTACTCTATCAAAACCTCTCATCATCTTAAATACCTCTATTAGGTCACCTTTTAACCTTCTCTGTTCCAAGGGGAATTGTCCTAAATTTTCTAACCTCTCCTCATAACTCAAGTCCCTCATCCCTGGTAACATCCTGGTTAACCTCCTCTGTACCCTTGCCTGAAGTGCGTGCCCAGAATTATTCCCAATACTCCTGCTGAGGCACAACCAGTGATTTATAAAGTTCTAGCATGATCTCTTTGCTGTTATATTCTATTCCTCTGTTCATAAGTCCAAGTAACACATATGCTTTTTTTTAAGAAACAAAAGATGATTCTAGATGAGGTGTAAATGGAGATGGCAGAATCATCAACAGCTGCCGTGGGAAAGAGAAAAAAAGCAGAAAAAAAACCAGGGCATAGGTTCTTCCGATCTTCCGATGCCCTCTGCCACTTTAACAGTTTCCAGTTCTTGGCCCCAAATGTATCATTTTCACCATGGACGTCCAATCCCTCTACACTTCCATCCCCCACCAGGTTGGTCTGAAGGCACTCCATTTCTTCCTCGAGCAGAGGCCCAACCAGTCCCCATCTACCACCATCCTCCTCTGCCTGTTCTCACATTGAACAACTTCTCCTTTAACTCCACTCACTTCCTCCAAATTAAAGGTGTTGCTATGGGAACCCTCATTGGGTCCTAGCTATGCCTGCCTTTTCATGGGATACGTGGAACATTCTTTGTTCCAGTTCTACTCAGGTCCCCTCCGTCATCTCTTTTTCCAGTGCATTGATGACTGTATCAGTGCCATTTCTTGCTCTCGCCCTGAACTAGAAAATGTCATTCACTTTGCTTCCAATTTCTATCCTTCCCTCACCTTCACACAGTCCATCTCCGATCTTTCCCTTCCCTTTCTCCACTTCTCTGTCTCCATTGCTGGGGATAGGCTATTGACAAACTGTTATGTATTGATGCTTGGGGTCACTAGACACCAGGAGGCGCCACTGTCGGAGATCATCAGGCTGTACGCGCGTGTGCACGGGCCCTGGTATATAAGAGCGAGTATCATGTCATGTGCACACTTAGGGCACGAAAAAAGTTGAACCAAGTTTGCACCTGAGTGAGCTTACAGTAACAAGTCTTTCGAGTCATTATATACATTACATTTGGCGACGAGGTAACTTAAGAACCTTCGCATGCACAATGGGCACCATTGGAATTCTGGAGAGATTCGTGGATGGTGAAGATTGGACGGATTTTACCGACCAACTGAATCAGTATTTTGTGGCCAACAAAATTGAGGAAGCTGGTGACGCAGTTAGGCACAGGGCAGTTTTCCTCACTGTTTGCGGTCCAAAAATTTATGGCCTCAAAAAGAATCTTCTCTCGCCTGCACGTCCAATGGATAAAGAGTATGGGGATTTGTGCGCTCTGGTGCATGAACATCTCAAGCCAAATGAGGGGATCATCATCTCACGCTATCACTTCTACACACTGAGGACCAGGATGTGTTGGGATTCATCGCTGACCTAAGACATCTGGCTGAGCCATGTAAGTTCGGAAATGTGTTGGAAGACATGCTGCGAGATTTCCTCATGATAGGCATCAACCATGATGTGATCCTTTGGAAATTATTGGCTGCAGAAATGCTGGATTTGAGCAAGGCCATCGCGACTGCCCAGGCATGCATGATGACTGATGATAATTTAAGGCAGATATAATTGAAGAGTCAGAGCTCCACGGCAAGTACTGTAAACAAGATTGTGTCATCGTCTAGCAGAGCTGCTTATGGCAGGACCTACTCGACTGCTTATGTGAAACCTATAGCTGCTCAAAGTCCGCCAACTGATACGAAGCCGATTTCACCCTGTTGGCGTTGTGGGGGCAATCATCAGCATCATCAGTGTCGGTTTAAACAGTACATCTGTAAAGGCTGTTCGAAAGTGGGGCATCTTCAGCGAATGTGCCCACAACTGAGCAAGCGTGCTGCTGCTCATCACATTGAAGTTGATGACCAGTCCAGTGCTGGCCCAGATATGCAACCCAAGATACCCGAGGAGGAAGTGTCCGGCCTGTATTTGTTCCTGACAAAGAGCCAACCGATAATGGTTAATGTGAAGCTGAATTGTGTGCCTGTATCAATGGAGCTGGACATGGGTGCGAGTCAGTTGATAATGAGCCAAAGGACAATCGACAAGCTGTGGGACACTGAGGTTGTGAAGCCTAAGCTGAGTCCAGTCAATGCCAAGTTGCATACTTACACTAAGGAACCCATACTGGTGATTGGCAATGCAGTAGTCAAGTTGTCATATAATGGTGTGGTTCATGATCTACTGTTATGGATCATCCCAGGTAATGGTCCAATGCTGTGTTGTCCTCGGTGGATGGCACTTCGTGTGCTCAAGTGCTGAAGACGTTTCCTTCTTTGTTTGAACCAGGCATTGGCAATTTTACTGGAGCCAAGGTGCAGATTCACTTGGATTCTGATGCAAGACCTGATAATCATAAAGCTCGGTCTGTTCCGTACATGATGAGGGAGAAGGTAAAATTGAGCTTGATCGACTCCAACGTGAAGGGGTCATAACACCGGTCGAATTTAATGAATGGACCAGTCCTATCGTTCCTGTGTTAAAGAGTGATGGCACTGTCAGGATCTGTGGGGACTACAAGGTTATGATTAACCGATTTTCAAAACAGGATCAGTATCCACTACCGAAGGTTGATAACCTGTTCGCCATGCTAGCTGGTGGAAAATCGTTCACTAAACTGGATCTGATGTTGGCCTATATGACACAGGAGCTTGTCAACACTTTGAAGAAACTCACCTGCATCAACACCCATAAAGGACTGCTTGTCGACAACAGGTGTCCTTTTGGAATCCGTTCAGCTGCAGCCATATTTCAGAGGAACATGGAGAGTCTACGGAAGTCCGTTCCTAGAACTGTCATGTTTCAAGATGACATTCTGGTCACAGGTCGCGACACTGCTGAACATCTGAACAGTCTTGAAGAAGTCCTACATTGTCTGGACAAAGTGAGACTGAGGCTGAAACGTTCGAAGTGTGTCTTCATGGCACCTGAAGTTGAATTCCTGGGGAGGAAGATTGCTGCTGATGGCATCAGGCCTACTGATTCAAAAACCAAGGCCATCAAAAATGCACCCAAACATCAGAATGTGATGGAGCTGCGTTCATTCCTTGGGCTACTCAACTACTTCAATAATTTCTTACCCAGATTGAGCACTTTATTAGTCACTGCATATGCTGATAGGTCCAAGTCAGCATGGATTTATGAAAGTGAAATCATGCTTGACAAATCTTCTGGAATTTTTTGAGGATGTTTCCAGTAGAGTGGACAAGGGAGAACCAGTTGATGTGGTGTATTTGGACTTTCAGAAGGCTTTCGACAAGGTCCCACACAAGAGATTAATGTGCAAAGTTAAAGCACATGGGATTGGGGGTAGTGTGCTGACGTGGATTGAGAACTGGTTGGCAGACAGGAAGCAAAGAGTAGGAGTAAAATGGGTACTTTTCAGAATGGCAGGCAGTGATTAGTGGGTTACCGCAAGGTTCTGTGCTGGGGCCCCAGCTGTTTATTGTACAGTAATGATTTAGACGAGGGATTAAATGTAGTATCTCCAAATTTGCGGATGACACTAAGTTGGGTGGCAGTGTGAGCTGCGAGGAGGATGCTATGAGGCTGCAGAATGACTTGGATAGGTTAGGTGAGTGGGCAAATGCATGGCAGGTGAAGTATAATGTGGATAAATGTGAGGTTATCCACTTTGGTGGTAAAAACAGAGAGACAGACTATTATCTGAATGGCGGCAGATTAGGAAAAGGGGAGGTGCAACAAGACCTGGGTGTCATGGTACATCAGTCATTGAAGGTTGGCATGCAGGTACAGCAGGCGGTTAAGAAAGCAAATGGCATGTTGGCCTTCATAGCAAGCGGATTTGAGTACAGGGGCAGGGAGGTGTTACTACAGTTGAACAGGACCTTGGTGAGGCCACACCTGGAGTATTGTGTACAGTTTTGGTCTCCTAACCTGAGGAAGGACATTCTTGCTATTGAGGGAGTGCAGCAAAGGTTCACCAGTGCGATTCCCGGGATGGTGGGACTGACATATCAAGAAAGACTGGATCAACTGGGCTTGTATTCACTGGAGTTCAGAAGAATGAGAGGGGATCTCATAGAAACGTTTAAAATTCTGACGGGTTTAGACAGGTTAGATGCAGGAAGAATGTTCCCAATGTTGGGGAAGTCCAGAACCAGGGATCACAGTCTAAGGATAAGGGGTAAGCCATTTAGGACTGAGTTGAGGAGAAACTTCTTCACCCAGAGAGTGGTGAACCTGTGGAATTCTCTACCACAGAAAGTTGTTGAGGCCAATTCACTAAATATATTCAAAAAGGAGTTAGATGTAGTCCTTACTACTATGGGGGATCAAGGGGTATGGCAAGAAAGCAGGAATTGGGTACTGAAGTTGCATGTTCAGCCATGAACTCATTGAATGGCGGTGCAGGCTCGAAGGGTCGAATGGCCTATTCCTGCACCTATTTTTTTTTTTAAAACGCGACAACTGGGTCTGGGGTGTATCTTAAGATAGAGCTTTTGAAAAAGCCAAGAATCTGCTCTGTTCAAACAAGCTGCTTGTTCATTATGATCCGTGTAAGCATCTTATATTGGCCTCTGATGCTTCATCATATGGAGTTAGCTGTGCACTCCAACAAGCAAATGAGTCGGGTAAGCTACAATCTGTTGCGTATGCCTCGAAAAGTTTGTCAAAGGCGGAAAGAGCTTACAGCATGGTAGAAAAAGAAGCTTTGGCCTGAGTGTTTGGGGTCAAAATGATGCATCAGTACCTGTTTGGTCTTTGTTTTGAACTCAAAACGGATCACAAGCCACTCATTTCATTGTTTTCGGAAAACAAAGGTATTAATACCAATGCATCATATGGTATCCAGAGGTGGGCGTTGACATTGTCTGCCTATGATTCGGTTATTCGTCATAGACCTGGCACTGAGAATTGTGCCGATGCACTGAGTCGTCTGCCATTGCCCACCCCTGAAGTGGAGACGCCTCAACCTGCAGATCTACTGTTAGTAATGGATGCTTTTGAGAGTGAAGGAACTCCTGTCACCACTCAACAAGTGAGGATCTGGACCAGCTATGATCCTATCTTATCAGTTGTGAAACGTTGTGTCCTCAGTGGTGATTAGTCTGCAATACCTATGGAAAAGTGTGATGAGACCAAACCTTACAACCGTCACAAAGATGAACTATCCATTCAGTCAGATTGTCTACTGTGGGGCAATCGTGCTGTTATGCCTAAGAAAGGCAGAGAAAAATTTGTACATGAACTACATAGCACTCATCCTGGTATCGTCATGATGAAAGCCATTGCCAGGGATCATGTTTGGTGACCTGGAATTGACTCTGATCTGGAATCATGCGTGCATCAGTGCTATACTTGCATGCAGCTAAGTAAAGTACCAGCGGAATCTCCACTGAGTCTTTGGTCATGGCCATCCAAACCATGGTCGAGGATACACATCGACTTTGTGGGCCCTTTCCTGGGAAAGATGTTTTTTGTTGTGGTGGATGCATATTGAAAGTGGATAGAGTGTATTATTATGTCATCCAGTACATCCACAGCTACTATTGAGAGCCTTCGTGTCATGTTTGCTACTCATGGTTTACCTGACATTGTTGTGAGCAATAACGGATCTTGCTTCACAAGTCTTGAGTTTCATGAGTTCATGAAACTCAATGGCATCAGACATGTAAGGTCTGCTCCATTTAAACCTGCATCTAATGGTCAAGCAGAGCGTGCGGTTCAAACGATCAAGCAAAGCATGAAACGTGTGACTCAGGGTTCACTGCAGACTCGTTTGTCATGTATATTGCTTGGTTACAGGACAAGACTTCACATGCTTACTGGGGTCTCCCCTGCTGAACTACTGATGAAGAGAAGTCTCAAGACCAAGCTTTATCTTGTCCATCCTGATTTGAATGATCATGTTGAAAACAGATGTCAAAATCAGCAATGGTATCATGAGTGTGCTGCTGTGTCACGTGACATCTCTGTCAATGATCCAGTTTATGTACTGAATTATGGTCAAGGTCCAAAGTGGATCGCCGGTACTGTTACGGCCAAGGAAGGTAACAGAGTGTTTATTGTCGTGCTCAAAAATGGGCAAATGTGCAGGAAACATGTTGATCAGATAAAACTGCGGCACACGGATGAACTGGAACCGGTTGAGCAAGTTGCAGTCAGTGACCAACCAACCAATGTTCATTCATCAGAAGGCTCTGCTGTCATTACTGAATCTGGACTTTCAGTCTCTGCTAGGGTCATTACCACTCCCATCAGATTGGTTACTCAGCCTCCAGTCATAACTGACTCAGAATGCTCGCCCAGAACTGGAGTTGAACTGAGACGATTAACTTGTGAGTGAAAAGCCCCAGACCGTCTTAATTTGATTAGACTGATACTAAGATCTTGAAGGGGGACACCAGGTGGCGCCACTGTCGGAGGTCATCGGGCTGTACGCGCGTGTGCGCAGGCCTGATATATAAGAATGAGTACCATGTCATGTGCGCACTTTGGGCGCGAATAAAGTTGAACCAGCTTTGCACCTGAGTGAGCTTACAGTAACTAGTCTTTCGAGTCATTATATACATTACACCCAGCGACTCTCACAGCTTCCTGGACTACATTTCCTCTCACGCCGCTTCCTGTAAGGACTAGGTCTATTTTCACAGTTTGTCCGTTTCCATCGTATCTATTCTGACGGCTCCACCTTCCATACTATTGCTTCCGATATGTCTTCCTTTTTCCTCAATCAAGGATTCCCCTCCGCCGTGGTTAACGTGGCCCTCGACCACGTCAGTTCTAATTCCCGCACTTCTGCTCTCACCCTTCCCCTCCCTCTCAGAACCATGACAGGGTTCCCCTTGTCCTCACCTTTCACCCTACCAGCCGCCACGTTCAACGGACTATTCTCCGCCATTTCCGCCACCTCCACTGTGATCCCACCACCAATCATATCTTCCCCTCCCCTCCCCTCTCAGCATTCTGAAGGGATCGCTCCCTCAGCGACACCCTGGTCCACTCCTCAATCAACCCCAGCATCCCCTCCCCTTCCCTTCCCATGGCACCTTCCCGTGCAAGCGCAGGAGATGCAGCACCTGCCCTTTTACCTCCTCCATTCCCATTGTCCAGGGCCCCAAATACTCCTTCCAGGCAAAACAGTGATTTACTTGTACTTCTTTCAATTTAGTATACTCTATTCGCTGCTCATGATGTGGTCTCCCCCATGTTGGGAGACCAAATGCAGATTGCATAACATAAGAAGATAAGAATTAGGAGCAGGAGTTGGCCATTCGGCCTCTTGAGCCTGCTCTGCCATTCAATGAGATCATGGCTGATCTTCTACCTCAATTTCACTTTCCTGCACTATCCCAATATCCCTTGATTCCATTAATATCCAAAAATCTATCGATCTCTGTCTTGAATATACTCAAAGACTGAACTTTCACAGCCCTCTGGGGTAGAGAATTACAAAGATTCACCACCCTCTGAGTGAAGAGGTTTCTTCTCATCTCAATCCTAAAAGGCCGACCCCTTATTCTGAGACTGTGACCCCTGATTCTAGATGCCTCAGCCATGAGAAACATCCTCCCTGCATCTACCCTGTCAAGCCCTGTAAGAATTTTGTATGTTTCAATGAGATCACCTCTCATTCTTCTAAACTCTAGAGAACATAGGCCAACTCTACTCAACCTCGCCTCATAGGACAATCCCCCCATCCCAGGAATCAGTCTGGTGAACCTTCGTTACACTCCCTCTATGGCAAGTATATCCATCCTTAGGTAAGGAGACCAAAACTGTACACAATACTTCAGGTGTGGTCTCACCAGGGCCTTATGTAATTGCAGTAAAACACCTTTACACTTGTTCTCAAATCCTCTTGTAATAAAGGCCAACATACCATTTGCTTTCTTAATTGCTTGCTGTACCTGCATGTTAACTTTCAGTGATTCGTGTACAAGGACTCCCAGGTCCTTCTGAACACCAACATTTCCCAATCTCTCACCATTTAAAAATACTCTTCTTTTCTATTTTTCCTATCAAAGTGGGTAACTTCACACTCCTTCACACTATGGGCCCAAGTTTCGGGCCGCGCCTAAAACAGCGCAGCCCGGACCTGGACGTCCGTTTTTCGTGCCACAAAGTGCGCCTAAAAAAAACTCACCTATTCTCCGGCTCCCTGCAGGTCCTCTGGAGCTGGGCGTGGTGCTGCATGAGCTGTGGGGGGCGGAACCAGGTCCCTGCGCTGAAAACAGTGCCGGGACCTCTGCACATGCGCGCTACAGAGGGCGCGCATGTGCAGTAGCTCTAGGCGTCCAAAACTGCGGGAGGGGCCCAAAGCACGCAGCCCCTAGCCCTGGCCGAATGGTCTCACTGGGGCTGCGTGGATAAGGCTCACCTCCCACGCCCAGCTCCTGCTTCCTCCCGACCGGACCCAACCCGACCACTGCTCTACCCCCCTCCCCCCCGGCAACTCGACCTCTGCTTCCCCCCGCCCCCCCCGCCCCCGGCAACCCGACCCCCACGCCCCCCCGGACCTCCGCGACTCTCTCTTTCCCCCCCCCCCGACCTCCGCGACTCTCCCACCCCGACCTCCGCGACTCCCCCCCGGACCTTCGCGACTTTCTCTCCCCCCCCTCCATCCACCCGACCTCCGCGACTCTTCCCCCCCCCCGAAGACCCGACACCACCTACCTGTAAATCCAGCCCGAAGTCTTGGGCCCGGCCGTTCAGCCTCCTTCTCTCCCTCCCTCCTTCCCTCCCTCCCTCCTCTCTACTTCCCTCCCTCCTTCCTCTCTCCTTCCCTCCCTCCTTCCCTCCCTCCTTCCTCTCTCCTTCCCTCCCTCCTCCCCTCCCTCCTCTCTCATTCCCTCCCTCCCTCCCTCCTCTCGCCTTCTCTCCCTCTCTCCCTCCCTCCCCCCCTCTCTCCTTCCCTCCTTCCATCCTCTATTCTTCCCTCCCTCCATCCTCTCTCCCTTCTCCCCCTCTCCATCCATTTCCCCTCTCCCCTTCCCCCTCTCCCCCCTTCCCCCTCTCCCCCTTCCCCCCCTTCTCCTCACCCCTCCTCTCCTCCTCCCACCCCTCACCCCCCCTCCTCCCCCCTCCACCCCCTCTACCCCTCCCCCCTACACCCCCTCCCCTCCTCCTCCCCCCTTCCCCCCCTTCTCCCCCTCCCCCCACCTCCTTCTCCCCCCCACCCCCTTCTCCCCCCCCTCCCACCCCCCTTCTCTCCCTCCCCCTTATCCTCCTCCCATCCCCCTTCTCCCCCTCCCCCTCCCATTCCCCTTCTCCCCCTCCCCCTCCCACCCCCCTTCTCCCCCTCCCCTCGCTGTCAGAAACACAGACACTGACAGACAGAGAGTGAGAGACACACACACAGACAGACAGAGAGATAGAGACACTGACAGAGACACACTGGGGGGGGGGGGGCCATCCCAGCACGCTGTTGGAGGACTCCCGGTCCTGCAGACAGTAAGTAGAAAATGTTTTATTTATTGATTTTTTTATTTTTTTTTATTTTTTATTAATTTTTTTTGATTGATTTATTGGTTGATTTATTGATGTATTTATCATTTATTATTGATGATGGCTTTTTTTTGTAAAACTGAAGTGTTTAATGTTTGTAAACTTCTCTTTAAACCGCCCCCCCCCCCCACCCCACCCATTCCCTATGCCGAATTTGTAACCTACGCCTGATTTTCTAAAGTGTAGACAAGGTTTTTTCGAACGTACAAAAATCTTCACTTACTCCATTCTAAGTTAGTTTGGAGTAAGTTTTCACTGCCTAAACTTTGAAAACAGGCGTAAGTGGCCGGACAGGCCCCCTTTTGAAAAAAAAATTCTGTTCCAAAGTGAAACTGTTCTAACTGACTAGAACTGGAGCAAACTAAATGCCGAGAATTCAAATTTCTAAGATACTCCATTCTAAACCAGTTGCTCCAAAAAAACAGGAGCAACTCAGGCCGAAACTTGGCCCCTATATTCCATTTGCCATGTTCTTGTCCACTCACTTAGCCTAACTATGTCCCCTTGAAGCCTCTTTGTATCCTCCTCACAACTTACATTCCCACCTAGCTTTGTATGATCATCAAACTTAGATATATTACATTTGGTTCCCTCATCCAAATCATTGATATATATAAATTGTGAATAGCTGGGGCCCAAGCACCGATCCTTGCGGCACCCCACTAGTTACAGCCTGCCAACCCGAAAATGACCCGTTTATTCCTACTCTCTGTTTTCTGTCCATTAACCAATCCTCAATCCATGCTAGTATATTACCCCCAATCCCATGAGATCCAATTTTGTTCAATAACCTCTTGTGTGGTACCTTATCGAATGTCTTCTGAAAATCCAAATACACCACATCCACTGGATCCTCTTATCTATTCTGTTAGTTGCTACCTCAAAAAATTGTAACAGATTTGTCAAACATAATTTCCCGTTCATAAATCCATGTTGACTCTGCTCAATCCTATCATTATTTTCTAAATGCCCTGTTACCATGTCCTTAATAATAGATTCTTGCATTTTCCTTACTACTGATGTCAAGCTAAGTGGTCTGTAGTTCCCTGTTTGCTCTCTCCCTCCTTTCTTAAATAGCGGGGTTACATTAGTTATTTTGCAATCTGCGAGAACCATTCTAGAATCTATGGAATTTTGGAAGATGACAACCAATGCATCCAGTACCTCTACAGCCATCTCATTCAATACCCTAGGATATAGGCCATCAGATCCAGGGGATTTATTGGCTGTCAGTTCCTTTAATTCCTCCAGCACTATTTTTTTACTAATACTAATTACTTTCAGTTCCTCATTCTCGTTAGGCTCTTGGTCCTTCATTATTTCCGGGAGGTTTTTCGTGTCTTTTTCTGTGAAGACAGACACAAAGTATTTGTTTAATTTCTCTGCCATTTCCTGATTCCCCATTATAATTTTTCCTGCCTCAGCCTGTAGGAGACCCACATACTCTTTTCCTTTTTACATAGCTTTTCAGATCAACCATGATCTTATTAAATGACGGAGCAGGCTCGAGGGGCCAAATAGCCTACTCCTGCTCCTATTTCTTATGTACTTATACCTATAGAAGCTTTTTGTTATGTCTCAAATAAAGCAATGTGACTGAGTACTACAGACTTGAGTAAGTGTGACCTTAGTCTCTTTATTCTGACTCCAGAGTGCTGGCACAGCATGGGAGGCCTGCTTATATGCAGTGCTCCCAAGGGATGCTGGGATCCCTTGGGACTCCAACAGATGCGCCCTCTGGTGGTGGTAGAATGCTGTTTACAAGGTGTTGCATACATAACATCACTGCCTGCGCCCCCCCCCCCAAGGTCAATAGTGCACTTATTTACAGGGTGAGACTAGCTGGGTCATTCCGCTCCCTAGTCGATCGTCTCGGTACAAACACGGGTGCAGGTGAGTTGGTTAGGCCTTCGCTGGGCTGCTGTGCAGCTGGCCTTGCTGGACTGCTGGGGATGATGAGTTCAGCTTCGTGGTCAGCCGTGATGTCGGTTGTACTTGTGTGTGTATCGGAGGGTCGAAGTTGGTGGAGTCCTCTTCAGATTGCTCGTGGCTATCTGTGAATCGCAGTTTGGTTTGGTCCAAATGCTTTCTGCAAGTTAGTCCATTTGCAAGTTAGTCCATTTGCAAGTTTGACCTACTCCCTTCTTTGGCTACGACATTGCCAGAAAGCCAGTTGGGACCATGTCCATAGTTGAGTACAAATACAATATCGCGTGACAAATTTGCGCGATCATGGTACATGCTTTGTTGATGCCGCCTGCCCTCAACATGATCATAGAGATCAGGGTGGACTAGAGAGAGCCTTGTTTTGAGTCTCCTTTTCATGAGAAGTTCGGCAGGGGGAACCCCGGTGAGCGAGTGGGGTCTTGTGCAGTAGCTGAGCAGGACTCGGGACTGGTGGGTCTGCAGGGAGCCTCCCGACAAGCGTTTCAAGCTTTGCTTGATGGTTTGGACTGCCCATTCTGCCTGGGCGTTAGACGCAGGCTTGAATGGGGCAGATGTAACGTGCTTGATCCCATTGCGGATCATGAATTCCTTGGATACAGCGTTGGTGAAGCATGGCCCATTATCGCTGACAAGGATATCAGGCAGGCCGTGTGTGGCAAACATGGCTCGTAGGTTTTCGATGGTGGCAGTGGATGTGCTTACAGACATTATTACACACTCAATCCATTTTGAATAAGCATCCACAACCACCAAAAACATTTTGCCTAGAAACGGGCCAGCAAAGTCAACGTGGATCCTAGACCACGGTTTGGAGGCCCATGACCACAAACTTAGTGGTGCCTTCCTGGGTACATTACTCAATTGAGAGCAAGTGTTGCATTGGCGCACGCAGGACTCCAAATCTGAGTCGATGCTGGGCCACCACCCATGGGATCTGGCTACAGCTTTCATCATTACTCTGCCTGGGTGGGTACTGTGTAGGTTGCGTATGAATGTTTCCCTGCCTTTCTTAGGCAAAACCATGCGATTACCCCACAAAAGATATAGAAACATAGAAACATAGAAAATAGGTGCAGGAGTAGGCCATTCGGCCCTTCGAGCCTGCACCACCATTCAATAAGATCATGGCTGATCATTCACCTCAGTACCGCTTTCCTGCTTTCTCCCCGTACTCCTTGATCCCTTTCGCCATAAGGGCCATATCTAGCTCCCTCTTGAATTTATCTAACAAACTGGCATTAGCAACTCTCTGCGGTAGGGAATTCCACAGGTTAACAACTCTCTGAGTGAAGAAGTATCTCCACATCTCGGTCCTAAATGGCTTACCCCTTATCCTTAGACTGTGACCCCTGGTTCTGGACTTCCCCAACATCGGGAACATTCTTCCTGCATCTAACCTGCCTAATCCCGTCAGAATTTTATATGTTTCTGTTAGCGTTAGTGTTTTCTTAGAAGAATCACTCAACACTCAGGGTCGGTTCCAATGCTGAAGCAGCTTTTATTACGCTCAGCGGGAAGGAAAAACTCAGGACCGTATCCAGGTTTCTCTTCACAGAACAAAGGATTACATGCACCTTTATATGTTTCACAACAGTTACAAAACATTTTACTACAGCTACACAGCCCATCACGGCTGGACACAAGCCAATCACAATGATTATAGATTACATATAGGTTATTTTAACCCAATAGAATTCCCCTTATGTCTCAGGAACCATGTGTTCGTCTTTTGTCAGCTTGGGCTGATTGATATAGGTTCTCTCACTAGTTCTTTCTTCTTGGAGAAATAATTGGTTTCTAACCTTGTTTACAGGAGATGGGTTCTCTTATCTCTTTCTTCCTGGGGAATTAATTGGTTTATGGCCTTGAATATGGGAGATGGGTTCTCTCCTCATTATTCTTATCCTGCATCCAAGGCATTCCTATAGTGGGCCTCACAGGGTTATTGCTCGGTCATTGAACATTCAACAGTTCACAGCTTGACTACCTGATTTCCCATCATGCCTGGGCAGCCATTTTATGTGTGGCCACTTTAAACTTATATGCGTTTAGATATATCTAGCAGGTGCCTAATGCCTAGTATTCTGGTATATTCTAAAGGTGCCTACCTCCTACAACAGTTTCTATGAGATCCCCTCTCATTTTTCTAAACTCTAGTGAATACAGGTCCAGTTGATCCAGTCTCTCCTCATATGTCAGTCCTGCCATCCCGGGAATCAGTCTGGTGAACCTTCGCTGCACTCGCTCAATAGCAAGAACGTCCTTTCTCAGATTAGGAAACCAAAACTGAACACAATATTCCAGGTGAGGCCTCACCAAGGCCCTGTACAACTGCAGTAAGACCTCCCTGCTCCTATATTCAAATCCCCTAGCTATGAAGGCCAACATGCCATTTGCCTTCTTCACCGCCTGCTGCACCTGCATGCCAACCATCAATGGCTGATGTACCATGACACCCAGGTCTCGTTGAACCTCCCCTTTTCCTAATCTTCTGCCATTCAGATAATATTCTGCCTTCATGTTTTTGCCACCAAAGTGGATAACCTCACATTTATCCACATTATACTGCATCTGCCATGCATTTGCCCACTCACCTAACCTGTCCAAGTCACCCTGCAGCCTCTTAGCATCCTCCTCACAGCTCACACCGACACCCAGCTTAGTGTCATCTTGGAGGTATTACACTCAATTCCTTCATCTAAATCATTGATGTATATTGTAAATAGCTGTGGTCCCAAGCACTGAGTCCTGCGGCACCCCACTAGTTACTGTCTGCCATTCTGAAAAGAACCCGTTTATCCCGACTCTCTGCTTCCTGTCTGCCAACCAGTTCTCTATTCACGTCAGTACATTACCCCCAATACCATGTGCTTTAATTCTGCACACCAATCTCTTGTGTGGGACCTTGTCAAAAGCCTTTTGAAAGTCCAAATACACCACATCCACTGGTTCTTCCTTGTCCACTCTACTAGTTACATCCTCAAAAAATTCTAGAAGATTTGTCAAGCATGATTTTCCTTTCATAAATCCATGCTGACTTGGACCAATCCTGTCACTGCTTTCCAAATGCGCTGCTATTTCATCTTTAATAATATTTAACAGTCCGCCTGTATGGACATTGCGTCTTGGCGCCGCTGGAATGGCTTGATCCCTCCATGCATCTCCGCTGGGACGCTGGACCAACTCCCATGGAGGACACAGTTTTTGACAAGGGACAGTAAAGAATCCTGGCTGGTCGATGTCCTGATCTGGCGAGCCGTAACGGGTGACTTTTCTTTTTCAAATGCATCCATCACCAAGAGCAAGTCTGCAGGCTGTGCTACTTCCAACCCAGTGGTGGGCAATGGTAGGCGACTGAGAGCATCAGCGCAGTTCTCTGTGCCTGGCCTGTGGTGAATTACATAGTTATATGCAGATAGCGTGAGCACCCATCTTTGGATGCGAGCAGAGGCATTGGTATTGATACCTTTGCTCTCTGAGAATAGTGATATGAGCGGCTTATGGTCAGTTTCTAACTCAAACTTAAGCCCAAACAGATACTGGTGCATTTTTTTCACCCCCTAAACGCATGCCAGAGCTTCTTTTTCAATCATGCTGTAGGCCCTTTTGGCCTTGGACAAACTCCTGGACGCATAAGCGACCGGTTGCAATGTTCCCAATTCATTTACTTGTTGTAACACACACCCGACCCCGTACGAAGACGCATCGCAAGCTATCACTAAACGTTTACATGGGTCATACAGAACAAGCAGCCTCTTTTGATTTCCCCCATACCCAGTCCCTAGCAACACATATAGAGATTCTAGCAAGGTGCTTAACCCGGGTAGGAAATTACTAAAATAATTGAGGAGTCCCAGGAACGACCGCAGCTCCATCACATTCTGTGGTCTCGGCGCATTCTTGATGGCCTCCGTCTTGGCTTCGGTGGGTCTGATGCTGTCTGCCGCGATTCTTCTCCCTAAGAACTCGACCTCTGGCACCAGGAAAACACACTTCGAGTGTTTCAACCTGAGTCCCACACGATCTAGCCGACTTAGAATCTCTTTCAGGTTCTGCAAGTGTTCGATGGTGTCCCGACCTGTGATCAATATTTCGTCCCGGAAAACCACGGTGCGCGGAACCGACTTTAGCAGACTCTCCATGTTCCTTTGAAAAATAGCCGCAACCGATCGAATCCCAAACGGGCATCTACTGTAGATGAACAGACCTTTGTGCGTGTTGATGCAGGTGAGGTCTTTCGAAGATTCCGCCAGCTCCTGCGTCGTGTAGGCCAAGGTCAGTTCCAAATTGGTGAACATCTTCCCTCCTGCCAGCGTCGCAAATAGGTCATCTGCCTTGGGTAGTGGGTACTGGTCCTGCAGCGAAAAACGGTTAATCGTTACTTTATAGCCCCCACACATTCTGACCGTGCCATCGCCCTTGAGAACTGGAACAATCGAACTGGCCCACTCGTTGAACTCAACCGGCGCTGATGCCTTCTCGTTGTAGCCTGTCCAGCTCAATCTCCACTTTCTCTCACATCATGTATGGCACCTCACGTGCCTTGTGGTGGATGGGTCGTGTACCGGGAACCAAGTGGATCTGCACCTTCGCCCCCAGAGAAATTTCCGATGCCTGGCTCAAACAACGACGGGAACTTGCTCAAAACCTGGGCACATGAGGAGTCGTCGACGGACGAAAGCACTCGGATGTCGTCCCAGTTCCAGCTGATTTTTCCCAGCCAGCTTCTGCCGAACAGTGTGTGGCCATCTCCTGGTACAATCCATCTTGGGAGTTTGTGCACTGCTCCAACATAGGAGACTTGCACTGCCAATTACAGGGATCAGCTCTTTAGTGTAAGTTCTCAGCTTGTTATGAATAGGGCTCAGCTTGGGCCTTTGTGCCTTGTTGCACCATAGCCTCTCGAAGGCCTTTTTGCTCATGATAGACTGACTCGCACCTGTGTCCAATTCCATGGATACTGGAATTCCGTTCAGTTCAACTTTTAACATGATCGGTGGACATTTCGTGATGAAGGTGTGTACCCTGTATACTTCTACCTCCTCAGTTCAAGTCTCTAGTTCAGTTTGATCCGCCATGGATCGGTCTTCCTCTGCAATGTGGTGGTTTGCAAGGGTTGCAGCTCGTCTGCACATTTGCTGGAGGTGTCCCATTGTTCCACAGCCTTTGCACGCATAGTGTTTGAAGCGGCAATGATGGGCTCGATGATCACCTCCGCAGCGCCAACAAGGTGTTAATTGCCTCGTATTCACACTTGATGACAGACTCTGAGTCATCTGAGCTCATGCAGCTGCAGGTGTTTACATTCTGCCATATGCATTCCTGCCTGAAAACGACGTTACTTTGTGTACAGTACTTGCCGATTCATCTTTATGCTGCAAAATTTGTTTGGTGTTTTCGTTGGTGGACATAAATGCCTGGGCTATCGTTATGGCTTTGCTCAGATTTGGTGTTTCAACAGTCAATAGTTTGCGAAGGATTACCTCATGGCCAATGCCAAGCACAAAAAAGTCTCTTAGCATTTACTCCAGGAATCCACCAAATTCGCAATGTCCTTAGTTCAGCAACGTAGCTCGCCACTTCCTGGCCTTCAGACCATTGACATGTATAAAATCAATACCTTGCCATCAGAACGCTCACCGGACCAGTGTACACATATGATTTGGTTGTTGGTTTCACCGGAGCAAGAAGATTCTTCATGACTCTGTAGGTTGTTGCCCCGCAGACGGTGAGGAGGATCGCCCTTCGTTTAGCACCGTTTTCATTCCCTTCCAGCTCGTTGGCCACGAAGTATTGGTCGAGTCACTCCATGAAGGTTTCCCAATTGTCACCTTCTGAGAATTTCTCCAGGATACCAACAATTCTTTGCATTTTCGCGAGATGGTTCGTTATCTATTACTCGTCGCCAGTTGTTATGTCTCAAATAAAGCAATGTGACTGAGTACTGTAGACTTGAGTAAGTGTGACCTTAGTCTCTTTATTCTGACTCCAGTGTGCTGGCACAGCATAGGAGGCCTGCTTATAGGCAGTGCTCCCAACGGATGCTGGGATCCCTTGGGACTCCAACAGATGTGCCCTCTGGTGGCGGTAGAATGCTGGTTACAAGGTGTTGGATACATAACACTTTTACAGTCTGCTTTTCTGTCTCTCATTAATTTACTCTCGTATTCTATTTTCCCCTTCTTTATCTTGTTCCTCCTTTGCTGAATTCAAAATCCTCCCAATCCTCAGCCTTACTGTTTTTTTTGGCAACATTATAAGCCTCTTCCTTTGACCTAATACTATCTTTAACTTCTCTTGTTAGCCACGATTGGATCACTTTTCCTGTGGGGTTTTTGTGCCTTAAAGGAATGTATGTTTGTTGTAAATGATGTATTAATTCTTTAAATCCTATCCATTGCTTGTCTACCATCATACCTTTTACTGTAGTTTCGCAATCTACCTTAGCCAACTCGCCCCTCATACCTACATAGTTTGCTTTGTTTAGAATTAATACCCTAGTTTTGGACTTAACTAAATCATTTTCAAACTTAATGTAAAATTCTGTCATATTATGGTCACGCTTCCCTAAAGGCCCCTTTCCTACAAGGTTATTAATTAACCCTTTCTCGTTGCACAATATTAGATCTAAAATAGCTTGTTACCTTGTTGGTTCCTCAACATACTGATCTAGAAAACCATCTTGTATACATTCCATCAATTCATCCTTCATACTGTTACTGCAAATTTGGTTTGCCCAGTCTATATGTAGATTAAAGTCCCCCATGATTACTGTAGTACCCTTGTTACATATGCCTCTAATTTCCTGATTTATACTCTGTCCTACATTACAACTAGTTTGGGGGCCTTTAAACAACTCCCACCAGTGCTTTCTGCCCCTTTCTGTTTCTTCATTCCACCCAAACTGATTCTACTTCTTAATTTTCCTAGCTAACATCCTTTATCTCTACTGTCTTCATCCCATCCTTTATTATCAGGGTTACCCCTCCTACTTTTCCATTTTGTCTGTCTCTTCTAAAAGTCAAGTATCCTGGAATATTTAGTTTCCAACCTTGGTCACTTTGCAAACATCTCTCCGTAATGAGCATTAGAGTAAACCTATTGGGGCCGAAATTGATGAAAAGCTAAGTTCCGCCCGTTTTCTGGCGGTACCCAGGCGGTGCTTGCTTTTTAGTGTCCGGTACCAGTGGGGCCGAATGGGTGAGAGACTCATCCCGCTTTTCTCGGCGGTGGAAGGTGGTTGCGGGCGTTGGAGGCCTTCCGACTCGGGAATCATCGGTTCCCGCGTTGTGCACACGCTGACCAGCTCCGCTCCCCGAGAGGCACCGACGAGAGGCCAGAGACTGCCGACCTGAGAGCGCTGTTGGGGGGGATGAGTGAGACTGGGGGGGTGAGTGAGATAGGGGGGTGAGTGAGACTGGGAGGTTGAGTGGGACTGGTGGTGAGTGAGTGAGACAAGGGGGGTGAGTGACATGGGGGGGTGAGTGAAACGGTGGGGGTGAGTGGGACTGGTGGGAGGGGTGAGTGGGACTGGGAGGGTGAGTGGGACTGGGGTGGGGGTTGAGTGAGACTGGGGGGGGTGAGTGGGACTGAGGACTGGAGGTGGGGTGAGTGAGACTGGGGGGTGAGTGAGACTGGGGGGGTGAATGAGACTGGGGGGGGTGAGTGAGACTGGGGGGGTGAGTGAGACTGGTGGGGGTGAGTGAGACTGGGGAGTGAGTCAGACTGGGGGGGTGAGTGAGACTGGGGGGGTGAGTGAGACTGGGGGGCGTGTGAGACTGGGGGGTGAGTGAGGAGTGAGACTGGGGCGTGAGTGAGACTGGGGGGGTGAGTGAGACTGGGGGGGGTGAGTGAGACTGGAGGGCAATTGAATGTGACTGGGGGGTTGAGTGAGACTGGGGGGTGAGTGAGTTTGGGGGGTTGAGTGAGATTTGGGGGTGAGTGAGACTGGGGGGGGTGAGTGAGACTGGGGTTGGTGAGTCAGACTGGGGAGTGAGTCAGACTGCGGGGGGGTGAGTGAGACTGTGGGGGTGAGTGAGACTGGGGGTGGTGAGTGAGACTGGGGGATGAGTGAGACTGGGGGTTGAGTGAGACTGGGGGGGTGAGTGAGACTGGGGGGGGTGAGTGAGACTGGGGTTGGTGAGTCAGACTGGGGAGTGAGTCAGACTGCGGGGGGGGTGAGTGAGACTGGGGGGGTGAGTGAGACTGGGGGGGTGAGTGAGACTGGGGGGGGTGAGTGAGACTGGAGGGCAGTTGAATGAGACTGGGGATGAGAGACTGGGGGGGTGAGTGAGACTGGGGAGTGAGTGGGACTGGGGGTGGGGGGGGTGAATGAGACTGGGGGTGAGAGAGACAGGTGGGCTGAGTGAGACTGGGGGGTGAGTGAGACTGGGGGTGGGGGGGGTGAATGAGACTGGGGGTGAGTGAGACTGGGGGGGGGTGAGTGAGACTGGAGGGTGAGTGAGACTGGGGGGTGAGTGAGACTGGGGGGGGTGAATGAGACTGGGGGGGTGAGTGAGACTGGGGGGTGAGTGAGACTGGGGGTTGAGTGAGACTGGGGTGTGAGTGAGACTGGGGGGGGTGAGTGAGACTGGGGGGTGAGTGAGACTAGGGCAGATGAGAGTGATAGGTAGGCTGAGTGAGACTGGGGGGGTGAATGAGACTGGGGATGAGAGAGACTGCGGTGTGAGTGAGACTGGGGAGTTAGTGAAACTGGAGGGGGTGAGTGAGACTGGTGGGGTGAGTGAGATTGGGGTGGATGAGAGAGTCAGGTGGGCTGAGTGAGACTTGGGGGGTGAGTGAGACTGGGGGTGAGTGAGACTGGGGGTGAGAGAGACTGGTGGGGTGAGTGAGACTGGGGGTGAGTGAGACTGAGGGGTGAGTGAGACTGGGGGTGGTAAGTGAGACTGGAGGTGAGTGAGACTGGGGGGGTGAGTGAGACTGGGGGTGGTGAGTGAGACTAGTGGGGATGAGTGAGACTGGTGGGGTGAGTGAGCCTGGCGGGGTGAGTGAGACTGGGGGGGTGAGTGAGATTGGGGCGGATGAGAGAGTTAGGTGGGCTGAGTGAGACTTGGGGAGTGAGTGAGACTGGGGGTGAGTGAGACTGGGGGTGAGAGAGACTGGGGGGGTGAGTGAGACTGGAGGGTGAGTGAGACTGGGGGGATGAGTGAGACTGGGGGGTGAGTGAGACTGGGGGGGTGAGTGAGACTGGGGCGGATGAGAGAGTTAGGTGGGCTGAGTGAGACTGGGGGGGTGAGTGAGACTGGGGGTGGTGAGTGAGACTGGGGTGAGTGAGACTGGTGGGGTGAGTGAGACTGGGGGTGAGTGAGACTGAGGGGTGAGTGAGACTGGGGGTGGTGAGTGAGACTGGAGGTGAGTGAGACTGGGGGGGTGAGTGAGACTGGGGGTGGTGAGTGAGACTAGTGGGGATGAGTGAGACTGGTGGGGTGAGTGAGCCTGGCGGGGTGAGTGAGACTGGGGGTGAGTGAGACTGGTGGGGTGAGTGAGACTGGGGGATGAGTGAGACTGGCGGGGTGAGTGGGACTGGGGAGTGAGTGAGACTGGAGGGTGAGTGAGACTGGTGTGGGTGAGTGAGACTGGGGGCGTGAGTGAGACTGGAGCAGATGAGTGAGACTGGGGCGGATAAGAGAGACAGGTGGGCTGAGTGAGACTGGGGGGGTGAGTGAGACTGGGGGGGTAAGTGAGACTGGGGGGTGAGTGAGACTGGGGGGTGAGTGAGACTGGGGGTGGTGAGTGAGACGGGAGGGTGAGTGAGACTGGGGGGTGAGTGAGACTGGGGTGTGAGTGAGACTGGGGGGGTGAGTGAGACTGGGGGGTGAGTGAGACTAGGGCAGATGAGAGAGATAGGTGGGCTGAGTGAGACTGGGGGGGTGAATGAGACTGGGGATGAGAGAGACTGGGGTGAGTGAGACTGGGGAGTTAGTGAAACTGGAGGGTGAGTAAGACTGGGGGGGTGAGTGAGACTGGTGGGGTGAGTGAGATTGGGGCGGATGATAGAGTCAGGTGGGCTGAGTGAGACTGTGGGGGTGAGTGAGACTGGGGGTGAGAGAGACTGGGGGGGTGAGTGAGACTGGAGGGTGAGTGAGACTGGGGGGGTGAATGAGACTGGGGGGGTGAGTGAGACTGGGGGGGTGAGTGAGACTGGTGGGGGTGAGTGAGACTGGGGAGTGAGTCAGACTGGGGGGGGTGAGTGAGACTGGGGGGGTGAGTGAGACTGGGGGGCGTGTGAGACTGGGGGGTGAGTGAGGAGTGAGACTGGGGCGTGAGTGAGACTGGGGGGGTGAGTGAGACTGGAGGGGTGAGTGAGACTGGGGGGGTGAGTGAGACTGGGGGGGGTGAGTGAGACTGGGGGAGGTGAGTGAGACTGGTGGGGATGAGTGAGACTGGTGGGGTGAGTGAGACTGGCGGGGTGAGTGAGACTGGGGGTGAGTGAGACTGGTGGGGTGAGTGACACTGGGGGTGAGTGAGACTGGGGGGTGAGTCAGACTGGGGAGTGAGTCAGACTGCGGGGGGGTGAGTGAGACTGGGGGGGTGAGTGAGACTGGGGGGGGTGAGTGAGACTGGGGGGGTGAGTGAGACTGGAGGGCAGTTGAATGAGACTGGGGGGTTGAGTGAGACTGGGGGGTGAGTGAGTTTGGGGGTTGAGTGAGATTTGGGGGTGAGTGAGACTGGGGGGTGAGTGAGACTGGGGGGTGAATGAGACTGGGGTTGAGAGAGACTGGAGGGCTGAGTGAGACTGGGGAGTGAGTGAGACTGGAGGGTGAGTGAGACTGGGGGGGTGAGTGATACTGGGGGGGTGAGTGAAACTGGGGCGGATGAGAGAGACAGGTGGGCTGAGTGTGACTGGGGGGTGAGTGACACTGGGGGTGGGGGGGGGTGAATGAGACTGGGGGTGAGTGAGACTGGGGGGTGAGTGAGACTGCGGGGTGAGTGAGACAAGGGGTGGTGAGTGAGACTGGAGGGTGAGTGAGACTGGGGGGTGAGTGAAACTGGGGTGTGAGTGAGACTGGGGGTGTGAGTGAGACTGGGGGGTGAGTGAGACGAGGGCAGATGAGAGAGATAGATGGGCTGAGTGAGACTGTGGGGGTGAATGAGACTGGGGATGAAAGAGACTGGGGTCTGAGTGAGACTGGGGAGTTAGTGAAACTGGAGGGTGAGTAAAACTGGGGGGGTGAGTGAGACTGGTGGGGTGAGTGAGATTGGGGCGGATGAGAGAGTTAGATGGGCTGAGTGAGACTTGGGGGGTGAGTGAGACTGGGGGTGAGTGAGACTGGGGGTGAGAGAGACTGGGGGGGTGAGTGAGACTGGAGGGTGAGTGAGACTGGGGGGGTGAGTGAGACTGGGGGGTGAGTGAGACTGGGGGGGGGTGAGTGAGACTGGGGCGGATGAGAGAGACAGGTGGGCTGAGTGAGACTGGGGGGGTGAGTGAGACTGGGGGTGGTGAGTGAGACTGGGGGTGAGTGAGACTGGTGGGGTGAGTGAGACTGGGGGTGAGTGAGACTGAGGGGTGAGTGAGACTGGGGGGGTGAGTGAGACTGGTGGGGGTGAGTGAGACTGGGGAGTGAGTCAGACTGGGGGGGTGAGTGAGACTGGGGGGGTGAGTGAGACTGGGGGGCGTGTGAGACTGGGGGGTGAGTGAGGAGTGAGACTGGGGCGTGAGTGAGACTGGGGGGGTGAGTGAGACTGGGGGGGGTGAGTGAGACTGGAGGGCAATTGAATGTGACTGGGGGGTTGAGTGAGACTGGGGGGTGAGTGAGTTTGGGGGGTTGAGTGAGATTTGGGGGTGAGTGAGACTGGGGGGGGTGAGTGAGACTGGGGTTGGTGAGTCAGACTGGGGAGTGAGTCAGACTGCGGGGGGGTGAGTGAGACTGTGGGGGTGAGTGAGACTGGGGGTGGTGAGTGAGACTGGGGGATGAGTGAGACTGGGGGTTGAGTGAGACTGGGGGGGTGAGTGAGACTGGGGGGGGTGAGTGAGACTGGGGTTGGTGAGTCAGACTGGGGAGTGAGTCAGACTGCGGGGGGGGTGAGTGAGACTGGGGGGGTGAGTGAGACTGGGGGGGTGAGTGAGACTGGGGGGGGTGAGTGAGACTGGAGGGCAGTTGAATGAGACTGGGGATGAGAGACTGGGGGGGTGAGTGAGACTGGGGAGTGAGTGGGACTGGGGGTGGGGGGGGTGAATGAGACTGGGGGTGAGAGAGACAGGTGGGCTGAGTGAGACTGGGGGGTGAGTGAGACTGGGGGTGGGGGGGGTGAATGAGACTGGGGGTGAGTGAGACTGGGGGGGGGTGAGTGAGACTGGAGGGTGAGTGAGACTGGGGGGTGAGTGAGACTGGGGGGGGTGAATGAGACTGGGGGGGTGAGTGAGACTGGGGGGTGAGTGAGACTGGGGGTTGAGTGAGACTGGGGTGTGAGTGAGACTGGGGGGGGTGAGTGAGACTGGGGGGTGAGTGAGACTAGGGCAGATGAGAGTGATAGGTAGGCTGAGTGAGACTGGGGGGGTGAATGAGACTGGGGATGAGAGAGACTGCGGTGTGAGTGAGACTGGGGAGTTAGTGAAACTGGAGGGGGTGAGTGAGACTGGTGGGGTGAGTGAGATTGGGGTGGATGAGAGAGTCAGGTGGGCTGAGTGAGACTTGGGGGGTGAGTGAGACTGGGGGTGAGTGAGACTGGGGGTGAGAGAGACTGGTGGGGTGAGTGAGACTGGGGGTGAGTGAGACTGAGGGGTGAGTGAGACTGGGGGTGGTAAGTGAGACTGGAGGTGAGTGAGACTGGGGGGGTGAGTGAGACTGGGGGTGGTGAGTGAGACTAGTGGGGATGAGTGAGACTGGTGGGGTGAGTGAGCCTGGCGGGGTGAGTGAGACTGGGGGGGTGAGTGAGATTGGGGCGGATGAGAGAGTTAGGTGGGCTGAGTGAGACTTGGGGAGTGAGTGAGACTGGGGGTGAGTGAGACTGGGGGTGAGAGAGACTGGGGGGGTGAGTGAGACTGGAGGGTGAGTGAGACTGGGGGGATGAGTGAGACTGGGGGGTGAGTGAGACTGGGGGGGTGAGTGAGACTGGGGCGGATGAGAGAGTTAGGTGGGCTGAGTGAGACTGGGGGGGTGAGTGAGACTGGGGGTGGTGAGTGAGACTGGGGTGAGTGAGACTGGTGGGGTGAGTGAGACTGGGGGTGAGTGAGACTGAGGGGTGAGTGAGACTGGGGGTGGTGAGTGAGACTGGAGGTGAGTGAGACTGGGGGGGTGAGTGAGACTGGGGGTGGTGAGTGAGACTAGTGGGGATGAGTGAGACTGGTGGGGTGAGTGAGCCTGGCGGGGTGAGTGAGACTGGGGGTGAGTGAGACTGGTGGGGTGAGTGAGACTGGGGGATGAGTGAGACTGGCGGGGTGAGTGGGACTGGGGAGTGAGTGAGACTGGAGGGTGAGTGAGACTGGTGTGGGTGAGTGAGACTGGGGGCGTGAGTGAGACTGGAGCAGATGAGTGAGACTGGGGCGGATAAGAGAGACAGGTGGGCTGAGTGAGACTGGGGGGGTGAGTGAGACTGGGGGGGTAAGTGAGACTGGGGGGTGAGTGAGACTGGGGGGTGAGTGAGACTGGGGGTGGTGAGTGAGACGGGAGGGTGAGTGAGACTGGGGGGTGAGTGAGACTGGGGTGTGAGTGAGACTGGGGGGGTGAGTGAGACTGGGGGGTGAGTGAGACTAGGGCAGATGAGAGAGATAGGTGGGCTGAGTGAGACTGGGGGGGTGAATGAGACTGGGGATGAGAGAGACTGGGGTGAGTGAGACTGGGGAGTTAGTGAAACTGGAGGGTGAGTAAGACTGGGGGGGTGAGTGAGACTGGTGGGGTGAGTGAGATTGGGGCGGATGATAGAGTCAGGTGGGCTGAGTGAGACTGTGGGGGTGAGTGAGACTGGGGGTGAGAGAGACTGGGGGGGTGAGTGAGACTGGAGGGTGAGTGAGACTGGGGGGGTGAATGAGACTGGGGGGGTGAGTGAGACTGGGGGGGTGAGTGAGACTGGTGGGGGTGAGTGAGACTGGGGAGTGAGTCAGACTGGGGGGGGTGAGTGAGACTGGGGGGGTGAGTGAGACTGGGGGGCGTGTGAGACTGGGGGGTGAGTGAGGAGTGAGACTGGGGCGTGAGTGAGACTGGGGGGGTGAGTGAGACTGGAGGGGTGAGTGAGACTGGGGGGGTGAGTGAGACTGGGGGGGGTGAGTGAGACTGGGGGAGGTGAGTGAGACTGGTGGGGATGAGTGAGACTGGTGGGGTGAGTGAGACTGGCGGGGTGAGTGAGACTGGGGGTGAGTGAGACTGGTGGGGTGAGTGACACTGGGGGTGAGTGAGACTGGGGGGTGAGTCAGACTGGGGAGTGAGTCAGACTGCGGGGGGGTGAGTGAGACTGGGGGGGTGAGTGAGACTGGGGGGGGTGAGTGAGACTGGGGGGGTGAGTGAGACTGGAGGGCAGTTGAATGAGACTGGGGGGTTGAGTGAGACTGGGGGGTGAGTGAGTTTGGGGGTTGAGTGAGATTTGGGGGTGAGTGAGACTGGGGGGTGAGTGAGACTGGGGGGTGAATGAGACTGGGGTTGAGAGAGACTGGAGGGCTGAGTGAGACTGGGGAGTGAGTGAGACTGGAGGGTGAGTGAGACTGGGGGGGTGAGTGATACTGGGGGGGTGAGTGAAACTGGGGCGGATGAGAGAGACAGGTGGGCTGAGTGTGACTGGGGGGTGAGTGACACTGGGGGTGGGGGGGGGTGAATGAGACTGGGGGTGAGTGAGACTGGGGGGTGAGTGAGACTGCGGGGTGAGTGAGACAAGGGGTGGTGAGTGAGACTGGAGGGTGAGTGAGACTGGGGGGTGAGTGAAACTGGGGTGTGAGTGAGACTGGGGGTGTGAGTGAGACTGGGGGGTGAGTGAGACGAGGGCAGATGAGAGAGATAGATGGGCTGAGTGAGACTGTGGGGGTGAATGAGACTGGGGATGAAAGAGACTGGGGTCTGAGTGAGACTGGGGAGTTAGTGAAACTGGAGGGTGAGTAAAACTGGGGGGGTGAGTGAGACTGGTGGGGTGAGTGAGATTGGGGCGGATGAGAGAGTTAGATGGGCTGAGTGAGACTTGGGGGGTGAGTGAGACTGGGGGTGAGTGAGACTGGGGGTGAGAGAGACTGGGGGGGTGAGTGAGACTGGAGGGTGAGTGAGACTGGGGGGGTGAGTGAGACTGGGGGGTGAGTGAGACTGGGGGGGGGTGAGTGAGACTGGGGCGGATGAGAGAGACAGGTGGGCTGAGTGAGACTGGGGGGGTGAGTGAGACTGGGGGTGGTGAGTGAGACTGGGGGTGAGTGAGACTGGTGGGGTGAGTGAGACTGGGGGTGAGTGAGACTGAGGGGTGAGTGAGACTGGGGGTGGTGAGTGAGACTGGAGGTGAGTGAGACTGGGGGGGGTGAGTGAGACTGGGGGTGGTGAGTGAGACTGGTGGGGATGAGTGAGACTGGTGGGGTGAGTGAGCCTGGCGGGGTGAGTGAGACTGGGGCTGAGTGAGACTGGTGGGGTGAGTGAGACTGGGGGATGAGTGAGACTGGGGGGGTGAGTGAGACTGGGGAGTGAGTGAGACTGGAGGGTGAGTGAGACTGGTGTGGGTGAGTGAGACTGGGGGGTGAGTGAGACTGGAGGGGATGAGTGAGACTGGGGCGGATGAGAGAGACAGGTGGGCTGAGTGAGACTGGGGGGGTGAGTGAGACTGGGGGGGTAAGTGAGACTGGGGGGTGAGTGAGACTGGGGGGTGAGTGAGACTGGGGGTGGTGAGTGAGACGGGAGGGTCAGTGAGACTGGGGGGTGAGTGAGACTGGGGTGTGAGTGAGACTGGCTGGGGTGAGTGAGACTGGGGGGTGAGTGAGACTAGGGCAGATGAGAGAGATAGGTGGGCTGAGTGAGACTGGGGGGGGTGAATGAGACTGGGGATGAGAGAGACTGGGGTGAGTGAGACTGGGGAGTTAGTGAAACTGGAGGGTGAGTAAGACTGGGGGGGTGAGTGAGACTGGTGGGGTGAGTGAGATTCGGGCGGATGATAGAGTCAGGTGGGCTGAGTGAGACTGGGGGGGTGAGTGAGACTGGGGGTGAGAGAGACTGGGGGGGTGAGTGAGACTGGAGGGTGAGTGAGACTGGGGGGGTGAGTGAGACTGGGGGGTGAGTGAGACTGGAGGGGTGAGTGAGACTGGAGGTGAGACTGGGGGGGTGAGTGAGACTGGGGGTGGTGAGTGAGACTGGTGGGGATGAGTGAGACTGGTGGGGTGAGTGAGACTGGAGGGTGAGTGAGACTGGTGGGTGTGAGAGAGACTGGAGGGGTGAGTGAGACTGGGGGTGAGTGAGACTCTGGGTGAGTGAGACTGGGGGGTCAGTGAGACTGGGGGTGGTGAGTGAGACTGGAGGTGAGTGAGACTGGGGGGGGGTGAGTGAGACTGGGGGTGGTGAGTGAGACTGGTGGGGATGAGTGAGAGTGGTGGGGTGAGTGAGCCTGACGGTGTGAGTGAGACTGGGGGTGAGTGAGACTGGTGGGGTGAGTGAGACTGGGGGGTGAGTGAGACTGGGGGGGTGAGTGGGAATGGGGAGTGAGTGAGACTGGAGGGTGAGTGAGACTGGTGGGGGTGAGTGAGACTGGAGGGTGAGTGAGACTGGTGGGTGTGAGAGAGACTGGAGGGGTGAGTGAGACTGGAGGGGATGAGTGAAACTGGGGCGGATGAGAGAGACAGGTGGGCTGAGTGAGACTGGGGGGGTGAGTGAGACTGGGGGGGTGAGTGAGACTGGGGGGTGAGTGAGTGGGGGTGGTGAGTGAGACTGGAGGGTGAGTGAGGCTGGGGGGGTGAGTGAGACTGGGGTGTGAGTGAGACTGGGGGGGTGAATGAGACTGGGGGGTGAGTGAGACTAGGGCATATGAGAGAGATAGGTGGGCTGAGTGAGACTGGGGGGGTGAATGAGACTGGGGATGAGAGAGACTGGGGTGTGAGTGAGACTGGGGAGTTAGTGAAACTGGAGGGTGAGTAAGACTGGGGGGGTGAGTGAGACTGGTGGGGCGAGTGAGATTGGGGCGGATGAGAGAGTCAGGTGGGCTGAGTGAGACTGGGGGGCTGAGTGAGACTGGGGGTGAGAGAGACTGGGGGGGTGAGTGAGACTGGAGGGGATGAGTGAGACTGGGGCGGATGAGAGAGACAGGTGGGCTGAGTGAGACTGGGGGGGCGAGTGAGACTGGGGGGGTAAGTGAGACTGGGGGGTGAGTGAGACTGGGGTGTGAGTGAGACTGGGGGGGTGAGTGAGACTGGGGGGGGTGAGTGAGACTGGGGGGTGAGTGAGACTAGGGGGTGAGTGAGACTGGGGTGTGAGTGAGACTGGGGGGGGTGAGTGAGACTGGGGGGGGTGAGTGAGACTGGGGGGTGAGTGAGACTAGGGCAGATGAGAGAGATAGGTGGGCTGAGTGAGACTAGGGGGGTGAATGAGACTGGGGATGAGAGAGACTGGGGTGTGAGTGAGACTGGGGAGTTAGTGAAACTGGAGGGTGAGTAAGACTGGGGGGGTGAGTGAGACTGATGCGGTGAGTGAGATTGGGGCGGATGAGAGAGTCAGGTGGGCTGAGTGAGACTGCGGGGGTGAGTGAGACTGGGGGTGAGAGAGACTGGGGGGGTGAGTGAGACTGGAGGGTGAGTGAGACTGGGGGGGCGAGTGAGACTGGGGGGTGAGTGAGACTGGGGGGTGAGTGAGACTGGGGGGGTGAGTGAGACGGGGGCGGATGAGAGAGACAGGTGGGCTGAGTGAGACTGGGGGGGTGAGTGAGACTGGGGGTGGTGAGTGAGACTGGAGGTGAGACTGCGGGGGGTGAGTGAGACTCGGGGTGGTGAGTGAGACTGGTGGCGATGAGTGAGACTGGTGGGGTGAGTGAGACTGGCGGGGTGAGTGAGACTGGTGGTGAGTGAGACTGGGGGTGAGTGAGACTGGGGGTGGTGAGTGAGACTGGAGATGAGTGAGACTGGGGGGGATGAGTGAGACTGGGGGTGGTGAGTGAGCCTGGCGGGGTGAGTGAGACTGGGGGTGAGTGATATTGGTGGGGTGAGTGAGACTGGGGGGTGAGTGAGACTGGGGGGGTGAGTGAGACGGGGGAGTGAGTGAGACTGGAGGGTGAGTGAGACTGGAGGGGATGAGTGAGACTGGGGAGTTAGTGAAACTGGAGGGTGAGTTAGACTGGGGGGTGAGTGAGACTGGTGGGGTGAGTGAGATTGGGGCGGATGAGAGAGTCAGGTGAGCTGAGTGAGACTGGGGTGGATGAGAGAGACAGGTGGGCTGAGTGAGACTGGGGGGGTGAATGAGACTGGGGATGAGAGAGACTGGGGAGTGAGTGAGACTGGAGGGTGAGTGAGACTGGGGGGGTGAGTGAGTTGGGGGGTGAGTGAGACTGGGGTGGATGAGAGAGACAGGTGGGCTGAGCGAGTCTGGGGGTGAGTGAGACTGGGGGTGGGGGGGTGAATGAGACTGGGGGTGAGTGAGACTGGGGGGGGTGAGTGAGACTGGAGGGTGAGTGAGACTGGGGGGTGAGTGAGACTGGGGGGGGTGAATGAGACTGGGGGGTGAGTGAGACTGGGGGGTGAGTGAGACTGAGGGTTGAGTGAGACTGGAGGGCAATTGAATGTGACTGGGGGGTTGAGTGAGACTGGTGGGGTGAGTGAGATTGGGGGGTGAGTGAGACTAGGGCAGATGAGAGAGATAGGTGGGCTGAGTGAGACTGGGGGGGTGAATGAGACTGGGGTTGAGAGAGACTGCGGTGTGAGTGAGACTGGGGAGTTAGTGAAACTGGAGGGGGTGAGTGAGACTGGTGGGGTGAGTGAGATTGGGGCGGTTGAGAGAGTCAGGTGGGCTGAGTGAGACTGGGGGGGTGAGTGAGACTGGGGGTGAGAGAGACTGGGGGGGTGAGTGAGACTGGTGGGGATGAGTGAGAGTGGTGGGGTGAGTGAGCCTGACGGGGTGAGTGAGACTGAGGGTGAGTGAGACTGGTGGGGTGAGTGAGACTGGGGGGTGAGTGAGACTGGGGGGGTGAGTGAGAATGGGGAGTGAGTGAGACTGGAGGGTGAGTGAGACTGGAGGGTGAGTGAGACTGGCGGGGTGAGTGAGACTGGGGGGTGAGTGAGACTGGGGGGGTGAGTGAGACTGGGGCGGATGAGAGAGACAGGTGGGCTGAGTGAGACTGCGGGGGTGAGTGAGACTGGTGGGGTGAGTGAGACTGGAGGTGAGTGAGACTGAGGGGTGAGTGAGACTGGGGGTGGTGAGTGAGACTGGAGGTGAGTGAGACTGGGGGGTGAGTGAGACTGGGGGGGTGAGTGAGACTGGGGGTGAGTGAGACTGGTGGGGTGAGTGAGACTGGGGGTGAGTGAGACTGGGGGGTGAGTGAGACTGGGGTTGGTGAGTGAGACTGGAGGTGAGTGAGACTGGGGGGGGTGAGTGAGACTGGGGGTGGTGAGTGAGACTGGTGGGGATGAGTGAGAGTGGTGGGGTGAGTGAGCCTGACGGGGTGAGTGAGACTGGTGGGGTGAGTGAGACTGGGGGTGAGTGAGACTGGGGGGTGAGTGAGACTGGGGTTGGTGAGTGAGACTGGAGGTGAGTGAGACTGGGGGGGGTGAGTGAGACTGGGGGTGGTGAGTGAGACTGGTGGGGATGAGTGAGAGTGGTGGGGTGAGTGAGCCTGACGGGGTGAGTGAGACTGAGGGTGAGTGAGACTGGTGGGGTGAGTGAGACTGGGGGGTGAGTGAGACTGGGGGGGTGAGTGAGAATGGGGAGTGAGTGAGACTGGAGGGTGAGTGAGACTGGAGGGTGAGTGAGACTGGCGGGGTGAGTGAGACTGGGGGGTGAGTGAGACTGGGGGGGTGAGTGAGACTGGGGCGGATGAGAGAGACAGGTGGGCTGAGTGAGACTAGTGGGGTGAGTGAGACTGGTGGGGTGAGTGAGACTGGGGGTGAGTGAGACTGAGGGGTGAGTGAGACTGGGGGTGGTGAGTGAGACTGGAGGTGAGTGAGACTGGGGGGGTGAGTGAGACTGGCGGGGTGAGTGAGACTGGGGGTGAGTGAGACTGGTGGGGTGAGTGAGACTGGGGGTGAGTGAGACTGGGGGGTGAGTGAGACTGGGGTTGGTGAGTGAGACTGGAGGTGAGTGAGACTGGGGGGTGTGAGTGAGACTGGGGGTGGTGAGTGAGACTGGTGGGGATGAGTGAGAGTGGTGGGGTGAGTGAGCCTGACGGGGTGAGTGAGACTGAGGATGAGTGAGACTGGTGGGGTGAGTGAGACTGCGGGGTGAGTGAGACTGCGGTGTGAGTGAGACTGGGGAGTTAGTGAAACTGGAGGGTGAGTAAAACTGGGGGGGTGAGTGAGACTGGTGGGGTGAGTGAGATTGGGGCGGTTGAGAGAGTTAGGTGGGCTGAGTGAGAAGTGGGGGGTGAGTGAGACTGGGGGTGAGTGAGACTGGGGGTGAGTGAGACTGGGGGGGTGAGTGAGACTGGGGGCTGAGTGAGACTGGGGGGGGTGAGTGAGACTGGGGCGGATGAGAGAGACAGGTGGGCTGAGTGAGACTGGTGGGGTGAGTGAGACTGAGGGGTGAGTGAGACTGGGGGTGGTGAGTGAGACTGGAGGTGAGTGAGACTGGGGGGAGTGAGTGAGACTGGGGGTGGTGAGTGAGACTGGTGGGGATGAGTGAGACTGGTGGGGTGAGTGAGCCTGGCGGGGTGAGTGAGACTGGGGGTGAGTGAGACTGGTGGGGTAAGTGAGACTGGGGGATGAGTGAGACTGGGGGGGTGAGTGAGACTGGGGAGTGAGTGAGACTGGAGGGTGAGTGAGACTGGTGTGGGTGAGTGAGACTAGGGGGGTGAGTGAGACTGGAGGGGATGAGTGAGACTGGGGCGGATGAGAGAGACAGGTGGGCTGAGTGAGACTGGGGGGGTGAGTGAGACTGGGGGGGTAAGTGAGACTGGGGGGTGAGTGAGACTGGGGGGTGAGTGAGACTGGGGTGTGAGTGAGACTGGGGGGGGTGAGTGAGACTGGGGGGTGAGTGAGACTACGGCAGATGAGAGAGATAGGTGGGCTGAGTGAGACTGGGGGGGTGAATGAGACTGGGGATGAGAGAGACTGGAGTGAGTGAGACTGGGGAGTTAGTGAAACTGGAGGGTGAGTAAGACTGGGGGGGTGAGTGAGACTGGTGGGGTGAGTGAGATTGGGGCGGATGATAGAGTCAGGTGGGCTGAGTGAGACTGGGGGGGTGAGTGAGACTGGGGGTGAGAGAGACTGGGGGGGTGAGTGAGACTGGAGGGTGAGTGAGACTGGGGGGGTGAGTGAGACTGGGGGGTGAGTGAGACTGGAGGGGTGAGTGAGACTGGAGGTGAGACTTGGGGGTGTGAGTGAGACTGGGGGTGGTGAGTGAGACTGGTGGGGATGAGTGAGACTGGTGGGGTGAGTGAGACTGGCGGGGTGAGTGAGACTGGGGGTGAGTGAGACTGGTGGGGTGAGTGAGACTGGGGGTGAGTGAGACTGGGGGGTGAGTGAGACTGGGGGTGGTGAGTGAGACTGGAGGTGAGTGAGACTGGGGGGGGGTGAGTGAGACTGGGGGTGGTGAGTGAGACTGGTGGGGATGAGTGAGAGTGGTGGGGTGAGTGAGCCTGACGGTGTGAGTGAGACTGGGGGTGAGTGAGACTGGTGGGGTGAGTGAGACTGGGGGGTGAGTGAGACTGGGGGGTGAGTGGGAATGGGGAGTGAGTGAGACTGGAGGGTGAGTGAGACTGGTGGGGGTGAGTGAGACTGGAGGGGTGAGTGAGACTGGAGGGGATGAGTGAAACTGGGGCGGATGAGAGAGACAGGTGGGCTGAGTGAGACTGGGGGGGTGAGTGAGACTGGGGGGGTGAGTGAGACTGGGGGGTGAGTGAGTGGGGGTGGTGAGTGAGACTGGAGGGTGAGTGAGGCTGGGGGGTGAGTGAGACTGGGGTGTGAGTGAGACTGGGGGGGTGAGTGAGACTGGGGGGTGAGTGAGACTAGGGCATATGAGAGAGATAGGTGGGCTGAGTGAGACTGGGGGGGTGAATGAGACTGGGGATGAGAGAGACTGGGGTGTGAGTGAGACTGGGGAGTTAGTGAAACTGGAGGGTGAGTAAGACTGGGGGGGTGAGTGAGACTGGTGGGGTGAGTGAGATTGGGGCGGATGAGAGAGTCAGGTGGGCTGAGTGAGACTGGGGGGGTGAGTGAGACTGGGGGTGAGAGAGACTGGGGGGGGTGAGTGAGACTGGAGGGGATGAGTGAGACTGGGGCGGATGAGAGAGTCAGGTGGGCTGAGTGAGACTGGGGGGGCGAGTGAGACTGGGGGGGTAAGTGAGACTGGGGGGTGAGTGAGACTGGGGTGTGAGTGAGACTGGGGGGGTGAGTGAGACTGGGGGGGGTGAGTGAGACTGGGGGGTGAGTGAGACTAGGGGGTGAGTGAGACTGGGGTGTGAGTGAGACTGGGGGGGGTGAGTGAGACTGGGGGGGGTGAGTGAGACTGGGGGGTGAGTGAGACTAGGGCAGATGAGAGACATAGGTGGGCTGAGTGAGACTCGGGGGGTGAATGAGACTGGGGATGAGAGAGACTGGGGTGTGAGTGAGACTGGGGAGTTAGTGAAACTGGAGGGTGAGTAAGACTGGGGGGGTGAGTGAGACTGGTGGGGTGAGTGAGATTGGGGCGGATGAGAGAGACAGGTGGGCTGAGTGAGACTGGGGGGGTGAGTGAGACTGGTGGGGTGAGTGAGACTGGGGGTGAGTGAGACTGGAGGTGAGTGAGACGGGGGGGGTGAGTGAGACTGGGGGTGGTGAGTGAGACTGGTGGGGATGAGTGAGAGTGGTGGGGTGAGTGAGCCTGACGGGGTGAGTGAGACTGGTGGGGTGAGTGAGACTGGGGGTGAGTGAGACTGGGGGGTGAGTGAGACTGGGGGTGGTGAGTGAGACTGGTGGGGATGAGTGAGAGTGGTGGGGTGAGTGAGCCTGACGGGGTGAGTGAGACTGAGGGTGAGTGAGACTGGTGGGGTGAGTGAGACTGGGGGGTGAGTGAGACTGGGGGGGTGAGTGAGAATGGGGAGTGAGTGAGACTGGAGGGTGAGTGAGACTGGAGGGTGAGTGAGACTGGCGGGGTGAGTGAGACTGGGGGGTGAGTGAGACTGGGGGGGTGAGTGAGACTGGGGCGGATGAGAGAGACAGGTGGGCTGAGTGAGACTGGGGGGGTGAGTGAGACTGGTGGGGTGAGTGAGACTGGGGGTGAGTGAGACTGAGGGGTGAGTGAGACTGGGGGTGGTGAGTGAGACTGGAGGTGAGTGAGACTGGGGGGGTGAGTGAGACTGGCGGGGTGAGTGAGACTGGGGGTGAGTGAGACTGGTGGGGTGAGTGAGACTGGGGGTGAGTGAGACTGGGGGGTGAGTGAGACTGGGGTTGGTGAGTGAGACTGGAGGTGAGTGAGACTGGGGGGTGTGAGTGAGACTGGGGGTGGTGAGTGAGACTGGTGGGGATGAGTGAGAGTGGTGGGGTGAGTGAGCCTGACGGGGTGAGTGAGACTGAGGGTGAGTGAGACTGGTGGGGTGAGTGAGACTGCGGGGTGAGTGAGACTGCGGTGTGAGTGAGACTGGGGAGTTAGTGAAACTGGAGGGTGAGTAAAACTGGGGGGGTGAGTGAGACTGGTGGGGTGAGTGAGATTGGGGCGGATGAGAGAGTTAGGTGGGCTGAGTGAGAAGTGGGGGGTGAGTGAGACTGGGGGTGAGTGAGACTGGGGGTGAGTGAGACTGGGGGGGTGAGTGAGACTGGGGGCTGAGTGAGACTGGGGGGGGTGAGTGAGACTGGGGCGGATGAGAGAGACAGGTGGGCTGAGTGAGACTGGTGGGGTGAGTGAGACTGAGGGGTGAGTGAGACTGGGGGTGGTGAGTGAGACTGGAGGTGAGTGAGACTGGGGGGAGTGAGTGAGACTGGGGGTGGTGAGTGAGACTGGTGGGGATGAGTGAGACTGGTGGGGTGAGTGAGCCTGGCGGGGTGAGTGAGACTGGGGGTGAGTGAGACTGGTGGGGTAAGTGAGACTGGGGGATGAGTGAGACTTGGGGGGTGAGTGAGACTGGGGAGTGAGTGAGACTGGAGGGTGAGTGAGACTGGTGTGGGTGAGTGAGACTGGGGGGGTGAGTGAGACTGGAGGGGATGAGTGAGACTGGGGCGGATGAGAGAGACAGGTGGGCTGAGTGAGACTGGGGGGGTGAGTGAGACTGGGGGGGTAAGTGAGACTGGGGGTGAGTGAGACTGGGGGGTGAGTGAGACTGGGGTGTGAGTGAGACTGGGGGGGGTGAGTGAGACTGGGGGGTGAGTGAGACTACGGCAGATGAGAGAGATAGGTGGGCTGAGTGAGACTGGGGGGGTGAATGAGACTGGGGATGAGAGAGACTGGAGTGAGTGAGACTGGGGAGTTAGTGAAACTGGAGGGTGAGTAAGACTGGGGGGGTGAGTGAGACTGGTGGGGTGAGTGAGATTGGGGCGGATGATAGAGTCAGGTGGGCTGAGTGAGACTGGGGGGGTGAGTGAGACTGGGGGTGAGAGAGACTGGGGGGGTGAGTGAGACTGGAGGGTGAGTGAGACTGGGGGGGTGAGTGAGACTGGGGGGTGAGTGAGACTGGAGGGGTGAGTGAGACTGGAGGTGAGACTTGGGGGTGTGAGTGAGACTGGGGGTGGTGAGTGAGACTGGTGGGGATGAGTGAGACTGGTGGGGTGAGTGAGACTGGCGGGGTGAGTGAGACTGGGGGTGAGTGAGACTGGTGGGGTGAGTGAGACTGGGGGTGAGTGAGACTGGGGGGTGAGTGAGACTGGGGGTGGTGAGTGAGACTGGAGGTGAGTGAGACTGGGGGGGGGTGAGTGAGACTGGGGGTGGTGAGTGAGACTGGTGGGGATGAGTGAGAGTGGTGGGGTGAGTGAGCCTGACGGTGTGAGTGAGACTGGGGGTGAGTGAGACTGGTGGGGTGAGTGAGACTGGGGGGTGAGTGAGACTGGGGGGTGAGTGGGAATGGGGAGTGAGTGAGACTGGAGGGTGAGTGAGACTGGTGGGGGTGAGTGAGACTGGAGGGGTGAGTGAGACTGGAGGGGATGAGTGAAACTGGGGCGGATGAGAGAGACAGGTGGGCTGAGTGAGACTGGGGGGGTGAGTGAGACTGGGGGGGTGAGTGAGACTGGGGGGTGAGTGAGTGGGGGTGGTGAGTGAGACTGGAGGGTGAGTGAGGCTGGGGGGTGAGTGAGACTGGGGTGTGAGTGAGACTGGGGGGGTGAGTGAGACTGGGGGGTGAGTGAGACTAGGGCATATGAGAGAGATAGGTGGGCTGAGTGAGACTGGGGGGGTGAATGAGACTGGGGATGAGAGAGACTGGGGTGTGAGTGAGACTGGGGAGTTAGTGAAACTGGAGGGTGAGTAAGACTGGGGGGGTGAGTGAGACTGGTGGGGTGAGTGAGATTGGGGCGGATGAGAGAGTCAGGTGGGCTGAGTGAGACTGGGGGGGTGAGTGAGACTGGGGGTGAGAGAGACTGGGGGGGGTGAGTGAGACTGGAGGGGATGAGTGAGACTGGGGCGGATGAGAGAGTCAGGTGGGCTGAGTGAGACTGGGGGGGCGAGTGAGACTGGGGGGGTAAGTGAGACTGGGGGGTGAGTGAGACTGGGGTGTGAGTGAGACTGGGGGGGTGAGTGAGACTGGGGGGGGTGAGTGAGACTGGGGGGTGAGTGAGACTAGGGGGTGAGTGAGACTGGGGTGTGAGTGAGACTGGGGGGGGTGAGTGAGACTGGGGGGGGTGAGTGAGACTGGGGGGTGAGTGAGACTAGGGCAGATGAGAGACATAGGTGGGCTGAGTGAGACTCGGGGGGTGAATGAGACTGGGGATGAGAGAGACTGGGGTGTGAGTGAGACTGGGGAGTTAGTGAAACTGGAGGGTGAGTAAGACTGGGGGGGTGAGTGAGACTGGTGGGGTGAGTGAGATTGGGGCGGATGAGAGAGTCAGGTGGGCTGAGTGAGACTGCGGGGGTGAGTGAGACTGGGGGTGAGAGAGACTGGGGGGGTGAGTGAGACTGGAGGGTGAGTGAGACTGGGGGGGTGAGTGAGACTGGGGGTGTGAGTGAGACTGGGGGGGGTGAGTGAGACTGGGGGGGGTGAGTGAGACTGGGGGGTGAGTGAGACTGGGGTGTGAGTGAGTCTGGGGGGGTGAGTGAGACTGGGTCGTGAGTGAGACTAGGTCAGATGAGAGAGATAGGTGGGCTGAGTGAGACTAGGGGGTGAGTGAGACTGGGGGGTGAGTGAGACGGGGGCGGATGAGAGAGACAGGTGGGCTGAGTGAGACTGGGGTGGTGAGTGAGACTGGGGGTGGTGAGTGAGACTGGTGGCGATGAGTGAGACTGGTGGGGTGAGTGAGACTGGCGGGGTGAGTGAGACTGGAGGTGAGTGAGACTGGGGGGGATGAGTGAGACTGGGGGGGGTGAGTGAGACTGGCGGGGTGAGTGAGACTGGGGGTGAGTGAGACTGGGGGTGAGTGAGACTGGCGGGGTGAGTGAGACTGGGGGTGAGTGAGACTGGGGGTGAGTGAGACTGGGGGTGAGTGAGACTGGGGGTGGTGAGTGAGACTGGAGGTGAGTGAGACTGGGGGGGATGAGTGATACTGGGGGGGGTGAGTGAGACTGGGGGGGATGAGTGAGACTGGGGGGTGAGTGAGACTGGGGTGTGAGTGAGTCTGGGGGGGTGAGTGAGACTGGGTCGTGAGTGAGACTAGGGCAGATGAGAGAGATAGGTGGGCTGAGTGAGACTAGGGGGGTGAATGATACTGGGGATGAGAGAGACTGGGGTGTGAGTGAGACTGGGGGGGTGAGTGAGACTGGGGGGGTGAGTGAGACTGGGGGGTGAGTGAGACTAGGGGGTGAGTGAGACTGGGGTGTGAGTGAGACTGGGGGGGGTGAGTGAGACTGGGGGGGGTGAGTGAGACTGGGGGGTGAGTGAGACTAGGGCAGATGAGAGACATAGGTGGGCTGAGTGAGACTCGGGGGGTGAATGAGAATGGGGATGAGAGAGACTGGGGTGTGAGTGAGACTGGGGAGTTAGTGAAACTGGAGGGTGAGTAAGACTGGGGGGGTGAGTGAGACTGGTGGGGTGAGTGAGATTGGGGCGGATGAGAGAGTCAGGTGGGCTGAGTGAGACTGCGGGGGTGAGTGAGACTGGGGGTGAGAGAGACTGGGGGGGTGAGTGAGACTGGAGGGTGAGTGAGACTGGGGGGGTGAGTGAGACTGGGGGTGTGAGTGAGACTGGGGGGGGTGAGTGAGACTGGGGGGGGTGAGTGAGACTGGGGGGTGAGTGAGACTGGGGTGTGAGTGAGACGGGGGTGGATGAGAGAGACAGGTGGGCTGAGTGAGACTGGGGTGGTGAGTGAGACTGGGGGTGGTGAGTGAGACTGGTGGCGATGAGTGAGACTGGTGGGGTGAGTGAGACTGGCGGGGTGAGTGAGACTGGAGGTGAGTGAGACTGGGGGGGATGAGTGAGACTGGGGGGGGTGAGTGAGACTGGCGGGGTGAGTGAGACTGGGGGTGAGTGAGACTGGGGGTGAGTGAGACTGGCGGGGTGAGTGAGACTGGGGGTGAGTGAGACTGGGGGTGAGTGAGACTGGGGGTGAGTGAGACTGGGGGTGGTGAGTGAGACTGGAGGTGAGTGAGACTGGGGGGGATGAGTGATACTGGGGGGGGTGAGTGAGACTGGGGGGGGTGAGTGAGACTGGGGGGTGAGTGAGACTGGGGTGTGAGTGAGTCTGGGGGGGTGAGTGAGACTGGGTCGTGAGTGAGACTAGGGCAGATGAGAGAGATAGGTGGGCTGAGTGAGACTAGGGGGGTGAATGATACTGGGGATGAGAGAGACTGGAGTGTGAGTGAGACTGGGGAGTTAGTGAAACTGGAGGGTGAGTAAGACTGGGGGGGTGAGTGAGACTGATGCGGTGAGTGAGATTGGGGCGGATGAGAGAGTCAGGTGGGCTGAGTGAGACTGCGGGGGTGAGTGAGACTGGGGGTGAGAGAGACTGGGGGGGTGAGTGACAATGGAGGGTGAGTGAGACTGGGGGGGCGAGTGAGACTGGGGGGTGAGTGAGACTGGGGGGTGAGTGAGACGGTGGCGGATGAGAGAGACAGGTGGGCTGAGTGAGACTGGGGTGGTGAGTGAGACTGGGGGTGGGGAGTGAGACTGGAGGTGAGACTGGGGGGGGTGAGTGAGACTGGGGGTGGTGAGTGAGACTGGTGGCGATGAGTGAGACTGGTGGGGTGAGTGAGACTGGCGGGGTGAGTGAGACTGGGGGTGAGTGAGACTGGGGGTGAGTGAGACTGGGGGTGAGTGAGACTGGGGGTGGTGAGTGAGACTGGAGGTGAGTGAGACTGGGGGGGATGAGTGAGACTGGGGGTGGTGAGTGAGACTGGGGGGTGAGTGAGACTGGGGGTTGAGTGAGACTGGGACGGATGAGAGAGACAGGTGGGATGAGTGAGACTGGGGGGGTGAATGAGACTGGGGATGAGAGAGACTGGAGGGGTGAGTGAGACTGGGGTGTGAGTGAGACTGGAGGGTGAGTGAGACTGGGGGGGTGAGTGATACTGGGGGGGTGAGTGAAACTGGGGCGGATGAGAGAGACAGGTGGGCTGAGTGTGACTGGGGGGTGAGTGAGACTGGGGGTGGGGGTGGTGAATGAGACTGGGATGAGTGAGACTGGGGGGTGAGTGAGACTGCGGGGTGAGTGAGACTGGGGGTGGTGAGTGAGACTGGAGGGTGAGTGAGACTGGGGAGTGAGTGAAACTGGGGTGTGAGTGAGACTGGGGGGGTGAGTGAGACTGGGGGGTGACTGAGACGAGGGCAGATGACAGAGATAGGTGGGCTGAGTGAGACTAGGGGGGTGAATGAGACTGGGGATGAAAGAGACTGGGGTGTGAGTGAGACTGGGGAGTTAGTGAAACTGGAGGGTGAGTAAAACTGGGGGGGTGAGTGAGACTGGTGGGGTGAGTGAGATTGGGGCGGATGAGAGAGTTAGGTGGGCTGAGTGAGAAGTGGGGGGTGAGTGAGACTGGGGGTGAGTGAGACTGGGGGTGAGAGAGACTGGGGGGGTGAGTGAGACTGGAGGGTGAGTGAGACTGGGGGGGTGAGTGAGACTGGGGGGTGAGTGAGACTGGGGGGGGTGAGTGAGACTGGGGCGGATGAGAGAGACAGGTGGGCTGAGTGAGACTGGTGGGGTGAGTGAGACTGAGGGGTGAGTGAGACTGGGGGTGGTGAGTGAGACTGGAGGTGAGTGAGACTGGGGGGGGTGAGTGAGACTGGGGGTGGTGAGTGAGACTGGTGGGGATGAGTGAGACTGGTGGGGTGAGTGAGCCTGGCGGGGTGAGTGAGACTGGGGGTGAGTGAGACTGGTGGGGTGAGTGAGACTGGGGGATGAGTGAGACTGGGGGGGTGAGTGAGACTGGGGAGTGAGTGAGACTGGAGGGTGAGTGAGACTGGTGTGGGTGAGTGAGACTGGGGGGGTGAGTGAGACTGGAGGGGATGAGTGAGACTGGGGCGGATGAGAGAGACAGGTGGGCTGAGTGAGACTGGGGGGGTGAGTGAGACTGGGGGGGTAAGTGAGACTGGGGGGTGAGTGAGACTGGGGGGTGAGTGAGACTGGGGTGTGAGTGAGACTGGGGGGGGTGAGTGAGACTGGGGGGGTGAGTGAGACTACGGCAGATGAGAGAGATAGGTGGGCTGAGTGAGACTGGAGGGGTGAATGAGACTGGGGATGAGAGAGACTGGAGTGAGTGAGACTGGGGAGTTAGTGAAACTGGAGGGTGAGTAAGACTGGGGGGGGTGAGTGAGACTTGTGGGGTGAGTGAGATTGGGGCGGATGATAGAGTCAGGTGGGCTGAGTGAGACTGGGGGGGTGAGTGAGACTGGGGGTGAGAGAGACTGGGGGGGTGAGTGAGACTGGAGGGTGAGTGAGACTGGGGGGGTGAGTGAGACTGGGGGGTGAGTGAGACTGGAGGGGAGAGTGAGACTGGAGGTGAGACTGGGGGGGGTGAGTGAGACTGGGGTTGGTGAGTGAGACTGGTGGGGATGAGTGAGACTGGTGGGGTGAGTGAGACTGGCGGGGTGAGTGAGACTGGGGGTGAGTGAGACTGGTGGGGTGAGTGAGACTGGGGGTGAGTGAGACTGGGGGGTGAGTGAGACTGGGGGTGGTGAGTGAGACTGGAGGTGAGTGAGACTGGGGGGGGGTGAGTGAGACTGGGGGTGGTGAGTGAGACTGGTGGGGATGAGTGAGAGTGGTGGGGTGAGTGAGCCTGACGGTGTGAGTGAGACTGGGGGTGAGTGAGACTGGTGGGGTGAGTGAGACTGGGGGGTGAGTGAGACTGGGGGGTGAGTGGGAATGGGGAGTGAGTGAGACTGGAGGGTGAGTGAGACTGGTGGGGGTGAGTGAGACTGGAGGGGTGAGTGAGACTGGAGGGGATGAGTGAAACTGGGGCGGATGAGAGAGACAGGTGGGCTGAGTGAGACTGGGGGGGTGAGTGAGACTGGGGGGGTGAGTGAGACTGGGGGGTGAGTGAGTGGGGGTGGTGAGTGAGACTGGAGGGTGAGTGAGGCTGGGGGGTGAGTGAGACTGGGGTGTGAGTGAGTCTGGGGGGGTGAGTGAGACTGGGTCGTGAGTGAGTCTAGGGCAGATGAGAGAGATAGGTGGGCTGAGTGAGACTAGGGGGGTGAATGATACTGGGGATGAGAGAGACTGGGGTGTGAGTGAGACTGGGGAGTTAGTGAAACTGGAGGGTGAGTAAGACTGGGGGGGTGAGTGAGACTGATGCGGTGAGTGAGATTGGGGCGGATGAGAGAGTCAGGTGGGCTGAGTGAGACTGCGGGGGTGAGTGAGACTGGGGGTGAGAGAGACTGGGGGGGTGAGTGACACTGGAGGGTGAGTGAGACTGGGGGGGCGAGTGAGACTGGGGGGTGAGTGAGACTGGGGGGTGAGTGAGACGGTGGCGGATGAGAGAGACAGGTGGGCTGAGTGAGACTGGGTAGGTGAGTGAGACTGGGGGTGGTGAGTGAGACTGGAGGTGAGACTGGGGGGGGTGAGTGAGACTGGGGGTGGTGAGTGAGACTGGTGGCGATGAGTGAGACTGGTGGGGTGAGTGAGACTGGCGGGGTGAGTGAGACTGGGGGTGAGTGAGACTGGGGGTGAGTGAGACTGGGGGTGAGTGAGACTGGGGGTGGTGAGTGAGACTGGAGGTGAGTGAGACTGGGGGGGATGAGTGAGACTGGGGGTGGTGAGTGGGCCTGGCGGGGTGAGTGAGACTGGGGGTGAGTGAGATTGGTGGGGTGAGTGAGACTGGGGGGTGAGTGAGACTGGGGGGGTGAGTGAGACGGGGGAGTGAGTGAGACTGGAGGGTGAGTGAGACTGGAGGGGATGAGTGAGACTGGGGAGCTAGTGAAACTGGAGGGTGAGTTAGACTGGGGGATGAGTGAGACTGGTGGGGTGAGTGAGATTGGGGCGGATGAGAGAGTCAGGTGAGCTAAGTGAGACTGGGGTGGATGAGAGAGACAGGTGGGCTGAGTGAGACTGGGGGGGTGAATGAGACTGGGGATGAGAGAGACTGGGGAGTGAGCGAGACTGGAGGGTGAGTGAGACTGGGGGGGTGAGTGAGTTGGGGGGTGAGTGAGACTTGTGGGGTGAGTGAGATTGGGGCGGATGATAGAGTCAGGTGGGCTGAGTGAGACTGGGGGGGTGAGTGAGACTGGGGGTGAGAGAGACTGGGGGGGTGAGTGAGACTGGAGGGTGAGTGAGACTGGGGGGGTGAGTGAGACTGGGGGGTGAGTGAGACTGGAGGGGAGAGTGAGACTGGAGGTGAGACTGGGGGGGGTGAGTGAGACTGGGGTTGGTGAGTGAGACTGGTGGGGATGAGTGAGACTGGTGGGGTGAGTGAGACTGGCGGGGTGAGTGAGACTGGGGGTGAGTGAGACTGGTGGGGTGAGTGAGACTGGGGGTGAGTGAGACTGGGGGGTGAGTGAGACTGGGGGTGGTGAGTGAGACTGGAGGTGAGTGAGACTGGGGGGGGGTGAGTGAGACTGGGGGTGGTGAGTGAGACTGGTGGGGATGAGTGAGAGTGGTGGGGTGAGTGAGCCTGACGGTGTGAGTGAGACTGGGGGTGAGTGAGACTGGTGGGGTGAGTGAGACTGGGGGGTGAGTGAGACTGGGGGGTGAGTGGGAATGGGGAGTGAGTGAGACTGGAGGGTGAGTGAGACTGGTGGGGGTGAGTGAGACTGGAGGGGTGAGTGAGACTGGAGGGGATGAGTGAAACTGGGGCGGATGAGAGAGACAGGTGGGCTGAGTGAGACTGGGGGGGTGAGTGAGACTGGGGGGGTGAGTGAGACTGGGGGGTGAGTGAGTGGGGGTGGTGAGTGAGACTGGAGGGTGAGTGAGGCTGGGGGGTGAGTGAGACTGGGGTGTGAGTGAGTCTGGGGGGGTGAGTGAGACTGGGTCGTGAGTGAGAGTAGGGCAGATGAGAGAGATAGGTGGGCTGAGTGAGACTAGGGGGGTGAATGATACTGGGGATGAGAGAGACTGGGGTGTGAGTGAGACTGGGGAGTTAGTGAAACTGGAGGGTGAGTAAGACTGGGGGGGTGAGTGAGACTGATGCGGTGAGTGAGATTGGGGCGGATGAGAGAGTCAGGTGGGCTGAGTGAGACTGCGGGGGTGAGTGAGACTGGGGGTGAGAGAGACTGGGGGGGGTGAGTGAGACTGGTGGCGATGAGTGAGACTGGTGGGGTGAGTGAGACTGGCGGGGTGAGTGAGACTGGAGGTGAGTGAGACTGGGGGGGATGAGTGAGACTGGGGGGGGTGAGTGAGACTGGCGGGGTGAGTGAGACTGGGGGTGAGTGAGACTGGGGGTGAGTGAGACTGGCGGGGTGAGTGAGACTGGGGGTGAGTGAGACTGGGGGTGAGTGAGACTGGGGGTGAGTGAGACTGGGGGTGGTGAGTGAGACTGGAGGTGAGTGAGACTGGGGGGGATGAGTGATACTGGGGGGGGTGAGTGAGACTGGGGGGGGTGAGTGAGACTGGGGGGTGAGTGAGACTGGGGTGTGAGTGAGTCTGGGGGGGTGAGTGAGACTGGGTCGTGAGTGAGACTAGGGCAGATGAGAGAGATAGGTGGGCTGAGTGAGACTAGGGGGGTGAATGATACTGGGGATGAGAGAGACTGGAGTGTGAGTGAGACTGGGGAGTTAGTGAAACTGGAGGGTGAGTAAGACTGGGGGGGTGAGTGAGACTGATGCGGTGAGTGAGATTGGGGCGGATGAGAGAGTCAGGTGGGCTGAGTGAGACTGCGGGGGTGAGTGAGACTGGGGGTGAGAGAGACTGGGGGGGTGAGTGACAATGGAGGGTGAGTGAGACTGGGGGGGCGAGTGAGACTGGGGGGTGAGTGAGACTGGGGGGTGAGTGAGACGGTGGCGGATGAGAGAGACAGGTGGGCTGAGTGAGACTGGGGTGGTGAGTGAGACTGGGGGTGGTGAGTGAGACTGGAGGTGAGACTGGGGGGGGTGAGTGAGACTGGGGGTGGTGAGTGAGACTGGTGGCGATGAGTGAGACTGGTGGGGTGAGTGAGACTGGCGGGGTGAGTGAGACTGGGGGTGAGTGAGACTGGGGGTGAGTGAGACTGGGGGTGAGTGAGACTGGGGGTGGTGAGTGAGACTGGAGGTGAGTGAGACTGGGGGGGATGAGTGAGACTGGGGGTGGTGAGTGAGACTGGGGGGTGAGTGAGACTGGGGGTGAGTGAGACTGGGGGGTGAGTGAGACTGGGACGGATGAGAGAGACAGGTGGGATGAGTGAGACTGGGGGGGTGAATGAGACTGGGGATGAGAGAGACTGGAGGGGTGAGTGAGACTGGGGTGTGAGTGAGACTGGAGGGTGAGTGAGACTGGGGGGGTGAGTGATACTGGGGGGGTGAGTGAAACTGGGGCGGATGAGAGAGACAGGTGGGCTGAGTGTGACTGGGGGGTGAGTGAGACTGGGGGTGGGGGTGGTGAATGAGACTGGGATGAGTGAGACTGGGGGGTGAGTGAGACTGCGGGGTGAGTGAGACTGGGGGTGGTGAGTGAGACTGGAGGGTGAGTGAGACTGGGGAGTGAGTGAAACTGGGGTGTGAGTGAGACTGGGGGGGTGAGTGAGACTGGGGGGTGACTGAGACGAGGGCAGATGACAGAGATAGGTGGGCTGAGTGAGATTGGGGGCTGAATGAGACTGGGGATGAAAGAGACTGGGGTGTGAGTGAGACTGGGGAGTTAGTGAAACTGGAGGGTGAGTAAAACTGGGGGGGTGAGTGAGACTGGTGGGGTGAGTGAGATTGGGGCGGATGAGAGAGTTAGGTGGGCTGAGTGAGAAGTGGGGGGTGAGTGAGACTGGGGGTGAGTGAGACTGGGGGTGAGAGAGACTGGGGGGGTGAGTGAGACTGGAGGGTGAGTGAGACTGGGGGGGTGAGTGAGACTGGGGGGTGAGTGAGACTGGGGGGGGTGAGTGAGACTGGGGCGGATGAGAGAGACAGGTGGGCTGAGTGAGACTGGTGGGGTGAGTGAGACTGAGGGGTGAGTGAGACTGGGGGTGGTGAGTGAGACTGGAGGTGAGTGAGACTGGGGGGGGTGAGTGAGACTGGGGGTGGTGAGTGAGACTGGTGGGGATGAGTGAGACTGGTGGGGTGAGTGAGCCTGGCGGGGTGAGTGAGACTGGGGGTGAGTGAGACTGGTGGGGTGAGTGAGACTGGGGGATGAGTGAGACTGGGGGGGTGAGTGAGACTGGGGAGTGAGTGAGACTGGAGGGTGAGTGAGACTGGTGTGGGTGAGTGAGACTGGGGGGGTGAGTGAGACTGGAGGGGATGAGTGAGACTGGGGCGGATGAGAGAGACAGGTGGGCTGAGTGAGACTGGGGGGGTGAGTGAGACTGGGGGGGTAAGTGAGACTGGGGGGTGAGTGAGACTGGGGGGTGAGTGAGACTGGGGTGTGAGTGAGACTGGGGGGGGTGAGTGAGACTGGGGGGGTGAGTGAGACTACGGCAGATGAGAGAGATAGGTGGGCTGAGTGAGACTGGAGGGGTGAATGAGACTGGGGATGAGAGAGACTGGAGTGAGTGAGACTGGGGAGTTAGTGAAACTGGAGGGTGAGTAAGACTGGGGGGGTGAGTGAGACTTGTGGGGTGAGTGAGATTGGGGCGGATGATAGAGTCAGGTGGGCTGAGTGAGACTGGGGGGGTGAGTGAGACTGGGGGTGAGAGAGACTGGGGGGGTGAGTGAGACTGGAGGGTGAGTGAGACTGGGGGGGTGAGTGAGACTGGGGGGTGAGTGAGACTGGAGGGGAGAGTGAGACTGGAGGTGAGACTGGGGGGGGTGAGTGAGACTGGGGTTGGTGAGTGAGACTGGTGGGGATGAGTGAGACTGGTGGGGTGAGTGAGACTGGCGGGGTGAGTGAGACTGGGGGTGAGTGAGACTGGTGGGGTGAGTGAGACTGGGGGTGAGTGAGACTGGGGGGTGAGTGAGACTGGGGGTGGTGAGTGAGACTGGAGGTGAGTGAGACTGGGGGGGGGTGAGTGAGACTGGGGGTGGTGAGTGAGACTGGTGGGGATGAGTGAGAGTGGTGGGGTGAGTGAGCCTGACGGTGTGAGTGAGACTGGGGGTGAGTGAGACTGGTGGGGTGAGTGAGACTGGGGGGTGAGTGAGACTGGGGGGTGAGTGGGAATGGGGAGTGAGTGAGACTGGAGGGTGAGTGAGACTGGTGGGGGTGAGTGAGACTGGAGGGGTGAGTGAGACTGGAGGGGATGAGTGAAACTGGGGCGGATGAGAGAGACAGGTGGGCTGAGTGAGACTGGGGGGGTGAGTGAGACTGGGGGGGTGAGTGAGACTGGGGGGTGAGTGAGTGGGGGTGGTGAGTGAGACTGGAGGGTGAGTGAGGCTGGGGGGTGAGTGAGACTGGGGTGTGAGTGAGTCTGGGGGGGTGAGTGAGACTGGGTCGTGAGTGAGTCTAGGGCAGATGAGAGAGATAGGTGGGCTGAGTGAGACTAGGGGGGTGAATGATACTGGGGATGAGAGAGACTGGGGTGTGAGTGAGACTGGGGAGTTAGTGAAACTGGAGGGTGAGTAAGACTGGGGGGGTGAGTGAGACTGATGCGGTGAGTGAGATTGGGGCGGATGAGAGAGTCAGGTGGGCTGAGTGAGACTGCGGGGGTGAGTGAGACTGGGGGTGAGAGAGACTGGGGGGGTGAGTGACACTGGAGGGTGAGTGAGACTGGGGGGGCGAGTGAGACTGGGGGGTGAGTGAGACTGGGGGGTGAGTGAGACGGTGGCGGATGAGAGAGACAGGTGGGCTGAGTGAGACTGGGTAGGTGAGTGAGACTGGGGGTGGTGAGTGAGACTGGAGGTGAGACTGGGGGGGGTGAGTGAGACTGGGGGTGGTGAGTGAGACTGGTGGCGATGAGTGAGACTGGTGGGGTGAGTGAGACTGGCGGGGTGAGTGAGACTGGGGGTGAGTGAGACTGGGGGTGAGTGAGACTGGGGGTGAGTGAGACTGGGGGTGGTGAGTGAGACTGGAGGTGAGTGAGACTGGGGGGGATGAGTGAGACTGGGGGTGGTGAGTGGGCCTGGCGGGGTGAGTGAGACTGGGGGTGAGTGAGATTGGTGGGGTGAGTGAGACTGGGGGGTGAGTGAGACTGGGGGGGTGAGTGAGACGGGGGAGTGAGTGAGACTGGAGGGTGAGTGAGACTGGAGGGGATGAGTGAGACTGGGGAGCTAGTGAAACTGGAGGGTGAGTTAGACTGGGGGATGAGTGAGACTGGTGGGGTGAGTGAGATTGGGGCGGATGAGAGAGTCAGGTGAGCTAAGTGAGACTGGGGTGGATGAGAGAGACAGGTGGGCTGAGTGAGACTGGGGGGGTGAATGAGACTGGGGATGAGAGAGACTGGGGAGTGAGCGAGACTGGAGGGTGAGTGAGACTGGGGGGGTGAGTGAGTTGGGGGGTGAGTGAGACTTGTGGGGTGAGTGAGATTGGGGCGGATGATAGAGTCAGGTGGGCTGAGTGAGACTGGGGGGGTGAGTGAGACTGGGGGTGAGAGAGACTGGGGGGGTGAGTGACACTGGAGGGTGAGTGAGACTGGGGGGGCGAGTGAGACTGGGGGGTGAGTGAGACTGGGGGGTGAGTGAGACGGTGGCGGATGAGAGAGACAGGTGGGCTGAGTGAGACTGGGTAGGTGAGTGAGACTGGGGGTGGTGAGTGAGACTGGAGGTGAGACTGGGGGGGGTGAGTGAGACTGGGGGTGGTGAGTGAGACTGGTGGCGATGAGTGAGACTGGTGGGGTGAGTGAGACTGGCGGGGTGAGTGAGACTGGGGGTGAGTGAGACTGGGGGTGAGTGAGACTGGGGGTGAGTGAGACTGGGGGTGGTGAGTGAGACTGGAGGTGAGTGAGACTGGGGGGGATGAGTGAGACTGGGGGTGGTGAGTGGGCCTGGCGGGGTGAGTGAGACTGGGGGTGAGTGAGATTGGTGGGGTGAGTGAGACTGGGGGGTGAGTGAGACTGGGGGGGTGAGTGAGACGGGGGAGTGAGTGAGACTGGAGGGTGAGTGAGACTGGAGGGGATGAGTGAGACTGGGGAGCTAGTGAAACTGGAGGGTGAGTTAGACTGGGGGATGAGTGAGACTGGTGGGGTGAGTGAGATTGGGGCGGATGAGAGAGTCAGGTGAGCTAAGTGAGACTGGGGTGGATGAGAGAGACAGGTGGGCTGAGTGAGACTGGGGGGGTGAATGAGACTGGGGATGAGAGAGACTGGGGAGTAAGCGAGACTGGAGGGTGAGTGAGACTGGGGGGGTGAGTGAGTTGGGGGGTGAGTGAGACTGGGGTGGATGAGAGAGACAGGTGGGCTGAGTGAGACTGGGGGTGAGTGAGACTGGGGGTGAGTGAGACTGGGGGTGGGGGTGTGAATGAGACTGGGGGTGAGTGAGACTGGGGGGGGTGAGTGAGACTGGAGGGTGAGTGAGACTGGGGGGTGAGTGAAACTGGGGGGGTGAGTGAGACTGGGGGGTGAGTGAGACTGGGGGGTGAGTGAGACTGGGGGTTGAGTGAGACTGGAGGGCAATTGAATGTGACTGGGGGGTTGAGTGAGACTGGTGGGGTGAGTGAGATTGGGGGGTGAGTGAGACTAGGGCAGATGAGAGAGATAGGTGGGCTGAGTGAGACTGGGGGGGTGAATGAGACTGGGGGGTGAGTGAGACTAGGGACGATGAGAGAGATAGGTGGGCTGAGTAAGACTGGGGGGGTGAATGAGACTGGGGATGAAAGAGACTGGGGTGTGAGTGAGACTGGGGAGTTAGTGAAACTGGAGGGTGAGTAAGACTGGGGGGGTGAGTGAGACTGGTGGGGTGAGTGAGATTGGGGCGGATGAGAGAGTCAGGTGGGCTGAGTGAGACTGGGGGGGTGAGTGAGACTGGGGGTGAGTGAGACTGGGGGTGAGAGAGACTGTGGGGGTGATTGAGACTGGAGGGTGAGTGAGACTGGGGGGGTGAGTGAGACTGGGGGTGTGTGAGACTATGGAGGGTGAGTGAGACTGGGGCGGATGAGAGAGAGAGGTGGGCTGAGTGAGACTGGGGGTGGTGAGTGAGACTGGCGGTGGTGAGTGAGACTGGGGGTGAGTGAGACTGGTGGGGTGAGTGAGATTGGGGTGGTGAGTGAGACTGAGGGTGAGTGAGACTGGTGGGGTGAGTGAGACTGGGGGTGAGTGAGACTAGGGACGATGAGAGAGATAGGTGGGCTGAGTAAGACTGGGGGGGTGAATGAGACTGGGGATGAAAGAGACTGGGGTGTGAGTGAGACTGGGGAGATAGTGAAACTGGAGGGTGAGTAAGACTGGGGGGGTGAGTGAGACTGGTGGGGTGAGTGAGATTGGGGCGGATGAGAGAGTCAGGTGGGCTGAGTGAGACTGGGGGGGGTGAGTCAGACTGGGGGTGAGTGAGACTGGGGGTGAGAGAGACTGGGGGGGTGATTGAGACTGGAGGGTGAGTGAGACTGGGGGGGTGAGTGAGACTGGGGGGTGTGTGAGACTATGGAGGGTGAGTGAGACTGGGGCGGATGAGAGAGAGAGGTGGGCTGAGTGAGACTGGGGGTGTGAGTGAGACTGGCGGTGGTGAGTGAGACTGGGGGTGAGTGAGACTGGTGGGGTGAGTGAGACTGGGGGTGAGTGAGACTGGAGGGTGAGTGTGACTGGGGGTGGTGAGTGAGACTGGAGGTGAGTGAGACTCGGGGGGGTGAGTGAGACTGGGGGTGGTGAGTGAGACTGGTGGGGATGAGTGAGACTGGTGGGGTGAGTGAGACTGGCGGGGTGAGTGAGACTGGGAGTGAGTGAGACTGGTGGGGTGAGTGAGACTGGAGGGTGAGTGAGACTGGGGGGGTGAGTGAGACTGGGGAGTGAGTGAGACTGGAGGGTGAGTGAGACTGGTGGGGGTGAGTGAGACTGGGGGGGTGAATGAGACTGGGGGGGATGAGTGAGACTGGGGCGGATGAGAGAGACAGGTGGGCGGAGTGAGACTGGTGGGGTGAGTGAGATTGGGGGGGTGAGTGAGACTGGGGGTGAGTGAGACTGGTGGGGTGAGTGAGACTGGGGGTGAGTGAGACTGGGGGGTGAGTGAGACTGGGGGTGGTGAGTGAGACTGGAGGTGAGTGAGACTGGGGGGGTGAGTGAGACTGGTGGGGTGAGATAGACTGGCGGGGTGAGTGAGACTGGGGGTGAGTGAGACTGGTGTGGTGAGATAGACTGGGGGTGAGTGAGACTGGGGTGTGAGTGAGACTGGGGGTGGTGAGTGAGACTGGAGGTGAGTGAGACTGGGGGGGGTGAGTGAGACTGGGGGTGGTGAGTGAGACTGGTGGGGATGAGTGAGACTGGTGGGGTGAGTGAGCCTGGCGGGGTGAGTGAGACTAGGGGTGAGTGAGACTGGTGGGGTCAGTGAGACTGGAGGGTGAGTGAGACTGGGGGGGTGAGTGAGACTGGGGAGTGAGTGAGACTGGAGGGTGAGTGAGACTGGTGGGGGTGAGTGAGACTGGAGGGGATGAGTGAAACTGGGGCAGATGAGAGAGACAGGTGGGCTGAGTGAGACTGGGGGGGTGAGTGAGACTGGGGGGGTGAGTGAGAGTGGGGGGTGAGTGAGACTGGGGGTGGTGAGTGAGACTGGAGGGTGAGTGAGGCTGGGGGGGTGAGTGAGACTGGGGGGTGAGTGAGCCTGGGGGGGTGAGTGAGACTGGGGCGGTTGAGAGAGACAGGTGGGCTGAGTGAGACTGGGGGGGTGAGTGAGACTGGGGATGAGAGAGACTGCGGTGTGAGTGAGACTGGGGAGTTAGTGAAACTGGAGGGGGTGAGTGAGACTGGTGGGGTGAGTGAGATTGGGGCGGATGAGAGAGTCAGGTGAGCTGAGTGAGACTGGGGTGGTGAGTGAGACTGGAGGGTGAGTGAGACTGGGGGGTGAGTGAGACTGGGGGTGAGTGAGACTGGGGGGGGTGAGTGAGACTCGGGAGTGAGTGAGACTAGGGCCGATGAGAGAGATAGGTGGGCTGAGTGAGACTGGGGGGGTGAATGAGACTGGGGATGAAAGAGACTGGGGTGTGAGTGAGACTGGGGAGTTAGTGAAACTGGAGGGTGAGTAAGACTGGGGGGGTGAGTGAGACTGGTGGGGTGAGTGAGATTGGGGCGGATGAGAGAGTCAGGTGGGCTGAGTGAGACTGGGGGGGTGATTGAGACTGGAGGGTGAGTGAGACTGGGGGGGGTGAGTGAGACTGGGGGTTGTGTGAGACTATGGGGGGTGAGTGAGACTGGGGCGGATGAGAGAGACAGGTGGGCTGAGTGAGAATGGGGGGGTGAGTGAGACTGGCGGTGGTGAGTGAGACTGGGGGTGAATGAGACTGGGGATGAGAGAGACTACGGTGTGAGTGAGACTGGGGAGTTTGTGAAACTGGAGGGGGTGAGTGAGACTGGTGGGGTGAGTGAGATTGGGGCGGATGAGAGAGTCAGGTGAGCTGAGTGAGACTGGGGTGGTGAGTGAGACTGGAGGGTGAGTGAGACTGGGAGGTGAGTGAGACTGGGGGGTGAGTGAGACTGGGGGAGTGAGTGAGACTGGTGGGGTGAGTGAGATTGGGGCGGATGAGAGAGTCAGGTGGGCTGAGTGAGACTGGGGGGGTGAGTGAGACTGGGGGTGAGTGAGACTGGGGGTGAGAGAGACTGGGGGGGTGATTGAGACTGGAGGGTGAGTGAGACTGGGGGGGTGAGTGAGACTGGGGGGTGAGTGAGACTATGGGGGGTGAGTGAGACTGGGGCGGATGAGAGAGACAGGTGGGCTGAGTGAGACTGGGGGTGTGAGTGAGACTGGCGGTGGTGAATGAGACTGGGGGTGAGTGAGACTGGTGGGGTGAGTGAGACTGGGGGTGAGTGAGACTGGGGGGTGAGTGAGACTGGGGGTGGTGAGTGAGACTGGAGGTGAGTGAGACTGGGGGGGGTGAGTGAGACTGGGGGTGGTGAGTGAGACTGGTGGGGATGAGTGAGACTGGTGAGGTGAGTGAGCCTGGCGGGGTGAGTGAGACTGGGAGTGAGTGAGACTGGTGGGGTGAGTGAGACATGGGGGTGAGTGAGACTGGGGGGGTGAGTGAGACTGGGGAGTGAGTGAGACTGGAGGGTGAGTGAGACTGGTGGGGGTGAGTGAGACTGGGGGCTGAGTGAGACTGGGGGGGATGAGTGAGACTGGGGGGCATGAGAGAGACAGGTGGGCTGAGTGAGACTGGGGGGGTGAGTGAGACTGGGGGGGTAAGTGAGACTGGGTGGTGAGTGAGACTGGGGTGTGAGTGAGACTGGGGGGGTGAGTTAGGCTGGGGGGTGAGTGAGACTCGGGCAGATGAGAGAGATAGGTGGGCTGAGTGAGACTGGGAGGGTGAATGAGACTGGTGGGGATGAGTGAGACTGGTGGGGTGAGTGAGACTGGCGGGGTGAGTGAGACTGGGGGTGAGTGAGACTGGTGGGGTGAGTGAGACTGGGGGTGAGTGAGACTGGGGGGTGAGTGAGACTGGGGGTGGTGTGAGACTGGAGGTGAGTGAAACTGGGGGGGTGAATGAGACTGGTGGGGTGAGTGAGACTGGCGGGGTGAGTGAGACTGGGAGTGAGTGAGACTGGTGGGGTGAGTGAGACTGGGGGGTGAGTGAGACTGGGGGGTGAGTGAGACTGGGGAGTGAATGAGACTGGAGGGTGAGTGAGACTGGTGGGGGTGAGTGAGACTGGGGGGGTGAGTGAGACTGGGGGGGATGAGTGAGACTGGGGCGGATGAGAGAGACAGGTGGGCGGAGTGAGACTGGTGGGGTGAGTGAGACTGGGGGGGTAAGTGAGACTGGGGGGTGAGTGAGACTGGGGTGTGAATGAGACTGGGGGTGAGTGAGACTGGGGGGTGAGTGAGACTGGGGGTGGTGAGTGAGACTGGAGGTGAGAGACTGGGGGGGTGAGTGAGACTGGTGGGGTGAGTGAGACTAGCGGGTTGAGTGAGACTGGGGGTGAGTGAGACTGGCGGGGTGAGTGAGACTGGAGGTGAGTGAGACTGGGGGGTGAGTGAGACTGGGGGTGGTGAGTGAGACTGGAGGTGAGTGAGACTGGGGGGGGGGTGAGTGAGACTGGGGGTGGTGAGTGAGACTGGTGGGGATGAGTGAGACTGGTGGGGTGAGTGAGCCTGGCGGGGTGAGTGAGACTGGGGGTGAGTGAGACTGGTGGGGTGAGTGAGACTGGAGGGTGAGTGAGACTGGGGGGGTGAGTGAGCCTGGCGGGGTGAGTGAGACTGGGGGTGAGTGAGACTGGGGGTGGTGAGTGAGACTGGAGGGTGAGTGAGGCTGGGGGGTGAGTGAGACTGTGGTGTGAGTGAGACTGGGGGGGTGAGTGAGACTGGGGGGTGAGTGAGACTAGGGCTTATGAGAGAGATAGGTGGACTGAGTGAGACTGGGGGGGTGAATGAGACTGGGGATGAGAGACTGGGTTGTGAGTGAGACTGGGGAGTTAGTGAAACTGGAGGGTGAGTAAGACTGGGGGGATGCGTGAGACTGGTGGGGTGAGTGAGATTGGGGCGGATGAGAGAGTCAGATGGGCTGAGTGAGACTGGGGGGGTGAGTGAGACTGGGGGTGAGAGAGACTAGGGGGGTGAGTGAGACTGGAGGGTATGAGTGAGACTGGGGCGGATGAGAGAGACAGGTGGGCTGAGTGAGACTGGGGAGGTGAGTGAGACTGGGGGTGGTGAGTGAGACTGGAGGGTGAGTGAGACTGGGGGGTGAGTGAGACTGGGGTGTGAGTGAGACTGGGGGGGGTGAGTGAGACTGGGGGGGGTGAGTGAGACTGGGGGGGTGAGTGAGACTGGCGGGTGAGTGAGACTGGGGGTGGTGAGTGAGACTGGAGGGTGAGTGAGGCTGGGGGGTGAGTGAGACTGGGGTGTGAGTGAGACTGGGTGGGTGAGTGAGACTGGGGGGTGAGTGAGACTAGGGCATATGAGAGAGATAGGTGGACTGAGTGAGACTGGGGGGGTGAATGAGACGGGGGATGAGAGACTGGGTTGTAAGTGAGACTGGGGAGTTAGTGAAACTGGAGGGTGAGTAAGACTGGGGGGATGCGTGAGACTAGTGGGGTGAGTGAGATTGGGGCGGATGAGAGAGTCAGGTGGGCTGAGTGAGACTGGGGGGGTGAGTGAGACTGGGGGTGAGAGAGACTGGGGGGGTGAGTGAGACTGGAGGGTATGAGTGAGACTGGGGCGGATGAGAGAGACAGGTGGGCTGAGTGAGACTGGGGGGGTGAGTGAGACTGGGGGTGGTGAGTGAGACTGGAGGGTGAGTGAGACTGGGGGTTGAGTGAGACTGGGGTGTGAGTGAGACTGGGTGGGGTGAGTGAGACTGGGGGGGGGTGAGTGAGACTGGGGGGTGAATGAGACTAGGGCAGATGAGAGAGATAGGTGGGCTGAGTGAGACTAGGGGGGTGAATGAGACTGGGGATGAGAGAGACTGGGGTGTGAGTGAGACTGGGGAGTTTGTGAAACTGGAGGGTGAGTAAGACTGGGGGGGTGAGTGAGATTGGTGGGGTGAGTGAGATTGGGGCGGATGAGGGAGTCAGGTGGGCTGAGTGAGACTGCGGGGGTGAGTGAGACTGGAGGGTGAGTGAGACTGGGGGGGTGATTGAGACTGGGGGGTGAGTGAGACTGGGGGGGTGAGTGAGACTGGGGCGGATGAGAGAGACAGGTGGGCTGATTGAGACTGGGGGAGTCAGTGAGACTGGGGGGGTGAGTGAGACTGGGGGGTGAGTGAGACTGGGGCGGATGAGAGAGACAGGTGGGCTGAGTGAGACTGGGGGGGTGAATGAGACTGGGGATGAAAGAGACTGGGGTGTGAGTGAGACTGGGGAGTTAGTGAAACTGGAGGGTGAGTAAGACTGGGGGGGTGAGTGAGACTGGTGGGGTGAGTGAGATTGGGGCGGATGAGAGAGTTAGGTGGGCTGAGTGAGACTGGGGGGGTGAGTGATACTGGGGGTGAGTGAGACTGGGGGTGAGAGAGACTGGGGGTGTGAGTGAGACTGGAGGGTGAGTGAGACTGGGGGGGTGAGTGAGACTGGGGGGTGAGTGAGACTGGGGGTGAGTGAGACTGAGGGGTGAGTGAGATTGGGGGTGGTGAGTGAGACTGGAGGTGAGTGGGACTGGGGGGGTGAGTGAGACTGGGGGTGGTGAGTGAGACTAGTGGGGATGAGTGAGACTGGTGGGGTGAGTGAGCCCGGCGGGGTGAGTGAGACTGGGCGTGAGTGAGACTGGTGGGGTGAGTGAGACTGGGTGGTGAGTGAGACTGGGGGGGTGAGTGAGACTGGGGAGTGAGTGAGACTGGAGGGTGAGTGAGACTGGTGGGGGTGAGTGAGACTGGGGGGGTGAGTGAGACTGGGGGGGATGAGTGAGACTGGGGCGGATGAGAGAGACAGGTGGGCGGAGTGAGACTGGTGGGGTGAGTGAGATTGGGGGGGTGAGTGAGACTGAGGGTGAGTGAGACTGGTGGGGTGAGTGAGACAGGGGGTGAGTGAGACTAGGGACGATGAGAGAGATAGGTGGGCTGAGTAAGACTGGGGGGTGACTGAGACTGGGGGTGGTGAGTGAGACTGGAGGGTGAGTGAGACTGGGGGTTGAGTGAGACTGGGGTGTGAGTGAGACTGGGTGGGGTGAGTGAGACTGGGGGGGGTGAGTGAGACTGGGAGGTGAATGAGACTAGGGCAGATGAGAGAGATAGGTGGGCTGAGTGAGACTAGGGGGGTGAATGAGACTGGGGATGAGAGAGACTGGGGTGTGAGTGAGACTGGGGAGTTTGTGAAACTGGAGGGTGAGTAAGACTGGGGGGGTGAGTGAGACTGGTGGGGTGAGTGAGATTGGGGCGGATGAGAGAGACAGGTGGGCTGAGTGAGACTGGGGGGCTGAATGAGACTGGGGATGAAAGAGACTGGGGGGGGTGAGTGAGACTGGGGGGGTGAGTGAGACTGGGGCGGATGAGAGAGACAGGTGGGCTGATTGAGACTGGGGGAGTCAGTGAGACTGGGGGGGTGAGTGAGACTGGGGGGTGAGTGAGACTGGGGCGGATGAGAGAGACAGGTGGGCTGAGTGAGACTGGGGGGCTGAATGAGACTGGGGATGAAAGAGACTGGGGTGTGAGTGAGACTGGGGAGTTAGTGAAACTGGAAGGTGAGTAAGACTGGGGGGGTGAGTGAGACTGGTGGGGTGAGTGAGATTGGGGCGGATGAGAGAGTTAGGTGGGCTGAGTGAGACTGGGGGGGTGAGTGATACTGGGGGTGAGTGAGACTGGGGGTGAGAGAGACTGGGGGGGTGAGTGAGACTGGAGGGTGAGTGAGACTGGGGGGGTGAGTGAGACTGGGGGGTGAGTGAGACTGGGGGTGAGTGAGACTGAGGGGTGAGTGAGATTGGGGGTGGTGAGTGAGACTGGAGGTGAGTGGGACTGGGGGGGTGAGTGAGACTGGGGGTGGTGAGTGAGACTAGTGGGGATGAGTGAGACTGGTGGGGTGAGTGAGCCTGGCGGGGTGAGTGAGACTGGGCGTGAGTGAGACTGGTGGGGTGAGTGAGACTGAGGGGTGAGTGAGATTGGGGGGGTGAGTGAGACTGGAGGTGAGTGAGACTGGGGGGGTGAGTGAGACTGGGGGTGGTGAGTGAGACTAGTGGGGATGAGTGAGACTGGTGGGGTGAGTGAGCCTGGCGGGGTGAGTGAGACTGGGCGTGAGTGAGACTGGTGGGGTGAGTGAGACTGGGGGGTGAGTGAGACTGGGGGGGTGAGTGAGACTGGGGAGTGAGTGAGACTGGAGGGTGAGTGAGACTGGTGGGGGTGAGTGAGACTGGGGGGGTGAGTGAGACTGGAGGGGATGAGTGAGACTGGGGCGGATGAGAGAGACAGGTGGGCTGAGTGAGACTGGGGGGGTGAGTGAGACTGTGGGGGTAAGTGAGACTGGGGGGTGAGTGAGACTGGGGGGTGAGTGAGACTGGGGGTAGTGAGTGAGATAGGTGGGCTGAGTGAGAATGGGGGGGGTGAATGAGACTGGGGATGAGAGAGACTGGGGTGAGTGAGACTGGGGAGTTAGTGAAACTGGAGGGTGAGTAAGACTGGGGGGGTGAGTGAGACTGGTGGGGTGAGTGAGATTGGGGCGGATGATAGAGTCAGGTGGGCTGAGTGAGACTGGGGGGGTGAGTGAGACTGGGGGTGAGGGAGACTGGGGGGGTGAGTGAGACTGGAGGGTGAGTGAGACTGGGGGGGTGAGTGAGACTGGGGGGTGAGTGAGACTGGAGGGGTGAGTGAGACTGGAGGTGAGACTGGGGGGGGTGAGTGAGACTGGGGGTGGTGAGTGAGACTGGTGGGGATGAGTGAGACTGGGGTGTGAGTGAGACTGGGGGTGGTGAGTGAGACTGGAGGTGAGTGAGACTGGGGGGGGTGAGTGAGACTGGGGGTGGTGAGTGAGACTGGTGGGGATGAGTGAGAGTGGTGGGGTGAGTGAGCCTGACGGGGTGAGTAAGACTGGGGTGTGAGTGAGACTGGGGGGGTGAGTGAGACTGGGGGGGTGAGTGAGACTGGGGGGTGAGTGAGACTAGGGCAGATGAGAGAGATAGGTGGGTTGAGTGAGACTAGGGGGGTGAATGAGACTGGGGATGAGAGAGACTGGGGTGTGAGTGAGACTGGGGGTGAGTGAGACTGGGGGTGAGAGAGACTGGGGGGGTGAGTGAGACTGGAGGGTGAGTGAGACTGGCGGGGTGAGTGAGACTGGGGGGTGAGTGAGACTGGGGGGTGAGTGAGACTCGGGGGGTGAGTGAGACTGGGGCGGATGAGAGAGACAGGTGGGCTGAGTGAGACTGGGGGGGTGAGTGAGACTGGTGGGGTGAGTGAGACTGGGGGTGAGTGAGACTGAGGGGTGAGTGAGACTGGGGGTGGTGAGTGAGACTGGAGGTGAGTGAGACTGGGGGGGTGAGTGAGCCTGGGGGTGGTGAGTGAGACTAGTGGGGATGAGTGAGACTGGTGGTGTGAGTGAGCCTGGCGGGGTGAGTGAGACTGGGCGTGAGTGAGACTGGTGGGGTGAGTGAGACTGGGGGGTGAGTGAGACTGGGGGGGGTGAGTGAGACTGGGGAGTGAGTGAGACTGGAGGGTGAGTGAGACTGGTGGGGGTGAGTGAGACTGGGGGTTGAGTGAGACTGGGGGAGTGAGTGACACTGGAGGGCAGTTGAATGAGACTGGGGGGTTGAGTGAGACTGGGGGGTGAGTGAGTTTGGGGGTTGAGTGAGATTTGGGGGTGAGTGAGACTGGGGGGTGAGTGAGACTCGGGGGTGGGGGGTGAGTGAGACTGGGGGTAGTGAGTGAGACTGGGGGGTGAGTGAGACTGGGGGTGAGTGAGACTGGGGGGTGAGTGAGACTGGGACGGATGAGAGAGACAGGTGGGATGAGTGAGACTGGGGGGGTGAATGAGACTGGGGATGAGAGACTGGAGGGGTGAGTGAGACTGGGGTGTGAGTGAGACTGGAGGGTGAGTGAGACTGGGGGGGTGAGTGATACTGGGGGGGTGAGTGAAACTGGGGCGGATGAGAGAGACAGGTGGGCTGAGTGTGACTGGGGGGTGAGTGAGACTGGGGGTGGGGGTGGTGAATGAGACTGGGGGTGAGTGAGACTGGGGGGTGAGTGAGACTGCGGGGTGAGTGAGACTGGGGGTGGTGAGTGAGACTGGAGGGTGAGTGAGACTGGGGAGTGAGTGAAACTGGGGTGTGAGTCTGACTGGGGGGGGTGAGTGAGACTGGGGGGTGAGTGAGACGAGGGCAGATGAGAGAGATAGGTGGGCTGAGTGACACTGGGGGGGTGAATGAGACTGGGGATGAAAGAGACTGGAGTGTGAGTGAGACTGGGGAGTTAGTGAAACTGGAGGGTGAGTAAAACTGGGGGGGTGAGTGAGACTGGTGGGGTGAGTGAGATTGGGGCGGATGAGAGAGTTAGGTGGGCTGAGTGAGAAGTGCGGGGTGAGTGAGACTGGGGGTGAGTGAGACTGGGGGTGAGAGAGACTGGGGGGGTGAGTGAGACTGGAGGGTGAGTGAGACTGGGGGGGTGAGTGAGACTGGGGGGTGAGTGAGACTGGGGGGTGTGAGTGAGACTGGGGCGGATGAGAGAGACAGGTGGGCTGAGTGAGACTGGTGGGGTGAGTGAGACTGAGGGGTGAGTGAGACTGGGGGTGGTGAGTGAGACTGGAGGTGAGTGAGACTGGGGGGGGTGAGTGAGACTGGGGGTGGTGAGTGAGACTGGTGGGGATGAGTGAGACTGGTGGGGTGATTGAGCCTGGCGGGGTGAGTGAGACTGGGGGTGAGTGAGACTGGTGGGGTGAGTGAGACTGGGGGATGAGTGAGACTGGGGGGGTGAGTGAGACTGGGGAGTGAGTGAGACTGGAGGGTGAGTGAGACTCGGGGGTGAGTGAGACTGGGGGGTGTGAGTGAGACTGGGGCGGATGAGTGAGACTGGGGTGGTGAGTGAGACTGGGGGGGTAAGTGAGACTGGGGGGTGAGTGAGACTGGGGGGTGAGTGAGACTGGGGTGTGAGTGAGACTGGGGGGGGTGAGTGAGACTGGGGGGTGAGTGAGACTACGGCAGATGAGAGAGATAGGTGGGCTGAGTGAGACTGGGGGGGTGAATGAGACTGGGGATGAGAGAGACTGGAGTGAGTGAGACTAGGGAGTTAGTGAAACTGGAGGGTGAGTAAGACTGGGGGGGGTGAGTGAGACTGGTGGGGTGAGTGAGATTGGGGCGGATGATAGAGTCAGGTGGGCTGAGTGAGACTGGGGGGGTGAGTGAGACTGGAGGGTGAGTGAGACTGGGGGGGTGAGTGAGACTGGAGGGTGAGTGAGACTGGGGGGGTGAGTGAGACTGGGGGGTGAGTGAGACTGGAGGGGTGAGTGAGACTGGAGGTGAGATTGGGGGGGGTGAGTGAGACTGGGGGTGGTGAGTGAGACTGGTGGGGTGAGTGAGCCTGGCGGGGTGAGTGAGACTGGGAGTGAGTGAGACTGGGAGTGAGTGAGACTGGTGGGGTGAGTGAGACTGGGTGGTGAGTGAGACTGGGGGGGTGAGTGAGACTGGGGAGTGAGTGAGACTGGAGGGTGAGTGAGGCTGGTGGGGGTGAGTGAGACTGGGGGGGTGAGTGAGACTGGGGGGGATGAGTGAGACTGGGGCGGATGAGAGAGACAGGTGGGCGGAGTGAGACTGGTGGGGTGAGTGAGATTGGGGGGGTGAGTGAGACTGAGGGTGAGTGAGACTGGTGGGGTGAGTGAGACAGGGGGTGAGTGAGACTAGGGACGATGAGAGAGATAGGTGGGCTGAGTAAGACTGGGGGGGTGAATGAGACTGGGGATGAAAGAGACTGGGGTGTGAGTGAGACTGGGGAGTTAGTGAAACTGGAGGGTGAGTAAGACTGGGGGGGTGAGTGAGACTGCTGGGGTGAGTGAGATTGGGGCGGATGAGAGAGTCAGGTGGGCTGAGTGAGACTGGGGGGGTGAGTGAGACTGGGGGTGAGTGAGACTGGGGGTGAGAGAGACTGGGGGGTGATTGAGACTGGAGGGTGAGTGAGACTGGGGGGGTGAGTGAGACTGGGGGGTGTGTGAGACTATGGAGGGTGAGTGAGACTGGGGCTGATGAGAGAGAGAGGTGGGCTGAGTGAGACTGGGGGTGTGAGTGAGACTGGCGGTGGTGAGTGAGACTGGGGGTGAGTGAGACTGGGGGGTGAGTGTGACTGGGGGTGGTGAGTGAGACTGGAGGTGAGTAAGACTGGGGGGAAGAATGAGACTGGGGATGAGAGAGACTGGGGTGTGAGTGAGACTGGGGAGTTAGTGAAACTGGAGGGTGAGTAAGATTGGGGGGATGCGTGAGACTGGTGGGGTGAGTGAGATTGGGGCGGATGAGAGAGTCAGGTGGGCTGAGTGAGACTGAGAGGGTTGAGTGAGACTGGGGGTGAGAGAGACTGGGGGTGTGAGTGAGACTGGAGGGGAGGAGTGAGACTGGGGCGGATGAGAGAGACAGGTGGGCTGAGTGAGACTGGGGGGGCGAGTGAGACTGGGGGGGTGAGTGAGACTGGGGGGTGAGTGAGACTGGGGGTGGTGAGTGAGACTGGAGGGTGAGTGAGACTGGGGGGTGAGTGAGACTAGGGACGATGAGAGAGATAGGTGGGCTGAGTAAGACTGGGGGGGTGAATGAGACTGGGGATGAAAGAGACTGGGGTGTGAGTGAGACTGGGGAGTTAGTGAAACTGGAGGGTGAGTAAGACTGGGGGGGTGAGTGAGACTGGTGGGGTGAGTGAGATTGGGGCGGATGAGAGAGTCAGGTGGGCTGAGTGAGACTGGGGGGGTGAGTGAGACTGGGGGTGAGTGAGACTGGGGGTGAGAGAGACTGGGGGGGTGATTGAGACTGGAGGGTGAGTGAGACTGGGGGGGTGAGTGAGACTGGGGGGTGTGTGAGACTATGGAGGGTGAGTGAGACTGGGGCGGATGAGAGAGAGAGGTGGGCTGAGTGAGACTGGGGGTGTGAGTGAGACTGGCGGTGCTGAGTGAGACTGGGGGTGAGTGAGACTGGGGGGTGAGTGTGACTGGGGGTGGTGAGTGAGACTGGAGGTGAGTAAGACTGGGGGGGTGAATGAGACTGGGGATGAGAGAGACTGGGGTGTGAGTGAGACTGGGGAGTTAGTGAAACTGGAGGGTGAGTAAGATTGGGGGGATGCGTGAGACTGGTGGGGTGAGTGAGATTGGGGCGGATGAGAGAGTCAGGTGGGCTGAGTGAGACTGAGAGGGTTGAGTGAGACTGGGGGTGAGAGAGACTGGGGGTGTGAGTGAGACTGGAGGGGAGGAGTGAGACTGGGGCGGATGAGAGAGACAGGTGGGCTGAGTGAGACTGGGGGGGCGAGTGAGACTGGGGGGGTGAGTGAGACTGGGGGGTGAGTGAGACTGGGGGTGGTGAGTGAGACTGGAGGGTGAGTGAGACTGGGGGGTGAGTGAGACTGGGGTGTGAGTGAGACTGGGGGGGGGTGAGTGAGACTGGGGGGGGTGAGTGAGACTGGGGGTGAGTGAGACTAGGGCAGATGAGAGAGATAGGTGGGCTGAGTGAGACTAGGGGGGTGAATGAGACTGGGGATGAGAGAGACTGGGGTGTGAGTGAGACTGGGGAGTTAGTGAAACTGGAGGGTGAGTAAGACTGGGGGGGTGAGTGAGACTGGTGGGGTGAGTGAGATTGGGGCGGATGAGAGAGTCAGGTGGGCTGAGTGAGACTGCGGGGGTGAGTGAGACTGGAGGGTGAGTGAGACTGGGGGGGTGATTGAGACTGGGGGGTGAGTGAGACTGGGGGGGTGAGTGAGACTGGGGCGGATGAGAGAGACAGGTGGGCTGATTGAGACTGGGGGAGTCAGTGAGACTGGGGGGGTGAGTGAGACTGGGGGGTGAGTAAGACTGGGGCGGATGAGAGAGACAGGTGGGCTGAGTGAGACTTGGGAGGGTGAATGAGACTGGGGATGAAAGAGACTGGGGTGTGAGTGAGACTGGGGAGTTAGTGAAACTGGAGGGTGAGTAAGACTGGGGGGGTGAATGAGACTGGTGGGGTGAGTGAGATTGGGGCGGATGAGAGAGTTAGGTGGGCTGAGTGAGACTGGGGGGGTGAGTGAGACTGGGGGTGAGTGAGACTGGGGGTGAGAGAGATTGGGGGGGTGAGTGAGACTGGGGTGGATGAGAGACACAGGTGGGCTGATTGAGACTGGGGGAGTCAGTGAGACTGGGGGGGCGAGTGAGACTGGAGGGTGAGTGAGACTGGGGGGGGTGATTGAGACTGGGGGGTGAGTGAGACTGGGGGGGTGAGTGAGACTGGTGCGGATGAGAGAGACAGGTGGGCTGATTGAGACTGGGGGAGTCAGTGAGACTGGGGGGGTGAGTGAGACTGGGGGGTGAGTGAGACTGGGGCGGATGAGAGAGACAGGTGGGCTGAGTGAGACTGGGGGGGTGAATGAGACTGGGGATGAAAGAGACTGGGGTGTGAGTGAGACTGGGGAGTTAGTGAAACTGGAGGGTGAGTAAGACTGGGGGGGTGAGTGAGACTGGTGGGGTGAGTGAGATTGGGGCGGATGAGAGAGTTAGGTGGGCTGAGTGAGACTGGGGGGGTGAGTGAGACTGGGGGTGAGTGAGACTGGGGGTGAGAGAGACTGGGGGGGTGAGTGAGACTGGGGCGGATGAGAGAGACAGGTGGGCTGAGTGAGACTGGGGGGGTGAGTGAGACTGGGGGTGGTGAGTGAGACTGGGGGTGAGTGAGACTGGTGGGGTGAGTGAGACTGGGGGTGAGTGAGACTGAGGGGTGAGTGAGATTGGGGGTGGTGAGTGAGACTGGAGGTGAGTGAGACTGGGGGGGTGAGTGAGATTGGGGCGGATGAGAGAGTTAGGTGGGCTGAGTGAGACTGGGGGGGTGAGTGAGACTGGGGGTGAGTGAGACTGGTGGTGAGAGAGACTGGTGGGGTGAGTGAGACTGGAGGGTGAGTGAGACTGGGGTGGTGAGTGAGACTGGGGGTGAGTGAGACTGGGGGGGTGAGTGAGACTGGGGGGTGAGTGAGCCTGGGGGGGTGAGTGAGACTGGGGCGGATGAGAGAGACAGGTGGGCTGAGTGAGACTGGGGGGGTGAGTGAGACTGAGGATGAGAGAGACTGCGGTGTGAGTGAGACTGGGGAGTTAGTGAAACTGGAGGGGGTGAGTGAGACTGGTGGGGTGAGTGAGATTGGGGCGGATGAGAGAGTCAGGTGAGCTGAGTGAGACTGGGGTGGTGAGTGAGACTGGAGGGTGAGTGAGACTGGGGGGTGAGTGAGACTGGGGGGTGAGTGAGACTGGGGGGGTGAGTGAGACTCGGGAGTGAGTGAGACTAGGGCCGATGAGAGAGATAGGTGGGCTGAGTGAGACTGGGGGGGTGAATGAGACTGGGGATGAAAGAGACTGGGGTGTGAGTGAGACTGGGGAGTTAGTGAAACTGGAGGGTGAGTAAGACTGGGGGGGTGAGTGAGACTGGTGGGGTGAGTGAGATTGGGGCGGATGAGAGAGTCAGGTGGGCTGAGTGAGACTGGGGGGGTGAGTGAGACTGGGGGTGAGTGAGACTGGGGGTGAGAGAGACTGGGGGGGTGATTGAGACTGGAGGGTGAGTGAGACTGGGGGGGATGAGTGAGACTGGGGGTTGTGTGAGACTATGGGGGGTGAGTGAGACTGGGGCGGATGAGAGAGACAGGTGGGCTGAGTGAGAATGGGGAGGTGAGTGAGACTAGCGGTGGTGAGTGAGACTGGGGGTGAGTGAGACTAGTGGGGTGAGTGAGACTGGGGGTGAGTGAGACTGGGGGGGTGAGTGTGACTGGGGTTGGTGAGTGAGACTGGAGGTGAGTGAGACTGGGGGGGGTGAGTGAGACTTGGGGTGGTGAGTGAGACTGGTGGGGATGAGTGAGACTGGTGGGGTGAGTGAGCCTGGCGGGGTGAGTGAGACTGGGAGTGAGTGAGACTGGTGGGGTTGAGTGAGACTGGGGCGGATGAGAGAGACAGGTAGGATGAGTGAGACTGGGGGGGTGAGTGAGACTGGGGGGGTAAGTGAGACTGGGGGGTGAGTGAGACTGGGGTGTGAGTGAGACTGGGGGGGGTGAGTGAGACTGGGGGGGTGAGTGAGACTGGGGGTGAGACTGGGGGGGTGAGTGAGACTGGGGGTGGTGAGTGAGACTGGTGGCGATGAGTGAGACTGGTGGGGTGAGTGAGACTGGCGTGGTGAGTGAGACTGGGTGTAAGTGAGACTGGGGGTGAGTGAGACTGGGGGGTGAGTGAGACTGGGGGTGGTGAGTGAGACTGGAGGTGAGTGAGACTGGGGGGAATGAGTGAGACTGGGGGTGGTGAGTGAGCCTGGCAGGGTGAGTGAGACAGGGGTGAGTGAGACTGGTGGGGTGAGTGAGACTGGGGGGTGAGTGAGACTGGGGGGGTGAGTGAGACGGGGGAGTGAGTGAGACTGGAGGGTGAGTGAGACTGGAGGGGATGAGTGAGACTGGGGAGTTAGTGAAACTGGAGGGTGAGTTAGACTGGGGGGGTGAGTGAGATTAGTGGGGTGAGTGAGATTGGGGAGGATGAGAGAGTCAGGTGAGCTGAGTGAGACTGGGATGGATGAGAGAGACAGGTGGGCTGAGTGAGACTGGGGGGGTGAATGAGACTGGGGATGAGAGAGACTAGGGGGGTGAGTGAGACTGGGGAGTGAGTGAGACTGGAGGGTGAGTGAGACTGGGGGGGTGAGTGAGTTGGGGGGTGAGTGAGACTGGGGCGGATGAGAGAGACAGGTGGGCTGAGTGAGACTGGGGGGTGAGTGAGACTGGGGGTGGGGGGGGTGAATGAGACTGGGGATGAGTGAGACTGGGGGGGTTGGGTGAGACTGGAGGGTGAGTGAGACTGGGGGGTGAGTGAGACTGGGGCGGGGTGAATGAGACTGGGGGGTGAGTGAGACTGGGGGGTGAGTGAGTCTGGGGGTTGAGTGAGACTGGGGCAGATGAGAGAGATAGGTGGGCTGAGTGAGACTGGGGAGGTGAATGAGACTGGGGATGAGAGAGACTGCGGTGTGAGTGAGACTGGGGAGTTAGTGAAACTGGAGGGGGTGAGTGAGACTGGTGGGGTGAGTGAGATTGGGGCGGATGAGAGAGTCAGGTGAGCTGAGTGAGACTGGGGTGGTGAGTGAGACTGGAGGGTGAGTGAGACTGGGAGGTGAGTGAGACTGGGGGGTGAGTGAGACTGGGGAGGTGAGTGAGACTGGTGGGGTGAGTGAGATTGGGGCGGATGAGAGAGTCAGGTGGGCTGAGACTGGGGGGGTGAGTGAGACTGGGGGTGAGTGAGACTGGGGGTGAGAGAGACTGGGGGGGTGATTGAGACTGGAGGGTGAGTGAGACTGGGGGGGTGAGTGAGACTGGGGGGTGAGTGAGACTATGGGGGGTGAGTGAGACTGGGGCGGATGAGAGAGACAGGTGGGCTGAGTGAGACTGGGGATGTGAGTGAGACTGGCGGTGGTGAATGAGACTGGGGGTGAGTGAGACTGGTGGGGTGAGTGAGACTGGGGGTGAGTGAGACTGGGGGCTGAGTGAGACTGGGGGTGGTGAGTGAGACTGGAGGTGAGTGAGACTGGGGGGGGTGAGTGAGACTGGAGGGTGAGTGAGACTGGTGGGGGTGAGTGAGACTGGGGGCTGAGTGAGACTGGGGGGGATGAGTGAGACTGGGGCGGATGAGATAGACAGGTGGGCTGAGTGAGACTGGGGGGGTGAGTGAGACTGGGGGGGTAAGTGAGACTGGGTGGTGAGTGAGACTGGGGTGTGAGTGAGACTGGGGGGGGTGAGTGAGGCTGGGGGGTGAGTGAGACTCGGGCAGATGAGAGAGATAGGTGGGCTGAGTGAGACTGGGGGGGTGAATGAGACTGGTGGGGATGAGTGAGACTGGTGGGGTGAGTGAGACTGGCGGGGTGAGTGAGACTGGGGGTGAGTGAGACTGGTGGGGTGAGTGAGACTGGGGGTGAGTGAGACTGGGGGGTGAGTGAGATTGGCGGTGGTGAGTGAGACTGGAGGTGAGTGAGACTGGGGGGGTGAATGAGACTGGTGGGGTGAGTGAGACTGGCGGGGTGAGTGAGACTGGGAGTGAGTGAGACTGGTGGGGTGAGTGAGACTGGGGGGTGAGTGAGACTGGGGAGGTGAGTGAGACTGGGGAGTGAATGAGACTGGAGGATGAGTGAGACTGGTGGGGGTGAGTGAGACTGGGGGGGTGAGTGAGACTGGGGGGGATGAGTGAGACTGGGGCGGATGAGAGAGACAGGTGGGCGGAGTGAGACTGGTGGGGTGAGTGAGACTGGGGGGGATGAGTGAGACTGGGGGGTGAGTGAGACGAGGGCAGATAAGAGAGATAGGTGGGCTGAGTGAGACTGGGGGGGTGAATGAGACTGGTGGGGATGAGTGAGACTGGTGGGGTGAGTGAGACTGGCGGGGTGAGTGAGACTGGGGGTGAGTGAGACTGGTGGGGTGAGTGAGACTGGGGGTGAGTGAGACTGGGGGGTGAGTGAGACTGGGGGTGGTGAGTGAGACTGGAGGTGAGAGACTGGGGGGTTGAGTGAGACTGGGGGTGAGTGAGACTAGCGGGGTGAGTGAGACTGGAGGTGAGTGAGACTGGGGGGTGAGTGAGACTGGGGGTGGTGAGTGAGACTGGAGGTGAGTGAGACTGGGGGGGGGGGTGATTGAGACTGGGGGTGGTGAGTGAGACTGGTGGGGATGAGTGAGACTGGTGGGGTGAGTGAGCCTGGCGGGATGAGTGAGACTGGGGGTGAGTGAGACTGGTGGGGTGAGTGAGACTGGAGGGTGAGTGAGACTGGGGGGGTGAGTGAGCCTGGCGGGGTGAGTGAGACTGGGGGTGAGTGAGACTGGGGGTGGTGAGTGAGACTGGAGGGTGAGTGAGGCTGGGGGGTGAGTGAGACTGGGGAGTGAGTGAGACTGGGGGTTGAGTGAGACTGGGGGGTGAGTGAGACTAGGGCATATGAGAGAGATAGGTGGACTGAGTGAGACTGGGGGGGTGAATGAGACTGGGGATGAGAGACTGGGTTGTGAGTGAGACTGGGGAGTTAGTGAAACTGGAGGGTGAGTAAGACTGGGGGGATGCGTGAGACTGGTGGGGTGAGTGAGATTGGGGCGGATGAGAGAGTCAGGTGGGCTGAGTGAGACTGGGGGGGTGAGTGAGACTGGGGGTGGTGAGTGAGACTGGAGGGTGAGTGAGACTGGGGGGTGAGTGAGACTGGGGTGTGAGTGAGACTGGGGGGGGTGAGTGAGACTGGGGGGGGTGAGTGAGACTGGGGGGGTGAGTGAGACTGGCGGGTGAGTGAGACTGGGGGTGGTGAGTGAGACTGGAGGGTGAGTGAGGCTGGGGGGTGAGTGAGACTGGGGTGTGAGTGAGACTGTGGGGGTGAGTGAGACTGGGGGGTGAGTGAGACTAGGGCATATGAGAGAGATAGGTGGACTGAGTGAGACTGGGGGGGTGAATGAGACTGGGGATGAGAGACTGGGTTGTGAGTGAGACTGGGGAGTTAGTGAAACTGGAGGGTGAGTAAGACTGGGGGGATGCGTGAGACTGGTGGGGTGAGTGAGATTGGGGCGGATGAGAGAGTCAGGTGGGCTGAGTGAGACTGGGGGGGTGAGTGAGACTGGGGGTGAGAGAGACTGGGGGGGTGAGTGAGACTGGAGGGTATGAGTGAGACTGGGGCGGATGAGAGAGACTGGTGGGCTGAGTGAGACTGGGGGGTGAGTGAGACTGGGGGTGGTGAGTGAGACTGGAGGGTGAGTGAGACTGGGGGGTGAATGAGACTGGGGTGTGAGTGAGACTGGGGGGGGGTGAGTGAGACTGGGGGGGTGAGTGAGACTGGGGGGTGAATGAGACTAGGGCAGATGAGAGAGATAGGTGGGCTGAGTGAGACTAGGGGGGTGAATGAGACTGGGGATGAGAGAGACTGGGGTGTGAGTGAGACTGGGGAGTTTGTGAAACTGGAGGGTGAGTAAGACTGGGGGGGTGAGTGAGACTGGTGGGGTGAGTGAGATTGGGGCGGATGAGGGAGTCAGGTGGGCTGAGTGAGACTGCGGGGGTGAGTGAGACTGGAGGGTGAGTGAGACTGGGGGGGTGATTGAGACTGGGGGGTGAGTGAGACTGGGGGGGTGAGTGAGACTGGGGCGGATGAGAGAGACAGGTGGGCTGATTGAGACTGGGGGAGTCAGTGAGACTGGGGGGGTGAGTGAGACTGGGGGGTGAGTGAGACTGGGGCGGATGAGAGAGACAGGTGGGCTGAGTGAGACTGGGGGGGTGAATGAGACTGGGGATGAAAGGGACTGGGGTGTGAGTGAGACTGGGGAGTTAGTGAAACTGGAGGGTGAGTAAGACTGGGGGGGTGAGTGAGACTGGTGGGGTGAGTGAGATTGGGGCGGATGAGAGAGTTAGGTGGGCTGAGTGAGACTGGGGGGTTGAGTGATACTGGGGGTGAGTGAGACTGGGGGTGAGAGAGACTTGGGGGGTGAGTGAGACTGGAGGGTGAGTGAGACTGGGGGGGTGAGTGAAACTGGGGGGTGAGTGAGACTGGGGGTGAGTGAGACTGAGGGGTGAGTGAGATTGGGGGTGGTGAGTGAGACTGGAGGTGAGTGAGACTGGGGGGGTGAGTGAGACTGGGGGTGGTGAGTGAGACTAGTGGGGATGAGTGAGACTGGTGGGGTGAGTGAGCCTGGCGGGGTGAGTGAGACTGGGCGTGAGTGAGACTGGTGGGGTGAGTGAGACTGAGGGGTGAGTGAGATTGGGGGGTGAGTGAGACTGGAGGTGAGTGAGACTGGGGGGGTGAGTGAGACTGGGTGTGGTGAGTGAGACTAGTGGGGATGAGTGAGACTGGTGGGGTGAGTGAGCCTGGCGGGGTGAGTGAGACTGGGCGTGAGTGAGACTGGTGGGGTGAGTGAGACTGGGGATGAAAGAGACTGGGGTGTGAGTGAGACTGGGGAGTTAGTGAAACTGGAGGGTGAGTAAGACTGGGGGGGTGAGTGAGACTGGTGGGGTGAGTGAGATTGGGGCGGATGAGAGAGTTAGGTGGGCTGAGTGAGACTGGGGGGGTGAGTGATACTGGGGGTGAGTGAGACTGGGGGTGAGAGAGACTTGGGGGGTGAGTGAGACTGGAGGGTGAGTGAGACTGGGGGGTGAGTGAGACTGGGGGGTGAGTGAGACTGGGGGTGAGTGAGACTGAGGGGTGAGTGAGATTGGGGGTGGTGAGTGAGACTGGAGGTGAGTGAGACTGGGGGGGTGAGTGAGACTGGGGGTGGTGAGTGAGACTAGTGGGGATGAGTGAGACTGGTGGGGTGAGTGAGCCTGGTGGGGTGAGTGAGACTGGGCGTGAGTGAGACTGGTGGGGTGAGTGAGACTGAGGGGTGAGTGAGATTGGGGGGTGAGTGAGACTGGAGGTGAGTGAGACTGGGGGGGTGAGTGAGACTGGGGGTGGTGAGTGAGACTAGTGGGGATGAATGAGACTGGTGGGGTGAGTGAGCCTGGCGGGGTGAGTGAGACTGGGCGTGAGTGAGACTGGTGGGGTGAGTGAGACTGGGGGGTGAGTGAGACTGGGGGGGTGAGTGAGACTGGGGAGTGAGTGAGACTGGAGGGTGAGTGAGACTGGTGGGGGTGAGTGAGACTGGGGGGGTGAGTGAGACTGGAGGGGATGAGTGAGACTGGGGCGGATGAGAGAGACAGGTGGGCTGAGTGAGACTGGGGGGGTGAGTGAGACTGTGGGGGTAAGTGAGACTGGGGGGTGAGTGAGACTGGGGGGTGAGTGAGACTGGGGGTGGTGAGTGAGATAGGTGGGCTGAGTGAGAATGGGGGGGTGAATGAGACTGGGGATGAGAGAGACTGGGGTGAGTGAGACTGGGGAGTTAGTGAAACTGGAGGGTGAGTAAGACTGGGGGGGTGAGTGAGACTGGTGGGGTGAGTGAGATTGGGGCGGATGATAGAGTCAGGTGGGCTGAGTGAGACTGGGGGGGTGAGTGAGGCTGGGGGTGAGGGAGACTGGGGGGGTGAGTGAGACTGGAGGGTGAGTGAGACTGGGGGGGTGAGTGAGACTGGGGGTGAGTGAGACTGGGGGTGAGAGAGACTTGGGGGGTGAGTGAGACTGGAGGGTGAGTGAGACTGGGGGGGTGAGTGAGACTGGGGGGTGAGTGAGACTGGGGGTGAGTGAGACTGAGGGGTGAGTGAGATTGGGGGTGGTGAGTGAGACTGGAGGTGAGTGAGACTGGGGGGGTGAGTGAGACTGGGGGTGGTGAGTGAGACTAGTGGGGATGAGTGAGACTGGTGGGGTGAGTGAGCCTCGTGGGGTGAGTGAGACTGGGCGTGAGTGAGACTGGTGGGGTGAGTGAGACTGAGGGGTGAGTGAGATTGGGGGGTGAGTGAGACTGGAGGTGAGTGAGACTGGGGGGGTGAGTGAGACTGGGGGTGGTGAGTGAGACTAGTGGGGATGAGTGAGACTGGTGGGGTGAGTGAGCCTGGCGGGGTGAGTGAGACTGGGCGTGAGTGAGACTGGTGGGGTGAGTGAGACTGGGGGGTGAGTGAGACTGGGGGGGTGAGTGAGACTGGGGAATGAGTGAGACTGGAGGGTGAGTGAGACTGGTGGGGGTGAGTGAGACTGGGGGGGTGAGTGAGACTGGAGGGGATGAGTGAGACTGGGGCGGATGAGAGAGACAGGTGGGCTGAGTGAGACTGGGGGGGTGAGTGAGACTGTGGGGGTAAGTGAGACTAGGGGGTGAGTGAGACTGGGGGGTGAGTGAGACTGGGGGTGGTGAGTGAGATAGGTGGGCTGAGTGAGAATGGGGGGGTGAATGAGACTGGGGATGAGAGAGACTGGGGTGAGTGAGACTGGGGAGTTCGTGAAACTGGAGGGTGAGTAAGACTGGGGGGGTGAGTGAGACTGGTGGGGTGAGTGAGATTGGGGCGGATGATAGAGTCAGGTGGGCTGAGTGAGACTGGGGGGGTGAGTGAGACTGGGGGTGAGGGAGACTGGGGGGGTGAGTGAGACTGGAGGGTGAGTGAGACTGGGGGGGTGAGTGAGACTGGGGGGTGAGTGAGACTGGAGGGGTGAGTGAGACTGGAGGTGAGACTGGGGGGGGTGAGTGAGACTGGGTGTGGTGAGTGAGACTGGTGGGGATGAGTGAGACTGGTGGGGTGAGTGAGACTGGCGGGGTGAGTGAGACTGAGGGTGAGTGAGACTGGGGTGTGAGTGAGACTGGGGGTGGTGAGTGAGACTGGAGGTGAGTGAGACTGGGGGGGGTGAGTGAGACTGGGGGTGGTGAGTGAGACTGGTGGGGATGAGTGAGAGTGGTGGGGTGAGTGAGCCTGACGGGGTGAGTGAGACTGGGGGTGAGTGAGACTGGTGGGGTGAGTGAGACTGGGGGGTGAGTGAGACTGGGGGGGTGAGTGAGAATGGGGAGTGAGTGAGACTGGAGGGTGAGTGAGACTGGTGGGTGTGAGTGAGACTGGCGGGGTGAGTGAGACTGGAGGGGATGAGTGAAACTGGGGCGGATGAGAGAGACAGGTGGGCTGAGTGAGACTGGGGGGGTGAGTAAGACTGGGGGTGAGAGAGACTGGGGGGGTGAGTGAGACTGGAGGGGATGAGTGAAACTGGGGCGGATGAGAGAGACAGATGGACTGAGTGAGACTGGGGGGGTGAGTGAGACTGGGGGGTGAGTGAGTGGGGGTGGTGAGTGAGACTGGAGGGTGAGTGAGGCTGGGGGGTGAGTGAGACTGGGGTGTGAGTGAGACTGGGGGATGAGTGAGACTGGGGGATGAGTGAGATTAGGGCATATGAGAGAGATAGGTGGGCTGAGTGAGACTGGGGGGGTGAATGAGACTGGGGATGAGAGAGACTGGGCTGTGAGTGAGACAGGGGAGTTAGTGAAACTGGAGGGTGAGTAAGACGAGGGGGTGAGTGAGACTAGTGGGGTGAGTGAGATTGGGGTGGATGAGAGAGTCAGGTGGGCTGAGTGAGACTGGGGCGGGTGAGTGTGACTGGGGGTGAGAGAGACTGGGGGGTGAGTGAGACTGGGGTGTGAGTGAGACTGGGGGGGGTGAGTGAGACTGGGAGGGGTGAGTGAGACTGGGGGGTGAGTGAGACTAGGGGGTGAGTAAGACTGGGGTGTGAGTGAGACTGGGGGGGTGAGTGAGACTGGGGGGGGTGAGTGAGACTGGGGGTGAGTGAGACTAGGGCAGATGAGAGAGATAGGTGGGTTGAGTGAGACTAGGGGGGTGAATGAGACTGGGGATGAGAGAGACTGGGGTGTGAGTGAGACTGGGGGTGAGTGAGACTGGGGGTGAGAGAGACTGGGGGGGTGAGTGAGACTGGAGGGTGAGTGAGACTGGCGGGGTGAGTGAGACTGGGGGGTGAGTGAGACTGGGGGGTGAGTGAGACTGGGGGGGTGAGTGAGACTGGGGCGGATGAGAGAGACAGGTGGGCTGAGTGAGACTGGGGGGGTGAGTGAGACTGGTGGGGTGAGTGAGACTGGGGGTGAGTGAGACTGAGGGGTGAGTGAGACTGGGGGTGGTGAGTGAGACTGGGGGGGTGAGTGAGACTGGGGGGGGTGAGTGAGACTGGGGGGGTGAGTGAGACTGGCGGGTGAGTGAGACTGGGGGTGGTGAGTGAGACTGGAGGGTGAGTGAGGCTGGGGGGTGAGTGAGACTGGGGTGTGAGTGAGACTGTGGGGGTGAGTGAGACTGGGGGGTGAGTGAGACTAGGGCATATGAGAGAGATAGGTGGACTGAGTGAGACTGGGGGGGTGAATGAGACTGGGGATGAGAGACTGGGTTGTGAGTGAGACTGGGGAGTTAGTGAAACTGGAGGGTGAGTAAGACTGGGGGGATGCGTGAGACTGGTGGGGTGAGTGAGACTGGGGGGGTGAGTGAGACTGGGGGGTGAATGAGACTAGGGCAGATGAGAGAGATAGGTGGGCTGAGTGAGACTAGGGGGGTGAATGAGACTGGGGATGAGAGAGACTGGGGTGTGAGTGAGACTGGGGAGTTTGTGAAACTGGAGGGTGAGTAAGACTGGGGGGGTGAGTGAGACTGGTGGGGTGAGTGAGATTGGGGCGGATGAGGGAGTCAGGTGGGCTGAGTGAGACTGCGGGGGTGAGTGAGACTGGAGGGTGAGTGAGACTGGGGGGGTGATTGAGACTGGGGGGTGAGTGAGACTGGGGGGGTGAGTGAGACTGGGGCGGATGAGAGAGACAGGTGGGCTGATTGAGACTGGGGGAGTCAGTGAGACTGGGGGGGTGAGTGAGACTGGGGGGTGAGTGAGACTGGGGCGGATGAGAGAGACAGGTGGGCTGAGTGAGACTGGGGGGGTGAATGAGACTGGGGATGAAAGGGACTGGGGTGTGAGTGAGACTGGGGAGTTAGTGAAACTGGAGGGTGAGTAAGACTGGGGGGGTGAGTGAGACTGGTGGGGTGAGTGAGATTGGGGCGGATGAGAGAGTTAGGTGGGCTGAGTGAGACTGGGGGGTTGAGTGATACTGGGGGTGAGTGAGACTGGGGGTGAGAGAGACTTGGGGGGTGAGTGAGACTGGAGGGTGAGTGAGACTGGGGGGGTGAGTGAAACTGGGGGGTGAGTGAGACTGGGGGTGAGTGAGACTGAGGGGTGAGTGAGATTGGGGGTGGTGAGTGAGACTGGAGGTGAGTGAGACTGGGGGGGTGAGTGAGACTGGGGGTGGTGAGTGAGACTAGTGGGGATGAGTGAGACTGGTGGGGTGAGTGAGCCTGGCGGGGTGAGTGAGACTGGGCGTGAGTGAGACTGGTGGGGTGAGTGAGACTGAGGGGTGAGTGAGATTGGGGGGTGAGTGAGACTGGAGGTGAGTGAGACTGGGGGGGTGAGTGAGACTGGGTGTGGTGAGTGAGACTAGTGGGGATGAGTGAGACTGGTGGGGTGAGTGAGCCTGGCGGGGTGAGTGAGACTGGGCGTGAGTGAGACTGGTGGGGTGAGTGAGACTGGGGATGAAAGAGACTGGGGTGTGAGTGAGACTGGGGAGTTAGTGAAACTGGAGGGTGAGTAAGACTGGGGGGGTGAGTGAGACTGGTGGGGTGAGTGAGATTGGGGCGGATGAGAGAGTTAGGTGGGCTGAGTGAGACTGGGGGGGTGAGTGATACTGGGGGTGAGTGAGACTGGGGGTGAGAGAGACTTGGGGGGTGAGTGAGACTGGAGGGTGAGTGAGACTGGGGGGTGAGTGAGACTGGGGGGTGAGTGAGACTGGGGGTGAGTGAGACTGAGGGGTGAGTGAGATTGGGGGTGGTGAGTGAGACTGGAGGTGAGTGAGACTGGGGGGGTGAGTGAGACTGGGGGTGGTGAGTGAGACTAGTGGGGATGAGTGAGACTGGTGGGGTGAGTGAGCCTGGTGGGGTGAGTGAGACTGGGCGTGAGTGAGACTGGTGGGGTGAGTGAGACTGAGGGGTGAGTGAGATTGGGGGGTGAGTGAGACTGGAGGTGAGTGAGACTGGGGGGGTGAGTGAGACTGGGGGTGGTGAGTGAGACTAGTGGGGATGAATGAGACTGGTGGGGTGAGTGAGCCTGGCGGGGTGAGTGAGACTGGGCGTGAGTGAGACTGGTGGGGTGAGTGAGACTGGGGGGTGAGTGAGACTGGGGAGTGAGTGAGACTGGAGGGTGAGTGAGACTGGTGGGGGTGAGTGAGACTGGGGGGGTGAGTGAGACTGGAGGGGATGAGTGAGACTGGGGCGGATGAGAGAGACAGGTGGGCTGAGTGAGACTGGGGGGGTGAGTGAGACTGTGGGGGTAAGTGAGACTGGGGGGTGAGTGAGACTGGGGGGTGAGTGAGACTGGGGGTGGTGAGTGAGATAGGTGGGCTGAGTGAGAATGGGGGGGTGAATGAGACTGGGGATGAGAGAGACTGGGGTGAGTGAGACTGGGGAGTTAGTGAAACTGGAGGGTGAGTAAGACTGGGGGGGTGAGTGAGACTGGTGGGGTGAGTGAGATTGGGGCGGATGATAGAGTCAGGTGGGCTGAGTGAGACTGGGGGGGTGAGTGAGACTGGGGGTGAGGGAGACTGGGGGGGTGAGTGAGACTGGAGGGTGAGTGAGACTGGGGGGGTGAGTGAGACTGGGGGTGAGTGAGACTGGGGGTGAGAGAGACTTGGGGGGTGAGTGAGACTGGAGGGTGAGTGAGACTGGGGGGGTGAGTGAGACTGGGGGGTGAGTGAGACTGGGGGTGAGTGAGACTGAGGGGTGAGTGAGATTGGGGGTGGTGAGTGAGACTGGAGGTGAGTGAGACTGGGGGGGTGAGTGAGACTGGGGGTGGTGAGTGAGACTAGTGGGGATGAGTGAGACTGGTGGGGTGAGTGAGCCTGGCGGGGTGAGTGAGACTGGGGGTGAGTGAGACTGGGAGTGAGTGAGACTGGTGGGGTTGAGTGAGACTGGGGCGGATGAGAGAGACAGGTAGGATGAGTGAGACTGGGGGGGTGAGTGAGACTGGGGGGGTAAGTGAGACTGGGGGGTGAGTGAGACTGGGGTGTGAGTGAGACTGGGGGGGGTGAGTGAGACTGGGGGGGTGAGTGAGACTGGGGGTGAGACTGGGGGGGTGAGTGAGACTGGGGGTGGTGAGTGAGACTGGTGGCGATGAGTGAGACTGGTGGGGTGAGTGAGACTGGCGTGGTGAGTGAGACTGGGTGTAAGTGAGACTGGGGGTGAGTGAGACTGGGGGGTGAGTGAGACTGGGGGTGGTGAGTGAGACTGGAGGTGAGTGAGACTGGGGGGAATGAGTGAGACTGGGGGTGGTGAGTGAGCCTGGCAGGGTGAGTGAGACAGGGGTGAGTGAGACTGGTGGGGTGAGTGAGACTGGGGGGTGAGTGAGACTGGGGGGGTGAGTGAGACGGGGGAGTGAGTGAGACTGGAGGGTGAGTGAGACTGGAGGGGATGAGTGAGACTGGGGAGTTAGTGAAACTGGAGGGTGAGTTAGACTGGGGGGGTGAGTGAGATTAGTGGGGTGAGTGAGATTGGGGAGGATGAGAGAGTCAGGTGAGCTGAGTGAGACTGGGATGGATGAGAGAGACAGGTGGGCTGAGTGAGACTGGGGGGGTGAATGAGACTGGGGATGAGAGAGACTAGGGGGGTGAGTGAGACTGGGGAGTGAGTGAGACTGGAGGGTGAGTGAGACTGGGGGGGTGAGTGAGTTGGGGGGTGAGTGAGACTGGGGCGGATGAGAGAGACAGGTGGGCTGAGTGAGACTGGGGGGTGAGTGAGACTGGGGGTGGGGGGGGTGAATGAGACTGGGGATGAGTGAGACTGGGGGGGTTGGGTGAGACTGGAGGGTGAGTGAGACTGGGGGGTGAGTGAGACTGGGGCGGGGTGAATGAGACTGGGGGGTGAGTGAGACTGGGGGGTGAGTGAGACTGGGGGTTGAGTGAGACTGGGGCAGATGAGAGAGATAGGTGGGCTGAGTGAGACTGGGGAGGTGAATGAGACTGGGGATGAGAGAGACTGCGGTGTGAGTGAGACTGGGGAGTTAGTGAAACTGGAGGGGGTGAGTGAGACTGGTGGGGTGAGTGAGATTGGGGCGGATGAGAGAGTCAGGTGAGCTGAGTGAGACTGGGGTGGTGAGTGAGACTGGAGGGTGAGTGAGACTGGGAGGTGAGTGAGACTGGGGGGTGAGTGAGACTGGGGAGGTGAGTGAGACTGGTGGGGTGAGTGAGATTGGGGCGGATGAGAGAGTCAGGTGGGCTGAGTGAGACTGGGGGGGTGAGTGAGACTGGGGGTGAGTGAGACTGGGGGTGAGAGAGACTGGGGGGGTGATTGAGACTGGAGGGTGAGTGAGACTGGGGGGGTGAGTGAGACTGGGGGGTGAGTGAGACTATGGGGGGTGAGTGAGACTGGGGCGGATGAGAGAGACAGGTGGGCTGAGTGAGACTGGGGATGTGAGTGAGACTGGCGGTGGTGAATGAGACTGGGGGTGAGTGAGACTGGTGGGGTGAGTGAGACTGGGGGTGAGTGAGACTGGGGGCTGAGTGAGACTGGGGGTGGTGAGTGAGACTGGAGGTGAGTGAGACTGGGGGGGGTGAGTGAGACTGGAGGGTGAGTGAGACTGGTGGGGGTGAGTGAGACTGGGGGCTGAGTGAGACTGGGGGGGATGAGTGAGACTGGGGCGGATGAGATAGACAGGTGGGCTGAGTGAGACTGGGGGGGTGAGTGAGACTGGGGGGGTAAGTGAGACTGGGTGGTGAGTGAGACTGGGGTGTGAGTGAGACTGGGGGGGGTGAGTGAGGCTGGGGGGTGAGTGAGACTCGGGCAGATGAGAGAGATAGGTGGGCTGAGTGAGACTGGGGGGGTGAATGAGACTGGTGGGGATGAGTGAGACTGGTGGGGTGAGTGAGACTGGCGGGGTGAGTGAGACTGGGGGTGAGTGAGACTGGTGGGGTGAGTGAGACTGGGGGTGAGTGAGACTGGGGGGTGAGTGAGACTGGCGGTGGTGAGTGAGACTGGAGGTGAGTGAGACTGGGGGGGTGAATGAGACTGGTGGGGTGAGTGAGACTGGCGGGGTGAGTGAGACTGGGAGTGAGTGAGACTGGTGGGGTGAGTGAGACTGGGGGGTGAGTGAGACTGGGGAGGTGAGTGAGACTGGGGAGTGAATGAGACTGGAGGATGAGTGAGACTGGTGGGGGTGAGTGAGACTGGGGGGGTGAGTGAGACTGGGGGGGATGAGTGAGACTGGGGCGGATGAGAGAGACAGGTGGGCGGAGTGAGACTGGTGGGGTGAGTGAGACTGGGGGGGATGAGTGAGACTGGGGGGTGAGTGAGACGAGGGCAGATAAGAGAGATAGGTGGGCTGAGTGAGACTGGGGGGGTGAATGAGACTGGTGGGGATGAGTGAGACTGGTGGGGTGAGTGAGACTGGCGGGGTGAGTGAGACTGGGGGTGAGTGAGACTGGTGGGGTGAGTGAGACTGGGGGTGAGTGAGACTGGGGGGTGAGTGAGACTGGGGGTGGTGAGTGAGACTGGAGGTGAGAGACTGGGGGGTTGAGTGAGACTGGGGGTGAGTGAGACTAGCGGGGTGAGTGAGACTGGAGGTGAGTGAGACTGGGGGGTGAGTGAGACTGGGGGTGGTGAGTGAGACTGGAGGTGAGTGAGACTGGGGGGGGGGGTGATTGAGACTGGGGGTGGTGAGTGAGACTGGTGGGGATGAGTGAGACTGGTGGGGTGAGTGAGCCTGGCGGGATGAGTGAGACTGGGGGTGAGTGAGACTGGTGGGGTGAGTGAGACTGGAGGGTGAGTGAGACTGGGGGGGTGAGTGAGCCTGGCGGGGTGAGTGAGACTGGGGGTGAGTGAGACTGGGGGTGGTGAGTGAGACTGGAGGGTGAGTGAGGCTGGGGGGTGAGTGAGACTGGGGAGTGAGTGAGACTGGGGGTTGAGTGAGACTGGGGGGTGAGTGAGACTAGGGCATATGAGAGAGATAGGTGGACTGAGTGAGACTGGGGGGGTGAATGAGACTGGGGATGAGAGACTGGGTTGTGAGTGAGACTGGGGAGTTAGTGAAACTGGAGGGTGAGTAAGACTGGGGGGATGCGTGAGACTGGTGGGGTGAGTGAGATTGGGGCGGATGAGAGAGTCAGGTGGGCTGAGTGAGACTGGGGGGGTGAGTGAGACTGGGGGTGGTGAGTGAGACTGGAGGGTGAGTGAGACTGGGGGGTGAGTGAGACTGGGGTGTGAGTGAGACTGGGGGGGGTGAGTGAGACTGGGGGGGGTGAGTGAGACTGGGGGGGTGAGTGAGACTGGCGGGTGAGTGAGACTGGGGGTGGTGAGTGAGACTGGAGGGTGAGTGAGGCTGGGGGGTGAGTGAGACTGGGGTGTGAGTGAGACTGTGGGGGTGAGTGAGACTGGGGGGTGAGTGAGACTAGGGCATATGAGAGAGATAGGTGGACTGAGTGAGACTGGGGGGGTGAATGAGACTGGGGATGAGAGACTGGGTTGTGAGTGAGACTGGGGAGTTAGTGAAACTGGAGGGTGAGTAAGACTGGGGGGATGCGTGAGACTGGTGGGGTGAGTGAGATTGGGGCGGATGAGAGAGTCAGGTGGGCTGAGTGAGACTGGGGGGGTGAGTGAGACTGGGGGTGAGAGAGACTGGGGGGGTGAGTGAGACTGGAGGGTATGAGTGAGACTGGGGCGGATGAGAGAGACTGGTGGGCTGAGTGAGACTGGGGGGTGAGTGAGACTGGGGGTGGTGAGTGAGACTGGAGGGTGAGTGAGACTGGGGGGTGAATGAGACTGGGGTGTGAGTGAGACTGGGGGGGGTGAGTGAGACTGGGGGGGTGAGTGAGACTGGGGGGTGAATGAGACTAGGGCAGATGAGAGAGATAGGTGGGCTGAGTGAGACTAGGGGGGTGAATGAGACTGGGGATGAGAGAGACTGGGGTGTGAGTGAGACTGGGGAGTTTGTGAAACTGGAGGGTGAGTAAGACTGGGGGGGTGAGTGAGACTGGTGGGGTGAGTGAGATTGGGGCGGATGAGGGAGTCAGGTGGGCTGAGTGAGACTGCGGGGGTGAGTGAGACTGGAGGGTGAGTGAGACTGGGGGGGTGATTGAGACTGGGGGGTGAGTGAGACTGGGGGGGTGAGTGAGACTGGGGCGGATGAGAGAGACAGGTGGGCTGATTGAGACTGGGGGAGTCAGTGAGACTGGGGGGGTGAGTGAGACTGGGGGGTGAGTGAGACTGGGGCGGATGAGAGAGACAGGTGGGCTGAGTGAGACTGGGGGGGTGAATGAGACTGGGGATGAAAGGGACTGGGGTGTGAGTGAGACTGGGGAGTTAGTGAAACTGGAGGGTGAGTAAGACTGGGGGGGTGAGTGAGACTGGTGGGGTGAGTGAGATTGGGGCGGATGAGAGAGTTAGGTGGGCTGAGTGAGACTGGGGGGTTGAGTGATACTGGGGGTGAGTGAGACTGGGGGTGAGAGAGACTTGGGGGGTGAGTGAGACTGGAGGGTGAGTGAGACTGGGGGGGTGAGTGAAACTGGGGGGTGAGTGAGACTGGGGGTGAGTGAGACTGAGGGGTGAGTGAGATTGGGGGTGGTGAGTGAGACTGGAGGTGAGTGAGACTGGGGGGGTGAGTGAGACTGGGGGTGGTGAGTGAGACTAGTGGGGATGAGTGAGACTGGTGGGGTGAGTGAGCCTGGCGGGGTGAGTGAGACTGGGCGTGAGTGAGACTGGTGGGGTGAGTGAGACTGAGGGGTGAGTGAGATTGGGGGGTGAGTGAGACTGGAGGTGAGTGAGACTGGGGGGGTGAGTGAGACTGGGTGTGGTGAGTGAGACTAGTGGGGATGAGTGAGACTGGTGGGGTGAGTGAGCCTGGCGGGGTGAGTGAGACTGGGCGTGAGTGAGACTGGTGGGGTGAGTGAGACTGGGGATGAAAGAGACTGGGGTGTGAGTGAGACTGGGGAGTTAGTGAAACTGGAGGGTGAGTAAGACTGGGGGGGTGAGTGAGACTGGTGGGGTGAGTGAGATTGGGGCGGATGAGAGAGTTAGGTGGGCTGAGTGAGACTGGGGGGGTGAGTGATACTGGGGGTGAGTGAGACTGGGGGTGAGAGAGACTTGGGGGGTGAGTGAGACTGGAGGGTGAGTGAGACTGGGGGGTGAGTGAGACTGGGGGGTGAGTGAGACTGGGGGTGAGTGAGACTGAGGGGTGAGTGAGATTGGGGGTGGTGAGTGAGACTGGAGGTGAGTGAGACTGGGGGGGTGAGTGAGACTGGGGGTGGTGAGTGAGACTAGTGGGGATGAGTGAGACTGGTGGGGTGAGTGAGCCTGGTGGGGTGAGTGAGACTGGGCGTGAGTGAGACTGGTGGGGTGAGTGAGACTGAGGGGTGAGTGAGATTGGGGGGTGAGTGAGACTGGAGGTGAGTGAGACTGGGGGGGTGAGTGAGACTGGGGGTGGTGAGTGAGACTAGTGGGGATGAATGAGACTGGTGGGGTGAGTGAGCCTGGCGGGGTGAGTGAGACTGGGCGTGAGTGAGACTGGTGGGGTGAGTGAGACTGGGGGGTGAGTGAGACTGGGGGGGTGAGTGAGACTGGGGAGTGAGTGAGACTGGAGGGTGAGTGAGACTGGTGGGGGTGAGTGAGACTGGGGGGGTGAGTGAGACTGGAGGGGATGAGTGAGACTGGGGCGGATGAGAGAGACAGGTGGGCTGAGTGAGACTGGGGGGGTGAGTGAGACTGTGGGGGTAAGTGAGACTGGGGGGTGAGTGAGACTGGGGGGTGAGTGAGACTGGGGGTGGTGAGTGAGATAGGTGGGCTGAGTGAGAATGGGGGGGTGAATGAGACTGGGGATGAGAGAGACTGGGGTGAGTGAGACTGGGGAGTTAGTGAAACTGGAGGGTGAGTAAGACTGGGGGGGTGAGTGAGACTGGTGGGGTGAGTGAGATTGGGGCGGATGATAGAGTCAGGTGGGCTGAGTGAGACTGGGGGGGTGAGTGAGGCTGGGGGTGAGGGAGACTGGGGGGGTGAGTGAGACTGGAGGGTGAGTGAGACTGGGGGGGTGAGTGAGACTGGGGGTGAGTGAGACTGGGGGTGAGAGAGACTTGGGGGGTGAGTGAGACTGGAGGGTGAGTGAGACTGGGGGGGTGAGTGAGACTGGGGGGTGAGTGAGACTGGGGGTGAGTGAGACTGAGGGGTGAGTGAGATTGGGGGTGGTGAGTGAGACTGGAGGTGAGTGAGACTGGGGGGGTGAGTGAGACTGGGGGTGGTGAGTGAGACTAGTGGGGATGAGTGAGACTGGTGGGGTGAGTGAGCCTCGTGGGGTGAGTGAGACTGGGCGTGAGTGAGACTGGTGGGGTGAGTGAGACTGAGGGGTGAGTGAGATTGGGGGGTGAGTGAGACTGGAGGTGAGTGAGACTGGGGGGGTGAGTGAGACTGGGGGTGGTGAGTGAGACTAGTGGGGATGAGTGAGACTGGTGGGGTGAGTGAGCCTGGCGGGGTGAGTGAGACTGGGCGTGAGTGAGACTGGTGGGGTGAGTGAGACTGGGGGGTGAGTGAGACTGGGGGGGTGAGTGAGACTGGGGAATGAGTGAGACTGGAGGGTGAGTGAGACTGGTGGGGGTGAGTGAGACTGGGGGGGTGAGTGAGACTGGAGGGGATGAGTGAGACTGGGGCGGATGAGAGAGACAGGTGGGCTGAGTGAGACTGGGGGGGTGAGTGAGACTAGGGGGTGAGTGAGACTGGGGGGTGAGTGAGACTGGGGGTGGTGAGTGAGATAGGTGGGCTGAGTGAGAATGGGGGGGTGAATGAGACTGGGGATGAGAGAGACTGGGGTGAGTGAGACTGGGGAGTTCGTGAAACTGGAGGGTGAGTAAGACTGGGGGGGTGAGTGAGACTGGTGGGGTGAGTGAGATTGGGGCGGATGATAGAGTCAGGTGGGCTGAGTGAGACTGGGGGGGTGAGTGAGACTGGGGGTGAGGGAGACTGGGGGGGTGAGTGAGACTGGAGGGTGAGTGAGACTGGGGGGGTGAGTGAGACTGGGGGGTGAGTGAGACTGGAGGGGTGAGTGAGACTGGAGGTGAGACTGGGGGGGGTGAGTGAGACTGGGTGTGGTGAGTGAGACTGGTGGGGATGAGTGAGACTGGTGGGGTGAGTGAGACTGGCGGGGTGAGTGAGACTGAGGGTGAGTGAGACTGGGGTGTGAGTGAGACTGGGGGTGGTGAGTGAGACTGGAGGTGAGTGAGACTGGGGGGGGTGAGTGAGACTGGGGGTGGTGAGTGAGACTGGTGGGGATGAGTGAGAGTGGTGGGGTGAGTGAGCCTGACGGGGTGAGTGAGACTGGGGGTGAGTGAGACTGGTGGGGTGAGTGAGACTGGGGGGTGAGTGAGACTGGGGGGGTGAGTGAGAATGGGGAGTGAGTGAGACTGGAGGGTGAGTGAGACTGGTGGGTGTGAGTGAGACTGGCGGGGTGAGTGAGACTGGAGGGGATGAGTGAAACTGGGGCGGATGAGAGAGACAGGTGGGCTGAGTGAGACTGGGGGGGTGAGTAAGACTGGGGGTGAGAGAGACTGGGGGGGTGAGTGAGACTGGAGGGGATGAGTGAAACTGGGGCGGATGAGAGAGACAGATGGACTGAGTGAGACTGGGGGGGTGAGTGAGACTGGGGGGTGAGTGAGTGGGGGTGGTGAGTGAGACTGGAGGGTGAGTGAGGCTGGGGGGTGAGTGAGACTGGGGTGTGAGTGAGACTGGGGGGGTGAGTGAGACTGGGGGATGAGTGAGATTAGGGCATATGAGAGAGATAGGTGGGCTGAGTGAGACTGGGGGGGTGAATGAGACTGGGGATGAGAGAGACTGGGCTGTGAGTGAGACAGGGGAGTTAGTGAAACTGGAGGGTGAGTAAGACGAGGGGGTGAGTGAGACTAGTGGGGTGAGTGAGATTGGGGTGGATGAGAGAGTCAGGTGGGCTGAGTGAGACTGGGGCGGGTGAGTGTGACTGGGGGTGAGAGAGACTGGGGGGGTGAGTGAGACTGGAGGGAATGAGTGAGACTGGGGCGGATGAGAGAGACAGGTGGGCTGAGTGAGACTGGGGGGGCGAGTGAGACTGTGGGGGTGAGTGAGACTGGGGGGTGAGTGAGACTGGGGTGTGAGTGAGACTGGGGGGGGTGAGTGAGACTGGGAGGGGTGAGTGAGACTGGGGGGTGAGTGAGACTAGGGGGTGAGTAAGACTGGGGTGTGAGTGAGACTGGGGGGGTGAGTGAGACTGGGGGGGGTGAGTGAGACTGGGGGTGAGTGAGACTAGGGCAGATGAGAGAGATAGGTGGGTTGAGTGAGACTAGGGGGGTGAATGAGACTGGGGATGAGAGAGACTGGGGTGTGAGTGAGACTGGGGGTGAGTGAGACTGGGGGTGAGAGAGACTGGGGGGGTGAGTGAGACTGGAGGGTGAGTGAGACTGGCGGGGTGAGTGAGACTGGGGGGTGAGTGAGACTGGGGGGTGAGTGAGACTGGGGGGGTGAGTGAGACTGGGGCGGATGAGAGAGACAGGTGGGCTGAGTGAGACTGGGGGGGTGAGTGAGACTGGTGGGGTGAGTGAGACTGGGGGTGAGTGAGACTGAGGGGTGAGTGAGACTGGGGGTGGTGAGTGAGACTGGGGGGGTGAGTGAGACTGGGGGGGGTGAGTGAGACTGGGGGGGTGAGTGAGACTGGCGGGTGAGTGAGACTGGGGGTGGTGAGTGAGACTGGAGGGTGAGTGAGGCTGGGGGGTGAGTGAGACTGGGGTGTGAGTGAGACTGTGGGGGTGAGTGAGACTGGGGGGTGAGTGAGACTAGGGCATATGAGAGAGATAGGTGGACTGAGTGAGACTGGGGGGGTGAATGAGACTGGGGATGAGAGACTGGGTTGTGAGTGAGACTGGGGAGTTAGTGAAACTGGAGGGTGAGTAAGACTGGGGGGATGCGTGAGACTGGTGGGGTGAGTGAGATTGGGGCGGATGAGAGAGTCAGGTGGGCTGAGTGAGACTGGGGGTGTGAGTGAGACTGGGGGTGAGAGAGACTGGGGGGGTGAGTGAGACTGGAGGGTATGAGTGAGACTGGGGCGGATGAGAGAGACTGGTGGGCTGAGTGAGACTGGGGGGTGAGTGAGACTGGGGGTGGTGAGTGAGACTGGAGGGTGAGTGAGACTGGGGGGTGAATGAGACTGGGGTGTGAGTGAGACTGGGGGGGGTGAGTGAGACTGGGGGGGTGAGTGAGACTGGGGGGTGAATGAGACTAGGGCAGATGAGAGAGATAGGTGGGCTGAGTGAGACTAGGGGGGTGAATGAGACTGGGGATGAGAGAGACTGGGGTGTGAGTGAGACTGGGGAGTTTGTGAAACTGGAGGGTGAGTAAGACTGGGGGGGTGAGTGAGACTGGTGGGGTGAGTGAGATTGGGGCGGATGAGGGAGTCAGGTGGGCTGAGTGAGACTGCGGGGGTGAGTGAGACTGGAGGGTGAGTGAGACTGGGGGGGTGATTGAGACTGGGGGGTGAGTGAGACTGGGGGGGTGAGTGAGACTGGGGCGGATGAGAGAGACAGGTGGGCTGATTGAGACTGGGGGAGTCAGTGAGACTGGGGGGGTGAGTGAGACTGGGGGGTGAGTGAGACTGGGGCGGATGAGAGAGACAGGTGGGCTGAGTGAGACTGGGGGGGTGAATGAGACTGGGGATGAAAGGGACTGGGGTGTGAGTGAGACTGGGGAGTTAGTGAAACTGGAGGGTGAGTAAGACTGGGGGGGTGAGTGAGACTGGTGGGGTGAGTGAGATTGGGGCGGATGAGAGAGTTAGGTGGGCTGAGTGAGACTGGGGGGGTGAGTGATACTGGGGGTGAGTGAGACTGGGGGTGAGAGAGACTTGGGGGGTGAGTGAGACTGGAGGGTGAGTGAAACTGGGGGGTGAGTGAGACTGGGGGTGAGTGAGACTGAGGGGTGAGTGAGATTGGGGGTGGTGAGTGAGACTGGAGGTGAGTGAGACTGGGGGGGTGAGTGAGACTGGGGGTGGTGAGTGAGACTAGTGGGGATGAGTGAGACTGGTGGGGTGAGTGAGCCTGGCGGGGTGAGTGAGACTGGGCGTGAGTGAGACTGGTGGGGTGAGTGAGACTGAGGGGTGAGTGAGATTGGGGGGTGAGTGAGACTGGAGGTGAGTGAGACTGGGGGGGTGAGTGAGACTGGGTGTGGTGAGTGAGACTAGTGGGGATGAGTGAGACTGGTGGGGTGAGTGAGCCTGGCGGGGTGAGTGAGACTGGGCGTGAGTGAGACTGGTGGGGTGAGTGAGACTGGGGATGAAAGAGACTGGGGTGTGAGTGAGACTGGGGAGTTAGTGAAACTGGAGGGTGAGTAAGACTGGGGGGGTGAGTGAGACTGGTGGGGTGAGTGAGATTGGGGCGGATGAGAGAGTTAGGTGGGCTGAGTGAGACTGGGGGGGTGAGTGATACTGGGGGTGAGTGAGACTGGGGGTGAGAGAGACTTGGGGGGTGAGTGAGACTGGAGGGTGAGTGAGACTGGGGGGTGAGTGAGACTGGGGGGTGAGTGAGACTGGGGGTGAGTGAGACTGAGGGGTGAGTGAGATTGGGGGTGGTGAGTGAGACTGGAGGTGAGTGAGACTGGGGGGGTGAGTGAGACTGGGGGTGGTGAGTGAGACTAGTGGGGATGAGTGAGACTGGTGGGGTGAGTGAGCCTGGTGGGGTGAGTGAGACTGGGCGTGAGTGAGACTGGTGGGGTGAGTGAGACTGAGGGGTGAGTGAGATTGGGGGGTGAGTGAGACTGGAGGTGAGTGAGACTGGGGGGGTGAGTGAGACTGGGGGTGGTGAGTGAGACTAGTGGGGATGAATGAGACTGGTGGGGTGAGTGAGCCTGGCGGGGTGAGTGAGACTGGGCGTGAGTGAGACTGGTGGGGTGAGTGAGACTGGGGGGTGAGTGAGACTGGGGAGTGAGTGAGACTGGAGGGTGAGTGAGACTGGTGGGGGTGAGTGAGACTGGGGGGGTGAGTGAGACTGGAGGGGATGAGTGAGACTGGGGCGGATGAGAGAGACAGGTGGGCTGAGTGAGACTGGGGGGGTGAGTGAGACTGTGGGGGTAAGTGAGACTGGGGGGTGAGTGAGACTGGGGGGTGAGTGAGACTGGGGGTGGTGAGTGAGATAGGTGGGCTGAGTGAGAATGGGGGGGTGAATGAGACTGGGGATGAGAGAGACTGGGGTGAGTGAGACTGGGGAGTTAGTGAAACTGGAGGGTGAGTAAGACTGGGGGGGTGAGTGAGACTGGTGGGGTGAGTGAGATTGGGGCGGATGATAGAGTCAGGTGGGCTGAGTGAGACTGGGGGGGTGAGTGAGACTGGGGGTGAGGGAGACTGGGGGGGTGAGTGAGACTGGAGGGTGAGTGAGACTGGGGGGGTGAGTGAGACTGGGGGTGAGTGAGACTGGGGGTGAGAGAGACTTGGGGGGTGAGTGAGACTGGAGGGTGAGTGAGACTGGGGGGGTGAGTGAGACTGGGGGGTGAGTGAGACTGGGGGTGAGTGAGACTGAGGGGTGAGTGAGATTGGGGGTGGTGAGTGAGACTGGAGGTGAGTGAGACTGGGGGGGTGAGTGAGACTGGGGGTGGTGAGTGAGACTAGTGGGGATGAGTGAGACTGGTGGGGTGAGTGAGCCTGGCGGGGTGAGTGAGACTGGGGGTGAGTGAGACTGGGGGTGAGTGAGACTGAGGGGTGAGTGAGATTGGGGGTGGTGAGTGAGACTGGAGGTGAGTGAGACTGGGGGGGTGAGTGAGACTGGGGGTGGTGAGTGAGACTAGTGGGGATGAGTGAGACTGGTGGGGTGAGTGAGCCTGGTGGGGTGAGTGAGACTGGGCGTGAGTGAGACTGGTGGGGTGAGTGAGACTGAGGGGTGAGTGAGATTGGGGGGTGAGTGAGACTGGAGGTGAGTGAGACTGGGGGGGTGAGTGAGACTGGGGGTGGTGAGTGAGACTAGTGGGGATGAATGAGACTGGTGGGGTGAGTGAGCCTGGCGGGGTGAGTGAGACTGGGCGTGAGTGAGACTGGTGGGGTGAGTGAGACTGGGGGGTGAGTGAGACTGGGGAGTGAGTGAGACTGGAGGGTGAGTGAGACTGGTGGGGGTGAGTGAGACTGGGGGGGTGAGTGAGACTGGAGGGGATGAGTGAGACTGGGGCGGATGAGAGAGACAGGTGGGCTGAGTGAGACTGGGGGGGTGAGTGAGACTGTGGGGGTAAGTGAGACTGGGGGGTGAGTGAGACTGGGGGGTGAGTGAGACTGGGGGTGGTGAGTGAGATAGGTGGGCTGAGTGAGAATGGGGGGGTGAATGAGACTGGGGATGAGAGAGACTGGGGTGAGTGAGACTGGGGAGTTAGTGAAACTGGAGGGTGAGTAAGACTGGGGGGGTGAGTGAGACTGGTGGGGTGAGTGAGATTGGGGCGGATGATAGAGTCAGGTGGGCTGAGTGAGACTGGGGGGGTGAGTGAGACTGGGGGTGAGGGAGACTGGGGGGGTGAGTGAGACTGGAGGGTGAGTGAGACTGGGGGGGTGAGTGAGACTGGGGGTGAGTGAGACTGGGGGTGAGAGAGACTTGGGGGGTGAGTGAGACTGGAGGGTGAGTGAGACTGGGGGGGTGAGTGAGACTGGGGGGTGAGTGAGACTGGGGGTGAGTGAGACTGAGGGGTGAGTGAGATTGGGGGTGGTGAGTGAGACTGGAGGTGAGTGAGACTGGGGGGGGTGAGTGAGACTGGGGGTGGTGAGTGAGACTAGTGGGGATGAGTGAGACTGGTGGGGTGAGTGAGCCTCGTGGGGTGAGTGAGACTGGGCGTGAGTGAGACTGGTGGGGTGAGTGAGACTGAGGGGTGAGTGAGATTGGGGGGTGAGTGAGACTGGAGGTGAGTGAGACTGGGGGGGTGAGTGAGACTGGGGGTGGTGAGTGAGACTAGTGGGGATGAGTGAGACTGGTGGGGTGAGTGAGCCTGGCGGGGTGAGTGAGACTGGGCGTGAGTGAGACTGGTGGGGTGAGTGAGACTGGGGGGTGAGTGAGACTGGGGGGGTGAGTGAGACTGGGGAATGAGTGAGACTGGAGGGTGAGTGAGACTGGTGGGGGTGAGTGAGACTGGGGGGGTGAGTGAGACTGGAGGGGATGAGTGAGACTGGGGCGGATGAGAGAGACAGGTGGGCTGAGTGAGACTGGGGGGGTGAGTGAGACTGTGGGGGTAAGTGAGACTAGGGGGTGAGTGAGACTGGGGGGTGAGTGAGACTGGGGGTGGTGAGTGAGATAGGTGGGCTGAGTGAGAATGGGGGGGTGAATGAGACTGGGGATGAGAGAGACTGGGGTGAGTGAGACTGGGGAGTTCGTGAAACTGGAGGGTGAGTAAGACTGGGGGGGTGAGTGAGACTGGTGGGGTGAGTGAGATTGGGGCGGATGATAGAGTCAGGTGGGCTGAGTGAGACTGGGGGGGTGAGTGAGACTGGGGGTGAGGGAGACTGGGGGGGTGAGTGAGACTGGAGGGTGAGTGAGACTGGGGGGGTGAGTGAGACTGGGGGGTGAGTGAGACTGGAGGGGTGAGTGAGACTGGAGGTGAGACTGGGGGGGGTGAGTGAGACTGGGTGTGGTGAGTGAGACTGGTGGGGATGAGTGAGACTGGTGGGGTGAGTGAGACTGGCGGGGTGAGTGAGACTGAGGGTGAGTGAGACTGGGGTGTGAGTGAGACTGGGGGTGGTGAGTGAGACTGGAGGTGAGTGAGACTGGGGGGGGTGAGTGAGACTGGGGGTGGTGAGTGAGACTGGTGGGGATGAGTGAGAGTGGTGGGGTGAGTGAGCCTGACGGGGTGAGTGAGACTGGGGGTGAGTGAGACTGGTGGGGTGAGTGAGACTGGGGGGTGAGTGAGACTGGGGGGGTGAGTGAGAATGGGGAGTGAGTGAGACTGGAGGGTGAGTGAGACTGGTGGGTGTGAGTGAGACTGGCGGGGTGAGTGAGACTGGAGGGGATGAGTGAAACTGGGGCGGATGAGAGAGACAGGTGGGCTGAGTGAGACTGGGGGGGTGAGTAAGACTGGGGGTGAGAGAGACTGGGGGGGTGAGTGAGACTGGAGGGGATGAGTGAAACTGGGGCGGATGAGAGAGACAGATGGACTGAGTGAGACTGGGGGGGTGAGTGAGACTGGGGGGTGAGTGAGTGGGGGTGGTGAGTGAGACTGGAGGGTGAGTGAGGCTGGGGGGTGAGTGAGACTGGGGTGTGAGTGAGACTGGGGGGGTGAGTGAGACTGGGGGATGAGTGAGATTAGGGCATATGAGAGAGATAGGTGGGCTGAGTGAGACTGGGGGGGTGAATGAGACTGGGGATGAGAGAGACTGGGCTGTGAGTGAGACAGGGGAGTTAGTGAAACTGGAGGGTGAGTAAGACGAGGGGGTGAGTGAGACTAGTGGGGTGAGTGAGATTGGGGTGGATGAGAGAGTCAGGTGGGCTGAGTGAGACTGGGGCGGGTGAGTGTGACTGGGGGTGAGAGAGACTGGGGGGGTGAGTGAGACTGGAGGGAATGAGTGAGACTGGGGCGGATGAGAGAGACAGGTGGGCTGAGTGAGACTGGGGGGGCGAGTGAGACTGTGGGGGTGAGTGAGACTGGGGGGTGAGTGAGACTGGGGTGTGAGTGAGACTGGGGGGGGTGAGTGAGACTGGGAGGGGTGAGTGAGACTGGGGGGTGAGTGAGACTAGGGGGTGAGTAAGACTGGGGTGTGAGTGAGACTGGGGGGGTGAGTGAGACTGGGGGGGGTGAGTGAGACTGGGGGTGAGTGAGACTAGGGCAGATGAGAGAGATAGGTGGGTTGAGTGAGACTAGGGGGGTGAATGAGACTGGGGATGAGAGAGACTGGGGTGTGAGTGAGACTGGGGGTGAGTGAGACTGGGGGTGAGAGAGACTGGGGGGGTGAGTGAGACTGGAGGGTGAGTGAGACTGGCGGGGTGAGTGAGACTGGGGGGTGAGTGAGACTGGGGGGTGAGTGAGACTGGGGGGGTGAGTGAGACTGGGGCGGATGAGAGAGACAGGTGGGCTGAGTGAGACTGGGGGGGTGAGTGAGACTGGTGGGGTGAGTGAGACTGGGGGTGAGTGAGACTGAGGGGTGAGTGAGACTGGGGGTGGTGAGTGAGACTGGAGGTGAGTGAGACTGGGGGGGTGAGTGAGCCTGGGGGTGGTGAGTGAGACTAGTGGGGATGAGTGAGACTGGTGGGGTGAGTGAGCCTGGCGGGGTGAGTGAGACTGGGCGTGAGTGAGACTGGTGGGGTGAGTGAGACTGGGGGGTGAGTGAGACTGGGGGGGGTGAGTGAGACTGGGGAGTGAGTGAGACTGGAGGGTGAGTGAGACTGGTGGGGGTGAGTGAGACTGGGGGGGTGAGTGAGACTGGAGGGGATGAGTGAGACTGGGGCGGATGAGAGAGACAGGTGGACTGAGTGAGACTGGGGGGGTGAGTGAGACTGGGGGGGTAAGTGAGACTGGGGGGTGAGTGAGACTGGGGGGTGAGTGAGACTGGGGGTGGTGAGTGAGATAGGTGGGCTGAGTGAGACTGGGGGGGTGAATGAGACTGGGGATGAGAGAGACTGGGGTGAGTGAGACTGGGGAGTTAGTGAAACTGGAGGGTGAGTAAGACTGGGGGGGTGCGTGAGACTGGTGGGGTGAGTGAGATTGGGGCGGATGATAGAGTCAGGTGGGCTGAGTGAGACTGGGGGGTGAGTGCGACTGGGGGTGAGGGAGACTGGGGGGGTGAGTGAGACTGGAGGGTGAGTGAGACTGGGGGGGTGAGTGAGATTGGGGGGTGAGTGAGACTGGAGGGGTGAGTGAGACTGGAGGTGAGACTGTGGGGGGTGAGTGAGACTGGGGGTGGTGAGTGAGACTGGTGGGGATGAGTGAGACTGGTGGGGTGAGTGAGACTGGCGGGGTGAGTGAGACTGGGGGTGAGTGAGACTGGTGGGGTGAGTGAGACTGGGGGTGAGTGAGACTGGGGGGTGAGTGAGACTGGGGTTGGTGAGTGAGACTGGAGTATTCAACATTCAGGAAGGATAGAATAAAAGGAAAAGGAGGTGGGGTAGCATTGCTGGTTAAAGAGGAGATTAATGCAATAGTTAGGAAAGACATTAGCTTGGATGATGTGGAATCTATATGGGTAGAGCTGCAGAACACCAAAGGGCAAAAAACGTTAGTAGGAGTTGTGTGCAGACCTCCAAACAGTAATAGGGATGTTGGGGAGGGCATCAAACAGGAAATTAGGGGTGCATGCAATAAAGGTGTAGCAGTTATAATGAGTGACTTTAATATGCACATAGATTGGGCTAGCCAAACTGGAAGCAATACGGTGGAGGAGGATTTCCTGGAGTGCATAAGGGATGGTTTTCTAGACCAATATGTTGAGGAACCAACTAGGGGGGAGGCCATCTTAGACTGGGTGTTGTGTAATGAGAGAGGATTAATTAGCAATCTCATTGTGCGAGGCCCCTTGGGGAAGAGTGACCATAATATGGTGGAATTCTGCATTAGGATGGAGAATGAAACAGTAATTTCAGAGACCATGGTCCAGAACTTAAAGAAGGGTAACTTTGAAGGTATGAGGCGTGAATTGGCTCGGATAGATTGGCGAATGATACTTAGGGGGTTGGTGAAGACAAACGTAGGTCCCCTGCAGTCAGAATCAGGGGAAGTCATAACGGGGAACAAAGAAATGGCAGACCAATTGAACAAGTACTTTGGTTCGGTATTCACTAAGGAGGATACAAACAACCTTCCGGATATAAAAGGGGTCAGAGGGTCTAGTAAGGAGGGGGAACTGAGGGAAATCTTTATTAGTCGGGAAATTGTGTTGGGGAAATTGATGGGATTGAAGGCCGATAAATCCCCAGGGTCTGATGGACTGCATCCTAGAGTACTTAAGGAGGTGGTCTTGGAAATAGCGGATGCATTGACAGTCATTTTCCAACATTCCATTGACTCTGGATCAGTTCCTATGGAGTGGAGGGTAGCCAATGTAACCCCACTTTTTAAAAAAGGAGGGAGAGAGAAAACAGGGAATTATAGACCGGTCAGCCTGACCTCAGTAGTGGGTAAAATGATGGAATCAATTATTAAGGATGTCATAGCAGTGCATCTGGAAAATGGTGACATGATAGGTCCAAGTCAGCATGGATTTGTGAAAGGGAAATCATGCTTGACAAATCTTCTGGAATTTTTTGAGGATGTTTCCAGTAAAGTGGACAAAGGAGAACCAGTTGATGTGGTATATTTGGACTTTCAGAAGGCTTTCGACAAGGTCCCACACAAGAGATTAATGTGCAAAGTTAAAGCACATGGGATTGGGGGTAGTGTGCTGACGTGGATTGAGAACTGGTTGTCAGACAGGAAGCAAAGAGTAGGAGTAAACGGGTACTTTTCAGAATGGCAGGCAGTGACTAGTGGAGTGCCGCAAGGTTCTGTGCTGGGGCCCCAGCTGTTTACATTGTACATTAATGATTTAGACGAGGGGATTAAATGCAGTATCTCCAAATTTGCGGAAGATACTAAGTTGGGTGGCAGTGTGAGCTGCGAGGAGGATGCTATTAGGCTGCAGAGTGACTTGGATAGGTTAGGTGAGTGGGCAAATGCATGGCAGATGAAGTATAATGTGGATAAATGTGAGGTTATCCACTTTGGTGGTAAAAACAGAGAGACAGACTATTATCTGAATGGTGACAGATTAGGAAAAGGAAAGGTGCAACGAGACCTGGGTGTCATGGTACATCAGTCATTGAAGGTTAGCATGCAGGTACAGCAGGCGGTTAAGAAAGCAAATGGCATGTTGGCCTTCATAGCGAGGGGATTTGAATACAGGGGCAGGGAGGTGTTGCTACAGTTGTACAGGGCCTTGGTGAGGCCACACCTGGAGTATTGTGTACAGTTTTGGTCTCCTAACTTGAGGAAGGACATTCTTGCTATTGAGGGAGTGCAGCGAAGGTTCACCAGACTGATTCCCGGGATGGCGGGACTGACCTATCAAGAAAGATTGGATCAACTGGGCTTGTATTCACTGGAGTTCAGAAGAATGAGAGGGGACCTCATAGAAACGTTTAAAATTCTGACGGGTTTGGACAGGTTAGATGCAGAAAGAATGTTCCCAATGTTGGGGAAGTCCAGAACCAGGGGTCACAGTCTGAGGATTAAGGGTAAGCCATTTAGGACCGAGATGAGGAGAAACTTTTTCACCCAGAGAGTGGTGAACCTGTGGAATTCTCTACCACAGCAAGTAGTTGAGGCCAATTCACTAAATATATACAAAAGGGAGTTAGATGAAGTCCTTACTACTCGGGGGATCAAGGGTTATGGCGAGAAAGCAGGAAGGGGGTACTGAAGTTTCATGTTCAGCCATGAACTCATTGAATGGCGGTGCAGGCTAGAAGGGCTGAATGGCCTGCTCCTGCACCTATTTTCTATGTTTCTATGTTTCTATGTGAGTGAGACTGGGGGGGGTGAGTGAGACTGGGGGTGGTGAGTGAGACTGGTGGGGATGAGTGAGAGTGGTGGGGTGAGTGAGCCTGACGGGGTGAGTGAGACTGAGGGTGAGTGAGACTGGTGGGGTGAGTGAGACTGGGGGGTGAGTGAGACTGGGGGGGTGAGTGAGAATGGGGAGTGAGTGAGACTGGAGGGTGAGTGAGACTGGTGGGTGTGAGTGAGACTGGCGGGGTGAGTGAGACTGGAGGGGATGAGCGAAACTGGGGCGGATGAGAGAGACAGGTGGGCTGAGTGAGACTGGGGGGGTGAGTAAGACTGGGGGTGAGAGAGACTGGGGGGGTGAGTGAGACTGGAGGGGATGAATGAAACTGGGGCGGATGAGAGAGACAGGTGGACTGAGTGAGACTGGGGGGGTGAGTGAGACTGGGGGGTGAGTGAGTGGGGGTGGTGAGTGAGACTGGAGGGTGAGTGAGGCTGGGGGGTGAGTGAGACTGGGGTGTGAGTGAGACTGGGGGGGTGAGTGATACTGGAGGGGATGAGTGAGACTGGGGCGGATGAGAGAGACAGGTGGGCTGAGTGAGACTGGGGGGGCGAGTAAGACTGGGGGGGGTGAGTGAGAATGGGGGGTGAGTGAGACTAGGGCAGATGAGAGAGATAGGTGGGCTGAGTGAGACTAGGGGGGTGAGTGAGACTGGGGGTGAGTGAGACTGGGGGTGAGAGAGACTGGGGGGGTGAGTGAGACTGGGGAGGTGAGTGAGACTAGGGGGTGAGTGAGACTGGGGGGGTGAGTGAGACTGGGGCGGATGAGAGAGACAGGTGGGCTGAGTGAGACTGGGGGGGTGAGTGAGACTGGGGATGAGAGAGACTGCGGTGTGAGTGAGACTGGGGAGATAGTGAAACTGGAGGGGGTGAGTGAGTCTGGTGGGGTGAGTGAGATTGGGGCGGATGAGAGAGTCAGGTGAGCTGAGTGAGACTGGGGTGGTGAGTGAGACTGGGGGGTGAGTGAGACTGGGGGGTGAGTGAGACTGGGGGGTGGTGAGTGAGACTGGGGAGTGAGTGAGACTAGGGCCGATGAGAGAGATAGGTGGGCTGAGTGAGACTGGGGGGGTGAATGAGACTGGGGATGAAAGAGACTGGGGTGTGAGTGAGACTGGGGAGTTAGTGAAACTGGAGGGTGAGTAAGACTGGGGGGGTGAGTGAGACTGGTGGGGTGAGTGAGATTGGGGCGGATGATAGAGTCAGGTGGGCTGAGTGAGACTGGGGGGGTGAGTGAGACTGGAGGGTGAGTGAGACTGGCGGGGTGAGTGAGACTGGGGGGTGAGTGAGACTGGGGGGTGAGTGAGACTGGGGGGGTGAGTGAGACTGGGGCGGATGAGAGAGACAGGTGGGCTGAGTGAGACTGGGGGGGTGAGTGAGACTGGTGGGGTGAGTGAGACTGGGGGTGAGTGAGACTGAGGGGTGAGTGAGACTGGGGGTGGTGAGTGAGACTGGAGGTGAGTGAGACTGGGGGGGTGAGTGAGCCTGGGGGTGGTGAGTGAGACTAGTGGGGATGAGTGAGACTGGTGGGGTGAGTGAGCCTGGCGGGGTGAGTGAGACTGGGCGTGAGTGAGACTGGTGGGGTGAGTGAGACTGGGGGGTGAGTGAGACTGGGGGGGGTGAGTGAGACTGGGGAGTGAGTGAGACTGGAGGGTGAGTGAGACTGGTGGGGGTGAGTGAGACTGGGGGGGTGAGTGAGACTGGAGGGGATGAGTGAGACTGGGGCGGATGAGAGAGACAGGTGGACTGAGTGAGACTGGGGGGGTGAGTGAGACTGGGGGGGTAAGTGAGACTGGGGGGTGAGTGAGACTGGGGGGTGAGTGAGACTGGGGGTGGTGAGTGAGATAGGTGGGCTGAGTGAGACTGGGGGGGTGAATGAGACTGGGGATGAGAGAGACTGGGGTGAGTGAGACTGGGGAGTTAGTGAAACTGGAGGGTGAGTAAGACTGGGGGGGTGCGTGAGACTGGTGGGGTGAGTGAGATTGGGGCGGATGATAGAGTCAGGTGGGCTGAGTGAGACTGGGGGGTGAGTGCGACTGGGGGTGAGGGAGACTGGGGGGGTGAGTGAGACTGGAGGGTGAGTGAGACTGGGGGGGTGAGTGAGATTGGGGGGTGAGTGAGACTGGAGGGGTGAGTGAGACTGGAGGTGAGACTGTGGGGGGTGAGTGAGACTGGGGGTGGTGAGTGAGACTGGTGGGGATGAGTGAGACTGGTGGGGTGAGTGAGACTGGCGGGGTGAGTGAGACTGGGGGTGAGTGAGACTGGTGGGGTGAGTGAGACTGGGGGTGAGTGAGACTGGGGGGTGAGTGAGACTGGGGTTGGTGAGTGAGACTGGAGTATTCAACATTCAGGAAGGATAGAATAAAAGGAAAAGGAGGTGGGGTAGCATTGCTGGTTAAAGAGGAGATTAATGCAATAGTTAGGAAAGACATTAGCTTGGATGATGTGGAATCTATATGGGTAGAGCTGCAGAACACCAAAGGGCAAAAAACGTTAGTAGGAGTTGTGTGCAGACCTCCAAACAGTAATAGGGATGTTGGGGAGGGCATCAAACAGGAAATTAGGGGTGCATGCAATAAAGGTGTAGCAGTTATAATGAGTGACTTTAATATGCACATAGATTGGGCTAGCCAAACTGGAAGCAATACGGTGGAGGAGGATTTCCTGGAGTGCATAAGGGATGGTTTTCTAGACCAATATGTTGAGGAACCAACTAGGGGGGAGGCCATCTTAGACTGGGTGTTGTGTAATGAGAGAGGATTAATTAGCAATCTCATTGTGCGAGGCCCCTTGGGGAAGAGTGACCATAATATGGTGGAATTCTGCATTAGGATGGAGAATGAAACAGTAATTTCAGAGACCATGGTCCAGAACTTAAAGAAGGGTAACTTTGAAGGTATGAGGCGTGAATTGGCTCGGATAGATTGGCGAATGATACTTAGGGGGTTGGTGAAGACAAACGTAGGTCCCCTGCAGTCAGAATCAGGGGAAGTCATAACGGGGAACAAAGAAATGGCAGACCAATTGAACAAGTACTTTGGTTCGGTATTCACTAAGGAGGATACAAACAACCTTCCGGATATAAAAGGGGTCAGAGGGTCTAGTAAGGAGGGGGAACTGAGGGAAATCTTTATTAGTCGGGAAATTGTGTTGGGGAAATTGATGGGATTGAAGGCCGATAAATCCCCAGGGTCTGATGGACTGCATCCTAGAGTACTTAAGGAGGTGGTCTTGGAAATAGCGGATGCATTGACAGTCATTTTCCAACATTCCATTGACTCTGGATCAGTTCCTATGGAGTGGAGGGTAGCCAATGTAACCCCACTTTTTAAAAAAGGAGGGAGAGAGAAAACAGGGAATTATAGACCGGTCAGCCTGACCTCAGTAGTGGGTAAAATGATGGAATCAATTATTAAGGATGTCATAGCAGTGCATCTGGAAAATGGTGACATGATAGGTCCAAGTCAGCATGGATTTGTGAAAGGGAAATCATGCTTGACAAATCTTCTGGAATTTTTTGAGGATGTTTCCAGTAAAGTGGACAAAGGAGAACCAGTTGATGTGGTATATTTGGACTTTCAGAAGGCTTTCGACAAGGTCCCACACAAGAGATTAATGTGCAAAGTTAAAGCACATGGGATTGGGGGTAGTGTGCTGACGTGGATTGAGAACTGGTTGTCAGACAGGAAGCAAAGAGTAGGAGTAAACGGGTACTTTTCAGAATGGCAGGCAGTGACTAGTGGAGTGCCGCAAGGTTCTGTGCTGGGGCCCCAGCTGTTTACATTGTACATTAATGATTTAGACGAGGGGATTAAATGCAGTATCTCCAAATTTGCGGAAGATACTAAGTTGGGTGGCAGTGTGAGCTGCGAGGAGGATGCTATTAGGCTGCAGAGTGACTTGGATAGGTTAGGTGAGTGGGCAAATGCATGGCAGATGAAGTATAATGTGGATAAATGTGAGGTTATCCACTTTGGTGGTAAAAACAGAGAGACAGACTATTATCTGAATGGTGACAGATTAGGAAAAGGAAAGGTGCAACGAGACCTGGGTGTCATGGTACATCAGTCATTGAAGGTTAGCATGCAGGTACAGCAGGCGGTTAAGAAAGCAAATGGCATGTTGGCCTTCATAGCGAGGGGCAGGGAGGTGTTGCTACAGTTGTACAGGGCCTTGGTGAGGCCACACCTGGAGTATTGTGTACAGTTTTGGTCTCCTAACTTGAGGAAGGACATTCTTGCTATTGAGGGAGTGCAGCGAAGGTTCACCAGACTGATTCCCGGGATGGCGGGACTGACCTATCAAGAAAGATTGGATCAACTGGGCTTGTATTCACTGGAGTTCAGAAGAATGAGAGGGGACCTCATAGAAACGTTTAAAATTCTGACGGGTTTGGACAGGTTAGATGCAGAAAGAATGTTCCCAATGTTGGGGAAGTCCAGAACCAGGGGTCACAGTCTGAGGATTAAGGGTAAGCCATTTAGGACCGAGATGAGGAGAAACTTTTTCACCCAGAGAGTGGTGAACCTGTGGAATTCTCTACCACAGCAAGTAGTTGAGGCCAATTCACTAAATATATACAAAAGGGAGTTAGATGAAGTCCTTACTACTCGGGGGATCAAGGGTTATGGCGAGAAAGCAGGAAGGGGGTACTGAAGTTTCATGTTCAGCCATGAACTCATTGAATGGCGGTGCAGGCTAGAAGGGCTGAATGGCCTGCTCCTGCACCTATTTTCTATGTTTCTATGTTTCTATGTGAGTGAGACTGGGGGGGGTGAGTGAGACTGGGGGTGGTGAGTGAGACTGGTGGGGATGAGTGAGAGTGGTGGGGTGAGTGAGCCTGACGGGGTGAGTGAGACTGAGGGTGAGTGAGACTGGTGGGGTGAGTGAGACTGGGGGGTGAGTGAGACTGGGGGGGTGAGTGAGAATGGGGAGTGAGTGAGACTGGAGGGTGAGTGAGACTGGTGGGTGTGAGTGAGACTGGCGGGGTGAGTGAGACTGGAGGGGATGAGCGAAACTGGGGCGGATGAGAGAGACAGGTGGGCTGAGTGAGACTGGGGGGGTGAGTAAGACTGGGGGTGAGAGAGACTGGGGGGGTGAGTGAGACTGGAGGGGATGAATGAAACTGGGGCGGATGAGAGAGACAGGTGGACTGAGTGAGACTGGGGGGGTGAGTGAGACTGGGGGGTGAGTGAGTGGGGGTGGTGAGTGAGACTGGAGGGTGAGTGAGGCTGGGGGGTGAGTGAGACTGGGGTGTGAGTGAGACTGGGGGGGTGAGTGATACTGGAGGGGATGAGTGAGACTGGGGCGGATGAGAGAGACAGGTGGGCTGAGTGAGACTGGGGGGGCGAGTAAGACTGGGGGGGGTGAGTGAGAATGGGGGGTGAGTGAGACTAGGGCAGATGAGAGAGATAGGTGGGCTGAGTGAGACTAGGGGGGTGAGTGAGACTGGGGGTGAGTGAGACTGGGGGTGAGAGAGACTGGGGGGGTGAGTGAGACTGGGGAGGTGAGTGAGACTAGGGGGTGAGTGAGACTGGGGGGGTGAGTGAGACTGGGGCGGATGAGAGAGACAGGTGGGCTGAGTGAGACTGGGGGGGTGAGTGAGACTGGGGATGAGAGAGACTGCGGTGTGAGTGAGACTGGGGAGATAGTGAAACTGGAGGGGGTGAGTGAGTCTGGTGGGGTGAGTGAGATTGGGGCGGATGAGAGAGTCAGGTGAGCTGAGTGAGACTGGGGTGGTGAGTGAGACTGGGGGGTGAGTGAGACTGGGGGGTGAGTGAGACTGGGGGGTGGTGAGTGAGACTGGGGAGTGAGTGAGACTAGGGCCGATGAGAGAGATAGGTGGGCTGAGTGAGACTGGGGGGGTGAATGAGACTGGGGATGAAAGAGACTGGGGTGTGAGTGAGACTGGGGAGTTAGTGAAACTGGAGGGTGAGTAAGACTGGGGGGGTGAGTGAGACTGGTGGGGTGAGTGAGATTGGGGCGGATGAGAGAGTCAGGTGGGCTGAGTGAGACTGGGGGGGGTGAGTGAGACTGGGGGTGAGTGAGACTGGGAGTGAGAGAGACTGGGGGGGTGATTGAGACTGGAGGGTGAGTGAGACTGGGGGGGTGAGTGAGACTGGGGCGGATGAGAGAGACAGGTGGGCTGAGTGAGAATGGGGGGTGAGTGAGACTAGCGGTGGTGAGTGAGACTGGGGGTGAGTGAGACTGGTGGGGTGAGTGAGACTGGGGGGTGAGTGTGACTGGGGGTGGTGAGTGAGACTGGAGGTGAGTGAAACTGGGGGGGGTGAGTGAGACTGGGGGTGGTGAGTGAGACTGGTGGGGATGAGTGAGACTGGTGGGGTGAGTGAGCCTGGCGGGGTGAGTGAGACTGGTGGGGTGAGTGAGACTGGGGGGTGAGTGAGACTGGGGGGGTGAGTGAGACTGGGGAGTGAGTGAGACTGGAGGGTGAGTGAGACTGGTGGGGGTGAGTGAGACTGGGGGGGTGAGTGAGACTGGGGGGGATGAGTGAGACTGGGGCGGATGAGAGAGACAGGTGGGCGGAGTGAGACTTGTGGGGTGAGTGAGATTGGGGGGGTAAATGACACTGGGGGGTGAGTGAGACTAGGGCAGATGAGAGAGATAGGTGGGCTGAGTGAGACTAGGGGGGTTAATGAGACTGGGGATGAGAGAGATTGGGTGTGAGTGAGACTGGGGGTGAGTGAGACTGGGGGTGAGAGAGACTGGGGGGGTGAGTGAGACTGGAGGGTGAGTGAGACTGGGGGGGTGAGTGAGACTGGGGGGTGAGTGAGACTGGGGGGGTGAGTGAGACTGGGGCAGATGAGAGAGACAGGTGGGCTGAGTGAGACTGGGGGGGTGAGTGAGACTGGGGATGAGAGAGACTGCGGTGTGAGTGAGACTGGGGAGTTAGTGAAACTGGAGGGGGTGAGTGAGACTGGTGGGGTGAGTGAGATTGGGGCGGATGAGAGAGTCAGGTGAGCTGAGTGAGACTGGGGTGGTGAGTGAGACTGGAGGGTGAGTGAGACTGGGGGGTGAGTGAGACTGGGGGGGTGAGTGAGACTGGGGAGTGAGTGAGACTAGGGCCGATGAGAGAGATAGGTGGGCTGAGTGAGACTGGGGGGGTGAATGAGACTGGGGATGAAAGAGACTGGGGTGTGAGTGAGACTGGGGAGTTAGTGAAACTGGACGGTGAGTAAGACTGGGGGGGGTGAGTGAGACTGGGGGGGGTGAGTGAGACTGGGGAGTGAGTGAGACTAGGGCCGATGAGAGAGATAGGTGGGCTGAGTGAGACTGGGGGGGTGAATGAGACTGGGGATGAAAGAGACTGGGGTGTGAGTGAGACTGGGGAGTTAGTGAAACTGGATGGTGAGTAAGACTGGGGGGGTGAGTGAGACTGGTGGGGTGAGTGAGATTGGGGCGGATGAGAGAGTCAGGTGGGCTGAGTGAGACTGGGGGGGTGAGTGAGACTGGGGGTGAGTGAGACTGGGGGTGAGAGAGACTGGGGGGGTGATTGAGACTGGAGGGTGAGTGAGACTGGGAGTGAGTGAGACTGGTGGGGTTGAGTGAGACTGGGGCGGATGAGAGAGACAGGTGGGCTGAGTGAGACTGGGGGGGTGAGTGAGACTGGGGGTGTGAGTGAGACTGGGGGGGGTGAGTGAGACTGGGGGGGTGAGTGAGACTGGGGGTGGTGAGTGAGACTGGAGGTGAGACTGGGGGGGTGAGTGAGACTGGGGGTGGTGAGTGAGACTGGTGGCGATGAGTGAGACTGGTGGGGTGAGTGAGACTGGCGGGGTGAGTGAGACTGGGGGTGGTGAGTGAGACTGGTGGCGATGAGTGAGACTGGTGGGGTGAGTGAGACTGGCGGGGTGAGTGAGACTGGGTGTAAGTGAGACTGGGGGTGAGTGAGACTGGGGGGTGAGTGAGACTGGGGGTGGTGAGTGAGACTGGAGGTGAGTGAGACTGGGGGGAATGAGTGAGACTGGGGCGGATGAGAGAGACAGGTGGACTGAGTGAGACTGGGGGGGTGAGTGAGACTGGGGGGGTAAGTGAGACTGGGGGGTGAGTGAGACTGGGGGGTGAGTGAGACTGGGGGTGGTGAGTGAGATAGGTGGGCTGAGTGAGACTGGGGGGGTGAATGAGACTGGGGATGAGAGAGACTGGGGTGAGTGAGACTGGGGAGTTAGTGAAACTGGAGGGTGAGTAAGACTGGGGGGGTGCGTGAGACTGGTGGGGTGAGTGAGATTGGGGCGGATGATAGAGTCAGGTGGGCTGAGTGAGACTGGGGGGTGAGTGCGACTGGGGGTGAGGGAGACTGGGGGGGTGAGTGAGACTGGAGGGTGAGTGAGACTGGGGGGGTGAGTGAGATTGGGGGGTGAGTGAGACTGGAGGGGTGAGTGAGACTGGAGGTGAGACTGTGGGGGGTGAGTGAGACTGGGGGTGGTGAGTGAGACTGGTGGGGATGAGTGAGACTGGTGGGGTGAGTGAGACTGGCGGGGTGAGTGAGACTGGGGGTGAGTGAGACTGGTGGGGTGAGTGAGACTGGGGGTGAGTGAGACTGGGGGGTGAGTGAGACTGGGGTTGGTGAGTGAGACTGGAGTATTCAACATTCAGGAAGGATAGAATAAAAGGAAAAGGAGGTGGGGTAGCATTGCTGGTTAAAGAGGAGATTAATGCAATAGTTAGGAAAGACATTAGCTTGGATGATGTGGAATCTATATGGGTAGAGCTGCAGAACACCAAAGGGCAAAAAACGTTAGTAGGAGTTGTGTGCAGACCTCCAAACAGTAATAGGGATGTTGGGGAGGGCATCAAACAGGAAATTAGGGGTGCATGCAATAAAGGTGTAGCAGTTATAATGAGTGACTTTAATATGCACATAGATTGGGCTAGCCAAACTGGAAGCAATACGGTGGAGGAGGATTTCCTGGAGTGCATAAGGGATGGTTTTCTAGACCAATATGTTGAGGAACCAACTAGGGGGGAGGCCATCTTAGACTGGGTGTTGTGTAATGAGAGAGGATTAATTAGCAATCTCATTGTGCGAGGCCCCTTGGGGAAGAGTGACCATAATATGGTGGAATTCTGCATTAGGATGGAGAATGAAACAGTAATTTCAGAGACCATGGTCCAGAACTTAAAGAAGGGTAACTTTGAAGGTATGAGGCGTGAATTGGCTCGGATAGATTGGCGAATGATACTTAGGGGGTTGGTGAAGACAAACGTAGGTCCCCTGCAGTCAGAATCAGGGGAAGTCATAACGGGGAACAAAGAAATGGCAGACCAATTGAACAAGTACTTTGGTTCGGTATTCACTAAGGAGGATACAAACAACCTTCCGGATATAAAAGGGGTCAGAGGGTCTAGTAAGGAGGGGGAACTGAGGGAAATCTTTATTAGTCGGGAAATTGTGTTGGGGAAATTGATGGGATTGAAGGCCGATAAATCCCCAGGGTCTGATGGACTGCATCCTAGAGTACTTAAGGAGGTGGTCTTGGAAATAGCGGATGCATTGACAGTCATTTTCCAACATTCCATTGACTCTGGATCAGTTCCTATGGAGTGGAGGGTAGCCAATGTAACCCCACTTTTTAAAAAAGGAGGGAGAGAGAAAACAGGGAATTATAGACCGGTCAGCCTGACCTCAGTAGTGGGTAAAATGATGGAATCAATTATTAAGGATGTCATAGCAGTGCATCTGGAAAATGGTGACATGATAGGTCCAAGTCAGCATGGATTTGTGAAAGGGAAATCATGCTTGACAAATCTTCTGGAATTTTTTGAGGATGTTTCCAGTAAAGTGGACAAAGGAGAACCAGTTGATGTGGTATATTTGGACTTTCAGAAGGCTTTCGACAAGGTCCCACACAAGAGATTAATGTGCAAAGTTAAAGCACATGGGATTGGGGGTAGTGTGCTGACGTGGATTGAGAACTGGTTGTCAGACAGGAAGCAAAGAGTAGGAGTAAACGGGTACTTTTCAGAATGGCAGGCAGTGACTAGTGGAGTGCCGCAAGGTTCTGTGCTGGGGCCCCAGCTGTTTACATTGTACATTAATGATTTAGACGAGGGGATTAAATGCAGTATCTCCAAATTTGCGGAAGATACTAAGTTGGGTGGCAGTGTGAGCTGCGAGGAGGATGCTATTAGGCTGCAGAGTGACTTGGATAGGTTAGGTGAGTGGGCAAATGCATGGCAGATGAAGTATAATGTGGATAAATGTGAGGTTATCCACTTTGGTGGTAAAAACAGAGAGACAGACTATTATCTGAATGGTGACAGATTAGGAAAAGGAAAGGTGCAACGAGACCTGGGTGTCATGGTACATCAGTCATTGAAGGTTAGCATGCAGGTACAGCAGGCGGTTAAGAAAGCAAATGGCATGTTGGCCTTCATAGCGAGGGGATTTGAATACAGGGGCAGGGAGGTGTTGCTACAGTTGTACAGGGCCTTGGTGAGGCCACACCTGGAGTATTGTGTACAGTTTTGGTCTCCTAACTTGAGGAAGGACATTCTTGCTATTGAGGGAGTGCAGCGAAGGTTCACCAGACTGATTCCCGGGATGGCGGGACTGACCTATCAAGAAAGATTGGATCAACTGGGCTTGTATTCACTGGAGTTCAGAAGAATGAGAGGGGACCTCATAGAAACGTTTAAAATTCTGACGGGTTTGGACAGGTTAGATGCAGAAAGAATGTTCCCAATGTTGGGGAAGTCCAGAACCAGGGGTCACAGTCTGAGGATTAAGGGTAAGCCATTTAGGACCGAGATGAGGAGAAACTTTTTCACCCAGAGAGTGGTGAACCTGTGGAATTCTCTACCACAGCAAGTAGTTGAGGCCAATTCACTAAATATATACAAAAGGGAGTTAGATGAAGTCCTTACTACTCGGGGGATCAAGGGTTATGGCGAGAAAGCAGGAAGGGGGTACTGAAGTTTCATGTTCAGCCATGAACTCATTGAATGGCGGTGCAGGCTAGAAGGGCTGAATGGCCTGCTCCTGCACCTATTTTCTATGTTTCTATGTTTCTATGTGAGTGAGACTGGGGGGGGTGAGTGAGACTGGGGGTGGTGAGTGAGACTGGTGGGGATGAGTGAGAGTGGTGGGGTGAGTGAGCCTGACGGGGTGAGTGAGACTGAGGGTGAGTGAGACTGGTGGGGTGAGTGAGACTGGGGGGTGAGTGAGACTGGGGGGGTGAGTGAGAATGGGGAGTGAGTGAGACTGGAGGGTGAGTGAGACTGGTGGGTGTGAGTGAGACTGGCGGGGTGAGTGAGACTGGAGGGGATGAGCGAAACTGGGGCGGATGAGAGAGACAGGTGGGCTGAGTGAGACTGGGGGGGTGAGTAAGACTGGGGGTGAGAGAGACTGGGGGGGTGAGTGAGACTGGAGGGGATGAATGAAACTGGGGCGGATGAGAGAGACAGGTGGACTGAGTGAGACTGGGGGGGTGAGTGAGACTGGGGGGTGAGTGAGTGGGGGTGGTGAGTGAGACTGGAGGGTGAGTGAGGCTGGGGGGTGAGTGAGACTGGGGTGTGAGTGAGACTGGGGGGGTGAGTGATACTGGAGGGGATGAGTGAGACTGGGGCGGATGAGAGAGACAGGTGGGCTGAGTGAGACTGGGGGGGCGAGTAAGACTGGGGGGGGTGAGTGAGAATGGGGGGTGAGTGAGACTAGGGCAGATGAGAGAGATAGGTGGGCTGAGTGAGACTAGGGGGGTGAGTGAGACTGGGGGTGAGTGAGACTGGGGGTGAGAGAGACTGGGGGGGTGAGTGAGACTGGGGAGGTGAGTGAGACTAGGGGGTGAGTGAGACTGGGGGGGTGAGTGAGACTGGGGCGGATGAGAGAGACAGGTGGGCTGAGTGAGACTGGGGGGGTGAGTGAGACTGGGGATGAGAGAGACTGCGGTGTGAGTGAGACTGGGGAGATAGTGAAACTGGAGGGGGTGAGTGAGTCTGGTGGGGTGAGTGAGATTGGGGCGGATGAGAGAGTCAGGTGAGCTGAGTGAGACTGGGGTGGTGAGTGAGACTGGGGGGTGAGTGAGACTGGGGGGTGAGTGAGACTGGGGGGTGGTGAGTGAGACTGGGGAGTGAGTGAGACTAGGGCCGATGAGAGAGATAGGTGGGCTGAGTGAGACTGGGGGGGTGAATGAGACTGGGGATGAAAGAGACTGGGGTGTGAGTGAGACTGGGGAGTTAGTGAAACTGGAGGGTGAGTAAGACTGGGGGGGTGAGTGAGACTGGTGGGGTGAGTGAGATTGGGGCGGATGAGAGAGTCAGGTGGGCTGAGTGAGACTGGGGGGGGTGAGTGAGACTGGGGGTGAGTGAGACTGGGAGTGAGAGAGACTGGGGGGGTGATTGAGACTGGAGGGTGAGTGAGACTGGGGGGGTGAGTGAGACTGGGGCGGATGAGAGAGACAGGTGGGCTGAGTGAGAATGGGGGGTGAGTGAGACTAGCGGTGGTGAGTGAGACTGGGGGTGAGTGAGACTGGTGGGGTGAGTGAGACTGGGGGGTGAGTGTGACTGGGGGTGGTGAGTGAGACTGGAGGTGAGTGAAACTGGGGGGGGTGAGTGAGACTGGGGGTGGTGAGTGAGACTGGTGGGGATGAGTGAGACTGGTGGGGTGAGTGAGCCTGGCGGGGTGAGTGAGACTGGTGGGGTGAGTGAGACTGGGGGGTGAGTGAGACTGGGGGGGTGAGTGAGACTGGGGAGTGAGTGAGACTGGAGGGTGAGTGAGACTGGTGGGGGTGAGTGAGACTGGGGGGGTGAGTGAGACTGGGGGGGATGAGTGAGACTGGGGCGGATGAGAGAGACAGGTGGGCGGAGTGAGACTTGTGGGGTGAGTGAGATTGGGGGGGTAAATGACACTGGGGGGTGAGTGAGACTAGGGCAGATGAGAGAGATAGGTGGGCTGAGTGAGACTAGGGGGGTTAATGAGACTGGGGATGAGAGAGATTGGGTGTGAGTGAGACTGGGGGTGAGTGAGACTGGGGGTGAGAGAGACTGGGGGGGTGAGTGAGACTGGAGGGTGAGTGAGACTGGGGGGGTGAGTGAGACTGGGGGGTGAGTGAGACTGGGGGGGTGAGTGAGACTGGGGCAGATGAGAGAGACAGGTGGGCTGAGTGAGACTGGGGGGGTGAGTGAGACTGGGGATGAGAGAGACTGCGGTGTGAGTGAGACTGGGGAGTTAGTGAAACTGGAGGGGGTGAGTGAGACTGGTGGGGTGAGTGAGATTGGGGCGGATGAGAGAGTCAGGTGAGCTGAGTGAGACTGGGGTGGTGAGTGAGACTGGAGGGTGAGTGAGACTGGGGGGTGAGTGAGACTGGGGGGGTGAGTGAGACTGGGGAGTGAGTGAGACTAGGGCCGATGAGAGAGATAGGTGGGCTGAGTGAGACTGGGGGGGTGAATGAGACTGGGGATGAAAGAGACTGGGGTGTGAGTGAGACTGGGGAGTTAGTGAAACTGGACGGTGAGTAAGACTGGGGGGGGTGAGTGAGACTGGGGGGGGTGAGTGAGACTGGGGAGTGAGTGAGACTAGGGCCGATGAGAGAGATAGGTGGGCTGAGTGAGACTGGGGGGGTGAATGAGACTGGGGATGAAAGAGACTGGGGTGTGAGTGAGACTGGGGAGTTAGTGAAACTGGATGGTGAGTAAGACTGGGGGGGTGAGTGAGACTGGTGGGGTGAGTGAGATTGGGGCGGATGAGAGAGTCAGGTGGGCTGAGTGAGACTGGGGGGGTGAGTGAGACTGGGGGTGAGTGAGACTGGGGGTGAGAGAGACTGGGGGGGTGATTGAGACTGGAGGGTGAGTGAGACTGGGAGTGAGTGAGACTGGTGGGGTTGAGTGAGACTGGGGCGGATGAGAGAGACAGGTGGGCTGAGTGAGACTGGGGGGGTGAGTGAGACTGGGGGTGTGAGTGAGACTGGGGGGGGTGAGTGAGACTGGGGGGGTGAGTGAGACTGGGGGTGGTGAGTGAGACTGGAGGTGAGACTGGGGGGGTGAGTGAGACTGGGGGTGGTGAGTGAGACTGGTGGCGATGAGTGAGACTGGTGGGGTGAGTGAGACTGGCGGGGTGAGTGAGACTGGGGGTGGTGAGTGAGACTGGTGGCGATGAGTGAGACTGGTGGGGTGAGTGAGACTGGCGGGGTGAGTGAGACTGGGTGTAAGTGAGACTGGGGGTGAGTGAGACTGGGGGGTGAGTGAGACTAGGGGTGGTGAGTGAGACTGGAGGTGAGTGAGACTGGGGGGAATGAGTGAGACTGGGGGTGGTGAGTGAGCCTGGCAGGGTGAGTGAGACGGGGGTGAGTGAGACTGGTGGGGTGAGTGAGACTGGGGGGTGAGTGAGACTGGGGGGGTGAGTGAGACGGGGGAGTGAGTGAGACTGGAGGGTGAGTGAGACTGGAGGGGATGAGTGAGACTGGGGAGTTAGTGAAACTGGAGGGTGAGTTAGACTGGGGGGGTGAGTGAGACTAGTGGGGTGAGTGAGATTGGGGCGGATGAGAGAGTCAGGTGAGCTGAGTGAGACTGGGATGGATGAGAGAGACAGGTGGGCTGAGTGAGACTGGGGGGGTGAATGAGACTGGGGATGAGAGAGACTGGGGGGGGTGAGTGAGACTGGGGAGTGAGTGAGACTGGAGGGTGAGTGAGACTGGGGGGGTGAGTGAGTTGGGGGGTGAGTGAGACTGGGGCGGATGAGAGAGACAGGTGGGCTGAGTGAGACTGGGGGGTGAGTGAGACTGGGGGTGGGGGGGGTGAATGAGACTGGGGATGAGTGAGACTGGGGGGGTTGGGTGAGACTGGAGGGTGAGTGAGACTGGGGGGTGAGTGAGACTGGGGGGGGGGTGAATGAGACTGGGGGGTGAGTGAGACTGGGGGGTGAGTGAGACTGGGGGTTGAGTGAGACTGGGGTGTGAGTGAGACTGGGGGGGGTGAGTTAGACTGGGGGGTGAGTGAGACTAGGGCAGATGAGAGAGATAGGTGGGCTGAGTGCGACTGGGGGGGTGAATGAGACTGGGGATGAGAGAGACTGCGGTGTGAGTGAGACTGGGGAGTTAGTGAAACTGGAGGGGGTGAGTGAGACTGGTGGGGTGAGTGAGATGGGGGCGGATGAGAGAGTCAGGTGAGCTGAGTGAGACTGGGGTGGTGAGTGAGACTGGAGGGTGAGTGAGACTGGGAGGTGAGTGAGACTGGGGGGTGAGTGAGACTGGGGGGGTGAGTGAGACTGGTGGGGTGAGTGAGATTGGGGCGGATGAGAGAGTCAGGTGGGCTGAGTGAGACTGGGGGGGTGAGTGAGACTGGAGGTGAGTGAGACTGAGGGTGAGAGAGACTGGGGGGGTGATTGAGACTGGAGGGTGAGTGAGACTGGGGGGGTGAGTGAGACTGGGGGGGTGAGTGAGACTGGGGGGTGAGTGAGACTATGGGGGGTGAGTGAGACTGGGGCGGATGAGAGAGACAGGTGGGCTGAGTGAGACTGGGGGTGTGAGTGAGATTGGCGGTGGTGAATGAGACTGGGGGTGAGTGAGACTGGTGGGGTGAGTGAGACTGGGGGTGAGTGAGACTGGGGGGGTGAGTGAGACTGGGGGTGGTGAGTGAGACTGGAGGTGAGTGAGACTGGGGGGGGTGAGTGAGACTGGGGGTGGTGAGTGAGACTGGTGGGGATGAGTGAGACTGGTGGGGTGAGTGAGCCTGGCGGGGTGAGTGAGACTGGGAGTGAGTGAGACTGGTGGGGTGAGTGAGACATGGGGGGTGAGTGAGACTGGGGGGGTGAGTGAGACTGGGGAGTGAGTGAGACTGGAGGGTGAGTGAGACTGGTGGGGGTGAGTGAGACTGGGGGCTGAGTGAGACTGGGGGGGATGAGTGAGACTGGGGCGGATGAGAGAGACAGGTGGGCTGAGTGAGACTGGGGGGGTGAGTGAGACTGGGGGGGTAAGTGAGACTGGGTGGTGAGTGAGACTGGGGTGTGAGTGAGACTGGGGGGGGTGAGTGAGGCTGGGGGGTGAGTGAGACGATGGCAGATGAGAGAGATAGGTGGGCTGAGTGAGACTGGGGGGGTGAATGAGACTGGTGGGGATGAGTGAGACTGGTGGGGTGAGTGAGACTAGCGGGGTGAGTGAGACTGGGGGTGAGTGAGACTGGTGGGGTGAGTGAGACTGGGGGTGAGTGAGACTGGGGGGTGAGTGAGACTGGGGGTGGTGAGTGAGACTGGAGGTGAGTGAGACTGGGGGGGTGAATGAGACTGGTGGGGTGAGTGAGACTGGCGGGGTGAGTGAGACTGGGAGTGAGTGAGACTGGTGGGGTGAGTGAGACTGGGGGTGAGTGAGACTGGGGGGGTGAGTGAGACTGGGGAGTGAGTGAGACTGGAGGGTGAGTGAGACTGGTGGGGGTGAGTGAGACTGGGGGGGTGAGTGAGACTGGGGGGGATGAGTGAGACTGGGGCGGATGAGAGAGACAGGTGGGCGGAGTGAGACTGGTGGGGTGAGTGAGACTGGGGGGGTAAGTGAGACTGGGGGGTGAGTGAGACTGGGGTGTGAGTGAGACTGGGGGGGGTGAGTGAGACTGGGGGGTGAGTGAGACGAGGGCAGATGAGAGAGATAGGTGGGCTGAGTGAGACTGGGGGGCTAAATGAGACTGGTGGGGATGAGTGAGACTGGTGGGGTGAGTGAGACTGGCGGGGTTAGTGAGACTGGGGGTGAGTGAGACTGGTGGGGTGAGTGAGACTGGGGGTGAGTGAGACTGGGGGGTGAGTGAGACTGGGGGTGGTGAGTGAGACTGGAGGTGAGAGACTGGGGGGGTGAGTGAGACTGGTGGGGTGAGTGAGACTAGCGGGTTGAGTGAGACTGGGCGTGAGTGAGACTAGCGGGGTGAGTGAGACTGGGGGTGAGTGAGACTGGGGGGTGAGTGAGACTGGGGGTGGTGAGTGAGACTGGAGGTGAGTGAGACTGGGGGGGGGGTGAGTGAGACTGGGGGTGGTGAGTGAGACTGGGGCAGATGAGAGAGACAGGTGGGCTGAGTGAGACTGGGGGGGTGAGTGAGACTGGGGGGGTGAGTGAGACTGGTGGGGGTGAGTGAGACTGGGCGTGTGAGTGAGACTGGAGGGGATGAGTGAAACTGGGGCAGATGAGAGAGACAGGTGGGCTGAGTGAGACTGGGGGGGTGAGTGAGACTGGGGGGGTGAGTGAGACTGGCGGGTGAGTGAGACTGGGGGTGGTGAGTGAGACTGGAGGGTGAGTGAGACTGGGTTGTGAGTGAGACTGGGGAGTTAGTGAAACTGGAGGGTGAGTAAGACTGGGGGGATGCGTGAGACTGGTGGGGTGAGTGAGATTGGGGCGGATGAGAGAGTCAGGTGGGCTGAGTGAGACTGGGGGGGTGAGTGAGACTTGGGGTGAGAGAGACTGGGGGGGTGAGTGAGACTGGAGGGGATGAGTGAGACTGGGGCGGATGAGAGAGACAGGTGGGCTGAGTGAGACTGGGGGGGCGAGTGAGACTGGGGGGGTGAGTGAGACTGGGGGGTGTGTGAGACTGGGGTGTGAGTGAGACTGGGGGGGGTGAGTGAGACTGGGGGGGGTGAGTGAGACTGGGGGGTGAATGAGACTAGGGCAGATGAGAGAGATAGGTGGGCTGAGTGAGACTAGGGGGGTGAATGAGACTGGGGATGAGAGAGACTGGGGTGTGAGTGAGACTGGGGAGTTTGTGAAACTGGAGGGTGAGTAAGACTGGGGGGGTGAGTGAGACTGGTGGGGTGAGTGAGATTGGGGCGGATGAGGGAGTCAGGTGGGCTGAGTGAGACTGGTGGGGTGAGTGAGACTAGAGGGTGAGTGAGACTGGGGGGGTGATTGAGACTGGGGGGTGAGTGAGACTGGGGGGGTGAGTGAGACTGGGGCGGATGAGAGAGACAGGTGGGCTGATTGAGACTGGGGGAGTCAGTGAGACTGGGGGGGTGAGTGAGACTGGGGGGTGAGTGAGACTGGGGAGTTAGTGAAACTGGAGGGTGGTGAGTGAGACTGGGGGTGAGTGAGACTGGTGGGGTGAGTGAGACTGGGGGTGAGTGAGACTGAGGGGTGAGTGAGACTGGGGGTGGTGAGTGAGACTGGAGGTGAGTGAGACTGGGGGGGTGAGTGAGACTGGGGGTGGTGAGTGAGACTAGTGGGGATGAGTGAGACTGGTGGGGTGAGTGAGCCTGGTGGGGTGAGTGAGACTGGGCGTGAGTGAGACTGGTGGGGTGAGTGAGACTGGGGGGTGAGTGAGACTGGGGGGGTGAGTGAGACTGGGGAGTGAGTGAGACTGGAGGGTGAGTGAGACTGGTGGGGGTGAGTGAGACTGGGGGGGTGACTGAGACTGGAGGGGATGAGTGAGACTGGGGCAGATGAGAGAGACAGGTGGGCTGAGTGATACTGGGGGGGTGAGTGAGTCTGGGGGTGGTGAGTGAGATAGGTGGGCTGAGTGAGACTGGGGGGGGTGAGTGAGACTGGGGGGTGAGTGAGTGGGGGTGGTGAGTGAGACTGGAGGGTGAGTGAGGCTGGGGGGTGAGTGAGACTGGGGTGTGAGTGAGACTGGGGGGGTGAGTGAGACTGGGGGGTGAGTGAGACTAGGGCATATGAGAGAGATAGGAGGGTTAATGAGACTGGGGGGGTGAATGAGACTGGGGATGAGAGAGACTGGGGTGTGAGTGAGACTGGGGAGTTAGTGAAACTGGAGGGTGAGTAAGACTGGGGGGGTGAGTGAGACTGGTGGGGTGAGTGAGATTGGGGCGGATGATAGAGTCAGGTGGGCTGAGTGAGACTGGGGGGGGGTGAGTGTGACTGGGGGTGGTGAGTGAGACTGCTGGGGTGAGTGAGATTGGGGCGGATGAGAGATTCAGGTGGGCTGAGTGAGACTGGGGGGGGTGAGTGTGACTGGGGGTGGTGAGTGAGACTGGGGGGGTGAGTGAGACTGGAGGGGATGAGTGAGACTGGGGCGGATGAGAGAGACAGGTGGGCTGAGTGAGACTGGGGGGGCGAGTGAGACTGTGGGGGTGAGTGAGACTGGGGGGTGAGTGAGACTGGGGTGTGAGTGAGACTGGGGGGGGTGAGTGAGACTGGGAGGAGTGAGTGAGACTGGGGATGAGTGAGACTAGGGGGTGAGTGAGATTGGGGTGTGAGTGAGACTGGGGGGGGTGAGTGAGACTGGGGGGGGTGAGTGAGACTGGGGGGTGAGTGAGACTAGGGCAGATGAGAGAGATAGGTGGGTTGAGTGAGACTAGGGGGGTGAATGAGACTGGGGATGAGAGAGACTGGGGTGTGAGTAAGACTGGGGGTGAGTGAGACTGGGGGTGAGAGAGACTGGGGGGTAAGTGAGACTGGGGGGTGAGTGAGACTGGGGAGGATGAGAGAGACAGGTGGGCTGAGTGAGACTGGGGGGGCGAGTGAGACTGGGGGGGTGAGTGAGACTGGGGGGTGAGTGAGACTGGGGTTGGTGAGTGAGACTGGAGGGTGAGTGAGACTGGGGTGTGAGTGAGACTGGGGGGGGTGAGTGAGACTGGGGGGGGTGAGTGAGACTGGGGGGTGAGTGAGACTAGGGCAGATGAGAGAGACAGCTGGGCTGAGTGAGACTGGGGGGGTGAGTGAGACTGGGGGTGGTGAGTGAGACTGGGGGTGAGTGAGACTGAGGGGTGAGTGAGACTGGGGATGGTGAGTGAGACTGGAGGTGAGTGAGACTGGGGGGTTAGAGTGAGACTAGGGGGTGAGTGAGACTGGGGTGTGAGTGAGACTGGGGGGGGTGAGTGAGACTGGGGGTGGTGAGTGAGACTGGGGGTGAGTGAGACTGAGGGGTGAGTGAGACTGGGGGTGGTGAGTGAGACTGGAGGTGAGTGAGACTGGGGTGGTGAGTGAGACTGGGGGGGGTGAGTGAGACTGGGGGGTGAGTGAGACTGAGGGGTGAGTGAGACTGAGGGGTGAGTGAGACTGGGGCAGATGAGAGAGATAGGTGGGCTGAGTGAGACTAGGGGGGTGAATGAGACTGGTGATGAGAGAGACTGGGGTGTGAGTGAGACTGGGGAGTTAGTGAAACTGGAGGGTGAGTAAGACTGGGGGGGTGAGTGAGACTGGTGGGGTGAGTGAGATTGGGGCGGATGAGAGAGTCAGGTGGGCTGAGTGAGACTGCGGGGGTGAGTGAGACTGGGGGTGAGAGAGACTGGGGAGGTGAGGGAGACTGGAGGGTGAGTGAGACTGGGGGGGTGAGTGAGACTGGGGGTGTGAGTGAGACTGGGGGGGGTGAGTGAGACTGGGGGGGGTGAGTGAGACTGGGGGGTGAGTGAGACTAGGAGGTGAGTGAGATTGGGGTGTGAGTGAGACTGGGGGTTGTGAGTGAGCCTGAGTGGTGAGTGAGACTAGGTCAGATGAGAGAGATAGGTGTGCTGAGTGAGACTATGGGGGTGAATGAGACTGGGGATGAGAGAGACTGGGGTGTGAGTGAGACTGGGGAGTTAGTGAAACTGGAGGGTGAGTAAGACTGGGGGGGTGAGTGAGACTGGTGGGGTGAGTGAGATTGGGGCGGATGAGAGAGTCAGGTGGGCTGAGTGAGACTGCGGGGGTGAGTGAGACTGGGGGTGAGAGAGACTGGAGGGGTGAGTGAGACTGGAGGGTGAGTGAGACTGGGTGGGTGAGTGAGACTGGGGAGTGAGTGAGACTGGGGGGGTGAGTGAGACATGGGGGGATGAGAGAGACAGGTGGGCTGAGTGAGACTGGGGGGTGAGTGAGACTGGGGGTGGTGAGTGAGACTGGAGGTGAGACTGGGGGGGGTGAGTGAGACTGGGGGTGGTGAGTGAGACTGGTGGGGATGAGTGAGACTGGTGGGGTGAGTGAGAATGGCGGGGTGAGTGAGACTAGTGGGGTGAATGAGACTGGGGATGAGAGAGACTGGGGTGTGAGTGAGACTGGGGAGTTAGTGAAACTGGAGGGTGAGTAAGACTGGGGGGGTGAGTGAGACTGGTGGGGTGAGTGAGATTGGGGCGGATGAGAGAGTCAGGTGAGCTGAGTGAGACTGGGTGGGTGAGTGAGACTGGGGGGAGAGAGACTGGGGGGGTGAGTGAGACTGGGGAGTGAGTGAGACTGGAGGGTGAGAGAGACTGGAGGGGTGAGTGAGACTGGGGGGGTGAGTGAGACTGGGGGGTGAGTGAGACTGGGGGGGTGAGTGAGACTCGGGCAGATGAGAGAGATAGGTGGGCTGAGTGAGACTAGGGGGGTGAATGAGACTGGGGATGAGAGAGACTGGGGTGTGAGTGAGACTGGGGGAGTTAGTGAAACTGGAGGGTGAGTAAGACTGGGGGGGTGAGTGAGACTGAGGCGGATGAGAGAGACAGGTGGGCTGAGTGAGACTGGGGGGTGAGTGAGACTGGGGGTGGGGGGGGGTGAATGAGACTGGGGGTGAGTGAGACTGGGGGTGAGAGAGACTGGGGGGGTGAGTGAGACTGGAGGGGATGAGTGAGACTGGGGCGGATGAGAGAGACAGGTGGGCTGAGTGAGACTGGGGGGGCGAATGAGACTGGGGGGGTGAGTGAGACTGGGGGGTGAGTGAGACTGGGGGTGGTGAGTGAGACTGGAGGGTGAGTGAGACTGGGGGGTGAGTGAGACTGGGGTGTGAGTGAGACTGGGGGGGTTGAGTGAGACTGGGGGGGGTGAGTGAGACTGGGGGGTGAGTGAGACTCGGGCAGATGAGAGAGATAGGTGGGCTGAGTGAGACGAGGGGGGTGAATGAGACTGGGGATGAGAGAGACTGGGGTGTGAGTGAGACTGGCGAGTTAGTGAAACTGGAGGGTGAGTAAGACTGGGGGGGTGAGTGAGACTGGTGGGGTGAGTGAGATTGGGGCGGATGAGAGAGTCAGGTGGGCTGAGTGAGACTGCGGGGGTGAGTGAGACTGGGGGTGAGAGAGACTGGAGGGGTGAGTGAGACTGGGGGGGTGAGTGAGACTGGGGGGTGAGTGAGACTGGGGGGGTGAGTGAGACTGGGGCGGATGAGAGAGACAGTTGGGCTGAGTGAGACTGGGGGGGTGAGTGAGACTGGGGGTGGTGAGTGAGACTGGCGGGGTGAGTGAGACTGGGGGTGAGTGAGACTGGGGGTGAGTGAGACTGGGGGATGAGAGAGTCAGGTGGGCTGAGTGAGACTGCGGGGGTGAGTGAGACTGGGGGTGAGAGAGACTGGAGGGGTGAGTGAGACTGGGTGGGTGAGTGAGACTGGGGAGTGAGTGAGACTGGGGGGGGTGAGTGAGACTGGGGCGGATGAGAGAGACAGGTGGGCTGAGTGAGACTGGGGGGGTGAGTGAGACTGGGGGTGGTGAGTGAGACTGGAGGTGAGACTGGGGGGGGTGAGTGAGACTGGGGGTGGTGAGTGAGACTGGTGGGGATGAGTGAGACTGGTGGGGTGAGTGAGAATGGCGGGGTGAGTGAGACTAGGGGGGTGAATGAGACTGGGGATGAGAGAGACTGGGGTGTGAGTGAGACTGGGGAGTTAGTGAAACTGGAGGGTGAGTAAGACTGGGGGGGTGAGTGAGACTGAGGCGGATGAGAGAGACAGGTGGGCTGAGTGAGACTGGGGGGTGAGTGAGACTGGGGGTGGGGGGGGGGTGAATGAGACTGGGGGTGAGTGAGACTGGGGGTGAGAGAGACTGGGGGGGTGAGTGAGACTGGAGGGGATGAGTGAGACTGGGGCGGATGAGAGAGACAGGTGGGCTGAGTGAGACTGGGGGGGCGAATGAGACTGGGGGGGTGAGTGAGACTGGGGGGTGAGTGAGACTGGGGGTGGTGAGTGAGACTGGAGGGTGAGTGAGACTGGGGGGTGAGTGAGACTGGGGTGTGAGTGAGACTGGGGGGGTTGAGTGAGACTGGGGGGGGTGAGTGAGACTGGGGGGTGAGTGAGACTCGGGCAGATGAGAGAGATAGGTGGGCTGAGTGAGACTAGGGGGGTGAATGAGACTGGGGATGAGAGAGACTGGGGTGTGAGTGAGACTGGCGAGTTAGTGAAACTGGAGGGTGAGTAAGACTGGGGGGGTGAGTGAGACTGGTGGGGTGAGTGAGATTGGGGCGGATGAGAGAGTCAGGTGGGCTGAGTGAGACTGCGGGGGTGAGTGAGACTGGGGGTGAGAGAGACTGGAGGGGTGAGTGAGACTGGGGGGGTGAGTGAGACTGGGGGGTGAGTGAGACTGGGGGGGTGAGTGAGACTGGGGCGGATGAGAGAGACAGTTGGGCTGAGTGAGACTGGGGGGGTGAGTGAGACTGGGGGTGGTGAGTGAGACTGGCGGGGTGAGTGAGACTGGGGGTGAGTGAGACTGGGGGTGAGTGAGACTGGGGGGTGAGTGAGACTGGTGGGGTGAGTGAGATTGGGGCGGATGAGAGAGTCAGGTGGGCTGAGTGAGACTGCGGGGGTGAGTGAGACTGGGGGTGAGAGAGACTGGAGGGGTGAGTGAGACTGGGTGGGTGAGTGAGACTGGGGAGTGAGTGAGACTGGGGGGGTGAGTGAGACTGGGGCGGATGAGAGAGACAGGTGGGCTGAGTGAGACTGGGGGGGTGAGTGAGACTGGGGGTGGTGAGTGAGACTGGAGGTGAGACTGGGGGGGGTGAGTGAGACTGGGGGTGGTGAGTGAGACTGGTGGGGATGAGTGAGACTGGTGGGGTGAGTGAGAATGGCGGGGTGAGTGAGACTAGGGGGGTGAATGAGACTGGGGATGAGAGAGACTGGGGTGTGAGTGAGACTGGGGAGTTAGTGAAACTGGAGGGTGAGTAAGACTGGGGGGGTGAGTGAGACTGGTGGGGTGAGTGAGATTGGGGCGGATGAGAGAGTCAGGTGAGCTGAGTGAGACTTGGTGGGTGAGTGAGACTGGGGGGAGAGAGACTGGGGGGGTGAGTGAGACTGGGGCAGATGAGAGAGACAGGTGGGCTGAGTGAGACTGGGGGGGTGAATGAGACTGGGGGTGGGGGGGGTGAATGAGACTGGGGGTGAGTGAGACTGGGGGTGAGAGAGACTGGGGGGGTGAGTGAGACTGGAGGGGATGAGTGAGACTGGGGCGGATGAGAGAGACAGGTGGGCTGAGTGAGACTGGGGGGGCGAATGAGACTGGGGGGGTGAGTGAGACTGGGGGGTGAGTGAGACTGGGGGTGGTGAGTGAGACTGGAGGGTGAGTGAGACTGGGGGGTGAGTGAGACTGGGGTGTGAGTGAGACTGGGGGGGTTGAGTGAGACTGGGGGGGGTGAGTGAGACTGGGGGGTGAGTGAGACTCGGGCAGATGAGAGAGATAGGTGGGCTGAGTGAGACTAGGGGGGTGAATGAGACTGGGGATGAGAGAGACTGGGGTGTGAGTGAGACTGGGGAGTTAGTGAAACTGGAGGGTGAGTAAGACTGGGGGGGTGAGTGAGACTGGTGGGGTGAGTGAGATTGGGGCGGATGAGAGAGTCAGGTGGGCTGAGTGAGACTGCGGGGGTGAGTGAGACTGGGGGTGAGAGAGACTGGAGGGGTGAGTGAGACTGGAGGGTGAGTGAGACTGGGGGGGTGAGTGAGACTGGGGGGTGAGTGAGACTGGGGGGGTGAGTGAGACTGGGGCGGATGAGAGAGACAGGTGGGCTGAGTGAGACTGGGGGGGTGAGTGAGACTGGGGGTGGTGAGTGAGACTGGAGGTGAGACTGGGGGGGTGAGTGAGACTGGGGGTGGTGAGTGAGACAGGTGGGGATGAGTGAGACTGGTGGGGTGAGTGAGAATGGCGGGGTGAGTGAGACTGGGGGTGAGTGAGACTGGGGGTGAGTGAGACTGGGGGGTGAGTGAAGACTGGGGTTGGTGAGTGAGACTGGAGGTGAGTGAGACTGGGGGGGATGAGTGAGACTGGGGGTGGTGAGTGAGCCTGGCGGGGTGAGTGAGACTGGGGGTGAGTGAGACTGGGGTGTGAGTGAGACTGGGGGGGGGGTGAGTGAGGCTGGGGGGTGAGTGATACTAGGGCAGATGAGAGAGATAGGTGGGCTGAGTGAGACTGGGGGGGTGAATGAGACTGGTGGGGATGAGTGAGACTGGTGGGGTGAGTGAGACTGGCGGGGTGAGTGAGACTGGGGGTGAGTGAGACTGGTGGGGTGAGTGAGACTGGGGGTGAGTGAGACTGGGGGGTGAGTGAGACTGGGGTGGTGAGTGAGACTGGAGGTGAGTGAGACTGGGGGGGTGAGTGAGACTGGTGGGGTGAGTGAGACTGACGGGGTGAGTGAGACTGAGGGTGAGTGAGACTGGTGGGGTGAGTGAGACTGGGGTGAGTGAGACTGGGGGGTGAGTGAGACTGGGGGTGGTGAGTGAGACTGGAGGTGAGTGAGACTGGGGGGGGGTGAGTGAGACTGGGGGTGGTGAGTGGTACTGGTGGGGATGAGTGAGACTGGTGGGGTGAGTGAGCCTGACGGGGTGAGTGAGACTGGGGGTGAGTGAGACTGGTGGGGTGAGTGAGACTGGAGGGTGAGTGAGACTGGGGGGGTGAGTGAGACTGGGGAGTGAGTGAGACTGGAGGGTGAGTGAGACTGGTGGGGGTGAGTGAGACTGGGGGGGTGAGTGAGACTGGAGGGGATGAGTGAAATGGGGCGGATGAGAGAGACAGGTGGGCTGAGTGAGACTGGGGGGGTGAGTGAGACTGGGGGGGGTGAGTGAGACTGGGGGGTGAGTGAGACTGGGGGTGGTGAGTGAGACTGGATGGTGAGTGAGGCTGGGGGGTGAGTGAGACTGGGGTGTGAGTGAGACTGGGGGGGTGAGTGAGACTGGGGGGTGAGTGAGACTGGGGGGTGAGTGAGACTGGGGGTTTGAGTGAGATTTGTGGGTGAGTGGGACTGGGGTAGTGAGTGAGACTGGGGGAGGTGAGTAAGACTGGGGGTGGTGAGTGAGATTGGGGGTGAGTGAGACTGGGGGGTGAGTGAGACTGGGGGTGGTGAGTGAGACTGGGGGATGAGTGAGACTGGGGGTTGAGTGAGACTGGGGGGGTGAGTGAGACTGGGGGGGTGAGTGAGAGTGGGGGGGTGAGTCAGACTGGGGAGTGAGTCAGACTGGGGGGGGTGAGTGAGACTGGGGGGGTGAGTGAGACTGGGGGGGGTGAGTGAGACTGGAGGACAGTTGAATGAGACTGGGGGGTTGAGTGAGACTGGGGGGTGAGTGAGTTTGGGGGGTTGAGTGAGATTTGGGGGTGAGTGAGACTGGGGGGTGTGTGAGACTCGGGGGTGGGGGGTGAGTGAGACTGGGGGTGGTGAGTGAGACTGTGGGGTGAGTGAGACTGGGGGGTGAGTGAGACTGGGGGGTGAGTGAGACTGGGGGGGTGAGTGAGACTGGGGCGGATGAGAGAGACAGGTGGGCTGAGTGAGATTGGGGAGGTGAATGAGACTGGGGATGAGAGAAACTGGGGGGGTGAGTGAGACTGGGGAGTGAGTGAGACTGGAGGGTGAGTGAGACTGGGGGAGTGAGTGAGACTGGGGGGGTGAGTGAGACTGGGGCAGTTGAGAGAGACACGTGGGCTGAGTGAGACTGGAGGGTGAGTGCGACTGGGGGTGGGGGGGGTGAATGAGACTGGGGGTGAGCGAGACTGGGGAGTTAGTGAAACTGGAGGGTGAGTAAGACTGGGGGGGTGAGTGAGACTGGTGGGGTGAGTGAGATTGTGGCGGATGAGAGAGTCAGGTGGGCTGAGTAAGACTGGGGGTTGAGTGAGACTGGGGGTGAGAGAGACTGGGGGGGTGATTGAGACTGGAGGGTGAGTGAGACTGGGGGGGTGAGTGAGACTGGGGGGGTGAGTGAGACTATGGGGGGTGAGTGAGACTGGGGCGGATGAGAGAGACAGGTGGGCTGAGTGAGACTGGGGGTGGTGAGTGAGCCTGGCGGGGTGAGTGAGACTGGGGGTGAGTGAGACTGGGGGTGAGTGAGACTGGGGGGTGAGTGAGACTGGTGGGGTGAGTGAGATTGGGGCGGATGAGAGAGTCAGGTGGGCTGAGTGAGACTGCGGGGGTGAGTGAGACTGGGGGTGAGAGAGACTGGAGGGGTGAGTGAGACTGGAGGGTGAGTGAGACTGGGTGGGTGAGTGAGACTGGGGAGTGAGTGAGACTGGGGGGGTGAGTGAGACTGGGGCGGATGAGAGAGACAGGTGGGCTGAGTGAGACTGGGGGGGTGAGTGAGACTGGGGGTGGTGAGTGAGACTGGAGGTGAGACTGGGGGGGGTGAGTGAGACTGGGGGTGGTGAGTGAGACTGGTGGGGATGAGTGAGACTGGTGGGGTGAGTGAGAATGGCGGGGTGAGTGAGACTAGGGGGGGTGAATGAGACTAGGGATGAGAGAGACTGGGGTGTGAGTGAGACTGGGGAGTTAGTGAAACTGGAGGGTGAGTAAGACTGGGGGGGTGAGTGAGACTGGTGGGGTGAGTGAGATTGGGGCGGATGAGAGAGTCAGGTGAGCTGAGTGAGACTGGGTGGGTGAGTGAGACTGGGGGGAGAGAGACTGGGGGGGTGAGTGAGACTGGGGAGTGAGTGAGACTGGAGGGTGAGTGAGACTGGGGGGTGAGCGAGTTGGGGGGTGAGTGAGACTGAGGCGGATGAGAGAGACAGGTGGGCTGAGTGAGACTGGGGGGTGAGTGAGACTGGGGGTGGGGGGGTGAATGAGACTGGGGGTGAGTGAGACTGGGGGTGAGAGAGACTGGGGGGGTGAGTGAGACTGGAGGGGAGGAGTGAGACTGGGGCGGATGAGAGAGACAGGTGGGCTGAGTGAGACTGGGGGGGCGAATGAGACTGGGGGGGTGAGTGAGACTGGGGGGTGAGTGAGACTGGGGGTGGTGAGTGAGACTGGAGGGTGAGTGAGACTGGGGGGTGAGTGAGACTGGGGTGTGAGTGAGACTGGGGGGGTTGAGTGAGACTGGGGGGGGGTGAGTGAGACTGGGGGGTGAGTGAGACTCGGGCAGATGAGAGAGATAGGTGGGCTGAGTCAGACTAGGGGGGTGAATGAGACTGGGGATGAGAGAGACTGGGGTGTGAGTGAGACTGGGGAGTTAGTGAAACTGGAGGGTGAGTAAGACTGGGGCGGTGAGTGAGACTGGTGGGGTGAGTGAGATTGGGGCGGATGAGAGAGTCAGGTGGGCTGAGTGAGACTGCGGGGGTGAGTGAGACTGGGGGTGAGAGAGACTGGAGGGGTGAGTGAGACTGGAGGGTGAGTGAGACTGGGGGGGTGAGTGAGACTGGGGGGTGAGTGAGACTGGGGGGGTGAGTGAGACTGGGGCGGATGAGAGAGACAGATGGGCTGAGTGAGACTGGGGGGGTGAGTGAGACTGGGGGTGGTGAGTGAGACTGGAGGTGAGACTGGGGGGGGTGAGTGAGACTGGGGGTGGTGAGTGAGACTGGTGGGGATGAGTGAGACTGGTGGGGTGAGTGAGAATGGCGGGGTGAGTGAGACTGGGGGTGAGTGAGACTGGGGGTGAGTGAGACTGGGGGGTGAGTGAGACTGGGGGGTGAGTGAGACTGGGGTTGGTGAGTGAGACTGGAGGTGAGTGAGAATGGGGGGGATGAGTGAGACTGGGGGTGGTGAGTGAGCCTGGCGGGGTGAGTGAGACTGGGGGTGAGTGAGACTGGGGTGTGAGTGAGACTGGGGGGGGGTGAGTGAGGCTGGGGGGTGAGTGAGACTAGGGCAGATGAGAGAGATAGGTGGGCTGAGTGAGACTGGGGGGTGAATGAGACTGGTGGGGATGAGTGAGACTGGTGGGGTGAGTGAGACTGGCGGGGTGAGTGAGACTGGGGGTGAGTGAGACTGGTGGGGTGAGTGAGACTGGGGGTGAGTGAGACTGGGGGGTGAGTGAGACTAGGGTGGTGAGTGAGACTGGAGGTGAGTGAGACTGGGGGGGTGAGTGAGACTGGTGGGGTGAGTGAGACTAGCGGGGTGAGTGAGACTGAGGGTGAGTGAGACTGGTGGGGTGAGTGAGACTGGGGGTGAGTGAGACTGGGGGGTGAGTGAGACTGGGGGTGGTGAGTGAGACTGGAGGTGAGTGAGACTGGGGGGGGGTGAGTGAGACTGGGGGTGGTGAGTGGTACTGGTGGGGATGAGTGAGACTGGTGGGGTGAGTGAGCCTGGCGGGGTGAGTGAGACTGGGGGTGAGTGAGACTGGTGGGGTGAGTGAGACTGGAGGGTGAGTGAGACTGGGGGGGTGAGTGAGACTGGGGAGTGAGTGAGACTGGAGGGTGAGTGAGACTGGTGGGGGTGAGTGAGACTGGGGGGGTGAGTGAGACTGGAGGGGATGAGTGAAATGGGGCGGATGAGAGAGACAGGTGGGCTGAGTGAGACTGGGGGGGTGAGTGAGACTGGTGGGGGTGAGTGAGACTGGGGGGTGAGTGAGACTGGGGGTGGTGAGTGAGACTGGATGGTGAGTGAGGCTGGGGGGTGAGTGAGACTGGGGTGTGAGTGAGACTGGGGGGGTGAGTGAGACTCGGGGGTGAGTGAGACTGGGGGTTTGAGTGAGATTTGTGGGTGAGTGGGACTGGGGGAGTGAGTGAGACTGGGGGAGGTGAGTAAGACTGGGGGTGGTGAGTGAGATTGGGGGTGAGTGAGACTGGGGGTGAGTGAGACTGGGGGTGGTGAGTGAGACTGGGGGATGAGTGAGACTGGGGGTTGAGTGAGACTGGGGGTGTGAGTGAGACTGGGGGGGTGAGTGAGACTGGGGGGGTGAGTCAGACTGGGGAGTGAGTCAGACTGGGGGGGGTGAGTGAGACTGGGGGGGTGAGTGAGACTGGGGGAGGTGAGTGAGACTGGAGGACAGTTGAATGAGACTGGGGGGTTGAGTGAGACTGGGGGGTGAGTGAATTTGGGGGGTTGAGTGAGATTTGGGGGTGAGTGAGACTGGGGGGTGTGTGAGACTCGGGGGTGGGGGGTGAGTGAGACTGGGGGAGGTGAGTGAGACTGGGGGTGGTGAGTGAGTCTGGGGGTGAGTGAGACTGGGGGGTGAGTGAGACTGGGGGTGGTGAGTGAGACTGGGGGATGAGTGAGACTGGGGGTTGAGTGAGACTGGGGGGGTGAGTGAGACTGGGGGGGTGAGTGAGACTGGGGGGGTGAGTCAGACTGGGGAGTGAGTCAGACTGGGGGGGGTGAGTGAGACTGGGGGGGTGAGTGAGACTGGGGGGGGTGAGTGAGACTGGAGGACAGTTGAATGAGACTGGGGGGTTGAGTGAGACTGGGGGGTGAGTGAGTTTGGGGGGTTGAGTGAGATTTGGGGGTGAGTGAGACTGGGGGGTGTGTGAGACTCGGGGGTGGGGGGTGAGTGAGACTGGGGGTGGTGAGTGAGACTGTGGGGTGAGTGAGACTGGGGGGTGAGTGAGACTGGGGGGTGAGTGAGACTGGGGGGGTGAGTGAGACTGGGGCGGATGAGAGAGACAGGTGGGCTGAGTGAGATTGGGGAGGTGAATGAGACTGGGGATGAGAGAAACTGGGGGGGTGAGTGAGACTGGGGAGTGAGTGAGACTGGAGGGTGAGTGAGACTGGGGGGGTGAGTGAGACTGGGGGGGTGAGTGAGACTGGGGCGGTTGAGAGAGACACGTGGGCTGAGTGAGACTGGGGAGTGAGTGCGACTGGGGGTGGGGGGGGTGAATGAGACTGGGGGTGAGTGAGACTGGGGAGTTAGTGAAACTGGAGGGTGAGTAAGACTGGGGGGGTGAGTGAGACTGGTGGGGTGAGTGAGATTGTGGCGGATGAGAGAGTCAGGTGGGCTGAGTAAGACTGGGGGTTGAGTGAGACTGGGGGTGAGAGAGACTGGGGGGGTGATTGAGACTGGAGGGTGAGTGAGACTGGGGGGGTGAGTGAGACTGGGGGGTGAGTGAGACTATGGGGGGTGAGTGAGACTGGGGCGGATGAGAGAGACAGGTGGGCTGAGTGAGACTGGGGGTGGTGAGTGAGCCTGGCGGGGTGAGTGAGACTGGGGGTGAGTGAGACTGGGGGTGAGTGAGACTGGGGGGTGAGTGAGACTGGGGTTGGTGAGTGAGACTGGAGATGAGTGAGACTGGGGGGGATGAGTGAGACTGGGGGTGGTGAGTGAGCCTGGCGGGGTGAGTGAGACTGGGGGTGAGTGAGACTGGTGGGGTGAGTGAGACTGGGGGGTGAGTGAGACTGGGGGGGTGAGTGAGACTGGGGAGTGAGTGAGACTGGAGGGTGAGTGAGACTGGAGGGGATGAGTGAGACTGGGGCGGATGAGGGAGACAGGTGGGTTGAGTGAGACTGGGGGAGTCAGTGAGATTGGGGGGGTGAGTAAGACTGGGGGGTGAGTGAGACTGGGGCGGATGAGAGAGACAGGTGGGCTGATTGAGACTGGGGGTGAGTGAGACTGGGGGTGTGAGTGAGACTGGAGGGTGAGTGAGACTGGGGGGATGAGTGAGACTGGGGCGGATGAGAGAGACAGGTGGGCTGAGTGAGACTGGGGGGGTGAATGAGACTGGGGATGAGAGAGACTGGAGGGGTGAGTGAGACTGGGGTGTGAGTGAGACTGGAGGGTGAGTGAGACTGGGGGGGTGAGTGAGTTGGGGGGTGAGTGAGACTGGGGCAGATGAGAGAGACAGGTGGGCTGAGTGAGACTGGGGGGTGAGTGAGACTGGGGGGTGGGGGGGTGAATGAGACTGGGGGTGAGTGAGACTGGGGGGGGTGAGTGAGACTGGAGGGTGAGTGAGACTGGGGGGGTGAGTGAGACTGGGGGGTGAGTGAGACTGGGGGGTGAGTGAGACTGGGGGTTGAGTGAGACTGGGGTGTGAGTGAGACTGGGGGGGTGAGTGAGACTGGGGGGTGAGTGAGACTAGGGCAGATGAGAGAGATAGGTGGGCTGAGTGTGACTGGTGGGGTGAATGAGACTGGGGATGAGAGAGACTGCGGTGTGAGTGTGACTGGGGAGTTAGTGAAACTGGAGGGTGAGTAAGACTCGGGGGGTGAGTGAGACTGGTGGGGTGAGTGAGATTGGGGCGGATGAGAGAGTCAGGTGAGCTGAGTGAGACTGGGGGGGTGAGTGAGACTGGGGGTGAGAGAGACTGGGGGGGTGAGTGAGACTGGGGCAGAGGAGAGAGACAGGTGGGCTGAGTGAGACTGGGGGGGGTGAATGAGACTGGGGATGAGAGAGACTGGGGGGGTGAGTGAGACTGGGGAGTGAGTGAGACTGGAGGGTGAGTGAGACTGGGGGGGGTGAGCGAGTTGGGGGGTGAGTGAGACTGGGGCGGATGAGAGAGACAGGTGGGCTGAGTGAGACTGGGGGGTGAGTGAGACTGGGGGTGGGGGGGGTGAATGAGACTGGGGGTGAGTGAGACTGGGGGTGAGAGAGACTGGGGGGGTGAGTGAGACTGGAGGGGATGAGTGAGTCTGGGGCGGATGAGAGAGACAGGTGGGCTGAGTGAGACTGGGGGGGCGAATGAGACTGGGGGGGTGAGTGAGACTGGGGGTTGAGTGAGACTGGGGGTGGTGAGTGAGACTGGAGGGTGAGTGAGACTGGGGGGTGAGTGAGACTGGGGTGTGAGAGAGACTGGGGGGGGTGAGTGAGACTGGGGGGGGTGAGTGAGACTGGGGGGTGAGTGAGACTCGGGCAGATGAGAGAGATAGGTGGGCTGAGTGAGACTAGGGGGGTGAATGAGACTGGGGATGAGAGAGACTGGGGTGTGAGTGAGACTGGGGAGTTAGTGAAACTGGAGGGTGAGTAAGACTGGGGGGGTGAGTGAGACTGGTGGGGTGAGTGAGATTGGGGCGGATGAGAGAGTCAGGTGGGCTGAGTGAGACTGCGGGGGTGAGTGAGACTGGGGGTGAGAGAGACTGGAGGGGTGAGTGAGACTGGAGGGTGAGTGAGACTGGGGGGGTGAGTGAGACTGGGGGGTGAGTGAGACTGGAGGGTGAGTGAGACTGGGGGGGTGAGTGAGACTGGGGGGTGAGTGAGACTGGGGGTGTGAGTGAGACTGGGGCGGATGAGAGAGACAGGTGGGCTGAGTGAGACTGGGGGGGTGAGTGAGACTGGGGGTGGTGAGTGAGACTGGAGGTGAGACTGGGGGGGGGTGAGTGAGACTGGGGGTGGTGAGTGAGACTGGTGGGGATGAGTGAGACTGGTGGGGTGAGTGAGAATGGCGGGGTGAGTGAGACTGGGGGTGAGTGAGACTGGGGGTGAGTGAGACTGGGGGGTGAGTGAGACTGGGGTTGGTGAGTGAGACTGGAGGTGAGTGAGACTGGGGGGGATGAGTGAGACTGGGGGTGGTGAGTGAGCCTGGCGGGGTGAGTGAGACTGGGGGTGAGTGAGACTGGTGGGGTGAGTGAGACTGGGGGGTGAGTGAGACTGGGGGGGTGAGTGAGACTGGGGAGTGAGTGAGACTGGAGGGTGAGTGAGACTGGAGGGGATGAGTGAGTCTGGGGCGGATGAGAGAGACAGGTGGGTTGAGTGAGACTGGGGGAGTCAGTGAGATTGGGGGGGTGAGTGAGACTGGGGGGTGAGTGAGACTGGGGCGGATGAGAGAGACAGGTGGGCTGATTGAGACTGGGGGGTGAGTGAGACTGGGGGGGTGAGTGAGACTGGAGGGTGAGTGAGACTGGGGGGATGAGTGAGACTGGAGCGGTTGAGAGAGACAGGTGGGCTGAGTGAGACTGGGGGGGTGAGTGAGACTGGGTGTGGTGAGTGAGACTGGAGGTGAGACTGGGGGGGGTGAGTGAGACTGGGGGTGGTGAGTGAGACTGATGGGGATGAGTGAGACTGGGGGGGGTGAGTGAGACTGGGGGGGGTGAGTGAGACTGGGGGGTGAGTGAGACTCGGGCAGATGAGAGAGATAGGTGGGCTGAGTGAGACTAGGGGGGTGAATGAGACTGGGGATGAGAGAGACTGGGGTGTGAGTGAGACTGGGGAGTTAGTGAAACTGGAGGGTGAGTAAGACTGGGGGGGGTGAGTGAGACTGGTGGGGTGAGTGAGATTGGGGCGGATGAGAGAGTCAGGTGGGCTGAGTGAGACTGCGGGGGTGAGTGAGACTGGGGGTGAGAGAGACTGGAGGGGTGAGTGAGACTGGAGGGTGAGTGAGACTGGGGGGGTGAGTGAGACTGGGGGGTGAGTGAGACTGGGGGGGTGAGTGAGACTGGGGCGGATGAGAGAGACAGGTGGGCTGAGTGAGACTGGGGGGCTGAGTGAGACTGGGGGTGGTGAGTGAGACTGGAGGTGAGACTGGGGGGGTGAGTGAGACTGGGGGTGGTGAGTGAGACTGGTGGGGATGAGTGAGACTGGTGGGGTGAGTGAGAATGGCGGGGTGAGTGAGACTGGGGGTGAGTGAGACTGGGGGTGAGTGAGACTGGGGGGTGAGTGAGACTGGGGTTGGTGAGTGAGACTGGAGGTGAGTGAGACTGGGGGGGATGAGTGAGACTGGGGGTGGTGAGTGAGCCTGGCGGGGTGAGTGAGACTTGGGGTGAGTGAGACTGGTGGGGTGAGTGAGACTGGGGGGTGAGTGAGACTGGGGGGGTGAGTGAGACTGGGGAGTGAGTGAGACTGGAGGGTGAGTGAGACTGGAGGGGATGAGTGAGTCTGTGGCGGATGAGAGAGACAGGTGGGTTGAGTGAGACTGGGGGAGTCAGTGAGATTGGGGGGGTGAGTGAGACTGGGGGGTGAGTGAGACTGGGGCGGATGAGAGAGACAGGTGGGCTGATTGAGACTGGGGTTGAGTGAGACTGGGGGGGTGAGTGAGACTGGAGGGTGAGTGAGACTGGGGGGATGAGTGAGACTGGGGCGGTTGAGAGAGACAGGTGGGCTGAGTGAGACTGGGGGGGTGAATGAGACTGGGGATGAGAGAGACTGGAGGGGTGAGTGAGACTGGGGAGTGAGTGAGACTGGAGGGTGAGTGAGACTGGGGGGGTGAGTGAGTTGGGGGGTGAGTGAGACTGGGGCAGATGAGAGAGACATGTGGGCTGAGTGAGACTGGGGGGTGAGTGAGACTGGGGGGTGGGGGGGGTGAATGAGACTGGGGGTGAGTGAGACTGGGGGGGGTGAGTGAGACTGGAGGGTGAGTGAGACTGGGGGGGTGAGTGAGACTGGGGGGTGAGTGAGACTGTGGGGTGAGTGAGACTGAGGGTTGAGTGAGACTGGGGTGTGAGTGAGACTGGGGGGGTGAGTGAGACTGGGGGGTGAGTGAGACTAGGGCAGATGAGAGAGATAGGTGGGCTGAGTGAGACTGGTGGGGTGAATGAGACTGGGGATGAGAGAGACTGCGGTGTGAGTGTGACTGGGGAGTTAGTGAAACTGGAGGGTGAGTAAGACTGGGGGGGTGAGTGAGACTGGTGGGGTGAGTGAGATTGGGGCGGATGAGAGAGTCAGGTGAGCTGAGTGAGACTGGGGGGGTGAGTGAGACTGGGGGTGAGAGAGTCTGGGGGGGTGAGTGAGACTGGGGCAGATGAGAGAGACAGGTGGGCTGAGTGAGACTGGGGGATGAATGAGACTGGGGATGAGAGAGACTGGGGGGGTGAGTGAGACTGGGGAGTGAGTGAGACTGGAGGGTGAGTGAGACTGGGGGGGTGAGCGAGTTGGGGGGTGAGTGAGACTGGGGCGGATGAGAGAGACAGGTGGGCTGAGTGAGACTGGGGGGTGAGTGAGACTGGGGGTGGGGGGGGTGAATGAGACTGAGGGTGAGTGAGACTGGGGAGTGAGTGAGACTGGTGGGGGTGAGTGAGACTGGGGGGGTGAGTGAGACTGGGGGGCGTGTGAGACTGGGGGGTGAGTGAGGAGCGAGACTGGGGCGTGAGTGAGACTGGGGGGGGTGAGTGAGACTGGGGGGGGTGAGTGAGACTGGAGGGCAATTGAATGTGACTGGGGGGTTGAGTGAGACTGGGGGGTGAGTGAGATTGGGGGTTTGAGTGAGATTTGTGGGTGAGTGGGACTGGGGGAGTGAGTGAGACTGGGGGAGGTGAGTGAGACTGGGGGTGGTGAGTGAGTCTGGGGGTGAGTGAGACTGGGGGGTGAGTGAGACTGGGGGTGGTGAGTGAGACTGGGGGATGAGTGAGACTGGGGGTTGAGTGAGACTGGGGGGGTGAGTGAGACTGGGGGGGTGAGTGAGACTGGGGGGGTATGTCAGACTGGGGAGTGAGTCAGACTGGGGGTGGTGAGTGAGACTGGGGGGGTGAGTGAGACTGCGGGGGATGAGTGAGACTGGAGGGCAGTTGAATGAGACTCGGGGGTTGAGTGAGACTGGGGGGTGAGTGAGTTTGGGGGGTTGAGTGAGATTTGGGGGTGAGTGAGACTGGGGGGTGAGTGAGACTCGGGGGTGGGGGGTGAGTGAGACTGGGGGTGGTGAGTGAGACTGGGGGGTGAGTGAGACTGGGGGGTGAGTGAGACTGGGGGGTGAGTGTGACTGGGGGGGTGAGTGAGACTGGGGCGGATGAGAGAGACAGGTGGGCTGAGTGAGACTGGGGAGGTGAATGAGACTGGGGATGAGAGAAACTGGGGGGGTGAGTGAGACTGGGGAGTGAGTGAGACTGGAGGGTGAGTGAGACTGGGGGGTGAGTGAGACTGGGGGGGTGAGTGAGACTGCGGGTGGGGGGTTGAATGAGACTGGGGGTGAGTGAGACTGGGGGTGGTGAGTGAGACTGGGGGTGGTGAGTGAGGCTGGAGGGTGAGTGAGACTGGGGGGTGAGTGAGACTGGGGTGTGAGTGAGACTGGGGGGAGTGAGTGAGACTGGGGGGTGAGTGAGACTAGGGCAGATGAGAGAGATAGGTGGGCTAAGTGAGACTGGGGGGGTGAATGAGACTGGGGATGAGAGAGACTGGGGTGTGAGTGAGACTGGGGAGTTAGTGAAACTGGAGGGTGAGTAAGACTGGGGGGTGAGTGAGATTGGTGGGGTGAGTGAGATTGGGGCGGATGAGAGAGACAGGTGGGCTGAGTGAGACTGGGGAGGTGAATGAGACTGGGGATGAGAGAAACTGGGGGGGTGAGTGAGACTGGGGAGTGAGTGAGACTGGGGGGTGAGTGAGACTGGGGAGTGAGTGAGACTGGGGGGTGAGTGAGACTGGGGCGGTTGAGAGAGACAGGTGGGCTGAGTGAGACTGGGGGGTGAGTGAGACTGCGGGTGGGGGGGGTGAATGAGACTGGGGGTGAGTGAGACTGGGGGGTGAGTGAGACTGGGGGTGGTGAGTGAGACTGGGGGTGGTGAGTGAGACTGGAGGGTGAGTGAGACTGGGTGGTGAGTGAGACTGGGGTGTGAGTGAGACTGGGGGGTGAGTGAGACTAGGGCAAATGAGAGAGATAGGTGGGCTAAGTGAGACTGGGGGGGTGAATGAGACTGGGGATGAGAGAGACTGGGGTGTGAGTGAGACTGGGGAGTTAGTGAAACTGGAGGGTGAGTAAGACTGGGGGGTGAGTGAGATTGGTGGGGTGAGTGAGATTGGGGCGGATGAGAGAATCAGGTGGGCTGAGTGAGACTGGGGGGTGAGTGAGACTGGGGGTGAGAGAGACTGGGAGGTGATTGAGACTGGAGGGTGAGTGAGACTGGGGGGGTGAGTGAGACTGGGGGGTGAGTGAGACTGGGGGGGTTGAGTGAGACTGGGGTGGATGAGAGAGACAGGTGGGCTGAGTGAGACTGAGGGTGCTGAGTGAGACTGGAGGTGAGACTAGGGCGGTGAGTGAGACTGTGGCTGGTGAGTAAGACTGGTGGGGATGAGTGAGACTGGTGGGGTGAGTGAGACTGGCGGGGTGAGTGAGACTGGGGGTGAGTGAGACTGGTGGGGTGAGTGAGACTGGGGAGTGAGTGAGACTGGGGGGGTGAGTGAGACTAGGGAGTGAGTGAGACTGGAGGGTGAGTGAGACTGGTGGGGGTGAGTGAGACTGGGGGGTGAGTGAGACTGGAGGGGATGAGTGAGACTGGGGCGGATGAGAGAGACAGGTGGGCTGAGTGAGACTGGGGGGGTGAGTGAGACTGGGGGGGTAAGTGAGACTGGGGGGTGAGTGAGACTGGGGCGGATGAGAGAGACAGGTGGGCTGAGTGAGACTGGGGGGTGAGTGAGACTGGGGGGGTGAGTGAGACTGGGGGGTGAGCGAGACTGGGGGGTGAGTGAGACTGGGGACTGAGTAAACCTGGGGGGTGAGTGAGAATGGGGGGTGAGTGAGACTGGGGGTGGGGGGGGTGAATGAGACTGGGGTGTGAGTGAGACCGGGGGGGTGAGTGAGACCGGAGGGTGAGTGAGACTGGGGGTGGGGGAGGGGGGTGAGTGTGACTGGGGGTGAGTGAGATTGGGGGGTGTGTGAGATCACGGGGTGAGTGAGACTGGGGGTGGGGGTGGTGAATGAGACTGGGGGGTGAGTGAGACCGGAGTGTGAGTGAGACTGGGGGGTGAGTGAGACTGGGGGTGGCGGTGGTGAATGAGACTGGGGGGTGAGTGAGACCGGAGTATGAGTGAGACTGGGGGTGGGGGGGGGTGAGTGTGACTGGGGGTGAGTGAGACTGGGGATGAGTAAAACTGGGGGGTGAGTGAGACCACGGGGTGAGTGAGACTGGGGGTGGGGGGGGGGGCGTGAGTGAGACTGGGGGGTGAGTGAGACTGGGGGGGGTGTTGAGTGAGACGGGGGGTGAGTGAGACTGCGGGGGTGGGGGGGTGAGTGAGACTGGGAGGTGAGAGAGATTGGGGGGGATGAGTGAGATTGGGGGTGAGAGAAATTTGGGGGATGAGTGAGACTGGAGGGATGAGTGAGACTGGGGATGAGAGAGACTGATAACATTTTTATTATAGTTCATTAATAAAGGAGTAAATAAGGCTTTTAGAAAACTAGTGAACACACACACAATATCCAGACTCAGTGGTCATTGCTATTCAAACTGCATTATTGGCTAACACTAGAAAATACTCGAAAACTAATCCATTTAAAAATACATCAAACTGTGGAGAACTATAAACATCTGTGTAATAGCAAACAAGCCACACTTCTGTGAAACAATTATACCTGTCAGCTGTATGTCCATACCGCACCAAGATCCACTGAAAAGCACCTTCTCCCGGACGGTGTGCAGTTCTGGCGGTATGTGGGTGGTATGTCATAAAACCTGCACTTTTGGGCGGTATGGGTGTGGTTCGACATGGGCGGGTGGTGTGCATACCGCCCAGCATGATATCACTCATGAATCTTGCGCCGAGTGGTATGTCAGCGGTATGTACCTGTTCTTGGATGAAACTTTGATTTTTTGGCGGTAAGCGAGCGGTGTATCGATGAATTTCAGGCCCCATCATTAATTTCTATCTGCGCTATTAATTCATCTATTTTGTTTTAAATGCTTCGTGCATTCAGATATAGTGTCTTTAGCTCTGACCTTTGTCTATTTTTCCCTGATGTCACCTTAGTCAGTAATGCACAATTACCTTTGTTACTCTCTGTCCTTTTCTGACACACTGCTTATTTTTACCCCAAACTCTGCTCCGCTCTTGAGCCTTGACATTTCTTGTGCTGCTTTTAAATTTACGCTTTCCTGAACCTCCTTCATTAGTTCAAAGCTCTGTCTACTGCGATAGTTATTCGATTCGCTAGCACACCGGTTCCAGCCTGGTTCAAGTGGTGCCTGTCCCAACAGAACAGCTCCCTCTTTCCTGGTGCCAGTGCCCCATGAAGCAAAACCCTGCCTCCCACACCACTCTTTGAGCCATGCATTTAACCTTCTCATTTGCTTATCCCTATACCAAAGGGCGTGTGGCTCAGGTAGCAATCCAGAAATTATTATCTTTGAGGTTCTGCTTTTTAATTTGGACACCAACTCCTCAAATTCTTACAGCATAACCTCATTCCTAGTCCTGCCTATGTCGTTGGTTCCTGCGTGGACCATGACAACTGGATCCTCCCCTTCCCACTCTAAGTTCTCCTCCAGCCGCGAGGAGATGTTTTTAACCCTGGCATTGGGCAGGCAACACAACCTTCAATACTCCTGGTCTCGGCTGCAGAGAATAGTATCTATCTCTCTGACTATATTGTCCCCTACCACAACTAAATTCCCTTTCACTCCCCCCACTTGAATGGCCTCCTGCACCATGGTGCCATGGTCAGCCTGCTCATTCACCCTGCAGGCTTTTCCTTCATCCACACAGGCAGAAAGAAACTCATAACTGTTGGACAAGGGCAAAGGCTGAGACTCTTCCAGCACTGCGCCTGGGGTCCCCTTACCTGTCTGAGTTGCAGTCACATCCTCCTGTCCCTGATCACTAACCAGACCTGTACCACTACCTAACCTAAGGGGTGTGACTGCCTCCTGGATCAAAGTGTCCAGGTAATTCTCCCCCGCCCTGATGCCCTGTAATGTCTGCACCTCATACTCCAGCTCAACAACTCTGAGCTGAAGGTCCTCAAGATGCAGGCACTTACTGCAAACGTAGTTGTCCGGGGTCACAATGCTCTCCAAAAACTCCCACATGCTGCAGTTGTGGCACACCACCTACACTGCCAGCCCTGTATCACCTTTTCTATTTAATTAACTGAATTAAGTTTGGGTAATTCAGGTTACAGTTTAGGTCCTTGACTGGTAATTGATAATTAGTAACTGGTAATTAGGTAATTGATCTGGATTAAGTAATGGGTAATGAAATTAAATATCGACCTGTAAGACAAAGCACTACAAATAGTGTGGCCAAAAAGCTGCAACTCCTTTCCCCTCTTCTCCAAATTCCCAAATAAACCACTCTTTAAGTCCATTCTGTGCAGATTGGGTGACCGCTTTGCAGAACATCTCTGTTCAGTCCGTAAGTGTGACCCTGAGCTTCCGGTCGCCTGTCACTTTAATTCCCCGCTCCACTCCCACTTTGACCTCTCCGTCCTCGACCTCTTACACTGTCCCAATGAAACTCAACGTAAGCTCGAGGAACAGCACCTCAGCTTTCGGTTCAGCACTCTACAGCCTTCTGGACTCGACATCGAGTTCAACAATTTCAAACATTAACCTCTGCACCTATTTTTGTTTTATTTTTTCAGTGTTTTTCTCTCTTTCCATCGGCAGCTGCTGGTGATCCTGCCGTCTGCATTCACACCCTATCTAGACTCATCTTTTGTTTCTTCACTTGTCCCATTACCTCTCCTTTCGCCTTGCACCATCATCCCTTTTGTCTCGGAATCTCTCCTGCCTTCCACCCTATCACGGACCTTCCCTTTTGTTCTTTACCCCCCTCCACCCGTTCCCTGCCCCGACACTTGCTTAAAAACCTGTTACATCTCTAACTTTAGCAAAATACCGCGGATGCTATAATCTGAAATAAAAACAGAGAATGTTGACGAAGGGTCACAGACCTGAAACGTTAACTCTGTTTTTCTCTCCACAGATGCTGCCTGACCTGCTGAGATTTCCAGCGTTCTCTGTTTTCACATATCTAACTTTGTCCCGTTCTGACGAAGGGTCATCGACCCAAAACGTTAACTCTGTTTCTCTCTCCATAGGTGCTGCCTGACCTGCTAAGTATTTCCAGCATTTTCTGTTTTTATTGCTTGTTTTAGCCACCTATCAACTTGGCCTGCCACCAAGGTCTCTGCTCATCTACACTTTTCAAAATCGTGCTATTTATAGTTTACTGTCTTTCCATACTAGTCCTCCTGAAGTGCATCACTTCACACATCTCCGCATTGAACTCCATCTGCCATGCTTCTGCCCATTTCACCATTCTGTCTACCATCCTGAAGTCGACAGCTATCCTCTGTGCTGGGATATGTTGCCAATTATACAACTATGTTGGGATGTATTAAAGGGCCAACATTGAGCTGAAATAGTGATGTAATGATGCCGCTTTATAAATCCTCGGTGTGACCGCACTTGGAATACTGGGTACAGCACAGAAAGGATATTACAGATAGTGAAAGGATACAGAGAGAGCAAACAGTGATTGAGGGCATGTGGGGATTGGACTGTGAGGAGCAATTGTATAAACTGGGCATGTTCTCCCTGGGAAAGAGAAGGTTGAGAGGTGATATGATTGCTGATTTTAGGATTCTAAAGGGACTGGGTAATGTCGATTGTGATAAATTGTCTCACCGTGTCCAGAACAGAACCACAGCACATGCCCTGCACTTGAAGGGGATAAATTTACCACTAATCTGTGGAAACAATATTTTAGTGAGTGAGTGGTCAATCTGTGGAACAGGCTCCCTAGGGACATGGCAGAAGCAGTTAGTGCAGAATCATTCAATTGGAAATTAGAGAGATTTATCTCAGACAATATCATTTTGTTCTCCAGTATATGAGTAATGTGAGGCGTGCCGTGTGGGGAGTGCGGCGAGCTCAAGGGGAACAGATGACTTTGGACATGTGGTTCCCAAATTTCTCCCTCAGTTTGGGTTTTCCTCGCCTCGTGTCTGCGTCTATTGTAGACTCATTGATAGAGATTGTCCGCTGTGATTGGTCAACAACCCCATTATCATTGTAGAATTGACTCCCAGGATGGGAAAAGAAAAACAAGATGGACCTTGGTCTTTGTTCATCCAATAATTCCTACCTTTACCTATTTCTATTATAATAACTTTTCAAGAATGTGGCTCACGTCAGGATACTGGATCAGTCCCACCATATCAACTGAATTTGATACCCCCAGTGTAAAGAGGGCTTTACTCTGTCTCTAACCCGTGCTGTACCTGCCTTTGGAGTGTTTGAAGGGACAGTGTAGAGGGAACTTTACTCTGTATCTAACCCCGTGCTGTACCTGCCCTGGGAACGTTTGATGGGACAGTGTAGAGGGAGCTTTACTCTGTATCTAACCCCGTGCTGTACCTGCCCTGGGAGTGTTTGTTGGGACAGTGTAGAGGGAGCTTTACTCTTTATCTAACCTTGTGCTGTACCTGCCCTGGGAGGGTTTGTTGGGACAGTGTAGAGGGAGCTTTACTCTGTATCTAACCCCGTGCTGTACCTGCCCTGGGAGTGTTTGATGGGACAGTGTAGAGGGAGCTTTACTCTGTATCTAACCCGTGCTGTACCTGCCCTGGGAGTGTTTGTTGGGACAGTGTAGAGGGAGCTTTACTCTGTACCTAACCCCGTGCTGTACCTGCCCTGGGAGTGTTTGTTGGGACAGTGTAGAGGGAGCTTTACTCTGTATCTAACCCCGTGCTGTACCTACCCTGGGAGTGTTGGTTCCATTCTCAGCATCCACTTCTCTCACCAACAACAAAAAGGCACTGGGCTGAGTGGATGGGAGGAACGTCATTCAATAAATCTCCAAGTCTATGGATACTGCGTCTGCCAACATAACGTTACTCTTTTCTTTGGCACCTTCCCACTTTCGTGTTGTTGGCATTATTTCCATTGACAAATTCTTGGAAACAGAAAGTGCCAGAGAGTTCTAGAAACCCAACAACAGGTCAGTCTGTAACTCGACAACGTAACCAATTATCTGTATCAAGCATTCAATAGCTTATTTTTCATGTAAGTTCTCTAAGATATTTTTGCATTTTTTATAAAGGTCTGGTGGATAACCTGCTGTCGCAGAGCACGTACCAAATGTATTAGTAACAGCAGATTCTCACTGTTCGTTGGAGCAGGAGTTCCCATCAGGGCACCTTCTAAACCATTCAACACAATCATTAGCAACTTCTATTTGTTCAATAACAACAACAATTTGCATTTATATAGCGCCTCGTGGAAGGAGATGGGACTGGCAGAGTCTGTCAGCTCAGCCGGTCAGAACAATATTGGGCAGTGCAGTCTAATCTGGCTGCTAAGTTGGTCTGGGGGTGCGGGCCTGGGGGGGAACGGGTTTGTGGGGAGAGTGGGCCTGGGGGGGTGGAGGGGAGGGGAGTAGGGAGGAAGGGGCCTAGGGGGGGAGGGAGGAAGCAGCGGGCCTGGGGGTGGGTGGATGAGGGAGGAGCGGGCCGGGGGAGGGTGGGGTGTGGATGAGGGGGCGAGGGGGAGGGATGGAGGGGGGTGGGGCAAGGGGAGGGGATGAGAGGGGTGAGGGGGAGGGAACGAGGGGGAGGGGACGAGGGGGCGCGAGGGGAAGGGGACGATGGGGGTGAGGGGGAGGGGACGAGGGGGCAAGGGGGAGGGGACGATGGGGGTGAGGGGGAGGGGACGAGGGGGCAAGGGGGAGGGGTTGAGGGGGTGAGGGAGAGAGGAAGGGGATGAAGGGGGGAGATGAGGGGGGAGGGGTTGAGGGGGTGAGGGAGAGAGGAAGGGGATGAAGGGGGGAGATGAGGGGTGAGGGGATGAGGGGGGAGTGGGGGAGTGGAGGGGGAGGGGGATGGGGAGGAGGAGGAGTGGGGAGGGGAGGGAGGAGTGGGGAAGGGAGGGAGGAGTGGGGAGGGAAGGGGAGGTGTAGTGGGGAGGGGAGGGGCAGTGGGGGGAGGGGGGATTGGGGAGAGGAGAGGGGATTGGGGAGGGAAGGGGGAGTGGGGAGGGGAGGGAGGAATGGGGAAAGGATGGAGTGGGGGAATGGGGGTAGGGAGTGGGTGTTAGGGGGAGGGGGAGTGGGGGAGGCGGGGGTGGGGGAGAGTGGGGAGGGGAGGAGGATTGGGGAGGGGAGTGGGGAGGGGAGGGGGTGGGAGAATGGGGGGAGGGGGAGAGTGGGGAGGGGAGGGGAGGGGTAGTGACGAGGGGAGGGGAGAGTGCAGAGGGGAGGGGGGAGTGGAGAGGGGGGGGAGTGTGGAGGGGAGGGGAGGGGATAGTGGGGAGGGGGGAGTCATGAGGGTGGAATGGGAAGGGGAGGGGGAGTGGGGAGGAGAGGAGGGAGTGGAGAGGGGAGGGAGAAGTGGGGATGGGAGAGTGGGGAGAGGAGGGGGAATGGGGAGGGCGAATGGGGAGGGGAGGGGGGAGGGGATGAGGGGGAGTGGGGGGGAGTGGGAGGAGGGGAGGGGGGAGGAGTGGGAGTGGGGAGGGGTGTAGCGAGGGGAGGGGGAGTGGGGAGGGAAGGGAGAAGTGGGACGGGAAGGGGAGGGGGAGTGGGAGGGGAGGGGCAGTGGGGGGAGGGGGAGGGGAGGGAGGAGTGAGGAGAGGAGAGGGGATTGGGGAGGGAAGGGGGAGTGGGGAGGGGAGGGGGGATTGGGGAGGGGAGTGGGGAGTAGGGTGGAGGGGGAGAGTGGGGAGGGGAGGGGGAGGGGGGAAGGGAGGGGAGGGGGGAGTGGCGAGGGGGGAATGGGGAGGGGGGGGGGAATGGGGAGGGGAGAGTGGGGAAGAGAGGGGGGAGTGGGGAGGGGAAGGAGGGGGGAGTGGAGAGGGAAGGGTGGGGAAGGGAGGGGTGCACAATCCTGGGGCAAAAGCAGAGCCTGCGATCCCCTGAATAACACAAAGTAAATGTGAGCCGCACTCAGACTGAAGCCGGGCTCCCCCGCTTCTGGACCATGTGCGTGTCTCTGTGGGCCCCAACATGGTCAAGGCTCTTGCCCGCCGCCCACGTGCCGCCCAGGTCCCTCGAGGGTCGGCTGACGGCAAAAGAACGACTTACGGCGCCAGTCTGGCGGCAGCGGGCGGGAGGCCGCACTCTCCGGGGCAGAGGCGCCTCCCACCCCAGGGCTGCCGGGGCGGGGGGGAGTCGGACTCACGGTGGGTCGAAGAACTAAAAATAAAAATCATCATCAACAAAAAAAACCCATCTGGCAACCCTCAGGGGCCCTGTCCTGGTCAGTCCCTGTAAATAAATATTTTAAATAAACTTCACTTAGCTTTTTTACAGGATCTTCACATTCACCATTCAGGACAGAGCAGCCGCCCACCGCCCGCACCAATCCGGCCTCTGGGTGGCGGGAGTCACTGATGTGCATCGGCCGCCCGCACTCCGCTCCCGCCTGCCGAAAGTAGCGCTGGGCAGTTCGAGCAGGGGAATGTCGGCGTCATCTGTGAGTGCGTGTGAGAGGATGTGTGTGTGTGAGAGGGTGAGTGAGTGTGTGTGTGGGAGTGCGTGTGTGGGAGTGTGCATGTGTGCGTGTGTGACTGTGTGTGCGTGTGTATTTACTGCCCAGTTACTTGCACTAATCTATTTGAATTGTCGATAAAGCTCTATGTTATTATGCTCTTTTTCTTTAAAAATATCTTTCTCTTTCCCAAAGTTAGTATGAGTGACTGAGGACCTAACACATAGTTTTCAAATGCATTCCATAACTTTAAATCCATTCCTTGAAACAGTTATAAAAACTTTTAATTTAAAAAAATATTTTCCATCTGCAGTCCTTCGCACTTGTTTGGAGGAATGGGATGGAATTTGACAGAGTGCTGCGATGCTAATGGATCCCAGCTCTTCCGAGAATCACAACTCCACAGGTGCATAAAGCTGTCTTCAGCAGCTGTGCTGACTGTTTTATTGCACACTGAAGAACTGATAACTCTGATGGGAATGCTCCAATTACACATTTATCACAGCCATAATGTGTGCATAGTCGATATTCATTTAGCAGGAGAATAAATCTCGCACTATCCAAGACTACCTTACATATACTGTCACCTGGTATGGGACAGCTCGTGTCTCAACATTACTTTCTGTTTATATAGAGCGGAACAGGAGAAAATTGAACAATTAACTCCCAGCAAAAACAATTCATCCAACGATAATTCATTCTTCAAAAAGGGACCAGATAGCTAGGTTGAGTTGAGTTGCTGGTGATGTGTGGCCTCACCATTAGTAAGCACAGGGCAGGGTTTATCGTGCCCATCACACAGGGAGCTTTGCCTGTTGAGTGGTTTTGGAATTTCGGATGTGTGGGGGTGTGTGAATTTCCAACCATGAACCTAAATAGTGCGTCGTGTGCTCACATCCTAATGTGCAGTCGCTCGGCTGGAACCACAGATCAGGAAAGGGCACCTTTAGTGCAAACAGCTTCTATTGAGACCAGCCATGTTAATGCTGCAGCTCATTGGGGGGTGTTTATCAGATCGTTCCCTCTGGACATAAATGAAATAAATGTGTGGGTAGAGCCCACGATAGGCGAGAGTGTCGAGGGTTTGTAAAAGGTCCAAATTCTCCTCCCGGTCACACACCATCCTAACTTGGAAATATATCGTCCGTTCCTTCATCGTCGCTGGGTCACAATCCTGGAACTCCTTCCCTAACAGCACTGTGGGAGCACCTTCACACACAGACTGCAGCGGTTCAGGAAGGCGGCTCACCACCACCTTCTCAAGGGCAATAAAGGCTGGGCTTACCAGCAATGCACACATCATAGGAACGAATAAATAAAATGTGCCTTGGGACGTTTTACTACATTAAAGGCGCTATATAAATACAAGTTGTTGTTGATGTTGCTGAGGAAGTGAGTGTTTGAAGACCAGGCTCTCAAATCTGGCACCAAGCTTATGGTCTACAGAGTTGTAGTGATACCCGCCCTCCTGTACCCGCTCAGAGATGTGGACCATATACAGTAGACACGTCAAATTGCTGGAGAAATACCACCAACGATGTCTCCACAAGATCCTACAAATCCCCTGGGAGGACAGACGCACCAACGTCAGTGTTCTAGATCAAGCCAACATCCCCAGCATCGAAGCACTGACCACACTTGACCAGCTCCATTGGGCGAGCCACATTGGTAGCATGCCTGACACAAGACTCCCAAAGCAAGCGCTCTACTCGGAATTCCTACACGGCAAGTGAGCCCCAGGTTGGCAGAGGAAATGTTTCAAGGACACCCTCAAAGCCTCCTTGATAAAATGCAACATCCCCATCGACACCTGGATGTCCCTGGCCAAAGACTGCCCTAAGTGGAGGAAGAGCATCCAGGAGGACGCTGAGCACCTCAAATCTCATCGCTGAGAGCATGCAGAAAGCAAGCGCAGACAGCGGAAGGAGCGTGCGGCAAACCAGATTCCCCACTCACCTGTTCCTTCAACAACTCTCTGTTCCACCTGTGACAGAGACTGTAATTCCCGTATTGGACTGTTCAGTCACCGGAGAACTCACTTTTGGAGTGGAAGCAAGTCTTCCTCGATTTCGAAGGACTGCCTATGATTATGATGATGATGTATATAAATACAATTTGTTGTTGTGATGATGACACACTTGCCCCACCGTCCTGGACAACTCACACTCACCTCACCGCCCTGGGAAACTCACACTCCCCCTGGGCAACTCACACTCACCTCACCGCCCTGGACAACTCACACTCCCCCTGGGCAACTCACACTCCCCCTGGGCAACTCACACTCACCTCACCGACCTGGACAACTCACACTCCCCCTGGGCAACTCACACTCCCCCAGGCAACTCACACTCCCCCTGGGCAACCCACATTCCCCCTGGGCAACTCACACTCCCCCTGGGCAACTCACACTCCCCCTGGGCAACTCACACTCCCCCTGGGCAACTCACACTCCCCCGGGCAACTCACACTCCCCCTGGGCAACTCACACTCACCTCACCGCCCTGGGCAACTCACACTCCCCCTGGGCAACTCACACTCCCCCTGGGCAACTCACACTCACCTCACCGCCCTGGACAACTCACACTCCCCCTGGGCAACCCACATTCCCCCTGGGCAACTCACACTCACCTCACCGCCCTGGACAACTCACACTCCCCCTGGGCAACTCACACTCACCTCACCGCCCTGGACAACTCACACTCCCCCTGGGCAACTCACATTCCCCCTGGGCAACTCACACTCACCTCACCACCCTGGACAACTCACACTCCCCCTGGGCAACTCACACTCACCTCACCGCCCTGGACAACTCACACTCCCCCTGGGCAACTCACACTCCCCCGGGCAACTCACACTCCCCCTGGGCAACTCACACTCACCTCACCGCCCTGGACAACTCACACTCCCCCTGGGCAACCCACATTCCCCCTGGGCAACTCACACTCACCTCACCGCCCTGGACAACTCACACTCCCCCTGGGTAACTCACACTCACCTCACCGCCCTGGACAACTCACACTCCCCCTGGGCAACCCACATTCCCCCTGGGCAACTCACACTCACCTCACCACCCTGGACAACTCACACTCCCCCTGGGCAACTCACACTCACCTCACCACCCTGGACAACTCGCACTCCCCCTGGGCAACTCACACTCCCCCGGGCAACTCACACTCCCCCTGGGCAACTCACACTCACCTCACCGCCCTGGACAACTCACACTCCCACTGGGCAACTCACACTCCCCCTGGGCAACTCACATTCCCCCGGGCAACTCACACTCCCCCTGGGCAACTCACACTTATTACTCTGTGGCACTCTCACGCCACTCCAAGCAGCCAATTAGTGCAGTACTGGCAGAAGCTCGGGCAATGACCCCTCGCCCACTCTCGGGTCACTGCCTGCCACACAATTCCTGGACTGAGATTTGCTGAGACTGCAGCTGAATTAAATAATTAGATCCAATTGGTGCAACATTTTCCCAGACATTAAAACTAGAAGCAAATTCCACTTTTACAATTTTCTCAACTTGACACACAGGCTCTGTACAAAGGAATTCACTGCTGACAAAGGACCTCAACACCCGAGAATGTCTTACTCACATCAGCTGCTTGCTGGCTGCTGCTAGCCCAAATACTTTGCCTGAGGTTGGGAGATGTTCTCAAGCAACAGCTGCCATGGCCTTGGGAGGTTGCGACTGTTTAATGATTGTGCACGGTATGATCTGTCCCCTCCAGCTGTATTCACAGGACAAATGGCTCCAGCTCAAAGGTCAAACAAAACTATTAGAGACTTTACCACAGCAACAGAGGGAGACACACCAACAGCTTCCTAGACAAGTCAATTCCAAATATCATCATTAACTTCAACATTCGGTACTGCTTATATTTTAAATATATATATTTTGCAGATTAATTAATGAGTATTGATGGTGCTCATCAATCAGTAACACAGAGCGCTGGGGGAGAGGGGTTTCTGCGTGACAGTGTGAGGAAGTTGATTAACATCAGTAGAGATACAGTTAGTAACACAGGGCGCTGGAGGAGAGGGGTTATTGAGTGACAGTGTGAGGGAGCTGGATTAACACCAGTAGAGATACAGTCAGTAACACAGGGCACTGGGGGAGAGGGGTTATTGAGTGACACTGTGAGGGAGCTGGATTAACATCAGTAGAGACACCATTAGTAACACAGGGCGCTGGGGGAGAGGGGTTACTGAGTGACAGTGTGAGGGAGCTGGATTAACACCAGTAGAGATACAGTCAGTAACACAGGGCACTGGGGGAGAGGGGTTATTGAGTGACACTGTGAGGGAGCTGGATTAACATCAGTAGAGACACCATTAGTAACACAGGGTGCTGGGGGAGAGGGGTTACTGAGTGACAGTGTGAGGGAGCTGGATTAACATCAGTAGAGACACCATCAGTAACACAGGGCGCTGGGGTGAGGGGTTACTGAGGGATAATTTGAGGAAGCTGGATTAACATCAGCAGAGATACAGTCAGTGACACAGAGCGCTGGGGGAGAGGGGTTACTGAGTGACAGTGTGAGGGAGTTGGATTAACATCAGAAGAGATACCCTCAGTGACACAGGGCGCTGGGGGAGAGGGGTTACTGCGTGACAGTGTGAGGGAGCTGGATTAATATCAGTCGAGATACAGTCAGTAACACAGGACGCTGGGGGAGAGGGGTTACTGAGTGACAGTGTGAGAAAGCTGGATTAACATCAGTAGAGATACAGTCAGTAACACAGGGCGCTTCGGGAGAGGGGTTACTGAGTGACAGTGTGAGGGAGTTGGATTAACATCAGTAGAGATACAGTTAGTAACACAGGACGCTGGAGGAGAGGGGTTACTGAGTGACAGTGTGAGGGAGCTGGATTAACATCAGTAGAGATACAGTCAGTAACACAGGGCGCTGGGGGAGAGGGGTCACTGAGTGACAGTGTGAGGGAGTTGGATTAACATCAGTAGAGATACAGTCAGTGACACAGAGCGCTGGGGGAGAGGAGTTGCTGAATGACAGTGTGAGGGAGCTGGATTAACATGAGTAGAGATACAGTCAGTAACACAGGGCGCTGGGGGAGAGGGGTCACTGAGTGACAGTGTGAGGGAGTTGGATTAACATCAGTAGAGATACAGTCAGTGACACAGAGCGCTGGGGGAGAGGAGTTGCTGAGTGACAGTGTGAGGGAGCTGGATTAACATGAGTAGAGATACAGTCAGTAACACAGGGCGCTGGGGGAGAGGGGTCACTGAGTGACAGTGTGAGGGAGCTGGATTAACATCAGTAGAGATGCAAAGACGAAATGGTTTGTGATGGTCTTTGAAAGGAATGTTTTCCTCAATATTTAATATTGATCGCTTATAGCATATTTCACAAATATTCTGCACCTTGTTTGGAAAAAGCTGTGACGTCACAAATGTCAGAACCTTCAAAGTACAAACCCTACTTATCGGCCACATAATCTGGTAATCGCGTGTAAACTTTCATATAACTATCAAAAGTAATAGTTTGCACTGTTATGTAGAGTACATGTGGCTGACTCTCACTGAGCGGTGTTTGTGAATTGAGGGCAATCCCTTCGGTTACTGGCTGCGGCGGGGAGCAGGTCTTGTGCAACACATTTTGTGTAATTTGTAGATCCTTCTTCATAGTCCAATAAAAAGCACACATTGCCATTCAACATTCCCAGCCACATCTCCAGAACAATTGTTAAAGTTACACATAAAATTATTCAAACTCCCTCAGAGTGTGTTTGAGTATCAGAGGCGAGGAAGAAATAAAAGTTGAGTCTCGGCCAGTGCCTGGGCTGGTCCTTGCTCACTCCAGGCTACTTCGGGCTGACAGGCTGTAACAGGCGTCTGGCACCGAACATGTGCCGAGGTCCACAGACAGTCGCTCAGACCAAAACAAAAGGCGGTTTGTAATTACCATTCCTGCTAAATTACTCGGGAGACCCGGAGCTGTCTGGAAGCCGGACTGCACAGACTGTTCTCAATGCAGTCTCGCCGCAGACACCCTCTCATCGAATGCACTGCAAACATTCTTCCTGTCACAGGCAATGCTCAGTCCTCAGCTGCTAACATTTATTGGACCTGATTACTATGCTGTGAGTTTGCACTGCTCCATACACTATCCCCAGAATGTGTATAGATACATTAACAGCAGCAATTCGCTGCTTATATTTCAATTGTTTCTACATTATTTTTGTGCCTACTTGTCAGCAATGATGTAAAAGTCTGTTTTTGATTAAGTCGAGCAGACTGGTGGTAACAGAGCCATTAAAGTCTGGAGACTGGTCTTCGGCTGGATGTAAAGTCAGATAGAACCAGTGCTGTGCACACACATGACAATCACACTCCCGACAGATGCTGCACTCCCCACTTAATGGGACATTCATAGGTTTAAAAACGCAAAGCCCAGCCTTTGACACAAATAGTCCGATGCTTCATCAGATATGTGCAAAAGGTCTCTTGGACCGCTCGACCCTGGTGTAGAGAGAAATCGCGGGAGAGCTGATCGCCGAGATATTGATGACCACAGGATAGAAGGCTCCGGGTGAATAAATGAGCAGTATTGGCAGTGAGACTGGGAGGAACAGCACAGGAACTCCAGTCGATGCTACTGACCACAGTTCTGATAGAATAATGTAACACACAAGAGTCAAAACATTATAAATAACCTCTTCCATACCCTTAGACAAGAGGGGAGGAAATGAGCCAGGAATCCTGTTGCTGATCACAAACTAGTGACCCTGTTGGTAATGTGCGGGGGTGGGTGTTAGGTGCCCATGACCCACAGTCCAGTATTCTGCTGACACAAACTCTAGATTCACACGTGAAGTCAAGCGATTGGAGAATGTCCAACAAACCTCCACACTTTCAGAGAAGGGCTGAAAACTTCATCTGCCACGTGTCCGCCCATTCTACCAGCCTGTCTATGTCTTGTTGAAATCTATCACTATCCGCCTCACAGTTCACTATACTTCCAACTTTTGTGTCATCTGCAAATTTTGAAATTGGGCCCTGTACACCCATTTCCAAGTCATTGATATATATTAAGAAAAGCAGTGGTCTAGTGCTGACCCCTGGGGAACACCACTGTATGCCTGGAGGAAAGTGATGGACTTCAGGAGGACATAGACATGCTGGTAGAATGGGCGAACACGTGGCAGATGAAATTTAATGCAGAAAAATGTGAAGTGATGCATTTTGGTAGAAAGAATGAGGAGAGGGAATATAAACTAAAGGGTACAATCCTAAAGGGGTGCACAAACAGAGAGGCCTGTGGGGTATATGTGCATAAATCATTGAAGGTGGCAGGGCAGGTTGAGAAAGTAGTTCAAAAGGCTTACCCGATCCTGAGCTTCATAAATAGAGGTATAGAGTACAAAAGTGTGGGAATTATGATGAACCTGTATAAAACATCGATTCGGCCTCAACTGAAGTATTGTGTCCAATTCTGGGCAATGCACTTTAGGAGGGATGTGAAGGCCTGTGAGAGGAGATTTACGAGAATGATTCCAGGAATGAGGGAGTTACGTTGATAGACTGGAGAAGCTGGGGTTGTTCTCCTTAGAGCAGAGAAGATTGAGAGGAGATTTGATAGAGGGGTTCAAAATCATGAGGGGTCTGGACAGAATAGGTAGAGAGCAACTGTTCCCATTGGCAGAAGGCTCAAGAACCAGAGGACACTGATTTAAGTTGATTGGCAAAAGAACCAAAGACGATGTAAGAAAAAACATTTAGGCAGCGAGTGGTTGGGATCTGGAATGCACTGCTGGAAAGGATGGTTGAGGCTGACTCAATCTTATCATTCAAAATGGAGTTGGATAAGTATCTGAAGGAAAAATAATTGCAGGGCTAGGGGGAGTGGGACTGGCTGAGAGTCGGCACAGGCTCGATGGGCCGAATGGGCTCCTTCCATGATTCCATGATTCTATGATTCTAAGCCCAATATAGCTCACGGGATGGGACTTCTGCGCCTGGCGCAGGAACTCTCGCCGCGCAACTGTTACCGTCCCCAACCGGAGCAGGACGCAATTTCATCCCAATATACAAAAGCCAGACCGGTATGCTCAACCTGTAAAAACCACTAGTTCGGCCCCAGTTGGAGTATTGTGTCAAAATATAGGCACCGCACTTTGGGAAGGATGTGAAGGCTTTGGAGAGGGTACAGAAGAGATTTACTGGAATGGTTCCCGTGACAATGGATTACAGTTACGTGGATAGACTGGAAAAGCTGGGATTGTTCTCCTTAGAACGAAGAAGGCACAGAGGAGATTTGACAGAGGTGTTTAAAATCATGGAAGTTTCGATAGAGTAAATAACCAGAAACTGTTTCTAATGGCAGAAGGGTCGATAACCAGATTTAAGGAGATTGGCAAAAGAACCAGAGGCGACACGAGGAAAACCTTTTTATGCAACAAGTGGTTAGGATTTGGAATGCACTGTCTGATAGGGTGGTGGAAATAGATTCAATAGCAGCCTTCAAAAGGGAATTGGATAAATACTTGAAGAAGAAAAAAAATTGCAGGGATATGGGAAAAGAGCGGGGGAGTGGGCCTAACTGGATCGCTCTTCGAAAGAGCCGGCAGAGTCAATGGGCCAAATGACATCTTTCTGAGCTGTACTATTCTGTTAGTCTAATTAAACACCTCAATAATAGGTTAGTTTTCTGGATATACAGCTACATTAAGTAAACATGTTTCCAATATTCTGATTATTTGACATTAGTTTACCAATATTATTAAAATGAATCTTTGTAACCACAGTATGCCAGCAATGGACAATGGAGCAGTTTTATTCTGGCACTCTGTGTCAAAGATCAAACATTCGTAGGACAGGCACAGAGCTCAATGTCAAGTGGTCAAACAGTGGAAACAGAAGCAGAGTCCATAACAGGGTGTGGGGGGTGGAGTGAAAATTATCTGATTCTATTGTACTGAATAATATTCTTTCTACACTGTCTATTCAAGTACTTCGAAATACAATGTAGCACGGGTTAGATACAGAGTAAAGCTCGCTCTACACTGTACCATCAAACATTTCCAGGGCAGGTACAGCATGGGGTTAGATACAGAGTAAATCTCCCTCTACACTCTCCCATCAAACACTCCCAGGGCAGGTACAGCACGGGGTTAGATAAAGAGTAAAGCTCGCTCTAACTGTCCCATCAAACACTCCCAGGGCAGGTACAGGGGGGTTAGATATAGAGTAAAGCTCCCTCTACACTCTCTCATCAAATACTAACAGGGCAGGGACATCATGGGTTCAATTCAGAGAAAAGCTCCTTCTACATTGCCAGAACAATGGGCCAGAATTAGTTAGAGTTGCTTTTGCCCATTTAATACCCATGATATTTTGCACTGCAAGTTGCTGCAAGTGGAAGAGGGAAACAGCGCAGTGCTCTCTGCAGGGAATCTGGGACATTTGTCAATTGTGTATCTCCTTAACCAATCAGATTGAAGAATCGTTAATGAGCAGCGCAGAGTCTGAACCAGGAAGTGTCATAGATTAATTAATTCAAAGTCAAATCAGGTACAGAAAGAAAAATAAAGAGGGAAAGAAAGTTTAGATTAAAATATTGAGGGGAAAAAAATGACAGAAATAAAAAGTTTGAAAAGTTTTTTCAAAAAAATCTGCAACAACAATATAATCTGAAGGAATGAGATTCCACACTTGTAATCGTTAATTCAGGGCCAGAGAGGTTGTTTGGCAGTAATTAAAACTTATCACACCGTTAAAAAGGGTACTTAACCTGAAATGTGCACGAGCTAATTTTCTGTGGTGAGTTTGTGCAAGTACAGGAACTTCACACATTTCAATATATCTGAATGGGGAGGCAGATGGCAAAATGCTGTTTTCATGCAGTTTATGGCCGAACGGCATATCTCAGACAGCAACTTCCAGATAAGTGGCTGTGGCATTTGCACTTAAATAATGGTGAGCCTGTCATAAATTCTGTATTCTATGGTAAATTCTGGCCTAATGTGTCTTAACCCTAACCCTAACTCCAAAACTGTGGCATTTTCATTTCCTACTCTAGCCATTCTGTAGCCTCTCAGCAAATTGGGAGCAGTTTGTGTTGAATTATGAATCTTGTGCATTTGTGGACTGAGTTATGACTGACCCAAACCCAAATGACACTGTCTACTTCACACTTGGGTCACCATCTAGTCAGACCATTTTGTTACTGTTGTTTACCAGGATTTGTGTTTAATTCTTAACCTGTGTATATTGGACAGTCAGACCTTGGTTTTAAATTATATCAAATGCTCATAACTTTCAACAGTGCATTCCTCCCAAACTACCCAAGGTGTTATTATTCATTATAGAGCTGTCACAATCTGCATCTTAAACCCTTAATCTTCCACTGAACAGTGGCTTTGGTTCCATTGCTCAGTTCCACTCCCTTGAGGATAATTCTCAAACTGTGCATTCACTGTTGTGAAGAAGCCCCTCTCTCCAACTTAATGCTGGCTCTCTTCCAGGATGTCTAGTCCTGCTAGATTTAGCACCGCTACCTCCAGCCCAACCAGCCTCCTGGGATAATAGCTGTCTCTCTCAGTCTTCGCCACTATAAATTTTTCTAAACTGTAGTTGCATAACAGCGTCAGGTGCAAAATGTACAGTTTGCCCAACTTGACAGTCCTAAAACTTTCATCTCTCAGTTTATTGACTGTTATAAAGGATTCATCCACTTTCTTAAGCTTTTTATCCTCATTTTCTCATTTAGCACCTGGATTAACTTTCACTGTGATCAACACTCAGACTTTAGTGACAGACGTGTGACTGGACGTTTCTGCATACTGACCGGGTCATCTCAGTGAACTCTCTGTAATCTCAGCCAGATGCCTTTTCTATTCCATAATTACCAACAGTTAGCCCTTTATTGTTTTCACACATTTGATGGTCCAATGTGCATTAAAATCCATCCACCTGCCTTCATTGCCCCACTGAATTGATCCAGAACCCTTGTAACATTATCCATCTCTCTCATACATGCCACACTTGGCCTTAGGAAATGCTATTATGTTATTACAAGTAGCACCAGAACCTTTTTGAAAGTGTGACAATCTGGGGACTCAGGCACTGCCCCCAACAAAAGCTTTTCCCAATATCACCATTTTCTTGCTTATATTGCCAAACCAGTTTCCAATCCAAATTGCCAACCTGACATTACTTCCCCAAGTTAGAATAACTTTTATAAAACATTATATGTCAAATCTTATCAAATGCTTTTGAAACACCCGAGTAAAATTTACTCACTCGCTAGGATCACTAGTTTGGTTCCCTGCTCTCAAATAATAGCAGTTGGTTTATGGGCAAAATCTGTTGTTTCTAAGTCCACTCCTTACAGGCTCTGCCTTTTTAAACAGCCATCAGTCCCACCCTGCCCATTACTGCTGTTAGACTATAACCAAGATCAACCCTCGTTATTGTATTTTATTCTGATCAAATAACTACAAATAATTCTTGCCATAGATTTAAAACAAGAATTGCAGCAGTATAGTTAAAAATATCAATTTGGTGAGCTTAGAGTTAAGTTTGCAAACATCTGTTGAACTACAGCTGGGAGCATGAAATACTTAAGCAGCCAGTGCCTTTCCTGAGAAAGTATTATCTAACTCACAGATTCAGGTCAGGTGCTTCAAATTTTTTCAGAAAAGCTTTACATATTTATAGAGGAAATTCACAAACTGGGTGCGGTGCAAGAAAACAGGAAGAGAGGCGTCTGAGAGAATTTAAAGTCACAGTCACTCACAGTGAGTTATGAACTATGCTGAACAGTGTCCTCACTCTATGGGCTAGAACCCCCACTTTTGAGCTTGTCGCCCAAAAATGGGCGTTATTTCCGGCGTGGGCGGTAAAAAAGGGTTTTCAGGTTGCCGACTTCTCGCCCATTCTCAAAATACCTAGTTTACATTTTTGAAAATGGGCGTTACCGCGAGCGATATCAAATGGGCGGTAGCTTTAAATTTTCTGACCTTCTACCGTAAAGTGTGGCCGTCCTTAGCAATGGCATGGCAACGCTCGATTCCTGCGATTCTGGAGGTCAAGGATCATCATGACATGCGCAGAAGAGGAGTCAGAAAGAGAGGGAGCTCAGAGGCACTAAAAGCGTGTGTGGCTGTGGTGTGTGCTTGTTTGGCTATTGTAGGAGGCACAACGGAGATTCACCAGCAGCAAGAACATAGTTGGCACCGAGTTTTTGTCCAACAAATAACACATAAAATGGAAGGGATGGAGGAGGTCCTGGAGCTGGTAGCTAGGAACACTGGTGGCAGAGGGCTCCCAGTGGTCCTGGATCACCACCCAAGGTGATGCACCCCCATTGCCAACCACATATGAGAGCCAGCAGCAACATCTTGCTTATGGCTCGGAGCACGCTCCCATCTCGGGACCGTCCTCTCACGTATCCGTCCAAGCAGCGCTTTGGCCGTCACCCACCCACCCTCACCCCCACCCCCCCCACCTCCCTGCCCAATAAAGCATCGCCTGAGGAGCACCTCGGCCAGGCAGCTTGGAGTCAGGAGGGGAAGGTGAAGGGGAAGGGGTAGAGGTGGAGAGGAGAAGAGGAGGGGAAGGGTTGGTTTTCACAGAAATACTGATGATTTCAGACTAATATTCGGTTTAAATGTTTTTTATTTAACAAAACCTTGCAGCACATTGGCTCAGATAGCTGCACCGTTACACGTTGATGATTCCTTAACATCAAAGGGTACAATGACACTTAACTTCAATCAACGTAAATTTTAACTGTCACCAAGGTGATGCCCACCATTGATGTATGACCTGCACACCCAGCAGCATGTCAGCCTTGGAAATAATACCAACGTTCTTTCAGGCAAAGCAATTATTGATGAGCTCCTGACGTAAGGCTCTTGCAGCTATCATGCCACCATGAGCCCTTCCATGTGGTCTACAGGAGGGCGGGGTCATGACTTCAGCATCAGCCTGATTGTCTGGGCCAATGTCAGTGTCCGGCTCCTCATCCTCCTCTTCCTCTCTCTGGTGAGGTAGACTGTCAGACCCATCAGGCAATTCTTGTCCCCTCCTGATAGCCAAGTTGTGCAGCATGGAGCACACCACCACAAATTGAGCTACCTGCTCAGGGTGGTATTGGAGCTTGCCTCCTGAGTGGTCCAGGCATCTGAAGCGCTGCTTCAGCACTCCAATGGTTTTCTCCACGATATTGCGAGTTGCTCTGTGGCTCTCGTTGTATCGCCTCATGGCCTCGATGTGGGTGTCACGCATGGGGGGTCATCAGCCAGGTGGCGAGGCCATATCCTTTGTCCCCAAGCATTCAGCATTGACCTTGTGGCTCATTGTTAAAAAGGTCAGATACAGTGCTCTCACGCAGGATGTGCGCATCATGGATGCTGCCTGGAAATTGAGCATTCACTGCCAGTATAATTTGCTGGTGGTCGACAACCAGCTGGACATTCAGGGAGTGGAACCCCTTGCGGTTCCTGAAAACCTCAGCATCCTGAAAAGGTGCCCGCATCGCGATCTGAGTACAGGCTATTGCTCCCTGCACCTTGGGGAAGTTTGCAATTCTGGAGAATCCTAGAGCCCTCTCACTCTGTGCCTCCCTGGTCATAGGGAAGCTGATCCAGTCCCTCCTGCGTGCGTACAGGGCTTCAGTGACCTGTCTAATGCAGCGATGTTTGGCATGCTGAGAAAGTCCGCAAATGTCACCAGCTGTGGCCTGAAAAGAACCCAAGGTATAGATCGACAGTGACTTTGACCTCGACGGACAGTGCAGTTCTGATGGTACTGGCAGGCTGCAGGTCTGCCCTTATCAGCTGACATACCTCAGTGATAACCTCTTTGTGGAAGTGCAGTCTCCGAAGGCAGGTGGTGTTGGGCAAGTCGAGGTAAGAATGCTTCTCCTTGTACTTGCAGTGAGTGTAACGTCTGGTCCTCCTCATCTGTCTGTTGCTTTGTATACTGGGCACATAATGCAATGCAGCATTCCTTTAGCGATGTCGACTATTCTGCATGTATTTGGTCACCAAGAGAGGGTGAGCAAGGACAGGCCCCATTGCAGCAGCTCTCTGTTTGCCACCGATTGCACAAAAACAAGGAACGTCCTGACGAGCACACCTCTTCAATTCCAATCGGTCACATTGTGGTCAAGATGTTTTCAGAGATGTTCACATCAACTCCAATGACCTGCAGAGTACATCTGAACTCCGCCAAGGTTGAAGCACAGCAGTCTTTTAAAGGAGGCGACATGTGATCTACAACATGGCGTCCATAGCGCTGTGATTCATCTCGGTTAGTTCCACTTTTTGTGGGCGGTTTTTTGAGCGCGCGATATTGTGGGCGATATGTGTGCATGGTGGTGAAATTGACGATGGACGATCTCCATGCCGCTAGTTTGGCTAAAAATGCTCTTTATGATAAAAAAAACAGTCATCGGGTGCTAATATTGAATCTCGGTGTTATTTCTGTGCGGAAAGTAATGCTGGACGATATTATGGGCGTTGAATTCGGCCATCTTGCTGACTCCGCCCAAAAAAAGTGGGCGGACAGTAATATTTTTTCTCGACGTTAAGCCCATTGGGAAAATAACGCTCGGCCATAAATCTCCTAAAAAAGCCCGTCAGTTTCCATTTTGTGCCAATATGGGCGTTATACGTCATTTCAGCGGTAAAATGGGCATTAAGTGGGCGTTAAGCAGGCAAAAAAATGTGGAGGTTCTAGCCCCATGACCCTTACAACACACACAGAATTTACCAAACACCTAAGGTAAGGTTTCAGGTGAATTTCAGATACCTGAAATATTGTAAACTGCTAAATACAGAAAGACAGACTTGCATTTATATAACATCTTTCACGACCATAGGAAGTCCCAAAACACTTTACATCCCATCAATACTTTCGAAGTGTAGTCAGTTATTGTTGTAATGTAGAAAACGCGGCAGCCAATTTGCGCACAGCAAGATTCCACAAACAGTAGTAAGATAAATAACTAGATCATCTGTTTTTAGTGATGGTTGAGGGATAAATATTGGCCAAGATACTTTCTCTACTTCAAATAGTGCCATTGGATTGTTCACATTCACCCGAGAAAACAGACGGGGCCTCAGTTTAACAGTTCATCTGAAAGACAGCACCTCCAACAGTGCACCATTCCCTTAGTACTGCCCCTCCGACAGTGCAGCACTCCCTCAGTACTGCCTCCTGACAGTGCGACGCTCCCTCAGTACTGCCCCTTCGACATTGGGGAGGGTGGGGTGGGGGAGGAGAGGAATGGTGGATGTGGGGGAGGGGAGGAACGGGAGGGAGGGGGTGATGGGGAGGGGATGATGTGGAGGGGAGGGATGGTGGCGGAGCGGGAGGGGAAGGGATAAGGGGGAGGGGTGGGAGGGTGGAGTGGGGGAGGGGAGGAATGGGAGGGAGGGATGGTGGGGAGGAGGAGGGGAGAGGGGTGGGGTGGGGAGGGGCGGGATGATGGGAAGGGATGGTAGTGGTGGAGAGGGGGAGGGGAGAGGTGGTGGGGGTGGGGGAGGATGGGGTGGGGGGAGGGGACGGGCGGTGGGGGAGGGGTGGATGGTGGGGGAGGGGAGGAGAGGAACGGGAGGGAGGGGATGATGGGGAGGGGAGGGGATGATGTGGAGGGGAGGGATGGTGGGGGAGGGGGAGGGGAGGGGATGATGTGGAGGGGAGGGATGGTGGGGGAGGGTGAGGGGAGAGGCAGTGGGGGTGGGGGAGGGGAGGGGATGATGTGGAGGGGAGGGATGGTGGGGTCGGGGAGGGGAGGAACGGAAGGGAGAGGATGATGGGGAGGGGAGGGATGGTGGGGTGGGGGAGAGGAGGAACAGGAGGGAGGGATGGTGGGGTGGGGGAGGGGAGGAACAGGAGGGAGAGGATGATGGGGAGGGGAGGTGTTGATGTGGAGGGGAGGGATGGCGGGGGAGGAGGAGGGGAGAGGGGTGGGGGTGGGGGAGAGTAGGGGATGATGGGAAGGGGGCGGGAGGAACGGGGAGGAAGAAGAGAGCGAAGGGGGCGCTGCCAAGTCTAATCCTGATGTAATTGCAGGGAATTCTGGTGCCCATAAGTGTGAGCAAAATGATGCTGGCTCACACACCCGGCATAAGCAGAAAGTTGCAGGACCTCAATCTAACAACAAATTACAGCGCCTTTAGCTTAGTAGAACGTCTCTCCGCGCTTCACAGGTTATCGAACCAAATTTGACACCAAGCCCCATAAGGAGCTGTTGGGACAGGTGGAGGGGGTTTCAGGAGTGTGTGCGGATGTGTGGTGAATATCAGGAGCAGCAGGGGTTCGTGCCCAGGAATGTGTCAATCTCACTGTGTGTTTTTCCACAGACTGAGTTTGCTGCTAATTCCCAGAGTACTGCAGTGCTTAAAACAGCGAGGAAATGACTGAGCGTTACAGACAGAAAACAGATATCAGACTGGAAATAAAATCTCTGTTTCCTGCAGGCATTTCACACTGAATTTGGCCTGAATTTTGTTACCTCGACCATCTGTCAGGACTCTCACTACATCATCGCGATTGCTAATGTATCCATGTCCAAACTTTCTAGGTACCACACTTGCTCTTCAAACTTTATCTGTAAAAAGTTGTTGTTGAGTGGTTTTGTCAACTCGTATACTATCCTTTCAGCTGTGGAACCTGGATCACGGCTCTCCTCTGTCCAGCTTTCATTGAGATGTCCCAACAGCACCTCGCTGACAAAGGCAGTGACTCCACACAAATATTCACAACTTGGCAAAATCACCTGCTCTGCAGACACATCACAGTCCATCCCAAACTCCATCCTTACAGCAAATCCCAGGTTGGGAACATGACCTGGCTTCTGTTCTGACCAAACAAGGTGTTCCAAAAAGAAATGGTGTAGAGATTAATATTTATCACAAGCTGCTGCATTTTACCACAACTCACCGACTCCAGCAGCAGGTCTAGCATCATTTACAATTATACAGCCTCTCTCAGAATCCACTTTAACTAAATGCACGAGTTCATCTTGGGTATTGACTATTTTCACAGCATTTTCCATAATTTATGATTTGATCATTGCATTACTTTATGTAACCTCAGCTGAGTGATTTTAAACCAATACCCTTTAATTGTGATAAAATGCAATGGATGATCTAAGATAAGCGACTTTACATTGAATGTGCGGCACAGAAACAGGCTATTCGGCCCAACAGGTCTGTGCCAGAGTTTATGCTCCACATGAGCCTCCTCCCACCCCTCTTCATCTCACACTATCAGCATATCCTTCTATTCCTTTCTCCCTCGTGTATTTATCCAGCTTCCTCTTAATCTGTATATCTTTTGGAAAAAAGGAGAGAAAATTAGTTGGGGGAAAAGTTCCAGTACCAATAGGTAGAATAAATCATTGCCTAGTTTGGAATAGAGGTCCAGGTGTGCATATAAAGACAGAATAAGCTCAAATCTAAACCCACATCGGTTGGGCACCCACGTCATATCTTTCCCTGCTATCTGCCCAATGCCTGTGAAATAAACCTTGCTTCTTATTTTTTGAGCTATTTTTTTTCTTTTTACTGTGACTGTGTGTATTGAAGTTGTCAGTCTTGTTTATATTGAATGGAAGATGCGATAAATTCATATCTTCGTAGGTTTCTCCTTTGATCCTTACCTGTTACCCTCAGATCACAGATTTATCAGTACTGATGAATGTATGAAGGAATGTCTTTCAGATTTCCTCTCTCTGTGCTTTACTCAAAGGTTAGTCAGAACCCTGGAGCAGAGTGAATGAGCCTGAGAAAGGAGCATGGTCCTTACACCCAACTCTAAACAATCTGCTCACCGCAGTTAAAGATCACATGGATGAACTACAGCAATTGTATATCCCTGTGTAGTATAAAAATAAAAAAGGGAAGGTGGCTCAACCGTGGCTAACAAGGGAAATTAGGGAAAGTGTTAAAATGAAGAAAGAGGCATATAAATTGGCCAGAAAAAGCAGCAAACCTGAGGACTGGGAGAAATTTAGAATTCAGCAGAGGAGGACTAAAGGTTTAATTAGGATGGGGAAAATAGAGTATGAGAGGAAGCTTGCTGGGAACATAAAAACTGACAGCAAAAGCTTCTATAGATATGTGAAGAGAAAAAGATTAGTGAAGACTAATGTAGGTCCCTTGCAGTCAGAATCAGGGGAATTCATAATGGGGAACAAGGAAATGGCAGACTAATTGAACAAATACTTTGGTTCTGTCTTCACTAAGGAAGACACAAATAACCTCCCGAAAATACTTGGGGACTGAGGGTCTAGCGAGAATGGGGAACTGAGGGAAATCTTTATTAGTCAGGAAATGGTGTTAGGGAAATTGAAGGGACTGAAGGCCGATAAATCCCCAGGGCCTGATAGTCTGCATTCCAGAGTACTTAAGGAAGTGACCCTAGAAATAGTAGATGCATTGGTGGTCATTTTCCAACATTCCATGGACTCTGGATCAGTTCCTATGGATTGGAGGGTAGCTAATATAACCCCACTTTTTAAAAAAGGAGAGAGAAAACAGGGAATTATAGACCGGTTAGCATGACATCAGTGGTGGGGAAAATGCTGGAGTCAATTATTAAAGATGTAATAGCAGTGCATTTGGAAAGCAGTGACAGGATCAGTCCAAGTCAGCATGGATTTATGAAAGGGAAATCATGCTTGACAAATCTTCTAGAGTTTTTTGAGGATGTAACTAGTAGAGTGGATAAGGGAGAACCAGTAGATGTGGTGTATTTTGACTTTCAAAAGGCTTTTGACAAGGTCCCACACAAGAGATTAGTGTGCAAAATTAAACCATATGGTATTGGGGGTAATGTATTGATGTGGATAGAGAAATGGTTGGCAGACAGGAAGCAGAGAGTGGGAATAAATGGGTCCTTTTCAGAATGGCAGGCAGTGACTAGTGGGGTGCCGCAGGGTTCAGTGCTGGGACCCCAGCTATTTACAATATACATTAATGATTTAGACGAAGGAATTGAATGTAATATCTCCAAGTTTGCAGATGGCACTAAGCTGGGTGGCAGTGCGAGCTGCAAGGAGGATGCTAAGAGGCTGCAGAGTGACTTGGACAGGTTAGATGAATGGGCAAAAGCATGGCAGATTATTATCTGAATGGCGACAGATTAGTAAATGGGGAGGTGCAACGAGACCTGGATGTCATGGCACATCAGTCATTGAAGGTAGGCATGCAGGTACCGCAGGCAGTAAAGAAAGCAAATGGCATGTTGGCCTTCATAGCGAGGGGATTTGAGTATTGGAGCAGGGAGGTCTTGCTGCAGTTGTACAGGGCCTTGGTGAGACCACACCTTGAGTATTGTGTGCAGTTTTGGTCTCCTAATCTGAGGAAGGAGGTGCTTGCTATTGAGGGAATGCAGCGAAGGTTCACCACACTGATTCCGGGATGGCAGGACTGACCTATGAGGAAAGACTGGATCGACTAGGCTTATACTCACTGGAATTTAGAAGGATGAGAGGGGATCTCATAGAAACATATAAAATTCTGACGGGACTGGACAGGGTAGATGCAGATCCCGATGTTGGGGAAGTCCAGAACCAGGGGACACAGTCTAAGGATAAGGGGTAAGCAATATAGGACCGAGATGAGGAGAAACTTTTTCACCCAGAGAATTGTGAACCTATGGAATTCTCTGCCACAGAAAGTTGTTGAGTCCAGTTCATTGGACATATTCAAAAGGGAGTTAGATGTGGCCCTTAAGGCTAAAGGGATCAGGGGGCATGGAGAGAAGGCTGGGGTGGGGTACTGAGGTTGAATGATCAGCCATGGTCATATTGAATTGCGGTGCAGGCTCAAAGGACCGAATGCCTGCTCCTGCACCTATTTTCTATGTTTCTATGTTTCTATGACCGCACTGTCCAAACATTCCTATCTGTGTCTGTCACTTATACAATCAGACAACCATACGGACAGAAGGAAGCCATTCGGCCCAATGTGTTGGCTCTTTAAAAGAGATATCCAATTAGTCCCACTCAGTCTTCAAGTATTTATCAAATTTTCTTTTGAAAGTTATTATTTAATCTCTTCCACCGCTCTTTCAGCCAGCATGTTCCTGATCACAACAACTCATAACATCAAAAAAAATTCTCCTAATCTTCCCTCCTTGTTCTTCTGCCAATTACCTTAAATCTGTGTCCTCTGGTTACTGATCCTCCTGCCACGGGAAACAGTTTCTCCTTATTTACTGTATCAAAACCCCTCATGGTTTTGAACATCTCTATTAAATCCCCACTTAACCTTCTTTGCTCTAAGAGCAATCCCAGCTTTTCCAGTCTCGCCACCTAACTGAAACTTCTCATTGCTGGAACCATTCTGGCCAATCTCCTCTGCATCCTCTCTAAAGTCTTGACATTCTTCTTAAAGTGTGGTGACCGGAATTGGACACAATATTGAGATCAATTCCCGTCAGAAAAGAAGCAAAAAAGTAAATGAAGAACTCAGAAGAGGAACTTGTGTCTTCAGCCTATTTGATTGGACTGGGCTCACAAACCCCGCAATGTAAATGGCACGGCACTAACCCTTCTCCGCTTCTGACCTTGTCCTGAAATTCGGGGCAGGGACGGCAGATCCAGCCCGTTGCACTGTGATGGGGCAGCTGCCAAACTGGAATGCCTAGGCTCTTTACAACCTTTATTGTAACTCTCAGATGTGAAGATGATTTATTAAATAAATGGTCAATTATCCATGCTCAGTAAAAGCTGGGGATGACCATGTGACCGTGCGTTCTGTAGACTTGTGAGACTGGATCATGGCTTCTGTCCTTCAAGTTACTAACACATCTGATTCAAAAGCTCTTGAAATCTATGAAGTGTTGAAGTTTGTTTCCGGTTAACAATATGAAGGACAGGCGCCCCCTCTGGTGGATATACCTGGAAGGACAGCAATTCACATTGCAATTTCCTGTCCTTTTACATTCATCCTCTTCCGTGGGGTTAGGGTTGTTGGATTGTTGGGGTTTAGGGTTGTTGGGGTTTAGAGTTGGGTTGTTGGGGGGTTGGGGGTTTTGGGGTTTGGGGGTTTTGGGTTGGGTTGGGGTTTTTGGGTTATTGGGGTGTTGAGTGTGTTGGGGGGTTTTGGGAAGGGTTAGGATTGGGTTGTTGGGGGGTTGGGGGTTTTGGGGTTTGGATTTGGGGGATGGGGGTTTGGGTTTGGAGGGTTGGGGGGTTGAGTTTGGAGTTTTTGGGAACGGGGGTCAGGTTGGGGTAGGGTTTGTTCGGGCTGCTCGATTCCAATATTTTAATCCCCCCCCAACCCTCTCCTGTCTATCAGGGATTAAAATTGAAGCCAATATTCTGCAGCCTCTGTCAGGTTCCAATGATGTAACCCACCCAAGACCCTGGCACGTTATCTTCCTGCAGCCTAACTTACTGATCGAACACGTTTCTTTTATCCAGCAGAATATTATTCATCTAATTCCCCCACTTCAGGACTCTGCTGCTCTCTGATAGCCTCTTCCATAAAAATCTATGCAAAATATTTAATGATTACATAGGATTACATCGGATATACGACACAGAAACAGGCCATTCAGCCCAACCATAAGAACAAAAGAAATAGGAAATAGGAGCAGGGGTCAGTCATTTGGCCCCTTGAGCATGCTCCACCATTCAATCAGATCCCATTATTCTGTGACTGTGACCCTTGGTTCTAGACTCCCCAGCCAGGAGATACATCCTCCCTACATCTACCCTGTCAAGCCCTGCAAGAATTTTGTATGTTTCAATGAGATCACCTCTCATTCTTCTAAACTCTAGAGATTATAGGCCTAGTCTACTCAATCTCTCTTCATAGGACAATCCCCCCATCCCAGGAATCAATCTGGTGAACCTTCATTGCACTCCCTCTATGGCAAGTACAGGTAGAGCATCCGAAATCCGGAAACCTTGGAATCGTGGCCGTTCCAGATTTCGGGTATTTCCAGATTTCAGACGTCTGGGCCCAGGTTAAGGGGGGGGGGGTCTGGGTGGCGGAGCGGCGGGGGGTGAGGGGGGGGTGTTGTTCGGGCGGTGGCTGAATGGGGCGGGGGTGGGGTGGGAGTGCCGGCGGGTCCGGATTTCGGAACATTTTCCAGATTCCGGACGACCCCACCACGGATCGGCCTGATGTCCGGATTCCAGGACATTCTGAATTTCGGAACTCCGGATTTCGGATGCTTAACCTGTATATCCTTTCTTAGGTAAGGAGACCAAAACTATACACAATACTCCAGGTGCAGTCTCACCAGGGCCCTATATAATTGCAGTAAGACACCTTTACTCTTGCACTCAAATCCTCTGTAATAAAGGCCAACATACCATTTGTTTTCTTAATTGCTTGCTGTACCTGCATGTTAACTTTCAGTGATTTGTGTACAAGGACACCAAGGTCCCTCTGAATACCAACATTTCCCAGTCTCTCACCATTTAAACAATAATCTGCTTTTCTATTTTCCTACCAAAGTGGATAACTTCACATTTCTCCACATTATATTCCATTCGCCATGTTCTTGCCCACGCACTGAGCCTGTCTATATCCCCTTGAAGATTCTTTGCATCCTCTTCACAACTTACATTCCCACCTAGCTTTAAGAACATAAGAAATAGGAGCAGGAGTAGGCCACTGGCCCCTCGAGCCTGCTCCACCATTTCATAACTCACAACAAAACTATATCCGAATGAGAAGGAAAGGTTGTAAGAGAAGGGATAACCATCCGTGGCTATCTATGGAAATAAGGGATGGTACCAAATTGAAAGAAGGGCATACAAGGTGGCCAAGACTAGTGGGAGGCCAGAGGATTGGGAAACTTTTAAAAGCCAGAAAAGAACGACTAAAAAAATGATAGAGAGGGAAGATAGATTATGAGAGTTATTATGTATGTAGGCACATTGTAAATGACTCCACGAGGCAGGGTTATGGTAGTATTAAACTGTAGTGACCTGGGAATGTGATCAGTAGTTTGTGGTGAGGGTTATATGGGTGTCAGATGTGATCCCTGTACTTGAGGCTGGCCTCATACATTTCTCCCCCCCCCCCCTCACACACAGACCATGTGGGTGTCACTGCTGTGGGATCCCTCAGTGGGGGAGCCAGTGCAGCAGTGGGTGGTGTACATACTCTGTGGTGTGCGTCGGTGTGTGCTGGTGGATAGGGCCACAGGACTGTGTGGGCTCCTTGTCCTCTATTTGGGATGAGAGTCTGGTCATCCCAGGGTTCGCCAGGAAAGCTGGAGGGTACTGGCCTCTTGCTCCTGGTGTTGGCCCTGGTGGCCAGGGGGTGTAGGGCCGGTCTGGGGCAGGTTGCCAGTGGTGGTGGCTGTGCTGCCCATTGACCACTGTCCCTGTAGTGGGTCTGCTCCCACTGGGTGTGTGTGAGCTCTTCCTGGGGCATCACATTTGTTCCAAAAGTCCAGGCTACATGGTCAGGTAGTCTGCTGGACCTGGAGGTCTCCCACGGGGGGATTCCTCAGGCATTTACATTATCCCTGGAGAACCCAGTGTCCTTTAACAGTCTCCTATCTGTATACATGACACATTGACTCCGATCATACATAGTCGAGTCTACATTATTAACTACCTTTACATTGTTAATTACAGCATTTACATCATTTTCTCGTATCATGGTCTCTCCATACATGGTTACATTAGTCATTTTGAATTTTCTATCATAATCAACAGACATTACAAAATTGTTCTTAACCTTACTTACATAAGCATTCATTTCATTTTTCTCATCAGTTACTCCGGCATCACAATTCCTCATTACATTATCATACCTGCAAACGCTAACTGCATTTTTAACTTTAAAGTCCTTGTCATCTTTCGATTGAAACTGTCCCTTTAAATTCTTTGGGTTACCGGTCTCCTTTAAGGGGGTCTTCCAATCCGGATCGCCGCTCGGTGCCATGTGTCGCTCCTCCAACTCTGCCCCTCATGGTCTGGTCGCGGCCATTTTGATTTTAGCTTCTTCTCTTCATGGTGTGGCCGCTATCTTCTCGCTCTCCTCCAGGTAGGCTGTGGTGATCTTTTCCTCCTCAGGTTCGGCCATAGACATTGGGAATCCACTTTTCTGGAAGATATTCATCTCTTGGAGTGCTGCCCCGGCCCGGAAGGTGAAGTTTGGACTTTCGGTTCTGTAGATCTCGCCACGGTGTTGTGAAGTCATCGCCGCGCAGTCAAGCTGGACAGTGGGATCTCTAGGTGCAGTGATGGATCCATGTTCGGGGCTGCGTTGGATGTGGATTGCTGGAGCCTGGAGGCCGTCATTACTTCGACTGACTTGGACCTGCTTCATCCAACTTCTTCCTGCAGCATTGGACCATCGCCGGCAACGATCCACAGGGGGAGTTTGTTCATCACGCCACCCTGGGAGACCTGGATGTCCATGCTGCCAACGACTTAGATTTTACCTTTGGTGTAGGTGAGCAGCTTCGCTTGGACAGGAGACAGTTTGGTCGGTTGGTGGGATTGATCCAAAGTTTTTCAAAGGTCATCTGGCTCATCAAAGACTGGCTCGCCCCTGTGACGATTTCCATTGAAACTGGAACTCCATTGATGTCTACTTCCATCTTCCACGGAGAACTTTCGGTGGAGCAGCTTTGTCTTCATCTGTGTCGGAGCCCCGGTGATCAGCCAACTCTTCAGTGACGCAGTGAGTAAAGCTTTTTCTGCACATTCTCTGAAGGTGCCCTTTCTCTTTGTAGCCTTTGCAGGTATAGTGTTTGTAGCGGCACTGGTGGTCCCTGTGGTTTCCTCAACAGCGCCAGCACGGGGCCAGCCGGTTTGCCCCATGTGGCAGACTCAGGGTTGCGGGATTCGGGGCAGCATTTCTGCCTTTAGAAGTAGCACTGCATTCGTCGGTTTAGAGCCCTGGGTTAATATTCGCCTGGAGTCGCCGACCGAAATCATGTAGGCCCGGCTCACTTTAATTGCCTTCAGCAGGGTGACTGTGATGTCCGCGGAGGGCAATTTGTGGAGGAGGCCCTCGTGGCCGATTCCGAGAACAAATATGTCCCTTAGTGCTTCGTTAAGGTGGTTGCCAAAATCACACGGTGCAGCCAATCTTCTTAAATGTGAAACATACTTAGCAATTACTTGGCCTTCGGGTCACCAGTAAGTGTAGAACCGGCGCCTGGCTGTGAGGATGCTTTCTTTTGGTTTTAGTTGCTCTTGCATTACTGTTACAAGTTCCTCATAGCTCTTGGTTGTTGTATTCTCCGGGGCTAGCAAGTCCCTGACGAGACAATGGATGATGGGCCCACAACTGCTAAGCAGGATGGCCTTGCGCTTGTTCGGTAGTGTAGCTGGTGTGTCCCCATTCAGGTCGTTGGCTATGAAGAAATGTTCTAATCTTTCCACAAAAGCAGCCCAATCTTCCCCATCGGTGAATTGTTGAAAGTTGCTGAGATTCAACATGATGTGCGTGAAGTTCGTGACCTCATCATCAGTTATTATGTATGTAGGCATCTTGTAAATGACTCCACGAGGCAGGAGTATGGTACTTAAACTGTAGTGACTGTAGTCCTTTATTGCAGCTCCTCAAGTGAGGACACTAAGAAGTGAGCTCCCTTTTATACTGGGTTACCTGCAGTGTGCAGGTGGCCCTTAGGTCTCCAGCAGCACCCTTTGGTGTGCAGGTAAGGTGTGTATAGGGTGAAGGTACATTCAGTGTTACAGACATCATATAACAATACAAGCACGCATACAAAACAAGAGTAAATTAGCATGAAATATAAAAACGGATAGTAAGATTTTCTACAGGTGCATAAAAAGGAAAAGAATGGCTAAAGTAAATGTTGGTCCCCTAGAGGATGAGACTGGGGAATTAATAATGGGGAACAGGAAAATGGCAGGGACATTGAACAAATATTTTGTATCGGTCTTCATGGTAGAAGACACTAAAAACATCCCAGTAGTGGATAATCAAGGGGCTATAGGGAGGGAGGAACTTAATACAATCACTATCACTAAAGAAGTAGTACTCGGTAAAATAATGGGACTAAAGGCGAACAGGTCCCCTGGACCTGATGGCTTATATCCTAAGGTCTTAAAAGAAGTGGCTGCGGAGATAGTAGATGCATTGGCTGTAATCTACCAAAATTCCCTGGATTCTGGGGCAGTACCAGCGATTGGAAAACTGCAAATGTAACGCCCCTACTTAAAAAAGGAGGCAGACAAAAAACAGGAAACTATAAACCAGTTAGCCTAATATCTGTCATTGGGAAAATGCTGGAGTCCATTATTAAGGAAGCAGTAGCAGGACATTTGGAAAAGCATAATTCAATTAAACAGAGTCAGCATAGTTTTATGAAAGGAAAATCATGTTTGACAAATTTGCTGGAGTTCTTTGCAGATGTAACGAGCAGAGTGGATAAGGGGGAACCAGTGCTTGTGGTATATTTGGATTTCCAGAAGGCATTCAATAAGGTGCCACATAAAAGGTTACTGCACAAGATAAAAGTTCACGGGACTGGGGATAATATATTAGCATGGATAAAGAATTGGCTAACTAACAGAAAACAGAGAATTGGGATAAATGGGTCATTTTGTTGGCAAACAGTAACTAGTGGGGTGCCGCAGGGATCAGTGCTGGGGCTTCAACTATTTACAATCTACATTAATGACTTAGATGAAGGGTTCTGTGATATATTCACAGAGCACAGCACACACAGCTTCCTAACATGGCAGGCAGCTCTCTCGGAAGTCTCCAGAACTGCCTGGTTCTGTTTATTATTAACCCTGCACTTGCAGGACACAATATGTCCACATCCACAGCGTGGAGCTACAAACATTACAAGCTTACAGACATTACACTTCTTCCTCCTTAATGAAGAAGTTATTATAACAAACATCATATATAACTTTCATGTTTATACATAACACAGGGTATAAACTTATTTTTTTTCCATATTTACAAATTTAACTTTACCACTTGTTTTCTGTTTCGAAGAGGATATCTTCGCTCTCAAACAGAACCTTCCAAACATGGTATAGAATCTAAACTCATTCGAGGCTCATCCTGAGGAACGTTTTCCTCTACGGAATTTCCTTGATTTTCATTTGAACTCACTCTAACTTCAGGCTCTTTGTTTTCCTGACCCGGACTCAGACTTTCATTCTGATTCTCTCCTGGATTTGTTTCCAGTACATTTGATTTAGGATTTGCTACTGGTGTATCAAAACTATCTGATGAGTCAGAAATAATTGAATCATTCCCACCTTCAACTCCTTCCATGTCTGTAGGTAAAATATGATCCATATGAACAAACCTAACCTGTCCATTATCAAACATCTTTACCAAATATGTGCGAGGACAACATATCTTCACCACTCTTCCTGGTAACCACTTTAACCATTTATGGTGATGGTTCTTTACTCTCACCTTCTGGTTTAATTTCACACTTATCTCTTTTACTCTACCTTTATCATGATTCTCTTTCTGTCTTAATTGTGTCTCTTCTATGGACTGTGCCAAATTTGGCTTCAACAACGAGAATCTGGTTCGTGGCTGTCGTTTGAGAAACAACTCTGCTGGTGTTCTACCAGTAGTTGTATGAGGAGTATTTTGATATGTAATCAAAAATTAGCCAATTTGTAATCCAATGACAACTGTCGTTTCCTTGAATTTGGATCTAACATTTGTTTTATGAGGGCACGTTTTACAATTTGTACAGTGCGCTCTGCTGCACCATTCGAAGCAGGATGGTATGGTGGAACGTTGGTATGTTTCACACCACTTTCTCTCGTGAATTGTGCAAATTCTTCTGAACGAAATTGTGGTCCATTATCCGAAACAATTTCTTCAGTGAGGCCAAATGAAGAAAATAATTTTTGTAAAATGTCCAATGTTTTACTTGTTGTTATTTTCCACATTGGAAACACCTCAACCCACTTCGAATGGCTATCAATCACAATGAATAATTGTTGTCCTTCTAACTCAGCAAAATCAATATGTAGCCTTTGCTACACCCTGGGAGGCCATTTTTATGGCTGTAATGGTACAGGTGGTGGATGCTTGCTTACCGATTGACATGTCATACACTGACTCACAATGTACTCTATATCTTTATCAAGACCTAGCCACCATAAATAACTCTTGGTCAAGCACATTCCCAGGTGCTGGTCATGGAGGTCTCCTAATAATTTGGACCTGAATTTATTTGGTATAACCACTCTTGCGCCCCAAATGATACAATCTTTATCAACTGATAATTCATTCCTACGAATGAAGAATGGATGTATATCTTTGTCTGTTACCTGGTTTGGCCATCCATTTGCAATATACTCATACACCTTTGACATCACTGGGTCACGTTTGGTTGCTCTACCAATCTCTTCAGCTGTGACTGGCAGTTCACCAATGTATGAAAAATAAAACACTTCTTCCCTATCGGGTGTAACTTGTGATGGGGAAGGCTATCTAGACATTGCATCAGCATTACTGTGATCAGCTGATCGTCTGTATTCAATATCATATGTATATGCTGACAAAATCAAAGCCCATCTCTGCATTCGGGCTGCAGCTAATGTTGGAACTGGGGACTTTGGATGGAGGATTGCTATTATGGTCTGTAACGATGGTAAACTTACAACCATACAAGTATTTGTGAAACTTCTTGACCCCAAAAATTAATGCCAAAGCTTCCCTTTCAATTTGCGCATTACTCTCACTGGCATTGAGAGTGCGCGAAGCAAAAGCAATTGGTCTCTCCTCCCCATTACTTGATACATGAGAGATCACTGCCCCAACTCCATACTGTTGTAGGAATTAGGCACCTGCTGAATATATAAAACACTAGGCATTAGGCACCTGTTGAATATATCTAAACTCATATAAGTTTAAAGTGGCCACATATAAAATGGCTGCCCAAGCATGATGGGAACCCCGTTAGTCAAGTAATGAACTGGGACTGACCGAGCAATGACCGAGCAATGACCCTGTGAGGCCCACTACCAGGAATGCCTGGGATACAAGATAAGCATAAGGAACCAGTGATTTCCCGAGGAAGAGAGAGATAAGGAGAGAATCTGTCTCACATAACAAGGTCATTAATCAGCCTGAGCTGACAAAAACCGAACATGCAGTTCCTGAGGTATCAGGGGAATTCTATTGGGTTAAAGGAACCTATATGTAATCTATAATCGTTATGATTGGATTGGGACCAGCCGTAATGGGCTGAGTAACTGTAGTAAACTGTTGTGAAACATATAAAAATCCATGAAACCCTTTGTTCTGCGGAGAGAAGCCTGGATCCAGTCCTGAGACTTCCTCCCCGCTGAGCGTTAATAAAGGCCGCATTGGCGTTGGAACCGACTCTGAGTGTTGAGTGATTCTTCTGAAAAACACTAACACTAACAATACGGAGAGGCATCACATGCTAGCTTAATCTCCTTAGATATGTCATAGTGAACTAACATGGTGCTCCCTACCAATTTGCTTTTATACTCCTTGAATGCTGTATCGCATTCTTTTGACCACTTCCAATGGACCTGCTTTTTTAAAAGTTCATTCAGTGTCGCCAAATTTGGTAGGAATTTCCCATAATAGTTCAAAAGACCCAAGAATGAACGAAGTTCAGTAACATTCCTGGGAGTGGGTGCATTTCTAATTGCATCCAATTTTTCCATAATTGGATGTAAACCACCTTTGTCTACTCTGTACCCTAAGTACTCCACTGAGTTTTTAAATAACTCACCTTACGAGCAGACACTCGTACTCTGTGCTTCTCTAGGTGTTTGAGGACTTCATTCAATATGTTATTATGAATTTGCCTATTTGGTGTTGAAATTAGTATGTCATCCAAATAACATACTACCTCTTCAATACCTTGCAAAATCTGGTTCATCACCCCTTGGAATATGGCAGGGGCGGAAGACACTCCAAACGGTAGCCTATTAAATTGATATAGGCCTAGATGAGTAGTTATAGTCAAACATGACTTGGACTCCTCATCTACTTCAAGCTGTAAGTAGGCATTCGTAAGATCCAGTTTTGAGAAGATCTGACCACCTGTCAGTGTTGTGAACAAATCTTCTATATTCAGCAATGTATTGGGGACATTACCCTCTAGAACCTGGTTTACGGTTACCTTATAATCACCACACTATCTTACCTTACCATCGGACTTAGGTGCAACAACAATGGGTGTAGCCCAATTACATCGATCTATCTTACAAATAATGTTATCAGTCTTCTGAGTTCTTGCTCAACTTTCTCCTTGAGTATATAAGGTACTTGTCATACCATATGGCTTGTAGTAAATCGATCTAGCGTCCTTCTGTACCCTGACACTCACCTTGAAGCCTTGGATCGGACTGCCCATTTCGCAGAACATCTTCGGATACTTCTTGGTAACCTCATCCGTTGATGAAAATCTCGTTTCCACACAGAAAATCTTACTCCAATCCAGCTTCAGTGAGCTCAACCAATTTTTTCCTGGTAAGGCAGATGTGTGTCCTTTCACTACTATTAGAGGCAAGTTCTGAAATTGATCTTTATATTTCACCAGTACGGTGATACGAACTACCACAGGAATTTTCTCTCCCGAGTAGCCTCGCAGCTTTATCTTGGATTTCTCCAGTTGAAAATCACACAATTTGTCGCGGTATAGTGACTCTGGTACTACACTCACGGATGCACACATGTCAATTTCCATTGGTATCTTGAATCCCACAACATCTATGTGGATTTTGATGCTTTCCGAATCGCTGTCCGTTAATCTCGTGCTCCTGATGACATGTAACTCTAACATCTCCTCGTCCAGTTATTGTTCTTCCAAGCTATGTAGTCTCTTGGGATTTCTACTCATAGCTTTAAAAGCTGGTTTACCCTTCAGTCGGCATGCCTTCGCAAGATGCCCAGTCTTCCCCCAGAAGAAACACTCTGCCTTCACATATGGACAACTTTGAGCAATGTGTTGTCCCAGGCACCTATAGCACGACTTCGATGCTCTATTAGGATCAATGTTTGGGGTGATTCAGGGTCAATGTCTGGGCCATGATTCAGGGTCAATGTCTGGGGTGATTCAGGGTCAATGTTTGGGGAGATTCAGGGTCAATGTCTGGGGTGATTCAGGGTCAGTGTTTGGGGAGATTCAGGGTCAATGTTTCGGATGATTCAGGGTCAATGTTTCGGGAAATTCAGGGTCAATGTCTGGGGTGATTCAGGGTAAATGTCTGGGGTGATTCAGGGTCAGTGTTTGGGGTGATTCAGAGTCAATGTCTGGTGTGATTCAGGGTCAATGTTTGGGGTGATTCAAGGTCAATGTTTGGGGTGATTCAGGGGCAATTTCTGGGGTGATTCAGTGTCAATGTTTGGGGTGATTCAGAGTCAATGTTTGGGGTGATTCAGGGTCAATGTCTGGGGTGATTCTGGGTCAATGTTTGGGGAGATTCAGGGTCAGTGTTTGGGATGATTCAGGGTCAGTGTTTGGGGTGATTCAGGGTCAGTGTTTGGGGTGATTCAGGGTCAATGTTTGGGGTGATTCAGGGTCAGTGTTTGGGGTGATTCAGTGTCACTGTCTGGGGTGATTCAGGGTCAACGTCTGGGGTGATTCAGGGTCAAAGATTGGGGTGATTCTGGGTCAATGTTTGGGGTGATTCTGGATCACTGTCTGGGGTGTTTCGGGGTCAAAGTCTGGGGTGATTCAGGGTCAATGTATGGGGTGATTCTGGGTCAAGGTTTGGGGTGATTCTTGGGTCAGTGTTTGGGGTGATTCAGGGTCAATGTCTGGGCCATGGTTTAGGGTCAATGTCTGGGGTAATTCAGTGTCAATGTCTGGGGTAATTCAGGGTCAATGTCTGGGCCATGATTCAGGGTCAATGTCTGGGGTAATTCAGGGTCAATGTTTGGGGTGATTCAGGGTCAATGTTTGGGGTGATTCAGGGTCAATGTCTGGGGTGATTCAGGGTCAATGTCTGGGGTAATTCAGGGTCAGTGTTTGGGGTGATTCAGGGTCACTGTCTGGGGTGATTCAGGGTCAATGTCTGGGGTAAGTCAGGGTCAATGTTTGGGGTGATTCAGGGTCAATGTTTGGGGTGATTCAGGGTCACTGTCTCGGGTGATTCAGGTTCAATCTCTGGGCCATGATTCAAGGTCAATGCTTGGGGTGATTCTGGGTCAATGTTTGGGTTATTGAGGATCAATTTCTGGGGTAATTCAGGTTCAGTGTTTGGGGTGATTCAGAGTCAGTGTTTGGGGAGATTCAGGGTCAATGTTTGGGGTGATTCAGGGTCAATGTCTGGGCCATGATTTAGGGTCAATGTCTGGGGTAATTCAGTGTCAATGTCTGGGGTAATTCAGGGTCAATGTCTGGGCCATGATTCAGGGTCAATGTCTGGGGTAATTCAGGGTCAATGTTTGGGGTGATTCAGGGTCAATGTTTGGGGTGATTCAGGGTCAATGTCTGGGGTGATTCAGGGTCAATGTCTGGGGTAATTCAGGGTCAGTGTTTGGGGTGATTCAGGGTCACTGTCTGGGGTGATTCAGGGTCAATGTCTGGTGTAAGTCAGGGTCAATGTTTGGGGTGATTCAGGGTCAATGTTTGGGGTGATTCAGGGTCACTGTCTCGGGTGATTCAGGTTCAATCTCTGGGCCATGATTCAAGGTCAATGCTTGGGGTGATTCTGGGTCAATGTTTGGGTTATTGAGGATCAATTTCTGGGGTAATTCAGGTTCAGTGTTTGGGGTGATTCAGAGTCAGTGTTTGGGGAGATTCAGGGTCAATGTTTGGGGTGATTCAGGGTCACTGTCTGGGGTGATTCATGGTCAATGTCTGGGGTGATTCAGGGTCAATGTTTGGGGTGATTCTGGGTCAATGTTTGGGGTGATTCAGGGTCAGTGTTTGCGGTGATTCAGGGTCAGTGTTTTGGGTGATTCAGGGTCACTGTCTGGGGTGATTCAGGGTCAATGTCTGTGGTGATTCTTGGTCAATGTTTGGGGTGATTCAGGATCAATGTCTGTGGTAATTCAGGGTCAATGTCTGGGGTAATTCAGGGTCAATGTCTGGGGTGAGTCAGGGTCAATGTCTGGGCCATGATTCAGGGTCAATGTTTGTGGTGATTCTGGGTCAATGTCTAGGGTGAATCAGGGTCAATTTCTGGGCCATGATTCAGGGTCAATGTCTGGGGTAATTCAGGGTCAATGTCTGAGGTAATTCATGGTCAATGTTTGGGGTGATTCAGGGTCAATGTTTGAGATGATTCAGGGTCACTGTCTGGGTTGATTCAGGGTCAGTGTTTGGGGTGATTCAGGGTCAATGTCTGGGGTGATTCAGGGTCAATGTCTGGGGTGATTCAGGGTCAATGTTTCGGGTGATTCTGGGTCAATGTTTGGGGTGATTCTGGGTCAATGTTTGGGTTATTGAGGATCAATTTCTGGGGTAATTCTGGTTCAGTGTTTGGGGTGATTCAGAGTCAGTGTTTGGGGAGATTCAGGGTCAATGTTTGGGGTGATTCTGGGTCAATGTTTGGGGTGATTCAGGGTCAGTGTTTGCGGTGATTCATGGTCAGTGTTTTGGGTGATTCAGGGTCACTGTCTGGGGTGATTCAGGGTCAATGCCTGTGGTGATTCTTGGTCAATGTTTGGGGTGATTCAGGATCAATGTCTGTGGTAATTCAGGGTCAATGTCTGGGGTAATTCAGGGTCAATGTCTGGGGTAAGTCAGAGTCAATGTCTGGGCCATGATTCAGGGTCAATGTTTGTGGTGATTCTGGGTCAATGTCGAGGGTGAATCAGGGTCAATTTCTGGGCCATGATTCAGGGTCAATGTCTGTGGTAATTCAGGGTCAATGTCTGGGGTAATTCAGGGTCAATGTTTGGGGTGATTCAGGGTCAATATTTGAGATGATTCAGGGTCACTGTCTGGGTTGATTCAGGGTCAGTGTTTGGGGTGATTCAGGGTCAATGTCTGGGGTGATTCAGGGTCAATGTCTGGGGTGATTCAGGGTCAATGTTTCGGGTGATTCTGGGTCAATGTTTGGGGTGATTCTGGGTCAATGTTTGGGGTGATTCAGGGTCACTGTCTGGGGTGATTCAGGGTCAATGTCTGGGGTAAGTCAGGGTCAATGTTTGGGGTGATTCAGGGTCAATGTTTGGGGTGATTCAGGGTCACTGTCTGGGGTGATTCAGGTTCAATCTCTGGGCCATGATTCAGGGTCAATGCTTGGGGTGATTCTCGGTCAATGTTTGGGTTATTGAGGATCAATTTCTGGGGTAATTCAGGTTCAGTGTTTGGGGTGATTCAGAGTCAGTGTTTGGGGAGATTCAGGGTCAATGTTTGGGGTGATTCAGGGTAACTGTCTGGGGTGATTCATGGTCAATGTCTGGGGTGATTCAGGGTCAATGTCTGGGGTGATTCTGGGTCAAAGTTTGGGGTGATTCAGGGTCAGTGTTTGCGGTGATTCAGGGTCAGTGTTTTGGGTGTTTCAGGGTAACTGTCTGGGGTGATTCATGGTCAATGTTTGGGGTGATTCAGGGTAACTGTCTGGGGTGATTCATGGTCACTGTCTGGGGTGATTCAGGGTCAATGTCTGTGGTGATTCTTGGTCAATGTTTGGGGTGATTCAGGTTCAATGTCTGTGGTAATTCAGGGTCAATGTCTGGGGTAATTCAGGGTCAATGTCTGGGGTAATTCAGGGTCAATGTCTGGGCCATGATTCAGGGTCAATGTTTGTGGTGATTCTGGGTCAATGTCTAGGGTGATTCAGGGTCAATTTCTGGGCCATGATTCAGGGTCAATGTCTGTGGTAATTCAGGGTCAATGTCTGGGGTAATTCTGAGTCAATGTTTGGGGTGATTCAGGGTCAGTGTTTGCGGTGATTCAGGGTCACTGTCTGGGGTGATTCAGGGTAACTGTCTAGGGTGATTCAGGGTCAATGTCTGGGCTGATTCAGGGTCAATGTCTGGGGTGATTCAGGGTCAATGCTTGGGGTGATTCAAGGTCAGTGTTTTGGGTGATTCAGGGTCAATTACTGGGCCATGATTCAGGGTCAATGTCTGTGGTAATTCAGGGTCAAAGTCTGGGGTAATTCAGGGTCAATGTTTGGGGTGATTCAGGGTCAATGTTTGAGGTGATTCAGGGTCACTGTCTGTGTTTATTCAGGGTCAGTGTTTGGGGTGATTCAGGGTCAATGTCTGGGGTGATTCAGGGTCAATGTCTGGGGTGATTCAGGGTCAATGTTTCGGGTGATTCTGGGTCAATGTTTGGGGTGATTCAGGGTCACTGTCTGGGGTGATTCAGGTTCAATCTCTGGGCCATGATTCAGGGTCAATGCTTGGGGTGATTTTGGGTCAATGTTTGGGTTATTGAGGATGAATGTCTGGGGTAATTCAGGGTCAGAGTTTGGGGTGATTCAGGGTCAGTGTTTGGGGTGATTCTGGGTCAATGTTTGGGGTGATTCTGGGTCAATGTTTGGGGTGATTCAGGAGCAATGTCTGGGGTAATTCAGGGTCAGTGTTTGGGATAATTCAGGTTCAGTGTTTGCGGTGATTCGGGTTCAGTGTTTGGGGTGATTCAGGGTCACATTCTGGGGTGATTCAGGGTTTGAGTTTGGGGTAATTCAGGGTCAATGTCTGGGGTGATCCAGGGTCAGTGTTTGGGGTGATTCAGGGTCAGTCTATGGCGTGATTCAGGGTCAGTGTTTGGGGTGATTCAGGGTCAGTGTTTGGGGTGATTCAGGGTCAATGTCTGGGGTGATACAGGGTCAATGTCTGGGGTGATTCAGGGTCACTGTCTGGGGTGATACAGGGTCAATGTCTGGGGTGATTCTGGGTCAGAGTTTGGGGTGATTCAGGGTCAGTGTTTGGGGTGATTCAGAGTCAATGTTTGGGCTGATTCAGGGTCCGTGTTTGGGGTGATTCAGGGTCAATGTTTGGGGTGATTCTGGGTCACTGCCTGGGGTGATTCAGGGTCAATGTTTGGGCCATGATTCAGGGTCAATGTTTGTGGTGATTCTGGGTCAATGTCTAGGGTGATTCAGGGTCAATTTCTGGGCCATGATTCAGGGTCAATGTCTGTGGTAATTCAGGGTCAATGTCTGGGGTAATTCATGGTCAATGTTTGGGGTGATTCAGGGTCAATGTTTGAGGTGATTCAGGGTCACTGTCTGGGTTGATTCAGGGTCAGTGTTTGGGGTGATTCAGGGTCAATGTCTGGGGTGATTCAGGGTCAATGTCTGGGGTGATTCAGGGTCAATGTTTCGGGTGATTCTCGGTCAATGTTTGGGGTGATTCAGGGTCAGTGTTTGGGGTGATTCAGGGTCACTTTCTGGGTTGATTCAGGGTCAATGTCTGGGGTGATTCAGGGTCAATGTCTGGGGTGATTCAGGGTCAGTGTTTGGGGTGATTCTGGGTCATTGTCTCGGGTGATTCAATGCCAATTTCTGGGCCATGATTCAGGGTCAATGTCTGGGGTTATACAGGGTCAATGTCTGGGATGGTTCAGGGTCAGTGTTTCGGGTGAGTCTGGGTCAATGTTTGGGGTTATTCAGGGTCAGTGTTTGGGGTGATTCAGGGTCACTTTCTGGGTTGATTCAGGGTCAATGTCTGGGGTGATTCAGGGTCAATGTCTGGGGGGATTCAGGGTCAATGTTTGGGGTGATTCTGGGTCAATGTTTTGGGTGAATCTGGGTCAGTGTTTGGGGTGATTCAGGGTCAATGTCTGGGCCATGATTCAGGGTCAATGTCTGGGCCATAATTCAGGGTCAATGTCTGCGGTAATTCAGGGTCAATGTCTGGGGTAATTCAGGGTCAATGTCTGGGGTAATTCAGGGTCAATTTCTGGGCCATGATTCAGGGTCAATGTTTGGGGTGATTCTGCATCATTGTCTCGGGTGATTCAGTGCCAATTTCTGGGCCATGATTCAGGATCAATGTCTGGGGTGATACAGGGTCAATGTCTGGGGTGATTCTGGGTCAGTGTTTGGGGTGATTCAGGGTCAGTGTTTGGGGTGATTCAGAGTCAATGTTTGGGGTGATTCAGGGTCCATGTTTGGGGTGATTCAGGGTCAATGTTTGGGGTGATTCAGTGTCAGTGTTTGGGGTGATTCAGGGTCAATGTTTGGGGTGATTCAGGGTCATTGTTTGGTGTGATTCAGGGTCAATGTCTGGGACAATTCAGTGTCAGTGTTTGGGGTGATTCAGGGTCACTGTTTGGGGTGATTCAAGGTCAATGTCTGGGCTGATTCAGGGTTAATGTTTGGGGTGATTCAGCGTCACTGTATGGGGTGATTCAGGGTCAATGTTTGGGGTGATTCTGGGTCAATGTTTGGGGTGATTCAGGGTCAATGTTTGGGGTGATTCAGGGTCAATGTCTGGGATAATTCAGGGTCAGTGTTTGGGGTGATTCTGGGTCAATATCTGGGGTGATTCAGGGTCAATGTCTGGGGTGATTCAGGGTCAAATTCTAGGCCATGATTCAGGGTCAATGTTTGGGGTGATTCTGGGTCAATGTCTGGGGTGATTCAGGCTCAATGTCTGGACCATGATTCAGGGTCAATGTCTGAGGTAATTTAGGGTCAATGTCTGGGGTAATTCAGGGTCAATGTTTGGGGTGTTTCAGGGTCAATGTTTGGGGTGATTCAGGGTCACTGTCTGGGGTGATTCAGGGTCAATCTCTGGGCCATGATTCCGGGTCAGTGTTTGGGGTGATTCTGGGTCAATGTTTGGGTTATTGAGGATCAATTTCTGGGATAATTCAGGTTCAGTGTTTGAGGTGATTCAGGGTCAATGTTTGGGGTGATTGAGGGTCACAGTCTGGGGTGATTCAGGGTCAATGTCTGGGGTGATTCAGGGTCAATGTTTGTGGTGATTCTGGGTCAATGTTTGGGGTGATTCTGGATCACTGTCTGGGGTGATTCAGGGTCAATGTCTGGGGTGATTCAGGGTCAATGTTTGGGGTGATTCTGGGTCAATGTTTTGGGTGAATCTGGGTCAGTGTTTGGGGTGATTCAGTGTCACTTTCTGGGTTGATTCAGGGTCAATGTCTGGGGTGATTCAGGGTCAATGTCTGGGGTGATTCAGGGTCAGTGTTTGGGGTGATTCTGGGTCATTGTCTCGGGTGATTCAGTGCCAATTTCTGGGCCATGATTCAGGGTCAATGTCTGGGGTTATACAGGGTCAATGTCTGGGGTGGTTCAGGGTCAGTGTTTGGGGTGATTCTGGGTCAATGTTTGGGGTTATTCAGGGTCAGTGTTTGGCGTGATTCAGGGTCACTTTCTGGGTTGATTCAGGATCAATGTCTGGGGTGATTCAGGGTCAATGTCTGGGGTGATTCAGGGTCAGTGTTTGGGGTGATTCTGGGTCAATGTTTGGGGTGATTGAGGGTCACAGTCTGGGGTGATTCAGGGTCAATGTCTGGGGTGATTCAGGGTCAATGTTTGTGGTGATTCTGGGTCAATGTTTGGGGTGATTCTGGATCACTGTCTGGGGTGATTCAGGGTCAATGTCTGGGGTGATTCAGGGTCAATGTTTGGGGTGATTCTGGGTCAATGTTTTGGGTGAATCTGGGTCAGTGTTTGGGGTGATTCAGGTCAATGTCTGGGCCATGATTCAGGGTCAATGTCTGCGGTAATTCAGGGTCAATGTCTGGGGTAATTCAGGGTCAATGTCTGGGGTAATTCAGGGTCAATTTCTGGGCCATGATTCAGGGTCAATGTTTGGGGTGATTCTGGGTCATTGTCTCGGGTGATTCAGTGCCAATTTCTGGGCCATGATTCAGGGTCAATGTCTGGGGTGATTCAGGGTCAGTGTTTGGGGTGATTCTGGGTCAATGTTTGGGGTGATTGAGGGTCACAGTCTGGGGTGATTCAGGGTCAATGTCTGGGGTGATTCAGGGTCAATGTTTGTGGTGATTCTGGGTCAATGTTTGGGGTGATTCTGGATCACTGTCTGGGGTGATTCAGGGTCAATGTCTGGGGTGATTCAGGGTCAATGTTTGGGGTGATTCTGGGTCAATGTTTTGGGTGAATCTGGGTCAGTGTTTGGGGTGATTCAGGTCAATGTCTGGGCCATGATTCAGGGTCAATGTCTGCGGTAATTCAGGGTCAATGTCTGGGGTAATTCAGGGTCAATGTCTGGGGTAATTCAGGGTCAATTTCTGGGCCATGATTCAGGGTCAATGTTTGGGGTGATTCTGGGTCATTGTCTCGGGTGATTCAGTGCCAATTTCTGGGCCATGATTCAGGGTCAATGTCTGGGGTGATACAGGGTCAATGTCTGGGGTGATTCTGGGTCAGTGTTTGGGGTGATTCAGGGTCAGTGTTTGGGGTGATTCAGAGTCAATGTTTGGGGTGATTCAGGGTCGGTGTTTGGGGTGAGTCAGGGTCAATGTTTGGGGTGATTCAGTGTCAGTGTTTGGGGTGATTCAGGGTCAATGTTTGGGGTGATTCAGGGTCATTGTTTGGTGTGATTCAGGGTCAATGTCTGGGACAATTCAGTGTCAGTGTTTGGGGTGATTCAGGGTCACTGTTTGGGGTGATTTGGGGTCAATGTCTGGGCTGATTCAGGGTTAATGTTTGGGGTGATTCAGCGTCACTGTATGGGGTGATTCAGGGTCAATGTTTGGGGTGATTCTGGGTCAATGTCTGGGATAATTCAGGGTCAGTGTTTGGGGTGATTCAGGGTCAATATCTGGGGTGATTCAGGATCAATGTCTGGGGTAATTCAGTGTCAGTGTTTGGGTGATTTTGGGTCAATGTTTGGGGTGATTAAGGTCAATGTCTGGGGTGATTCAGGGTCAATGTTTGGGGTGATTCAGGGTCAATGTCTGGGGTAATTCAGGGTCACTGTTTGGGGTGATTCAGGGTCAATGTTTGGGGTGATTCTGGGTCAATGTCTGGGGTAATTCAGGGTCACTGTTTGGGGTGATTCAGGGTCAGTGTTTGGGGAGATTCAGGGTCAATGTTTGGGGTGATTCAGGGTCACTGTCTTGGGTGATTCATGGTCAATGTCTAGGGCGTTTCAGGGTCAATGTCTGGGGTGATTCTGGGTCAATGTTTGGGGTGATTCAGGGTCAGTGTTTGCGGTGATTCAGGGTCAGTGTTTGAGGTGATTCAGGGTCACTGTCTGGGGTGATTCAGGGTCAATGTCTGTGGTGATTCTTGGTCAATGTTTGGGGTGATTCAGGGTCAATGTTTCGTGTGATTCAGGGTCAATGTTTGGGGTGATTCAGGGTAACTGTCTGGGGTGATTCAGGGTCAATGTCTGGGCTGATTCAGGGTCAATGTCTGGGGTGATTCAGGGTCAATGCTTGGGGTGATTCAGGGTCAATGATTGGGGTGATTCAGGGTCAGTGCATGGTTTGATTCAGGGTCAATGTCTGGGGTGATTCAGGGTCAATGTCTGGGGTGATTCTGGGTCAATGTCTGGGGTGCTTCAGGGTCAATGTTTGGGGTGATTCAGGGTCAATGTTTGGGGTGATTCAGGGACAATCTCTGGGTCATGATTCAGGGTCAATGTTTGGGGTGATTCAGGATCAATGTCTGGTGTGATTCAGGGTCAATGTCTGGGGTGATGCAGGGTCAGTGTTTGGGGTAATTCTGGGTTAGTGTTTGGGATGATTCGGGGTCAATGTCTGGGGTGATTCAGGGTCAGTGTTTGGGGTGATTCGGGTTCAGTGTTTGTGGTGATTCAGGGTCAATGTCTGGGGTGATTCAGGGTCACTGTCTGGGGTGATTCAGGGTCAATGTCTGGGGTAATTCAGGAACAGTGTTTGGGATGATTCTGGGCCAAAGTTTGGGGTGATTCAGGCTCACTGTCTGGGGTGATTCAGGGTCAATGTCTGGGGTGATTCAGGATCAGTGTTTGGGGTGATTCTGGGCCAAAGTTTGGGGTGATTCAGGCTCACTGTCTGGGGTGATTCAGGGTCAATGTCTGGGGTGATTCAGGGTCAATGTTTGGGGTGTTTCTGGGTCAATGTTTGGGGTGATTCTGGGTCACTAACTGGGGTGATTCAGGGTCAATGTTTGGGGTGATTCAGGGTCAGTGTTTGGGGTGATTCAGGTTCACTGTCTGGGGTGATTCAGTGTCAATGTCTGGGGTGATTCAGGATCAGTGTTTGGGGTGATTCAGGGTCAATGTCTGGGGTGATTCAGGGTCAATGTCTGCGGTAATTCAGGGTCAGTGTTTGCGGTGATTCGGGTTCAGTGTTTGGGGTGATTCAGGGTCACATTCTGGGGTGATTCAGGGTCAGTGTTTGGGGTGATTCAGGGTCAATGTTTGGGGTGATACAGGATCAATATCTGGGGTAATTCAGGGTCAGTGTTTGGGGTGATTCTGGGTCAATGTTTGGGGTGGTTCAGGGTCAATGTTTGAGGTGATTCAGGGTCAATGTTTGGGGTGATTCAGGGTCAATGTCTGGGGTGATTCTTGGTCACTGTTTGGGGTGATTCAGGGTCAATGTTTAGGGTGATTCAGGGTCAATGTCTGGGGAGATTCAGGGTCAGTGTTTGGGGTGATTCAGGGTCAGTGTTTGGGGCGATTCAGGGTCAATGTTTGGGGTGATTCAGAATCAGTGTTTAGGTTGATTCAGGGTCAATTTTTGGGTTGATTCAGGGTCAATGTTTGGGGTAATTCAGCTTCAGTGTTTGGCGTGATTCAGGGTCACTGTTTGGGGTGATTCAGGGTCAATGTTTAGGGTGATTCAGGGTCAATGTCTGGGGAGATTCAGGGTCAGTGTTTGGGGTGATTCAGGGTCAGTGTTTGGGGCGATTCAGGGTCAATGTTTGGGGTGATTCAGAATCAGTGTTTAGGTTGATTCAGGGTCAATTTTTGGGTTGATTCAGGGTCAATGTTTGGGGTAATTCAGCTTCAGTGTTTGGCGTGATTCAGGGTCAATGTTTGGGGTGATTCAGAATCAGTGTTTAGGTTGATTCAGTGTCAATGTCTGGGGTGATTCAGGGTCAGTGTTTGTGGTAATTCTGGGTCAGTGTTTGGGGTGATTCACGGTCAATGTTTGGGGTGATTCAGGGTCAGTGTTTGGGGTGATTCAGGGTCAATGTTTGGGATGATTCAGGGTCAATGTCTGGGATTATTCAGGGTCAGTGTTTGGCGTGATTCTGCGTCAATGTCTGGGGTGATCCAGGGTCAATGTCTGGGATAATTCAGGATCAATGTTTGGGGTAATTCAGGGTCAATGTTTGGGGTGATTCAGGGTCAGTGTTTGGCGTGATTCAGGGTCAATTTCTGGGGTAATTCAGGGTCAGTGTTTGGGGTAATTCAGCGTCAATATCTGGGGTGATTCAGGGTCAATGTCTGGGGTGATCCAGGGTCAATGTCTGGGATAATTCAGGATCAATGTTTGGAGTAATTCAGGGTCAGTGTTTGGGGTGATTCAGGGTCACTGTTTGGGGTGATACAGGATCAATATCTGGGGTAATTCAGGGTCAGTGTTTGGGGTGATTCTGGGTCAATGTTTGGGGTGATTCAGGGTCAATGTCTGGGGTGATTCAGGGTCAATGTCTGTGGTGATTCAGGGTCAATGCCTGGGGTGATTCAGGGTCAATGTTTAGGGTGATTCAGGGTCAATGTCTGGGGAGATTCAGGGTCAGTGTCTGGGGTGATTCAGGGTTAATGTCTGGGGTGATTCGGGGTCAATGTTTGGGGTGATTCAGAGTCAGTGTCTGGGGTGATTCAGGGTTAATGTCTGGGGTGATTCAGGGTCAATGTCTGGAGTGATTCTGGGTCAAAATTCCAGCTTTTCTCTTTCACTTGTCGATCTGGGGATGTGCTGACAGTGGCTCACGCCAAGCTAACATTGGCCAGACTTCAGTGGAAGCAGCGCGGCGCCATGTTAATGAGGGCAGTGCGCAGCGCCATGTTAGTGAGGGCTGCGCCGGAAATGCTGCTTTGACCTTCCGACTCGTGTTGATAAAGTTTGTTGAAATTAAGGCGATCTCTTGCAATGCGGCTCCTGCAGAGCGGTGAGTGAAAAACCCCAAATAATCCCATAAAACCCCCAAAATACACACAAATCTCCCAAAGCAGCCAGAACCTCGAGTCCAGTTTTGTCTGATTGACGCTCCTGTGAAGCGCCCTGGGAGAGTTTATTGTGTTAAAGGCGCGGGATAAATGCAAGTTGTTGTTATATCAGTGCAAGTTGTTTCAATGATGTGAGCTGGGCGGTAAATGTAAATGTGACGGGGCCTGTTTGCTCGTGTGCTGGGAAAGGCCAGCACGGACTAGATGGTCCGAATGGCCTGTTTCTGTGTCATTTGTCGGTATTGCTAACCCTGCTCTCTCTCTTTCACCCCCAGTGCTGCCGCGATTGGGCTGTTTCGCTGCCCGCTCCTGCCCACTGGTGCCAGTTTCCAGCCACCGCCCGAAAGGACAACTGTACGGACGTGCTGTGGGGCCGCTCCCAGCCACACCGGGGACCCTCCCAGCCTCACCTGGGACCCTCCCAGCTTCCCTGGTGCCTTCGCAAGCAGGTCAGCAATGAGCTGATCACTGCGGAATATTGAGTGTTTCCACCTTGTGCTAAGGATCCCAAAACTTCAGGTGTCAGCCCTGGCTCAGTATAGCACTCTCCCCTCTGAGTAATGGGTCATAGCTTTCAGCCTCACTTCAGCCCATAATCCAGGTCAACCTTCCCAATGCAGTACTGAGGGAGCATTGCACTGTCGGAGGGGCAGTACTGAGGGAGCACTGCACTATCGTGAATATGGATAGGGCAGTTTACATGGAGGGAGGACTGGAGGGCAGTAAACTCGGAGGAGAGCGGGCAAGGGGAGCAGAGATAGAGGTTGAAATCACCGAGGGTTAGGAGTTGCGCAGTGCAGCGGCTGAGAGAGGATATCTCTGGGTGAAACTTGGCGGGGGCAGGAGGGTGGGTTCGACAACAATGGTTTTAAGGGAGACATGGACAGACCAGGTTGAAATTTGGTGGGAGGGACCGATCCGGGGGGTGGGACGGGGCGATCCGGGAGGGTGGTAAATTGTGATCATTAACCGTTCGCTGTGTCACTGTGTCACTGTTCTAGTGAATGAAGGACTATTGACTGACCCCCTGAAACATCCAGACTTCTTCCACGTCCATGAACTCTTCACTCTCAAAGACCTCTTCGATGCCAGGGTGCATTATGGTCACAAGAGAGACTGTCGGCACAGGTAAGAGTTCACGATTGTCCTACCCACTGGCACAGACTGGGAAATGCTTCGGTGCTGCTCAACCAGGGGTTGCGGTACATGTGGGGGGGTAAGAGGGGGGAGGGGAGAGGCCGGAGTGTGTTGGGGCTGGGGAGGGAGGGGAGATTGGAATGTGCAAAAATGCATATATAAAAACATTTTTATATTGAAAAAATATCCCAAGGCGGTTCAATGGAGCCTTTATACTGGAACAGGAGGAGGCCATTCAGCCCCTCAAGCCTGTTCCGCCAATCAATTAGATCAGGGTTGATCTGTATCTTAAATTCTTCTCCTGGCCTTGGTTCCGTAACCCTTGATACCCTTGTCTAACAAAAATCTGTCAATCTCAGTTTTTAAATTTTCACTTGACCCCCAGCATCAACTGTCTTTTTGGGGGAGAGAGTTCCAGATCCCCACTGCCTTTTGTGTGAAGAACTGCTTCCTGACATTAGCCCTGAACGACCTGGCTCTAATTTCAAGGTTATTCCCCCTTGTTGTTCTCCTTGGAGCAGAGAAGATTGAGAGGAGAGTTGATGGAGGTGCTCAAAATCATGAGGGGTGTGGACAGAGTAGATAGAAACTGTTCCCATTGGCGGAAGGGTGGATTACCAGAGGACACAGATTTAAGGTGATTGGCAGAAGAACCAAAGGCGAGACAAGAAAAACTGTTTTACACAGCGAGTGGTTAGGATCTGGAATGCGCTGCCTGAAAGGGTGGTGGAGGCAAATTCCATCGTGGCTTTCAAAAGGGAGTTGGATAAGTGTCTGAAGGGGGAAAAAATGCAGGGCTACGGGGAAAGGGCAGGAGAGTGGAACTAGCTGAGAGTCGGCACGGGATCGATGGGCCAAATGGCCAAATTCCATGCTGTAACCATTCTATGATTTTATAATGGGAATCAGGGGAAAACTCTCCACTGGCTAGAGTCATACCTAGCACAAAGGAAGATAGTTGTTGGAGATCAATAATCTCAGTCCCAAGACATCGCTGCAGGAGTTCCTCAGGGCAGTGTCCTAGGCCCAACCATCTTCAGCTGCTTCATCAATGACCATCCCTCCATCATCGATACATAGATAGAAATTTACAGCACGGATGGAGGCCATTTCGGCCCATCGTGTCCATGCCGGTCAACAAGAGGCTATCCAGCCTAATCCCACATTCCAGCTCTCGGTCCGTAACCCTGCAGGTTACAGCACTTCAAGTGCACATCCAAGTACTGGTTAGGCCACAGCTGGAGTACTGCGTGCAGTTCTGGTCACCGCATTACAGGAAGGACGTGATTGCACTGGAGAGGGTACAGAGGAGATTTACGGGGATGTTGCCGGGAGTGGAAAATCTTAGTTATGAGAACAGATTGGATAGGCTGGGTTTGTTTTCCTTGGAACAGGAGGCTGAGGGGAGACTTCATTGAGGTATATAATATTATGAGGGGCCTAGATATAGTGGATAGAAAGGGCCTATTTCCCTTAGCAGAGGGGTCAACAACCAGGGGGTATAAATTTAAAGTCATTGGTAGAAGGTTTAGAGGGGATTTGAGGGGAAATTTCTTCACCCAGAGAGTGGTAGTGGTCTGAAACTCACTGCCTGAAAGGGCGGTAAAGGCAGGAACCCTCACCACATTTAAAAAGTACTTGGATGTGCACTTGAAGTGCTGCAACCTGCAGGGTTGCGGACCAAGAGGGAAAGTGGGATTAGGCTGGATAGCTCTTTGTTGGCCGGCACAGACACGATGGGCCAAATGGCCACCTTCCGTGCTGTAAATTTCTATGATTCTTCTATGGGTTTAAGAAAGGCTTTAGAGGAGGATGATGGAGATGGGAGAGTTGTTAAGAGAATTCCGGAGCGTGGGGCCGCGGGAGCTGAATCACGGCTGCCAATGGTGGGAACAAGTGGTGCGAGAAATGCATGTTGTCCCAGAGAGAGACGTAGGGGTTTCCCAAATTCCCCAGACCCGGATCTAATTCTTGGTGCTCAGTATGGAATCCATGGGATACTGTGTTTTCCAGCCAGCTGCTAGTTTTGTTTAGCATTTGCAGAGTTATTTATCTTGCAAATTGCAATAAAACTCAACTGTGCACAACCTGAGTTTCTAGATGAGTGAACTTAAACAGAAACGTCCTTAACACTGGGCTGTGATTCTGGCCTCGGTCACTGGGCCGTAGCCCCGGCCTCGGCCACTGGCCTGTGATTCTGAGCTCTGATTCTGGCTGTGTTCACTGGGCTGTGGCCCCGGCCACGGTCACTGGGCCCCGGCCACGGTCACTGGGCTGTGATTCTGGCCCTGGTCTTGCAACTAATTCAGCAGTCGCGCTGACTAGGAATAGTTTTTGGATAACTGGGAGCGGGTGCTCTGGTGGAGGGGCAGTGGAACAACGAGTTTCCCCGTGCTGACGAGCATCTTCGGGAGTGGATTTGGCAGATGTCTGGAAACAGCTGTCTGCCCTTTGATCTCCAAATGTTGCCTGGCTCCGAGAGAGGGATGGAACACACTGGTTGTCGATGTGCAGTGTTTTGTCTGGTCCAGACCTCACTGAGACAGTCAACAATGTAAAAGGTCTGATTGTGGGGCACCTTTTAAAACGTTTGCTGCCTTGTTGGTTTCCGACAGTTTGAAACTTGTGAGACACAGAATTTGGTGCCTGGAATATGCAACGGAGTGGCACCGATTGCGATGGGTTGGGGAGTGGCACCGATTGCGATGGGTTGGGGAGTGGCACCGATTGCGTTGGGTTGCAGTGTGTCACCGATTGCGATGGGTTGGGGAGTGGCACCGATTGCGATGGGTTGGGTTGGGGAGTGGCACCGATTGCGTTGGGTTGCAGTGTGTCACCGATTGCGATGAGTTGGGGAGTGGCACCGATTGCGATGGGTTGGGTTGGGGAGTGGCACCGATTGCGATGGGTTGGGGAGTGGCACCGATTGTGATTCGACAGTTTCGGGTCAGAACTCAGTTGGAGAGAAGCTGCTCCATGAGGTGTGTCTGTAAAAGGAACGAGTATAATGGGAAATATTTCTGCCCCTGTTAGGCTAATGGAACCGTATCTGTTTGGCTGCCGACTGCAGCAGGACATCATCGACTTGGATCAGTGTGTTGTTCACCTTCAGCAGGCGCTGAACTTCACCGCTCATTGTGCGTATCGGAAAGGGATCATTCTGTTTGTGAGTCGCACCCGTCAATTTGCTCACCTGATAGAGAACACTGCGCAGGAGAGCGGGGAGTATGCACACACCAGATACTGGCAGGGTGGACTGCTGACCAACGCGCATGTCCAGTACGACACTGGTGTGCGTCTGCCTGATCTCATTGTTTTTCTCAGCACCTTGAACAATGTCTTTGACCAGCACGTTGCTGTGCGAGATGCTGCCAAGATGAATATTCCAACGGTGGGGATAGTGGACAGTAACTGTAATCCGAGTCTCATTACTTACCCCATTCCGGGAAATGATGACTCTCCTTCGGCAGTTAAACTCTATTGTAAACTTTTTAAAATGACCATTCGCCGGGCAAAAGACAAGAGGCTTCAAATGGACCTTCTGCACGGAATCCAGAAAGAATTGACCAAATGAAGCGCTCAATATGCATAAGTATTGATGCCGTCAGCTACAGAAACTTGTAACACAGGAGGTTGTCTCCATTGTAAAAAATAAAAATGCACGTTAAATTGGTCTGCAGTGAGCAGTCCATGGTTCTGAATGCTGCTTCTCACTGGGAGGAAAGCTGGAAGGGGTGGGGGTGGAGGGAAAGGGTTCGATAGGGTAGACGTAGAGAAAATGTTTCCACTTGTGGGAAGTTGTGGAAATAAAGTTGCAAGGCCTGATTGGGATATCACACTTGGCCAACTTAGAATTAAAAAAATAAAAACCAAAACTTATGTCAGCAACTAGAATTAAATCAAGGCGTCAGTAGTTGAAACCACATGCTGTGTTATCCTGTGGCATAGTTACACAAAAGTCAGAAAGGGGAAGATAAAGGCCGACAGTTTGTAAGACAGACTCAGGATGACCTAAGATAAGGGAAACTGCGATCAGACAACTATGGCTGACAGAGATAAGCGCAGAACTAAAACCTGTGGCCTTGCGATATGTAAAGAATTTATTGTTTTTAATGTAATCTGAGATCATGTGAGACTTTGTAACAATGTGACTTATTCCTGCAACTAACTGATGACATTAATTTCATTACACGTAATACACGGAGCCTGTTTACTTGTGTGTATAAATATGTGCTATATCTTGTGTTCGGGGGAGTGACCAGCTCATCCGTTGATTGAACGACTGCTACCCTTTGCGCAAGTGAAATAAAGAACATGCTACAAGTAAAGAAATTGTCTGAGTCTAACTCAGGGTCGAGGAAATTACAACAGAGTCCAAAACTAGGAGTCATAAAAAATAAGATCGTCACTAATAAATCCAATGGGGAATTCAGGAGAAACATCTTTACTCAGAGAGTGGTGAGAATGTGGGTCTCGCTGCCACAGGGAGTGGTTGAGGCGATTAGCAGAGATGCATTTAAGGGGAAGCTGGATAAACGCATATGGGAGAAGTGAATAGAAGGATATGGTGATGGGGTTAGATGGAGAAGGGTGGGAGAAGGCTTGTGTGGAGCATAAACACCGGCACGGACCAGTTGGGCCGAATGGCCTGTTTTTGTGCCATACGGTCGATGTAACCAATCTAGTTTGCTTTGTTTTTCTGTGTCTTTCAGGGTTAGGTCGGCATGGCTCCCACTGCGGAACCTGCCACTGACCCTCTGACTGTTCTCCCAGAAAAGGAACCTTGGTGCCCTCTCCCTCAAATGGCACTGCTTCAAACCCCACCATGACAAGACTTTATTTTTTGGTTCCTGATCTTCAGGATTTTTGGCCCCAACTCAGACCTCGACCCCAAAGTGGCACCCACATCCACCGAGATCCAGTTATCACAGAAGGAGGACATTTCGGCCCAACTAGTCCATGCCGTGAGCCTCCTCCCTTAACTGGGGTCCTAAACCTAAACAAAGGACACTACGAAGGTATGAGGAATTAATTGGCTATGATAGATTGGGAAGATTCATTAAAAGGCATGACGGTGGATTTGAGTACAGCAGCAAGGATATCTTATTACAGCTATTATACAGGGCCTTGGTGAGACCGCACCTGAAGTATTGTGTGCAGTTTTGGTCTCCTTACCTAAGAAAGGATATAGAGGGAGTGCAGCGAAGTTTCACCAGACTGATTCCTGGGATGGCAGGACTGTCGTATGAGGAGAGATTGGGTCGACTAGGTCTGTATTCACTAGAGTTTAGAAGAATGAGAGGGGATCTCATTGAAACATATAAAATTCTGACGGGGTTGGATAGGCTAGATGCGGGGAGGATGTTTCCCCTGGTTAGGAAGTCTAGAACAAGAGGTCACAGTCTCAGGATACTGGGTAGGAAATTGAGGACCGAGATGAGAAATGTTTTCACTGTAGAATTCTCTACCACAGAAGGCTGTGGAGACCAAGTCACTGAATATATTTAAGAGGGAGATAGATAGATTTCTAGATACAAAAGACATCAAAGGGTATGGGGAAAAAAACGGGAATATGGTGTTGAGATAGAGGATCAGCCATGATCATATTGAATGGAGTGCAGACTAGAAGGGCCGAATGGCCTACTACTGCTATTTTCTATGTTTCTATGATCCATTGTGTCCGTGCCGGCCGACAAAGAGCAATCCAGCCTAATCCCACTTTCCAGCTCTCGGTCCATAGCCCTGTAAGTTACATATCCAAGTACTTTTTAATGTATTGAGAGTTTCTGCCTCTACCACCCTTTCATGCAATGAGTTCCACACCCCCACCAACTCTGGGTGAAAACATTTTCCTTCAAATCCCCTCTAAACCTCTCACGAATTACAGGTACTTTAAATCTATGCCCCTTCATTGTTGACCCCTCTGGTAAGGGAAATAGGTCCTTCCTATCCACTATCTCGGCCCCTTTTAATTTTTATACACCTCAATAAGGTCTCCCCTCAGCCTCCTCTATTCCAAAGAAAACAACCCCAGCCAATCCAATCTTTCCTCAGCTAAAATTCTCCAGTCCAGGCAACATCCTTGTAAATCTCCTCTGTACCCTCTCATGCAATCACACTAAGAACATAAAAATTAGGAGCAGGAGTAGGCCATTCAATGAGATCATGGCTGATCTTCTACCTCAACTCCACTTTCCTGCACTATCCCTATATCCCTTGATTCCCTTAATATCCAAATATCTGTCAATCTCTGTATGGAATAAGACTGAGCCTCCACAACCCTCTGGGGTAGATAATTCTAGAGATTCACCAGCCTCTGACTGAAGAAGCTTCTCCTCATCTCAGTCCTAAATGGCCGACCCCTTATTCTGAAACTAACTGCATATAACTGCACCAACCGAATGCAGCGTTCCGTGGGCCAAGGAGCAGGAACTTGGGGAGTCCGTACTACTTACTGATTGAGTCTGGGATGAGAGGATTGTCCTATGAGGTGAAATTGAGTAGATTGGGCTGATACTCTCTGGAGTTTAGAAGAATGAGAGATGATCTAATTGACACATATAAGATTCTGAGGGGGATTGACAGGGTAGATGCTGAGTGGTTGTTTTCCCCGGGGCTGGAGAGTCTAGAACCAGGGGGCACAGTCTCAGGATAAGGGGTCCATTTTTAAGGAAGCAGTAGCAGGACATTTGGAAAAGCATAATACAGTCAGGCAGAGTCAGCATGGTTTTATGAAAGGGAAATCGTGTTTGACACATTTTCTGGAGTTCGTTGAGGATATAATGAGCAAAGTGGATATGGGGGAACCAGTGGCTGTGGTGTATTTGGATTTCCAAAAGGCATTTGATAAGGTGCCACATAAAAGCTCACAGGGTTGGGGGTAATATATTAGCATTGGGAGAAAACAGAGTCGGGATAAATGGTTCATTTTCTGGTTGGGAAATAGTAACTAGTGGGGTGCCGCAGGGATCAGTGCTGGGACCTCAACTATTTACAATCTATATTAATGACTTGGATGAAGGGACCGAGTGTAATGTAGCGAAGTTTGCTGATGATACAAAGGTGGGTGGGAAAGCAAGTTGTGAGGAGGACAAAAATAGTCTGGAAAGGGATATAGACAGGCTCAGTGAGTGGGCAAACATTTGGAAGATGGAGTACAATGTGGGAAAGTGTGAGGTTATCCACTTTGCAGGAAAAATAAAAAGCAAATTATTAAATGGCGAGAGATTACAAAATGCTGCAGAACAGAGGGACCCGAGGGTCCTTGTGCATGAAACACAAAGTTAGTATGCAGGTACAGCAAGTAATCAGGGAGGCAAATGGAATGTTGGCCTTTATTGCAAGGGAGATAGATTATAAAAGCAGGGAAGTCCTGCTACAACTGTACAGGGTATTGGTGAGGCCACACCTAGAGTACTGCGTACAGTTTTGGTCTCCTTATTTAAAGAAGGATATACTTGCATTGGAGGGCAGTTCAGAGAAGGTTTACGAGGTTGATTCCTGAGATGAAGGGGTAGACTTATGAAGAAAGGTTGAGCAGGTTGGGCCTATACTCATTGGAGTGTAGAAGAATGAGAGGTGATCTTATTGAAACATATAAGATACTGAGGAGGTTCGAAAAGGTAGATGCAGAGAGAATGTTTCCCCTCATGGGGGAATCTAGAACTGGGGGGGCATAGTCTCAGAATAAGGGGTCGCCCATTTAAAACTGAGATGAGGAGGAATTTCTTCTCTGAGGATTTGTAAATCTGGAATTCTCTGCCCCAGAGAGCTGTGGAGGCTGGGTCATTGAATATATTCAAGGAGTAGATAAGACATATTTTTGAGTAGTAAGGGAGTGAAGGGTTATGGGGAGCGGGCAGGGAAGTGGAGCTGAGCCCGTGATCAGATCAGCCATGATCTTATTGAATGGTGGAGCAGGCTCGAGGGGCCAAATGACCTACACCACCTATTTCTCATGTTATCAGTGTGCAGAAACTACAGCCCAGGACTGCATCTGGGAATCTTCATTTTAAGAAATAAAGACTTGCATTTATATAGTGCCTTTCACAATCTCAGGACATCCCAACAAGCTTCACAGTCAATGAAGTATTTTTGAAGAGTAGTCACTGCTGTAATGTAGGAAACATGGCAGCCAATTTAGGCACAACAAGATCCCATAATAGCAATGAGATTTTAAAAATTACCTGGTAATTTGTTTTTAGTGATGTTGGTTGACGGATAAATATTGGCTCCCCTGCTCTTTGAATAGTGCCCTGGGATCTTTTATAACTATGAGTGTGCAGACGGGGCCTCGGCTTAAGGTCTCATCCAAAAGACGGCACCTCCGACAGTGCGGCGCTCCCTCAGTACTGCCTCTCCGACAGTGCGGCGCTCCCTCAGTACTGCCCCTCCGACGGTGCGGCGCTCCCTCAGTACTGTCCCTCCCGACAGTGCGGCGCTCCCTCAGTACTGTCCCTCCGACAGTGCGGCACTCCCTCAGTACTGCCCCTCCGACAGTGCGGCACTCCCTCAGTACTGCCCCTCCGACAGTGCCCTCCCCACAGACACGGTCTGACCCGCTGAGTATTTCCAGCATGTTCTGTTTTTATTCCCAATTCCAGTATCGCCCGTATTTTGCTTTTTACTGGCCACAGTGGGAGCTGAGATAAGGTGGCGAGAAGCTAACTTGCTTTAGTTTGTGTTTAGTGCACTGGGGATGATTTCCGGCTGTGTTGCCCCCAACACTGGATAATATTATTTGTCAAATCTTTTTTAAATTGCACAAAACGAGTTGTGGTTACTTGTGATTGAACAATAAATATTACTGATTGAGTTGGGGTTTGGGGTTGGCTCCTGTTGATTTGACTTCTGAGCCTTGCAGCCTGAAGGACGTGCCTAGAAGTGAGCAAGGCGATAGCTGTTTCAATACTGTTCATTATCACTAAACTCACTGGTGTACTGTTCACCATTGCTGAGCCAGCTGATACTGGAGCAGGGTTTATTCCAGGATGTCCTTGCACTAACACTCCGAAATCTCTGACGCATGGGCTGTGAAAGAGGATAGTGAGAGATCATTTTAGTGCAACTTCTTCAGCCTCCCACAAGATGCATCTCGCTGCTTTCAAACTCTTCCTTGCCACGAGTCCCTGCCTTTGATATCTAACTTGCAACTGAAAATCTCGGTTTTGAGTGTGAGGTATTGGAGAGGCCCCAGTTTGCTCCCGAGGTCTGTGAGCTCAGAATATCACTGAGGCAGACTCTCTCCGCACCCATGGGTCAGGGATAAATCAGCTCGAAATCTTGTTCTGCATTACCCAGTGACTCCTGCAGGGTGCATGTCTGAAACTAGACTGGGCTTTGCTGGGATCTGAATGCTTACCGACTGCCACACCCCTGTCTGGGCAGTGGGGTTTTGTAACTGTAACTATAACCCAGTGAGAGTCGGCACCTTCGGGAGCGGGGGTGTGAGCGGGTCGATACGTGTGTTAAAACAGCGCATTCAGATGCAGTTGGGTTGTAAATGTATGTTGATGCGGTTAGAGCCAGTGATGAGCCACCCAGACACTCCCATAGCTTGGTCAGTTCAGAATCCGCACTATCCAATGTCCTGTGTAGAATGTATCAATGGTCTCCAAGCAGTCTGTGTGGAACTATTGTGGGAGCGTGTTTGAGACTGAAGAGCAAACTCTGCTTATTGCCGACCCTGCCTGCTGAGAGAGCACTGAAGAGACATGTCAGAGCACAGCAGCAACTGTGCACATTCTCGCCACGCTCGAGAACAGTCTGAAGGATGAGGCCTCGCTCCCCCTGCCAGCGAGAGCAACATGATGCTTCTTGCCGCTACATCCGTTACCGAGAATCCCTGTTGTCATTTTCAGCTAAAAATTAAAATATTGCAGCTGATTTCTTTGTAGAAATATCTGAAATTAATAATTTTTTAAAATCTGGAAATGAAGTTGCGGTCTCGGGTTGTTGCTGAGCTTGGTGTTTGAGTGTACATGAACATTTGTTGGTGCATAAACTGAGGTGACTGATTCCCGGCAGCAGATCGCAACAAAATGCAAGCTTCCTGATCGTTAAAAGGTGATTTCCTGAAAAGAATTGGGACTTTGGAGTAAGTGATGAACAGGAAGTGATAAAAGGGCAGAGAGATGATGACTGGAGCATCTCCAATTGTACAGTCTGACACTTGTATCACTTCCTCCACTGTTTCATTTGATTCCCATCAGTCATGGTTATTTTTCATTACACTTCTTAAGATAGTTTTCTACGTTAAAGGTATTGTATAAATGCAAGTTGTTGGATAGAACAAAAACTGTTTCTGCAGTGTCCACATTTCCCTAGTGCCTTTTTAGTTCTGCATTCAAGATTCTGAACGGAGAAATAATGAGCTATTTGACACATACTGGAACCAAACCACGACCGAACATTGAATGTGAACAGACGGTTTCCATGTAACTACTTCAGTTAGTGATGAAGTTTGGAATAGACTGGCCAGGGAGATTATAGAGGCAGCTAACGATGGAATCAGGAAAGACCTGACAGAAATGCGTAAGGGGTGAGGGTGAGATAGACAGTGTGGGAGAGGTTTAGGAGGGAGAGGCAGTGTGGAAGAGGTGTGAGCGAGATTGGGAGTGTAAAATAAGAACATAAGAAATAGAAGCAGGCAAAGGCCATTCGAGCCTGCTCTGCCATTCTGTATGATCACAGCTGATCTACCTCAACTCCACCTTCCCACACTCTCCCTATATCCCTCGATTCACTTAATATTCAAAAATCTAGTGATCTGTCTTTAATATACTCAATGATTCAGCATCCGCAACCCTCTGGGGTAGAGAATTCCAAAGATTCACAACCCTTTGAGTGAAGAGGTTTCTCCTCAACTCAGTCCTAAATGGCCAACCCTTTATTCTGAGACTGTGCCCCCTAGTTCTAGACTCTCCAGCCAGGGGAAACAGCCTCTCAGCATCTACCCCGTCAAAACCCTTAAGAATTTTCTATGTTTCAATGAGATTACCCCTCATTCTTCTAAACTCTAGGGAATATAAGCCTAGTCTACTCAATCTCTCCTCATAGGACAATCCCCCCATCCCAGGATTCAGTCTGGTGAACCTTCGTTGCACTCCCTCTATGGCAAGTATATCCTTCCTTGGGTAAGGAGACCAAAACTGTCCACAATACTCCAGATGTGGTCTCATTAAAGTCCTATATAATTGCAGTAAGACATCTTTACTCTTATGCAGGTTAGACCTCTCTGGTCCGGTATTCTCTAGTCCAGAAACATCCATGGTTTGGCATCGGATTGCCGCGCTTTCTGGCTCTCGGTGATCAGTGTGTAACTGCCGCTTTGCGTGTGTGACATCCCGGTTTCCTGTGCTTCAGTGAGATGGTGGGGCAAGGAACGCGCAGGGCAGGCAGTGGACTGAGGCGCCGAAGCTGGGCCTGAGGGAGAGGAGGATTTTATTTTTAAAAAGCACCAAACCAGTGCCTTAATTAATAAATGTGGCTGTGAGATTTCTACACGGAGAGAGTAAGTGAGGCCCGAGTTTCGCAACCCAAGCTCCCGGAGCGTGGCGGAGGTGTTCAGGAGCCCGGGCGCTGTCCTCAGATACCGGTAAGCCTGGGCTCAGTGCGAAGTCCCGTGGGCTTTGGACCAGAGAGGTCCAACCTGTACTCAAATCCTCTTGTAATAAACATACCATTTGCTTTACTAATTGCTTGCTGTACCTGCATGTTAACTTTCAGAGATTTGTGTACAAGAACACCCAGGTCCCTCTGAACACCAACATTTCCCAATCTCTCTCCATTTAAAAAATACTCTGCTTCTGTTTTTTTCCTACCAAAGTGGATAACTTCACATTTCTCCACTTTATATTCCATTTGCCATGTTCCTGCCCACTCATTTAGCCTGTCTATATCCCCTTGAAGGCTCTGTGTATATTCCTCACAACTTACATGAGCTTTGTATCATCAGCAAACTTAGATATATTACATTTGGTCCACTCGTCCAAATCATTGATTATAGATAGTAAATAGCTGGGGCCCCAGTAATTAAAGCCTGCCAACCTGAAAACAACTCGTTTATTCCTACTCAATGTTTTCTGTCCGTTAACCAATCCTCAATCCATGCTCGTATATTATCCCCAATCCTATGAGCCTTAATTTTGTGTAATAAACTCTTGTGTGGCACGTTACTGAATGCTTGTTGAAAATCCAAATTCACCACATCCACTGGTTTCCCCCTTATCTACCCTGCTAGTTATGAGCAAGATTCTGTTTAAGCTGTGCTGCTACACAGCGCTCTGGAGGTCCCGTTCAGCCGGCTTTTGATTAGAAAACGTGTGCATGTGCGGAAGCTTAAGTGGCCTGTGCAGCCCGTTAAAGGGGCATTGAACCTGAAAAAATTCAGGTTTGTCAAACACAATTTCCCTTTCATAAATCCGTGTTAACCTGATTTCCTCAGTGTCCTGTTACCACATCCTCGATAATAAATTCTATCATTCTCCTACTACTGATGTCAGGCTAACTGGCCTGTAGTTCCTTGTTCTCACTCTCGCTCCTTTCTTCAGCAGCGGGGTTATGTTTGCTACCTTCAAAACCGCGGGGACCATTCCAGAATCGAGGGAATTCTGAAAGATCAAAATCAAAGAAAAGGCTGGAGGGGGAAGGAGTGACTGGGTCTCATGCAGTGGTGATTCTGTTCAATGGTTGAGACGACAACACAATAGGGGCTGTTCTCGAATACCCAGCAAAAACTGACACGCAAATGAAGAGGATGTTTCTTGTTATATGATTGCTATATTTCACCTTTAATAATGTCTGCATCCTTTGTACTGTACTATATTAGGCTTATGGTTTGACAAGGTACCTAAAGGTCATTTTAAATTGACTGATGAGTACCTGCAGCTATTTGCTCAGAACTTTACTTGAGGTTGTTGACACAGATGATACTAATTCATAAATTACGTTAGACAAGAACCTCCAAATGCAACACGGTTGTGTTTAGAGAATTTCTGACTCTTTATGAATATTTAGTGTTGGAGATCTTTTTCCAAAGTAGGGTTTTGATGTTGTTTAACAGCAGGGAATGATGTACCTCCATCTGGCTTGCCAACCCATTTAGTGTCATGCAGGTCTGCAGGTGTTTCTGTAATTCGTCTCTGAAATCGATGGGTGCTCCATACAGCAGATACTCCCGCAGTAAGCCACAAATCTTGGCCAGATTTGGTTGTATCAGTTCAGTATTGCATTGCTTCACTAGTTTGTCACAGGTTGATGTGCAATCTTTCCCATGTGTGCAGTCTGTGTTGTGTTCACAGTGTCGCCCTTTATAGAATCCTTTAAGAGTCATTTCTGTCACCACCTTCCTTAAGTTAACCATTTTAAAATCATATTTCTCATTGTAACCGATGTTACCTGGGTCTGTGTCGCAAATGTAAAAACTGCCGTAAGTACCGTGAAAAATCTCCTCCACGAATTCCAAGAGCCCGATGGTGATTTCCACTCGCCGTGGCCATGCAGGAGCAAACCAGCGGTTCAGGCTCTTGTGCACCATTGTGGGTAAAACTGCTTGAAGGAAGCGTGGCACCTTGATGCTGTACAGTGAGTGGTGGGAGATCTTCTCCGTGACGTACAGGTCTCCACAGTAGCCCAGCAACTGGGCCGTGTGTTCCTTCTCGTGCAGAGAAACAATCAATAAAAACTCATTGAGCTGAAGCAAGGCCCAGATAGACTTTGCTTCTGCTAATGAGACCTTCTTGTCCTGGTTGATATCTGCCATGCTGATTATTCTGTTGACAAGGTTCCCAAGTGAATGCTGATCTCCAAGACTAGACTGAAAAAAGTGAGAGTATTGTGAGTGACGGCAATGCTGATCCTGAATATAGTCCCAGGGAAGGGGAGGGGGGAGGAGGGAAGGGGAGGGGGGAGGAGGGAAGGGGACGGGGGGGAGGGGAGAAGAGGAGGGGGAAGGGGAGCGGAGGGGGGGCAGGGGAGGGAAGCGGGAAGGGAGGGGAAAGGGAAGCGGAGGGTGGGGTGGTAAAGGGAAGCGGAGGGTGGGGGGGAAGTGAAGGGGAGGGGGGAGGGGAGGGGGAAGGGAAGCCAGGGGGGGAGGGGGAAGGGAAGCCGGGGGGGAGGGGGGAAGGGAAGCCGGGGGGGGGGGGGGAAAGGGAAGGCAGGGGGGAGGGGGAAGAGGGAAGCCGTGGGGGGAGAGGGAAGGGAAGTGGGTGGGGGAGGGGAGGGGGAAGGGAAGCGGGGGGTGGAGGGGATGGGGAAGGGAAGCAGGGGGTGGAGGGGAGAGGGACGGGAAGCGGGGGGGGGAGGGGAGAAGGAAGGGAAGGGAAGCGGGGGGAGAGGAGGGGGAAGGGAAGCGGAGGGGGAGGGGGAAGGGAAGCGGAGGGGGAGGGGGAGGGGAAGCGGAGGGGGAGGGGAAAGTGAAGCTGAGTATGGGGGGAAGGGAAGCAGTGGGAGGGGGAAGGAAAGCGGGGGGAGGGGGAAGTGAAGTGGGGGGGAGGGGGAAGCGAAGCGGAGGGTGGGGGGGAGAGGGGAAGAGGTGGGGGGAGGGGGAGAAGAGGTGGGGGAGACGGGAAGAGGTGAGGGAGACGGGAAGAGGTGGGGGGGGAAGGGGGGAAGAGGTGGGAGGGAGGGGAGAGGGAGGTGCGGGGGGGGGCGGGGGAGGAGGAAGGAGGAGGAGGTGGGGATAAGAGGGAGAGGGGGTTAGGGGAGAAAGGGAGGAGGATGATGGGGGGAGAGGAGGATGGGGGAGAGGGGGTGAGGAGGGGGAGAGGGAGGAGGAGGGGGAGAGGGAGGAGGAGGGGAAGGGAAGCGGGGGATGGGGGCGGTGAGGGGGGGGGAAGGGAAGCGGGGGGAGGGGGAAGGGAAGGGAAGCGGGGGGGAGAGGGGAGGGAAGGGAAGGGAAGCGGGGGGGAGGGGGAAGAGGTGGGGGGAAGGGAGGGTTGGGGGGGAGAGGGGAAGAGGTGGGGGGAGAGGGGATGAGGTGGGGGAGAGGGGAAGAGGTGGGTGGGGGAAGGGAGGGTTGGGGGGGAGAGGGGAAGAGGTGGGGGGGAGAGGGGATGAGGTGGGGGGTTGAGGGGAAGAGGTGGGGGGGAAGGGAGGGTTGGGGGGGAGAGGGGAAGAGGTGGGGGGGAAGGGAGGGTTGGGGGGGAGAGGGGAAGAGGTGGGGGGAAGGGAGGGTTGGGGGGGAGAGGGGAAGAGGTGGTGGGGAGAGGGGAAGAGTTGGGGGGAGGAGAGGGGAAGAGGTGCGGGGGGAAGAGGGGAAGAGGTTGGGGGGGGAAAGAGGGGAAGAGGTTGGGGGGGGGAAGAGGGGAAGATGTGTGGGGGGGAAGGGGGAGAGGGAGGAGATGCGGAGGGGAGGTGGGGGGGAGAGGGGAGGGAGGGTGATGGGGGGATGGGAGGGGAAGGAGGGGGGGTGAGGGGAGAGGGAAGAGGAGGAGGGGGGAGAGGGAGGAGGAGGGGGGGAGAGGAGGAGGAGGGGGGGAGAGGAGGAGGAGGGGGGGGAGAGGGAGGAGCAAGGGGGGGAGAGGGAGGATGAGGAGGGGAGGAAGAGGGAGGAGCGGGGAGGAGGTGCGGGGGGAGAGGGAGGAGGTGCGGGGGGGAGAGGGGGAGAGGGAGGAGGTGCGGGGAGGGTAGGGGGAGAGAGGGAAGAGGAGTGTGGGGGGGGAAGAGGGGAGGGAGGGTGAGGGGAAGGAGGGGGGAGGGGGAGGGGGTTGGGAGGGGAAGGAGGGGGGTGAGGGAGGTGGGGGGGGAGAGGGAGGAGGAGGAGGAGGGAGGAAAGGGAGGAGGAGGAGGGGGGTGAGGGAGGTGGGGGGGAGAGGAGGAGGAGGGGGGAGAGGAGGAGGAGGATGGGGGAGAGGGAGGAGAGGGGAGAGGGAGGAAGAGGAGGAGCGGGGTGGGGGAGAGGGAGGAGGAGGTGGGGGGGGAGAGGGAGGAGGAGGTGGGGGGGGAGAGGGAGGAGGAGGAGGGGGGGAGAGGGATGAGGAGGAGGGCGGAGAGGGAGGAGGAGGAGTGGGGTTGGGGAGAGGGAGGAGGAGGAGTGGGGTTGGGGAGAGGGAGGAGGAGGTGGGGGGGAGAGGGAGGAGGAGGTGGGGGGGAGAGGGAGGAGGAGGAGGGGGGGGAGAGGGATGAGGAGGAGGGCGGAGAGGGAGGAGGAGGAGGTGGGGGGGAGAGGGAGGAGGAGAGGGGAGAGGGAGGAAGAGGAGGAGCGGGGTGGGGGAGAGGGAGGAGGAGGTGGGGGGGGAGAGGGAGGAGGAGGTGGGGGGGGAGAGGGAGGAGGAGGAGGGGGGGAGAGGGATGAGGAGGAGGGCGGAGAGGGAGGAGGAGGAGTGGGGTTGGGGAGAGGGAAGAGGAGGAGTGGGGTTGGGGAGAGGGAGGAGGAGGTGGGGGGGAGAGGGAGGAGGAGGTGGGGGGGAGAGGGAGGAGGAGGAGGGGGGGAGAGGGATGAGGAGGAGGGCGGAGAGGGAGGAGGAGGAGGTGGGGGGGAGAGGGAGGAGGAGGGGGGGAGAGGGAGGAGGGGGGAGGAGAGGGAGGAGGGGGGAGGAGAGGGAGGAGCGGGGGGGAGAGGGAGGTGGTGCGGGGTGGGAGGGGGGAGAGGGAGGAGGTGCGGGGGGGGTAGGGGGAGAGAGGGAAGAGGTGTGTGGGGGGGGGGTGAGAGGGAGGAGGAGGAGGAGCGGGGTTGGGGAGAGGGAGGAGGAGGTGGGGGGGAGAGGGAGGAGGAGGTGGGGGGGAGAGGGAGGAGGAGGTGGGGTGGAGAGGGAGGAGGAGGCGGGGGAGAGGGAGGAGGAGGGGGAGAGGGAGGAGGTGCCTGGGGGGGGTGAGAGGGAGAGGTGCAGTGAGGGTGGGGGGAGAGAGGGAGGATGTGCGTGGGTGGGGGAGAGGGAGGAGGTGTGTGGGGGGAGAGGGAGGAGGCATGAGGGGGAAGGAAGTGGAGGGAGGAGGCATGGGCGGGGTGGGTGGTGACAGAGAAGAGGTGCGGGGGGGGAGGGGAGAAAGAGAAGGGGTACGGAGGGGAGGGAGGAGGTGGGGAGGGGAGGGGATGGAGGGGTTGAGGGGAGGGGATGGAGGGGTTGCGGGGGGGAGAATGTGCGGGGGGGTGGTGAGGGGGAGGAGGTGCAGTGAGGGTGGTGGGAGAGGGAGGATGTGCGTGGGTGGTGGGAGAGAGAGAGGAGGTGCGTGGGGTGAGGTGCGTGGGGTGGGGGAGAGAGGGAGGGAGGTGCGTGAGGTGGGGAAGAGAGGGAGCAGGTGCGTCGGGGGGTGGGAGGAGGTGCGTGGGGGGAGAGGGAGGAGGTGCGGGGGGGGGGGAGTGAGGAGGTGCGGGGTTGGGGGGGGGGTGAGGGAGGAGGTGCGGGGGGGTGGTTAGAGGGATGAGGTGCAGGGAGGGTGGGGGGAGAGAGGGAGGAGGCGCGTGGGGGGGAGAGGAAGGAGGCGCGTTGGGGGGAGAGGGAGGAGGCGCGTGGAGGGGAGAGGGAGGAGGCGCGTGGGGGGGGAGAGGGAGGAGGCGCGTGGGGGTGGGGAGAGGGAGGAGGCGGCTTGGGGGGAGAGGGAGAGTGAGGAGTTGCGTGGGGGGGGGAGACTGAGGAGGTGCTTGGAGGGGGGAAGAGGGAGGAGGTGCGTCGGGGGGGGGAGGAGAGGGAGGAGACGTGTGCAGGGAGGAAAGACGAGGTGAGGGGGGAGGGAGGAGGTGCGGGGGGCGGGAGGGGAGGGAGGTGTTGCGGGGGGGCAGGAGGGGTGGCAGCGGGGAGAGGGGAAGGGGTGTGTGGGGGAGAGGGGAAGGGGTGGGGGGGGGAGTGGGGAAGCTGTGGTGGGGGGGGAAGGGAAGAGGTGCGAGGGGGAGAAGGGACGAGGTGGGGGGGGAGAGGGGAAGAGGTAGGGGGGGAGTGTGGAAGAGGTCGGGTGGGGGAGAGAGGGAAGAGGTGGAGGGTGGAGAAGGGAAGAGGTGGGGGGGTGACAGAGGGGAGGTGATGGGTGGGGAGAGGGTAGGTTGTGCGGGGGGGGGGGAAAGAGGGGAAGAGGTGGGGGAAGGGGGGATAGGGGAAGAGGTCGGGGGGAGAGGGGAAGAGATGGCGGGGGAAGATGTGGGGGGGAAATGGGGAAGAGATGGGGGGGAGTGGGGAAGAGGTGGGGGGCGGAAGAGGTGGGAGGGAGAGGATAAGGGGGTGGGGTGAGAGGGCAAGGGCGGGAGAGGGGGGAGAGGGATAGGGGAGGTGGAGAGAGGGGAAGAGTTGTGGGGGAGAGACGGGAAGAGGTGGGGGGGAGAAGGGAAGAGGTGAGGGGGGAGCGGGGAAGAGGTGCTTGGGAGAGAGGGGATGAGATGGGGGGAGGGGGAATAGGGGAAGAGGTGGGGGAAAGAGGGGAAGAGGTGGGCGGGGGAGAGGGGAAGAGGTGCTGGGGAAAAAGGGGAAGAGGTGGGGGGAGGGGGAATAGGGGAAGAGGTGGAGGAAAGAGGGGAAGAGGTTGGGGGACGGGAGAGGGGGAGAGAGGGGAAGAGGTGGGGGGTGGGGAAGAGGTGGGGGGGTGAAGAGGTGAAAGGGGAAGGGGGGGGAGAGGGGTAGGAGATGTGAAGAGGGGATGAGGCAGGGGGAGAGAGGGGAAGTGGCGGGGGAGGAGAGAGGGGAAGAGGTCGGGGGGAGTATAAGGGGGAAGAGGTGGAGGGGGAGGAGGAAGTCGGCGGGGAGGTAGGGAAGTTGGAGGTGGAGGGGGAGAGGGAGAAGGTTGAGGGGGAGAGGGAGAAGGTGGAGGGGGAGGAGGGGGTAGGGAGGAGGAGGAGTGGGAGAGCGAGGAGGTGCAGGGGGGCTGTGAGAGGGAGGAGATGCCGGGGGGGAAGGAGAGGGAGAAGGTGCGTGGGCGGTGTGGGGAGAGAGGGAGGAGGTCCATGGTGTGGGGGGTAGGAGAGGGAGAAGGCGTGGGGCGGGGAGGAAAGAGACGAGGTGCGGGGGCAGGGGTGGAGTGGGAGGAGATGTGGGGGAGGGGGGAGTGTGGAGGTGCATGGGGGGGCAGGAGGGGGTGGAGGCATGGCGGAGGGTGGAGGCATGAGGGGGAAGGAAGGGGAGGGAGGAGGCATGGGCAGGGGGCGGGGTGAGAGGGAGGAGATGCGTGGGGTGGGGGAGAGAGGGCGGGAGGTGCGTGGGGTGGGGGAAGCGAGGGAGGAGGTGCGTGGGAGGGGGAAAGAGAGGGAGGAGATGCATTGGGTGGGGGGAGGATTGGGAGGAGGTGCGTGGGGGGAGAGGGAAGAGGTGCGTGGTGGAAGAGGGAGGAGGTGCGGAGGGGAGAGGGAGGAGGCATGAGGGGGAAGGAAGGGGAGGGAGGAGGCATGGCGGGGGGAGACAGAGAAGAGGTGCGGGGGGGTGGTGAGATGGAGGAGGTGCAGGGAGGGTGGGGGGAGAGAGGGAGGAGTTGCGGTGAGGGTGGGGGAGAGAGGGAAGAGGCGCGTGGGGGGGGGGAGAGGGAGGAGGCGCGTGGGGGGGGGGAGAGGGAGGAGGCGCATGGGAGGGAGAGGGAGGAGGCGCTTGGGGGGGAGAGGGAGGAGGCGTGCTGGGGTGGGGAGAGGGAGGATGCGTGTGGGGGTGGGGGAGAGAGTGAGGAGGTGCGTGGGGCGGGGGGGAGAGTGAGTTGGTACGTTGTGGGGGAGGGGAAGAGTGAGGAGGTGCGTTGGCGGTGGGGGGGGGGGGGAGAGTGAGAAGGTGCGTTGGGGGGGCGAGGAGGTGCGTTGGGGGGGGGGGAATGAGGAGGTGCGTGGGGGAGAGGGAGAGGGAGGAGATGCATGGGGGTGGGAGACTGAGGAGGTGCGTCGGGGGGGGGGGGGGGAAGGAGAGGGAGGAGGTGTGCGCGGGGAGGAAAGACGAGGTGCAGGGGGGAGGGGGGGAGATAGGAGGTGCGGGAGGGGAGGGAGGAGGTGTATGGAGGGGGGGAAGGAGAGGGAGGAGATATGGGCCGGGGGAGGGGAGGGAGGAGGCGTCGGAAGGGTGAGGAAAGAGGAGGAGGGTGGAGAAGGGAAGAGGTGAGGGGGTGACAGAGGGGAAGAGGTGGGTGGAGAGGGGAGGTGGTGGGTGGGGAGAGGGTAGGTGGTGGGGGGGGGAAGAGGGGATAGGGGAAGAGGTCGGGGGGGAGAGGGGAAGAGGTGGAGGGAAGAGGGGAAGAGGTGGTGGGGGGGGAGAGGGGGAGAGAGGGGAAGAGGTGGGGGGGGTGAAGAGGTGGGGGGGGAAGCGGGGAGAGGGGTAGGAGGTGTGGAGAGAGGTGAAGAGGTGGGGGAGGAGAGGGGAAGAGATGGGGGGGGTGAAGATGTGGGGGGGAATGAGGAAGAGGTGGGGTGGAGTGGGGAAGAGGTGGGGGGGAGAAGGTAAGGGGGTGGGGGGGAAAGGGTAAGGACGGGAGACGGGGGAGAGGGATAGGGGAAGTAGAGAGAGGGGAAGAGGCGGGGGGGAAAGCGGGGAAGAGGTGGGGGGGAGAGGTGAAGAGGTGCTGGGGAGAGAGGGGAAGAGGTGGGGGAGCACGGATAGGGGAAGAGGTGGGGGAAAGAGGTGAAGAGGTGCTGGGGACGGGAGAGGGGGAGAGAGGGGAAGAGTTGGGGGGGTTGAAGAGGTGGGGGGGTGAACAGGTGGGGCTGTGAAGAGGTGAGAGGGGAAGGGGGCGGGAAGGGGGGAGAGGGGAAGAGGCGGGGGGAGAGAGGGGAAGTGGCGGGGAGGAGAGAGTGGAAGAGGTCGGGGTGGAGAGGGGAAGAGGTCGCGGGGAGTGGGGGGGGGGCGGAGGGGAAGTGGTAGGCGGAGTGGGGGGGGTAGAGAGGAAAAGATGGGGGTGTGGGGGGGCAGAGAGGGGAAGAGATAGGGGGAGTAGAAGGGGGAAGAGGTGGAGGGGGAGGAGGTAAGGAGGAGAAAATCGGCGGGGAGGTTGGAGCTGCGGGGGAGGATGGGGAGAGGGAGGGGGAGCGGGAGCGGGAGGAGGTGGAGGGGGAGAGCGAGGAGGTGCGGGGGGCCGGGAGAGAGGGAGGAGATGCCGGGGGGGAAGGAGAGGGAGGAGGTGCGTGGGTGGTGTGGGGAGAGAGGGAGGAGGTCCATGGTGTGGAGGGGAGGAGGGGTAGGAGGCATTGGGGTGGGTGGAGGCGTGGGGGAGGGTGGAGGCATGGGGTGGGCAGAGGGAGGAGGTGCGTGGGGAGGGGGCAAGAGGGAGGGGGCGTGGAAGGGGGACGAGAGGGAGGGGGCGTGGGAGGGGGCACGGGAGGGAGGGGGCGTGGTGGGGGAGGAAAGAGAGGAGGTACGGGGTGGGGGGGGGGGAAAGAGAGGAGAGGGAGGATGTGCGTGGGTGGGTGGGTGGCCGAGAGAGGGAGGAGGTGCGTGGGAGAAGGGGAAGAGAGGGAGGAGATGCATTGGGGGAGAAAGGGAGGAGGTGCACGGGACGGGGGGGGGAGAGGTAGGAGGTGTGCAGGAAGGGGGGGAGAGAGGAGGAGGTGCGCGGGAAGGGGGAGAGAGGAGGAGATGCGCGGGAAGGGGGAGAGAGGGAGGAGGTGCGTGGGGGGAGAGAGGGAGGAGGTACGCGGGAGGCGGGGGGAGAGGGAGGAGGTGCACGGGGGCGGGGAGAGGGAGGTGCGGGGCGGGGAAAGAGGGAGGAGGTGTGCGTGGCGGGGGGAGAGGGAGGAGGTGCGCGGGGCGGGGGGAGAAGGAGGTGCGGGGCGGGGAGAGAGGGAGGAGGTGCGTGGGGCGGGGGGAGAGGGAGGAAGTGCGCGGGGTGGGGGGAGGTGCGGGGCGGGGAGAGAGGGAGGAGGTGCGCGGGGTGGGGGGAGAGGGAGGAGGTGCGCGGGGTGGGGGGAGAGGGCGGGGCGGGGAGAGAGGGAGGAGGTGCGCGGGGCTGGGGGAGAGGGAGGTGCTGCGCGGGGCGGGGGGAGAGGGAGGAGGTGCGCGGGGCGGGGGGAGAGGGAGGAGGTACGTGGGGGTCGGGGGAGAGAGGGAGGTGCTGCGCGGGGCGGGGGGAGAGGGAGGAGGTGCGCAGGGCGAGGGCAGAGGGAGGTGGTGCGAGGGGAGAGGGAGGTGGTGCGTGGGGTGGGGGGGGGGATGAGATGTAGAAGGTGCGTGGGGTGGGGGGAGAGGGAGGAGGTACGTGGGGGGTCAGGGGAGAGAGGGAGGAGGTGCGTGGTGGGGTTGGGGAAAGGGAGGAGGTGTGTGGGGGGGAGGGGGAGGGACGGGGTGTGTGGGGGAGAGAGGGACGGGGTGCATAGGGGGGGAGGGGGAGATAGGGAGGAGGTGCGTGGGGTGGGGGGAGTGGGGGATTATGTGTGTGGGGGGTGGGGGGAAAGGGAGGAGTTGCGTGGGGGGGAGGAGGTGGGGGGAGAGAGGGAGGAGCTTCATGGGGGGTGTTGGGAGAGAGGGCGGAGGTGCATGGGGTGGGGGGAGAGAGGGTGTATGTGCGTGGGGGGGAGGAGGAGAGATGGAGGAGGTGGGTGGGGGAGGGGGGAGGAGGTGGGTGGGGGAGGGGGGAGGAGGTGCGTGGTGGGGACGACGACAGGGAGGAAGTACGTGGTGCGGGGGTGGGGGAGGAGAAGGAGGAAAGAGAGGTGTGGGGGTCGGGGGAGGAAAGAGAGGAGGTGCGGGGTGGGGGGGGGGAGGGGTTACGGGGGGGGGAGGAGGTGCGGGGGGGGAGAGGGAGGAGGTGCGGGGGTGGGGAGGAGAGGGAGGTGTTGCTAGGGGGTAGGAGAAGTAGGAGGTGTGGGGGGGGGGGGAAGAGTGGTAGGAGGTGGTGGGGGTGAGGGGGCTGGAGGAGGAGGGGAGGAGGAGGAGGGGAGTGGGTGATAGATGCAAACTAATTTAAATCAAGGGGCAACAGTAAATATATAAATAATCAGTTATTAATTAGATCCAAGGGGATAAAATTAAGCTGAACTAAGAGGGATTAAAGGGATCCAATATGCATAACATAAAAATCTGGCCTACATATGTAATAAATAGGAGTAAGAGGATACTAAACTAAAAATATATATAACATAGTAGATAGACTTAAATAAAATGATGGGACAGCCGAGACCTGTTGCCCGTTATTCTTGTGCTGTGTGGGATCTCCCAGACGCTTCAAGTGTCCCAGATAACTACATGTACAGGAAGTGCCTCCAGTAGCTCGAACTCGAGCTCGGGGTTTGTGAGCTTGAGGAGTGGCTGGAGTCACTGCAGAGCACAGGGGAGGCTAAGAACACGCATTTCAGGAGGTGGGTGTCATCAGCGTACATGTGGAAACTGATGCTGTGTTTTCTGATGATGTCGCCAAGGAGCAACATGTAGATGAGAAATAGGAGGGGGCCAAGGATAGATCCTTGGGGGACACCAGAGGTAACGATGTGGGGGCAGGAAGAAAGGCCGTTGCAAGTGATTCTCTGACTACGATTAGATAGATAAGAATGGAACCAGGCGAGTGCAGTCCCATCCAACTGGACGATGGTGGAGAGGCGTTGGAGGAGGATGGGGTGGTCAACCGTGTCAAAGGTTGCAGACAAGTCGAGAAGGACGAGGAGGGATAGTTTGCCTTCGTCACAGACACATAGGATGTAATTTGTGACATTGATGAGAGCCGTTGGGGCAGGCACGGAAACCAGATTGGAGTCCATCATACTCGGATACAATCTGGGACTCTCCAAAATTCGGTTCGTCAACCTGCAATGTGCATCCTATTTTGGTGGAGAAAGTTTGCCCGTGTGAATTTCTCAGGCGTCTGGTTAGGACATTGTTTGGCACAGTGATGGGGTTCTGCACACGTCATACGTTGGTCTAACCAGATAGTTAAGATGCCCAGTGGCTGAGTTAGACCAAGGGCAATCTGTCCGATTAGAGTGCCAGAGTCAGAGCCACTTGGGGGGAAATTCTATTAAACTAACCTTCAGGAATGTCAGCAGCATCTCCTTGAATTCATCCATCGAGGTCCCTCTGGTTGGTTTGTCAAACAGCATCAGGTCCCTCCGAGGTGGTGTCTCAGGACTTAGATCTGTTCTGAAGGCTTCTTCTATCCCACACTTGATAATGACTTCCTTGTCCCGCCAGACTCCTCCATAAACCTGTGGGGATAAAACATGACAACATGTCCTCCTTCTACGCTGTAAATTTCTATGTTACACAATGACCTACAGCCAGCCAGTGTGCCTAACCCCACTCTCCCCCCTCTTTCTAGCCTGTGCCTTTGCATTTGCTCATTACCAATAGTCTTTTAGTGTATGTAGAGTCTGGTACAGGTACTGTCTGTATTGGATCAGTGTGGGGTTCTCAGTGCCAACTCCTGTGATCACAGGAATTGCCAGATGAAAAAAGATCAAGGTCCATTTAGTTCGCCTTCCATCATCCTGATAGTCACATGATACAATGATAATGGAGTTGTTGACTCATCCTAGCAATGAGTACAACAGAGCCAGACACGAGGCGAGGAAAACCCCCCAGTGGTGGAGAGCTTTAGGAACCAGAGGTCCAAAGTCACCTGTTCCTCCCGAGCCACGCTACACTCATCACAAGTCACATCTCAAATTACTCATATACTGTGTCCAAAATGTTATTTTCTGAAATGTGTACACAATATGTGCATACGTGCATACCTCTTTACAAAAAGCTCTGGCAAGAAATGACCATCAGATCTATTCAACAACAACAACTTGTATTTATATAGTGCCTTTAATGTAGTGAAACGTCCTAAGGCGCTTCACAGGAGTGCTGTAAGACAACAACAAAAATTTGACACTGAGCCACAAAAGAAGAAATTACGGCAGATTACCAAAAGCTTGGTCAAAGAGGTAGGGTTTAAAGGAGCGTCTTAAAGGAGGAAAGAGAGGCGGAGAGGTTTAGGGAGGGAGTTCCAGAGCTTGGGGCCCAGGCAGCTGAAGGCATAGCCACCAATGGTTGAGCAATTATAATCAAGGATGCTCAAGACGGCAGAATTAGAGGAGGGCAGACGTCTCACGGAGGTGGGGGGTGCGCAGTTGTGGGGCTGGAGGAGATTACAGAGATCGGAAGGGGCAAGGCCATGGAGGGATTTGAAAACAAGGATGAGAATTTTGAAATCAAGGTGTTGCTTAACCGGGAGCCACTGTAGGTCAGCGAGTACAGGGCTGATGGGTAAGCGGGACTTGGTGCAAGTTAGGACACGAGTCAGCGAATACAGGGTTGATGGGTGAGCGGGACTTAATACAAGTTAGGACACGAGCAGCCGAGTTTTGGATCACCCCAAGGTTACGAATAGATGGATACAATACGAATAGGCTACTTCAAGGCAGCTAAAGGCAAGTGCATTAAAGAGGCCAGAATTAGAGGAGTGCAGAGATCTTGGAGAGTTGTAGGGCTGGAGGAGTAAACAGAGATAGGGAGGGTGAGATCATGGAGGGATTTCAAAACAAGGATGAGAATTTTAAAATCGAGGCTCTGCCCCTATCCGTTCACCCATCACCCCTGTGCTCACTGACCTACATTAACCTTCAGTTCTGGCAACGCCTCAATTTTAAAATTCTCATTCTTGTGTTCAAATCCCTCCAAGGTCTCGCCCCTCCCTATCTCAGTAATCTCCTCTAACCCTACAGCCCTCTGTGATCTCTGCACTCCTCCAATTCTGGCCTCTTGCACATCCTTGATTTTCTTCGCTCCACCATCAGTAGCGGTGCCTTCTGTTGCCTGGGCCCCAAGCTTTGGAATTCCCTCCCTAAACCTCTCCACCTCGCTACCTCTCTCACCTCCTTTAAGAATCTCCTTAAAACCTTCCCATTGACCAAGCCTTTAATCATCTGTCTTAATATCTACGAATGTGATTCGGTGTCAAATTTTTGTCTGATAACGCTCCTGTGAAGCACCTTGGGATGTTATACTTTGTTCAAGGTGCTATATAAATACAAGTTGTTGTTAATGGTAACCTCTTGGGAAGGGAATATAACCAATCCTAAGATGCTTAAGACTAATGATGCACCTCTAAATGTACTTAACCAACTCCCCCTCTTGATGTATCCGAATGTTTTGAAAATATAATAGAATACATCTGGTAAGTGGCAGATCAATAACCTCCAGATATTGGCCCAGGAATCCAGGTCGGCTGCTTCCCGCGGGCGATTGAGTAAAAAAAATTTTTTAAATGTTCACTTACCTGAACCTGCTGCCCCCACGCAAGTTCCCAGTCCTGAGGCACAGTGTGCAGGTCTGGAGCTGGAGTCACATGGCTCTGGACAGCCAATCAGGTATAGTATGTTCTCATTCATAATAATGTGAACTCCAAGTTGGAGTTCCCATTATTATCATTGAGAAACCCCCCCCCCAAAACAGACTTAACCAATAATAAAAAATAGAAAAAATACACAACATATTTTTATTAATTTAAATGAGTTATTTATGTATTTTTTTTAAATGTATTTTTCCAATATTTTACAAAGTTTTTCAAATTATGGTTTAAAATAAACTTACCATAGTGGGGAGGGTTTTTAACAATGAAATGTGTTTTTTCATTTTATTTTAAAATGTTTTTGTGTATTTTAAAACTCTTACGCCTGGTAAAAGTAGGCTATGTGCCTGCTTTTATCAGGCGCAAGAGTTTTGAGGACATTTGCTGAGCAAGATATGGGTAAATACTGCAATCTTGCCCATGCAAATGACCTCGCTCCCGAGATACGGAGGATCTGGGCTTGACAGATCGGAAAAGCCCGTTTTCAGCACATGAGCATTGTGTGCTGAAAACCGGCTTTTGTGATGCCTTCCCAGGTCCGTACGGACTTGGGGAGACCAGAATTTCTGCCCCATTGTTGCAGTAATTTGAAGACCTCCCGAATGTTAAGGTTTCTGTGATTGTTTTCTGAGAGTTTCCTGGTATCTGTGAAGGAGGAAACAGAAGCTGGATTGAGCTGGAACTGGAGAGTGAGGACAATGCCTTTTGTTGTTGGCCCTCATCATGCCCAGATTGGTTGGTCAGGTACCTCAAGCTTGAGATATGTTAATATATGCAAGGTCACCATTGTGGAAGGTCACCATGTTTCCCCTAATGGGTGAAGCAACAAAAATTCACTTTGATTTTGAACAGCTGTTTGGGAGACAGTGTGTCAGGTTATGTACATGATATGCAAATCAGCTGATGTTTGATTCCCAGCTCGATCTCCAGGGCTGGGGAGACCAGTAGTAAATGTGACAGCTGTTGGCAATTGCTTCAATTCACATGATTCCATCATTTGGCTGCACATTGACGCAGTTGCTGGAATTCAATGAAGCCGAAAGCATCCATGATTATGTATTTCTGAAACATAATTATAATTCTGATAAAAAGGACTCTGAGTAATGATTAGCTCTTACTATTGGACTCAGAACAAGCTAACTTACTGGTAAATAATGTATTGCTGTCTAATTTGCTGATCTATTTTGCTTCTATATATTCTTCTTAATAAACCTGATTCGTAGTTTTTAGCCTACGCTACACAGTCTGTTTTTTATGTTGGTTTAGAGAGATCTCGAGCCCACAGTTATTTCCAGAGAATAATATAATGGGTTGTCCAAAATATTTTGCACATTAGATATTTCATAACTCGCAACAAAAATATATCCCAATGAGAAGGAAAGACTGTAAGAGAAGGGATAAACATCCGTGGCTAAATATGAAAATAAGGGATGGTATCAAATTGAAAACAAGGGCATACAGGTGGCCAAGACTAGTGGGAGGCAGAGGTAATAAAGGCCAACATACGATTTGTTTTCTTAATTGCTTGCTATACCTGCATGTTAACTTTCAGTGATTCGTGTATTTCCTTAGTTAGCCACGGATGGTTATCCCTTCTCTTACAGCCTTTCCTTCTCATTGGGATATAGTTTTGCTGCGAGTTATGAAATGGCGGAGCAGGCTCGAGGGGCCAGTGGCCTACTCCTGCTCCTATTTCTTATGTTCTTAAAGCTAGGTGGGAATGTAAGTTGTGAGGAGGATGCAAAAAGGCTTCAAGGGGATATAGACAGGCTCAGTGCGTGGGCAAGAACACCCAGGTCACTCTGAACACCAACATTTCCCAATCTCTCACCATTTAAAAAATACTCTGTGTTTCTATTTTTCCTATGTGGATAACTTCACATTTCTCCATATTATATTCCATTCGCCATGTTCTTGCCCACTCAGAGCATCCTCCTCACAACTTACATTCCCACCTAGCTTTAAGAACATAAGAAATAGGAGCAGGAGTAGGCCACTGGCCCCTCGAGCCTGCTCTGCCATTTCATAACTCGCAGCAAAACTATATCCCAATGAGAAGGAAAGGCTGTAAGAGAAGGGATAATCATCCGTGGCTAACTAAGGAAATAAGGGATAGTACCAAATTGAAATGAAGGGCATACTAGGTGGCCAAGACTAGTGGGAGGCCAGAGGATTGGGAAACTTTTAAAAGCCAGTAAAGAACGACCAAAAAAATGATAAAGAGAGGGAAGATAGATTATGAGAGTAAACTAGCACAAAATAAAAAAAAACAGATAGTAAGAGTTTCTACAGGTACATAAAAAGAAAAAGAGTAGCTAAAGTAAATGTTGGTCTCTTAGAGGATGAGAATGGGGAATTAATAATGGAGAACAGGGAAATGGCAGAGATGTTGAACAAATATTTTATATCGGTCTTCACGGTAGAAGACACTAAAAACATCCCAATAGTGGATAATCAAGGGGCTAGAGGGAGGGCGGGACTTAATACAATCACTATCACTAAAGATATAGTACTCGGTAAAATAACGGGATTAAAGGCGGACAAGTCCCCTTGACCTGATGGCTTACATCCATAGGTCTTAAAAGAAGTGGCTGCAGAGATAATGGATGCATTGGTTGTAATCTACCAAAATTCCCTGGATTGTGGGGCAGTCCCAGCGGATTGGAAAACCGCAATTGTAACACACCCTTTTTAAAAAGGAGGCAGACAAATAGCAGGAAACTATAGACCAGTTAGCCCAACATCTGTCATTGGGAAAATGCTGGAGTCCATTATTAGGGAAGCAGTAGCGGGACATTTGGAAAAACATAATTCAATCAAGCAGAGTCAGCATGATTTTATGAAAGGGAAATCATGTGTGACAAATTTGCTGGAGTTCTTTGAGGATGTAACGAGCAGGGTGGATAAGGGGGAACCAGTGGATGTGGTGTTTTGGATTTCCAGAAGGCATTCGATAAGGTGCCACAGAAAAGGTTACTGCACAAAATAAAAGTTCACGGGGTTGGGGATAATATATTAGCATGGATAGAGGATTGGCTAACTAACAGAAAACAGTGAGTCGGGATAAATGGGTCATTTTCCAGTTGGCAAACAGTGACGAGTGGGGTGCCGCAGGGATCGGTGCTGGGACCTCAACTATTTACAATCTATATTAATTGCAATTTTTATTAATCTATAAAAAATCTGCAAAGGGATATAGACGGGCTAAGTGAGTGGCCAAAAATTTGGCAAGTGGTGTAATATGTGGGAAAATGTGAGGTTATCCACTTTGGCAGAAAAAATAGAAAAGCAAATTATAATTTAAATGGAGAAAAATTGCAAAGTGCTGCAGTACAGAGGGACCAGTTGGTCCTTGTGCATGAAACACAAAAAGTGAGTATGCAGGTACAGCAAGTAATCAGGAAGGCAAATGGAATGTTGGCCTTTATTGCAAGGGGGATAGAGTATAAAAGCAGATAAGTCCTGCTACAACTGTACAGGGTATTGGTGAGGCCACACCTGGAGTACTGCGTACAGTTTTGGCCTCCGTATTTAAGGAAGGTTATACTTGCATTGGAGGTTGTTCAGAGAAGGTTCACTAGGTTGATTCCGGAGATGAGGGGGTTGACTTATGAAGATAGGTTGAGTAGGTTGGGCCTATACTCATTGGAGTTCAGAAGAATGAGAGGTAATCTTATTGAAACATATAAGATAATGAGGGGGCTCGACAAGGTGGATGCAGAAAGGATATTTCCACTTATGGCGAAACTAAAACTAGGGGACATAGTCTCAGAATAAGGGGCCGCCCATTTAAAACTGACATGAGGAAGAATTTTTTCTCAGAGGGTTGTAAATCTATGGAATTCTCTGCCCTAGAGAGCTGCGGAGGCTGGGTCATAAAATATACTTAAGGCCGTGATAGACATATTTTTGAGTGAATAGGGAATAAAGGGTTATGGGGAGCGGGCATGGAAGTAGAGCTGAGTCCATGATCAGATCAGCCATTATATTAAATGGCGAAGCAGGCTCAAGGGGCCAGATAGCCAACTCCTGCTCCTATTTCTTAAGTCCTTATGTTCTAGTTTCAGTTTCATTCCAGTGGAAGCGTGGGCTAGAATGAGCAGCCTGACTAGAATGGGACAGCCAATGCAAGTTGACTTTGTAACACCACCACCCATCAGAAAGATCACAGAATCTATACCTCATATTATCTCACGCCCTCCAAAGTTCCTTTTTGACAAAAATGCAACATCATCCTCTTGCAATGTATAATTCCCTCGGCTTTCCCAACCTCTCTGGTTCACATGTTCACCGCCCTCTGTATGAAAAATTGATTTAACTCTGCCTTTGCCTTTTGTCTGAACTTGAATCCATTGGCCCAAAAATCCGGCACCCATTTTCACCCCACGACAGTTTTGGGGGTGGGGCAGCCTTACAGCTTGAAGCTGAATTGAGACTTTGGTAAATGTTGGCAATGCTGCTCAGTTATTGTGTCTGTGTCTGAACATCTGCCTTGTTGTCCCTGGGCTGCAACAGCTGTAAACTGTGATGTGGGAACCATTGTACATGCACCGATCTTGGTCTCACCAACAAATCACTTACCTGATGCACGGGGTTTGACGACAGACATTGTTGGAACAGCAGTGTGTTTTCCTCACACAGGTCTTTGCACGCAGAGCCAGAAATAATTCCTTTCTTGTAGCGATCACACTGAAAAAAATATTAAACTCTGCAGGTTAGAGTCTGTTAAATAAATGCTGTCTTGATCAACAAATATTGAAGGGGCTCGAGCCTAATACCGTACTGATGACATTAATTTCTAAAGTTGATATTATCACTGTAATGTCTGTAAAAGCTTGTAATGTTTGTAGCTCCACACTGTGGATGTGGACGTATTGTGGACTGCAACTGCATAGTTAATAATAAACAGAACCAGGCAGATTCCGGAGGCTTCCGAGAGAGCTGCCTGCCATGTGAGGAGCTGCGTGTGTTGTGCTCTGTGAAGATGTCACAATCACCCGGCAATATATCGGAGAAGATACACCAGTAGAATCAGTCCTATTTCTGAGATCAGAGACTGAAAGGGAAACTCAGGCCTGGAGTAAGTTACGTGAAATTAAAAATTTTGGTCACGCTTTTTCAAGAGTCATTTTACTTGTGATGTTAAAATACAGATATTCTGTAGTCCTGAAGCAGACTGTGGCACATCACACTTTACGGAAGAGGATACTGGATATCAATCAGGAGCAGGAATCCTGGACATTTTTTTTACAACAGTTTTGCTTATTATGCTTGCAATGTTTCACTAACTTTTGATTTATTTTTAAATTAAATGATGTTCAAAGTCTCAACAATGGACACTGAGCTAATTCCTCAGACTCAGAAGTTGTACTAATTGCAAAAGACTTAATGTTCAAACTCTTCATACTTACGATGATCATGTGACAGACGTGGCCACGGCACAGTTCCGAGTAGGATGAGTAATGCATGTAAAGCACCCAGCTGCCCACCAGAATCCCGAACCACACCAAGAACAGGTACTTCACTTTAACACCAGGGAGACGCTTCTACCAAAAATACACAAACAATTTTAGTCGCGAATATGATGCACAAAAGCTCACTCTAGACAGTGTCTCCAATGCTGCAGCCTGGATTAAACCCGAGCAATGGTGAATGTGAGGAATCACTAACCAGGCAGGGACCGGAAGACGGTCGTGTTGTCAATTTCAAGATGGCAACGGATAAATAACGGAGAGGGTGCTGTAGCCCAAGGGATGGAGATCCCACGTTCGCGGGGGAGGAGGGGAGGCGCTGTAGCCCAAGTGATGGAGTGCCCACGTTCCCGGGGAGGGCAGGTGGCACAGAGGGGGGTGGGGGGAGCATCGGACTGGCGAAATGCCGACATTCGGACTGAAAAGCATCTCATCCGTGTTCTTCTGAGAATCTTCGAATCTGCCAACCTTTCTCACCACAGAATGAAACAGGATATATGTAACCCCCCCCCCCCCCATCCCCCCACTGGATATATGTGACACCCACCCCCAACTGGAAAGACGCTCTGAGCGGTCTCTGGCCTGCGAGCACCATCGGAGCAGGCCGGGGAGCGGAAGGAACAACGTGACGGCATACCACTTCAGGGAGCAGCACATGCTGGAGCAGGAGAGCAACAGCAGTGAAAAGGGACGTCACCAAGGTCCAGGTCGGTGATTGGAGATTGGGCAAATACAGCAGGAGCGACGAGAGATTGCAGAGGGACGTGATCGGGGCCCAGAAGAGGCGTGAGTTCGGTGCCCAGAAAAGGCGAAGGCCCAAGGGCAGCACGGGCCAACCCACACTGCGATATGTGCGCGCACTAGGTCCGTGCAGCAGAGCTGGTCTCCAATCACCTTGATTAATCCTTGCTACTGGACAAAGACCTAGCTTTGTCAAGCCCATGTGGTGGCTGGTGTGCAACGGCCACCTCATGTTAAAAAAATGCACGCACAGGCATCTTCCACCCTTCAAGATTTAGTTCGGGACTTGGAATTTTAGGTCCTTTATTGAAACACCTGTGAACTTTTTGACGTGGAAGCAAGTCATCCTCGATTCGAGGGACTGCCTATGATGATGATTACAAAGGCAAAATACTGAGGATGCTGGAAATTTGAAATAAGAACAGAAAATACTGGAAATACTCCGCAGGTCAGGCAGCATCTATGGAGAGAAAAACAGAGTTAACGTTTCAGGTCAATGACCTTTCGCCAGAACTGGAAAAAGTTAGAGATGGACAGATTTTAAGCAAGTGCAGAGGCAGGGAAAGGGGGGAAGGTTGGAAAGAACAAAAGGGAAAATCTGCGATAGAAGGCAGGAGAGATTAAATGACAAAAGGTACAATTGTGCAAAGCAAAAGAAGATAGTAATGGGACAGGTAAAGAAATAAAAGATGGCTCTAGAAGTGCTGTAAATGGGAATGACAGAATCATCATCAGCTGCAGTGTGAAAAAACAGGGGCGGAGATTCTGGTCAAATTATTGAACTCTATTTTGTGTCTAGAAGGCTGTAAAATGCCTAATCAAAAGATGAGGTGCTGTTCTTCAAGTTTACGTTGAGCTTCGTTGGAACAGTGTAAGAGGCCGAGGACGGAGAGGTCTGAGTGTGAGTGGAGCGGAGAATTAAAGTGACAGGAAGCTCGGGGTCACGCTTATGGACTGAATAGAGATGGTCCGCAAAGCGGTCACCCAATCTACGCTTGGTCTCCCGAATGAGAACACGTCGCGAGCAGCGAATACAGTATAGTAAACTGAAATAAGTTCAAGCAAATCACAGTTTCACCTGGAAGGAATGTTTGGGGCCCTGACCAGTGGGAAGGGAGGAGGTAAAAGGGCAGATGTTGCATCTCCTGCGCTTGCACGGGAAGGTGCCAATGGAAGGGGCAGGTGTGTTGGGGTGATTGAGGAGTAGACCAGGGTGTCACAGAGTGAGCAGTCCCTTCAGAATGCTGAAAAGGGAGGGGAGGGGAAGATTTGTTTGGTGGTGAGATCACGCTGGAGGTGGCGGAAATGGCGGAGGATGATCCGTTGAACGTGGAAGCTGGTGAGGTGAAAGGTGAGGACAAAGGGAACCCTGTTGTGGTTCTGGGAGGGAGGGGGAGGAGAGAGAGCAGAAGTGCAGGAAATAGAACAGACATGGTCGAAAGCCATGTCAACCAAGGTAGCGGGGAATCCTCGGTTCAGGAAAAAGGAAGACATATCGGAAGCACGAGTTTGGAAGGTGGCGTCGTCAGAACAGATGCGATGGAGACGGAGAAACGTGAAGAATGGAACGGAGTCCTTACGGGATGGAAGTGGGAGGAAGTGTGGGAATCAGTGGGCTTATAGTGAATGTTTGTCAATAGCCTATCCCTTGAAAATGGAGACAGAAGTCGAAGTAGGTAAGGGAAGAGTCAGGGATGGACCATGAGTGACGGGTGGAAATTGGAAACAAAGTAAATGAAATTTTCTAGTTCAGGGCAAGAGCAGGAAATGGCACCGATACATCAATGTACCGGAAAAAGAGATGAGGGAGGGGACCCAAGTAGGACTGGATTATCTGGTACAGTATTAGCTGGTTGCTAATTTTATTGCTCATTTTGGGTCTTGGCTGTGTTCAAATTGGCAACCGTGTTTGACCACATTACCGCAGTGACTTCAGTGTTGGCCGTGAATCACTTTGGGACTTGAGCGTTAAATAAATTCAAATTTGTACCTAGAATCATAGAAAAATACAGCACAGAAAGAAGCCACTCGGTCCATGATGCCTGTGCCATTTCTTTGGTAGAGCTATCTACTTAGTCTCTCCTGTTCTTTCCCCAAAGGCCAGTAAATTTTCCCCCTTCGGTATTTATCTCATTATTGAATCTACTTCTCCCGCACTTTCAGGCTGTGCGTGCCAGATCATAACATGTAAAAACATGCTCTTTCACGTCACCTCGGGTTCCTTATATTGTACTTCCTGTTATTGTGGTATTGTGCTTCTGTCTTTATAAAACCGCACATCGTCCGACAACCTGCCTGCAATGCCACATATCTGCCTCCAAATAAAAGACTTGCATTTAAATAGCGACTTTCAGAACCCCAGGACTTCCCAAAGCGCTTTACAGCCAATTAAGTACTTTTGAAGTATATTCAAATGTAGGAAATGTGGCAGCCAATTTGGGCACAGCAAGTTCCCACAAACATCATTATAGGCAGTCCCTCGGAATCGAGGAAGACTTGCTTCCACTCGTAACATAAGTTCTTAGGTGGCTGTACAGTCCAATACAAGAACCACAGTCTCTGTCACAGGTGGGGCAGATAATTGTTGAGGGAAGGGGTGGGTGGGACTAGTTTGCCGCACACTCTTTCCGCTGCCTGCGCTTGATTTCTGCAGGCTCTCGGCGACGAGATTCAAGGTGCTCAGCGCCCTCCCGGATGCGCTTCCTCCACTTAGGGCGATCTTTGGCCAGGGATTCCCAGGTGTCAGTGGGGATGTTGCACTTTATCAGGGAGGTTTTGAGGGTGTCCTTGTAACGTTTCTGCTGCCCACCTTTGGCTCGTTTGTCGTGAAGGAGTTCCGAGTAGAGCGCTTATTTTGGGAGTCTCGTGTCTGGCATGCGAACTATGTGGCCTGCCCAGCCAAGCTGATCAAGTGTGGTCAGTGCTTCAATGTTGGAGAGGTTGGCCTGGTTGAGGACGCTAATGTTGGTGCGTCTGACCTCCCAGGGGATTTGAAGGATTTTGCGGACAGTAAAACTCAGTAATAAAATAAATGACCAGATCATCTGTTTTAATGTTGAGTGAGGAATAAATATTGGTCAACACACTGGGGAGAACTCCCCTGCTCTTTGAACAGTACTGTGGGGTCTTTTAATACACCTGAGGGAGCCAACGGGGCCTTGGTTTAATGTCTCATCCAAAGATGGCACCTTCGACAGTGCAGCGCTCCCTCAGTACTGCCCCTCCGACAGTGCGGCGCTCCCTCAGTACTGCCCCTCCAACAGTGCGGCGCTCCCTCAGTACTGCCCCTCCGACAGTGCGGCGCTCCCTCAGTACTGCCCCTCCAACAGTGCGGCGCTCCCTCAGTACTGCCCCTCCGACAGAGCGGCGCTCCCTCAGTACTGCCCCTCCAACAGTGCAGCGCTCCCTCAGTACTGCCCCTCCGACAGAGCGCCGCTCCCTCAGTACTGCCCCTCCGACAGTGCGGCCCTCCCTCAGTACTGCCCCTCCGACAGTGCGGCCCTCCCTCAGTACTGCCCTTCTGAGAGTGCAGCGCTCCCTCAGTACTGCCCCTCCGACAGTGCAGCGCTCCCTCAGTACTGCCCCGCCGACAGTGCACGCTCCCTCAGTACTGCCCTCCGACAGTGCAGCACTCCCTCAGTACTGCCCCCGACAGTGCAGCGCTCCCTCAGTACTGCTCTTCCAACAGTGCATAGAATCATAGAATTATAGAAATTCACAGCAGGGAAGGAGGCCATTTCAGCTCATTGTGTCTGCGCCGGCCGACAAAGAGCTATCCAGTCTAATCCCACTTTCCTGCTCTTGGTCCGTAGCCTTGTAGGTTACGGCACTTCAAGTGCACATCCAAATACTTTTTAAATGTGATAAGGTTTTCTGCCCCCACCACCCTTTCAGGCAGTGATTTCCAGGCCCCACCACCCTCTGGGTGAAAATATTTCCCCTCAAATCCCCTCTAAACCTCCCACCAATTTCTTTAAATTTATGCTCCCTGGTTCTTGACCCTTCTGCTAAGGGAAATAGGTCCGTCCTGTCTATGCTATCTAGGCCCCTCATCGTTTTATACTCCTCAATAAGGTCTCTCCTCAGCCTCCACTGTTCCAAAGAAAACAAACCCAGCCTATCCAATCTTTCCTCATTCTCCAGTCCAGGCAACATACTCGTAAATCTCCTCTATACCCTGTCCAGTGCAATCACATCTTTCCTGTAATGTGTTGACCAGAACTGCACACAGTACTCTAACTGTGGCCTAACTAGTGTTTTATACAGTTTAAGCATAACCTCCCTGCTCTTGTATTCTATGCATTGCCTAATAAAGGCAAGTATTCCATATGCCTTCTTAACCACCTTATATGTACCTTCAGGGATCTGTGGACTTGCACTCCAAGGTCCCTCTGTTCCTCTACACTTCTCAGTGACCTACCATTTAATGTGTATTCCCTTGGCTGGTTATCGCTCCCTAAATTAATTACCTCACACTTTTCTTGATTGAATTCCATTTGCCACTGATCTGCCCACCTGACCAGTTCATTGATATCTTCCTGCAGTCTACAGCTTTCTTTTTCATTATCAGCCGCACAGCAGATATTAGTATCATCTGCAAGCTTCTTCATCGTACCCCCTACATTCAAGTCTAAATCATTGATAAATACCACAAAAAGCAATGGACCTAGTACTGAGCCCTGCGGAACTCCACTGGAAACACCCTTCCAGTCACAAAAACACCCAAAAACCATTACCCTTTGCTTCCTGCCTCTCAGCCAATTTTGGATCCAACTTGCCACTTTACCCATGATCCCACGGGCTTTTAGTTTCGTGACCAGCCTGCCAAAAGGTAGTGCCTATTAGAGACCATGAGGGTAATCTTTGTGCAGAGGCGGAAGATTCTGGTAAGGTTCTTAATGAATACTTTGCATCTGTTTTCACAAAGGAAAGGGGCAATGCGGTTACTGCTATCGAGGAGGAGTGTGATATTCTGGATAAAATAAATATAGTGAGAGAGGAAGTATTAAGGGGTTTAGCAGCTTTCAAAGTAGGTAAGTCCCTAGGCCCGGATGAAATGCATCCCAGGCTGTTGAGCGAAGTAAAGGAGGAAATAGCAGAGGCATTGACCATCATTTTCCAGTCCTCTTTGGATTTGGGCATGGTGCCGGAGGATTGGAGGACTGCTAATGTTTAAGAAGGGAGAAAGGGATAGGCCGAGTAATTACAGGCCTGTCAGCCTAACCTCATATTGGAAAATTATTGGAAAAAATCCTGAAAGACAGGATAAATCTACATTTGGAAAGGCAAGGATTAATTAGGGACAGTCAGCACGGATTTGTTAAGGGAAGATTGTGTTTGACTAACCTGATTGAATTTTTTGAGGAGACAACCAAGAGGGTCGATAAGGGTAGTGCGTACGATGTAGTGTATATGGACTTTAGCAGAGCTTTCGATAAAATTCCACGTGGTAGACTGGTCATGAAGGTTAAAGCCCATAGAATCCAGGGCAAAGTGGCAAGTTGGATCCAAAATTGGCTTGGAGGTAGGAAGCAAAGGATAATGGTTGCTGGATGTCTTTGTGACTGGAAGAATGTTTCCAGTGGGGCTCTGCAGGGCTCAGTACTGGATCCCTTGCTTTTTGTGGTATATATCAACGATTTAGATTTGATTATAGGGAGTATGATTAAGAAGTTTGCAGACGACACTAAAATTGGCTGTGTGGTTGATAATGAAGAGGAAAGTCATGAGCTGCAGGAGGATATCAATCTACTGGTCAGGTGGGCAGAGCAGTGGTAAATGGAATTTAGTTCAGAGAGGTGTGAGGTGATGCATTTTGGGAGGGCTAGTAAGGAAAGGGTATACACATTAAGCGATAGGCCACTTAATAGTATAGATGAACAAAGGGACCTTGGAGTGCTTGTCCACAGATCCCTGAAAGTAGCAAGCCAGGTGGATAAGGTGGTTAAGAAGCATACGGAATGTTTGCCTTTATTGGCCAAGGCATAGAATATAAGAGCAGGGAGGTTATGCTTAAATTGTATATTACACTGGTTAGGCCACAGCTGGAGTATTGTGTGCCATATTATAGGAAGGATGTGGTTGCACTAGAGAGGGTACAGAGGAGATTTACTAGGATGCTGCCTGGAATAGAGAATCTTAGTTATGAGGACAGGTTGCATAGGCTGGGTTTGTTCTCATTAGAACGGAGGAGATTTAGAGGAGACCTCATTGAGGTGTACAAAATATTGAGGGGCCTGGACATAATGGATAGTAAGGGCCTATTTCCATTGGTGGAGGGGTCTATTACGAGGGGGCATACTTTTAAGGTGGTTGGTGGAAGGTTTAGAGGGGATTTGAGGGTGGGGGGGGGGCTTCTTTACGCAGAGGGTTGTGGGGATCTGGAATTTGCTGCCTGGAAGAGTGGTGGATGCAGAAACCCTCACCACTTTTAAGAGATGATTGGATGGGCACTTAAAGTGCCTTAACCTGCAGGATTACGGGCCTAGAGCTGGTAGTTGGGATTAGACTGGATGACCTTTTGTTGGACGGTGCCGATATAACGGCAAGTATTGCAGGGAATCGAATACGGTCAGGGTGATCTCCTGGACTAGTTTCGATTGCCTGAATTTTCCCAGATTTTTTTCTCCCTAGATTGGCCTGGGTTTTTAATCTGGTTTTTGCCTCTCCCAGGAGATCACATGGCTGGGGTGGAGTGTAGAATGTTTCAGTATAAGGGGTATGAGGCGGACTGTTTGGGCTGGATGTTTTTTGCCTTTCCACCATTGTTCATAAATTTATATATAATCTTCAGGGCTGCTAGCCAAGGCCATGCAGCTCTTTGTCAGCCGGCGCGGACACGATGGGCCGGAATGGCCTCCTTCTACACTGTAAATTTCTATGTTTCTATGTGGGACCTTATCAAAAGCCTTGCTAAAATCCATATACCCTACATCAAATGCACTACCCTCATCGATCCTCCTTGTTACCTCTTCAAAAAATTCAATCAAGTTAGTCAGACATGATCTTCCCTTAACAAATCCAGGCTGACTATCCTTGATTAATCCGTGTCTTTCTAAATGAAGATTTATCCTGGCCCTCAGAAATGTTTCCAATAATTTTCCCACCACCGAGGTTAGGCTGACTGGCTTGTAATTACTTCGTCTATCTCTTTCTCCCTTTTTAAACACAGGTACCACATTATCAGCCTTCGAGCACCACACCTGCAGCCAGAGAGGATTGGAAAATGATGGTCAGAGCCTCTGCTATTTTCTCTTTTGCTTATCTTAACAGCCTGGGATATATTTCATCTGGGACTGAGGATTTATCCACTTTCAGAGCTGCTAAACCGCTTAATACTTCCTCTTCCATGATGTTTATTTCATCTAATATTTCACACTCCTCCTCTCTGATTGCAATAAGAACATAAACCTACACTGTAGAACATTATATAAATCAAGAAATAATGGAGGTTTATGGGCGATTTTAATCTTCATATTGATTGGACAAATCAAATTAGCAAAGGTAGCCTTGAGGAAGAATTCATAGAATGTATCCGGGATGGCTTCTTAGAACAATACGTTGTGGAACCAACCAGAGATTTTAGATCTGGTAATGTTCTCAGAGTAAAGAGTCCTCTAGGGAAGAGTGATCATGGCATTGTAGAATTTCAAATTCAGTTTGAGAGTGAAAAAGTTGGGTCTCAAACTAGTGTCCTGAACTAAAATAAAGGCAATTACAAAGGTATGAAGGCAGAATTGATTAAAGTGGACTGGGAAAATAGATTAAAGGGTTAGACAGTAGATAAGCAGTGGCAGACATTTAAGGAGATATTTCATTACTCTCAACAAAGATATATTCCAATGAGAAGGAAAAACTCAAAGAAGGATGAACCATCCGTGGCTAACTAAGGAAGTAAAGGATGGTATCAAATTGAAAAGAAAGGTATGCAATGTTGTGAAGAATAATGGTAGGCCAGAGGATTGGGACATTTTTCGAAATCAGCAAAGGATGACTAAAACAATAATAGAGAGAAGATAGCTTACGAGAATAATCTAGCAAAAAATATGAAAACAGACAGTAAGTGCTTCTACAGTTATATGAAAATGAAGAGAGTAGCTAAAGTAAACATTGGTCCCTTAGAGGTGAGTCTGGGGAATTAATAATGGGAAACAGGGAAATGGCAGGGACTTTGAAAGAAAGAAAGAAAGAAAGAAAGAAAGAAAGAAAGACTTGGATTTATAGCCAATGAAGTACTTTTGGAATGTAGTCTCTGTTGTAATGCAGCAATCTGTCATTGGGAAAATGTTGGAGTCCATCATTAAGGAAGTAGTAGCAGGACATTTAAAAAATCATAATACAGACAAGCAGAGTCAGCATGGTTTTATGAAAGGGAAATCAAGTTTGACACATTTTCTGGAATTCTTTGAGGATGTAATGAGCAGGATGGATAAGGGGGAACCAGTAGATGTTGTGCATTTGGATTTCCAGAAGCCATTCGATAAGGTGCCACATAAAAGGTTACTGCACAAGATAAAAGTTCACGGGGTTGGGGTAATATTTTAGCATGGATAGAGGATTGGCTAACTAACAGAAAACAGAGATTTAGGATAAATGGGTCATTTTCAGGTTGGCAAACTGTAACTAGTGGGCTGCCACAGGGATCAGTGCTGGGGCCTCAATTATTTACAATCTATATTAATGACTTGGATGAAGGGACTGAGTGTAATGTAACCACATTTGCTGATGATACAAAGATAGGTGAGAAACCAAGTTGTGAGGAGGACACAAAGAAACTGCAAAGGTATAAAGAAAGGCTAAGTGAGTGGGCAAAAATTTGGTAGATGGAATATAATGTGGGAAAATGTGAAGTTATTCACTCTGATAGGAAAAATAAAAAAGCAAACTATTTAAATGGAGAGAGATTACAAAATGCTGCGGTACAGAGGAATCTGACGGTCCTTGTACATGGAACACAAAAAGTTAGCATGCAGGTACAACAAGTAATTAGGAAGGCAAATAGAATGTTGGTCTTTATTGCAAGGGGGATGGAGTATAAAAGTAGGGAAGTCCTGCTACAACTGTACAGGGCGTTGGTGAGACCACACCTGGAGTACGCATACAGTTTTGGTCTCCTTATTTAAGGAGGAATATACTTGCATTAGAGACAGTTCAGAGAAGGTTCACTTGGTTGATTCCTGAGATGAAGGTGTTATCTTATGAAGAAAGGTTGAGCAGGTTGGGCCTATACACATTGGAATTTAGAAGACTGAGAGATGATCTTAATGAAACGTATAAGATACTGAGGGGGCTTGACAGGGTAGATGCAGAGAAGATCTTTCCCCTCGTGGTGGAATCTAGAACTAGGGGGCGTAGTTTCAGAATAATGGTTCGCCCATTTAAAACTGAGATGAGGAGGAATTTCTTCTCTGGGGGTTTTAAATCTGTGGAATTCTCTGCCCCAGAGACTGGTGGAGGCTGGGTCATTGAGTATATTTAAGGTGGAGATAGACAGATTTTTGAGCAATAAGTGAATAAAGGGTTATGGGGAGTGGGCAGGGAGTGATCAGATCAGCCATGATCTTATTGAATGGTGGAGCAGGCTTGAGGAGCCAAATAGCCTACTCCTGCTCCTATTGTTATGTTCTTATGTCTGCATCACCCCTTTCTTTTGTGAAAACAGATGCAACATATTCATTAAGAACCATACCCAAGTCTTCCGCCTCAACAAACAGATTACCTTTATGGTCTCTAATGGGCCCTACTCTTTCTTTTGTTATCCTCTTTTTCTTAATGAATTGATAAAACATCTTTGGGTTTTCCTTGATTTTACTTGCCAAAATGTTTTCATGCTCTCTCTTTGCATTCCTAATTTTCTTTTTAATTGCAGTGCACCCTCAGTACTGTACCTCTGACAGTGAAGGGCACCCTCAGTACTGCCCCTCTGACAGTGCGGCGCGCCCTCAGTACTGCCCCTCTGACAGTTAGGCTCTCCCTCAGTACTGCGCTGGACTGAAGTCTCTGATGGAGAGGGTTGGAGGTCCGCTCATCAATCTCCAGTGACAGTGTTGTATAAATATCTGCATTTACGCCGCAGCTTGTGTTCCCTGCAGTATCAGGGCTGCCGGTGAACCCACGGGCCCCAGCCCGGGCCCGGCCGCTCTGTCCCGGGTTCCGGGGTCGGGCCCGCGGGCAAAGCCCCGATATTTAGGCTCACCGAAACTGCGGGAACCGGGATGACGTCCGATCACCAGCAGCTTCAGCATCTGATCGTAGAGCGGCCAGTCCGGGGAGCGGCGCCGCCCCCAACCCAACCGGTCTCGCCCCCCGCTCCCCGGCCTCCCGGTCCCTGCAGCCCCCGGTTCCCGGTACCTGCAGCCCCCGAGGCCACGGCCACACCAGCAGCTGTAACATTCTCCGGACGCGCCTCATTCTCCGAGCTGCCGCTTCAGCCTCAAAAAGCGGTGCGATCCCCATTAACCGGAGCCGGCGGTGCCGCTTCCCGATCCCTTTAAACGACCCGGTGCAGCTTGTCCCGGTTCCGTGATCCGGCCTCGGGCTCCGCTCACTCCCCGGCCCCGCGGCCGAGCTCCGTCCGCTGCCCAGACGGGAAAGTCATTCGCTGCAGAGACACAGAGGCGATTCCCGGCTCCTGTCAATCTCCAGCGGGGGACAAGAGCACAAGGAGGGGGAGGGAATTACCAGCAGCAGCAACCACATCGACAAACAGCAATCACACCTTCTTAGGCAGTCCCTCGGAGTGGAGGATGAATTGCTTCCAGACTAATGAGTTCTAAGGTGACTGATGAGAGCAATGCGGGATCTACAGTCTCTGTCACAGGTGGGGTAGACTGTGGTTGAAGGGACGAATGAGTGGGGTGCTTGGGTTGTTGTGCACTCCCTTCCATTGTTTCTGCTTGGCTTTCGCGTGCTCCGGCGAAGAGACTCGAGGTGTTCGGCGCCGGGCCAGGAATTTCCAGGTGTCAGTGGGGATGTTCAATTTTATCAAGGAGGCTTTGAGGGTGTCCTTGAAGCGTTTCCTCTGCCCACCTGGGACTTGCTTGCCATGTCGGAGTTCTAAGTAGAGCGCTTGTTTTGGGAGTCTAGTATCGGGCATGCTGACGATGTGGTCTGTCCATCGGAACTGATCGAGCGTGGTCAATGCTTCGATGCTGGGAGTGTTGGCCTGAGCGAGAACACTGCGGAGGCAGCGTTGGTGGTACTACTCCAGTGCTTTGTAGTGCCTGCTGTACATAGTCCATGTCTCTGAAGCATATAGGAGGGCGGGTATCACAGCTCGGTAGACCATGAGCTTGGTGCGGGGTCTGAGATCCAGGTCTTCAAACACTCTCTTCCTCAGGTGACTGAAGGCTGCACTGGCACATTGAAGGCAGTGTTGGACCTCATCGTTGATATCTGCCTTTGTTGTCAGTAGGCTCCCGAGGTATGGAAAATGGTCCATGTTGTCTATGGTCTCGTCGTGGATCTTGATAATCGGGGGGCAGTACTGTGTGGCGGGGGCAGGTTGGTAGAGAACCTTTGTTTTATGGATGTTTAATGTAAGGCCCATACTCTCGTACGCTTCAGTGAAGGTGTTGACGATGGTTTGGAGTTCGACCTCCGAGTGTACGCAAATGCAAGTGTCATCTGCGTACCATAATTCGATGACAGAGTATGGGACGACCTTGGTTCTGAACTGGAGACAACGGAAGTTGAACAATTTCCCATTTGTTCTATAGTTTAGTTCCACTCCAGCGGGGAGTTTACTGAGGGTGAGATGGAGCATTGCAGCAAGGAAGATCGAGAGAAGAGCATTGGTTCGATGACACAGCCTTGCTTCACCCCGGTCCGAACTTGAATTGGATCTATGGTGGATCCGTTGGTCAGGATCATGGCTTGCATGTCATCATGAAAGAGGCAGAGGATGGTGACAAACTTTTGAAGGCAGCTGAATTTGAGGAGGACACTCCATAATCCCTCATGGTTAACAGTGTCAAAGGCCTTTGTGAGGTCAAAGAAGGCCATGTACAAAGGTTGGTGCTGATCCCTGTATTTTTCTTGGATTTGATACGTGGTGAAGATCATGTCCATTGTTCCCCTTAGTGGATGGAATCCGCATTGCGACTCTGGGAGGAGCTCTTCAGCCACTGGAGATAGCGATTGAGGAGAATTCTTGCAATTACTTTCCCTGTGGCAGACAGCAGGGAAACTCCTCTGTAATTACCACAATAGGACTTGTCACCTTTCTTGAAGATGGTCACAATTACAGTGTCTCCAAGATCCCCCGCCATGCTCTCCTCTTTCCAAATAAGAAAAATGAGTTCATGGATTCGCGCCAATAGTACTTCTCCACCATGCTTTAGCGGGAATTCCATCTGCTCCTAAGGCCTTGTTGTTCTTCAGTTGTCAGATGGCCTTTTCAACCTCATGCCGGGCTGGGGTTGTACTGAGGTGATGGCAGGTAGCATGCTGCGGGATGGAGTCGAGGACACTGACGTCGAAGATAGAGTCTCGGTTAAGGAGATCCTCGAAGTGCTCTTTCCAGTGGGCACTGACTGCCTCTCTGTCCTTGATGAGCACCTCTCCGTTCTTGGCCCTCAGTGGGGTAGGACCTTGGGTGCTTGGGCCGTAGGTGTTCTTGAATGCGTTAAAGAATCCATGCACTTTGTGGTTGTCGGCTAGTTGCTGGATCTCCTGCGCTTTCTCCACCCAACATCTATTCTTTAGGTCGCGAGTTTATGTTGGACCTCAGCCTTCAGCCATCTACAGAGCTGCTTTCTTGCTCTCAAGTTGTGATGCTGTTTCCAGTTCAAGAATGCCTTGCGCTTGCGGCTTATTAGCTCCGGGATCTCCTGGTCGTTTTCGTCGAACCAGTCTTGATGTTTCTTGGTGGGGTGACCAAGCGTCTCTTCACAGGTGCTAATTATGGAGACCTTGAGGGCAGACCAGGGGCTGTGGACACTCTGCGTCTCCGGTTCACTGGAAATCATCGAGTTGGTTGTAAGGTGCTGGCTGAATAGGGCTTTCTTAGCAGGGTCTTTGAGTGCTCCAGTGTTGATTTTCCTGCAGCCGCCGCTGTTTTGGGGCTATATTGATGGAAATGACAGAGCGGTTTAGACGGTGATCAGTCCAGCAGTCGTCGGCTCCTGTCATGGCGTGGGTGATGTGGATGTCCTTGCGGTCCCTCGCTCGGACGATGACGTAGTCGAGCAGATGCCAGTGCTTGGAGTGAGCATGTTGCCATGATGCCTTATACTTGTCTCTCTGACGAAACAAGGTGTTGGTTATGACAAGACCATGGTCTAAGTATTTTGTCAGGAGGAGGGTACCGTTGGAGTTGGTTTTCCCTACCCCCTGCCGCTTACACCTCCCCAGAGATCTGTGTACTTTCCAACTCTGGCGTTAAAGTCGCCAAGGACGATGAGCGTGTCGCCCGTTGGGACTCGGGACAGGGATTGTTCGAGGCTGGAGTAGAATTCCTCTTTGGTCTTGTCTGTTGGGGCGTAAGCATTGATGACTTTAGCGCACTGGTTCCGGGCTAGGGTGAGCTGAAGGGTCATGAGGCATTCGTTTATCCCACAAGGGGAGTCTCTGATATGCCCAACTAGCTCATTTTTTATGGTGAAGCCTACCCCATGGAGGCGGCGTTCTTCTTCTGGTTTACTTTTCCAGAAGAAGGTGTAACTACCACCTTGTACCTTGGGCTGGCCTTCTCCTGCCTGTCGAGTCTCACTTAGGGCGGCGATGTCTATGTCGAGGCATCTGAGTGCCCGGGCAACGATGGAGGTGCGACGTTCCGGTCTGTCGCTGGTTGTCCTGACGTTCCAGGTCCCGAACTTAATTTTAGAGTGTGGAAGATGCCTTTGTGTGAATTCTTTTAACATGGGGTGGCCGTTGCACACCAGCCACCACACTGGCTTGGCAGAGCAAGATCTTGGTCCAATGACAAGGGGACCCAAGACGATTGGAGACAAGGCTCTGCTGCATGGGCCTAGCACACACATACCCACACATTTTCCTACTGTCCCTCTCCCTCCTTCCTCTTTCTCTGGGTTTCAGAGAACGCAGTGTAGGCCTCCCGACCTCGCGGCTGGTCCACGCTGCACCACTCCGGGACCTTGACCTCGCTCCTAGGCCCCGACCTCACTCCTGGGCCCTGACAGTGGCATAGTGATATGTGACTGGATGAGTAATCCAGAGGACTGATCCAGAGATCCCACTGTGGCAGTTGGGGAATTTAGATTCAATTAATAAATGTGGAATAAAAAGATGGTATCAGTAATGGTGTCATCAAGATCCATGGCGTGGCCCTGGACAACATGGACCACTTTCCAAACCTTGGGAGCCTATTATCAGCAAGGGCAGACATCAACGACGAGGTTCAACACATCCTTCAGTGCGCCAATGCAGCCTTCGGCCGCCTGAGGGAGAGTATTCGAAGATCAGGCCCTTAAATCTGGCACCAAGCTTATGATCTACAGGGCTGTAGTGATACCCGCCCTCCTGTATGGCTCAGAGACGTGGACCATATACAGCAAACACCTGAAATCGCTGGAGAAGTATCACCAACGTTGTCTCCGCAAGATCCTGCAAATCCCCTGGGAGGACAGACGCACCAACGTCAGTGTTCTCGATCAGGCCAATATCCCCAGCATCGAAGCACTGACCACTCGACCAGCTCCGTTGGGCGGGCCACATTGTCCGCAAGCCGGACACAAGACTCCCAAAGCAAGCGCTCTACTCGGAACTCCTACGTGGCAAGCGAGCCCCAGGTAGGCAGAGGAAACGTTTCAAGGATACTCTCAAAGCCTCCTTGATAAAGTGCAATATCCCTACCGACACCTGGGAGTCCCTGGCCAAAGACCGCCCTAAATGGAGGAAGAGCAACCGGGAGAGCACTGAGCACTTCAAGTCTCATCGCCGAGAGCATACAGAAAATAAGCACAGGCAGCGGAAGGAGCGTGCGGCAAACCAGGTTTCCCACCCAACCTTTCTTTCAACGACTGTCTGTCCCACCTGTAATTCCCGTATTGGACTGTACAGTCATCTGAGAACTCACTTTTGGAGTGGAAGCAAGTCTTCCTCGATTTCAAGGGACTGCCTATAATGATGATGATGATGATGATAAGTGGCTATGTGACTGGATAAGTAATCCAGAGGGCTGATCCAGAGATGTGAGTTAAACTCCCACCGTGGCAGCTGGGGAATTTAAATTCAATTAATAAATGTGAAATAAAAAGCTGATATCAGTAATGGTGACCATGAAACTTTCAGATTGTCATAAAAGCCCATCTGGTTCACTAATGTCCTTCAGGGAAGGAAATCTGCCGTACTTATCCAGTCTGCCCTATATGTGACTCCAGACCCACAACAATGTCGTTGACACTTAACTGCCCGATGTTATTTATGTAAACACTACCAATGTGTAAGACTTGCCACTAGGGGGTGCACCTGTGGGAGACCCAAGGGTCAGACTACCATGCTGCCTCCTCACTCTGGAGTTACAATAAAGAGACCAAGGTCACAACAGTTTGAGCTGAAGGTGTGCAGCCTTGTAGAGTTATTATAAATGTAACAATTGGTGACGAGGATGGATACCTTACAACAAGCCAAAGTAGCGGGCAAACACCAACCGGTCGTATATGTATCTAACAAAATACTTGTAGCAATTGATGTGTTATCACACTGGGTCGGGCATATTGTACAGCAAGCCAAAGTAGCGCGCGAACCCCAACTGGTTCTACATGTAACCAATAACTTACCCAAGGCTGTAGCCTGCGTTCACAGGACAAAAGAGACATACCAAAGTGTGTCCCAATATTTACTCAAGTCAGACAAGCTGGCAATCTCACAGTTTTTGGAGAGCAGAGGCACCATTATCAATGCTTTGTCTCGAATAGGTTTAAAATCGACTTGTTATGGAAGTGCTGGAAAGCGAGGGGTCAACCGTAACAGCTCCCCAGACTGGGACCTGGACCAGCCAGGATCCCATGTTACCGCCTGCTAATGGCAAACCGCTCGATGGGATGTTGCAGCTTATCTGTCGCAAAGACGTAATGCTCATCCCATCAGATTGGCCCCTATGGGGCAACCCTGCAACGTTGCACAGAAAGGCAGGGAGGCTACACACAGTTCGTGGCCCTGGACCTCCATACCATGGCCCAGGATTCACGGGCACCACACGGTCTCCCGCCACTACTGAAAGTCTCAAGGCCATATCTGCCATCCTTGGCTTGCCGGACCTTAGGGCCAGCGACATAAGTCCAGAGTGGGCAGCCCAAATCATAAAGCTGAGCACCACAAGTGTCACGGTAGACTCCCCACAGACCCGGCTATCCCAGGTGCTACGCAGTCAACGGTCTGAATCACTCAGAACCGGGCCTTCCGTATCCTATCAGCAGAGAATGCACCATGATCGTATGGCTCCTCCACACGACATCAGAATAAATGATGTAGACCATGATCATGGCTCCAGATGGGCTGCTAGCACTGTATTAGCCAAAGAGGGGAATGGAGTGTTTGTGATGAAAATGGAGTGTTTGTTGTGAAACCATGTAATGGGCAAACACAGAAAGCATTTGGACCACACCAAACTGCGAACTACAGATAACCAGGAACTACTGGAAAGGACCTGGCCCCCAGCGACCCACTAACACAAACGACCTCGCTGTTAACCACGAGGATGAACCCATCATGCTCGACAGTCCGATCAGACCAGCCACGCGGCCATGCAGCAATGATCCGACCGACTCACCCATGCCAGGACTTTAACTCAGGCGATCAACCCGGGAACGCAGAGCCCCGGATCGCCTCAACTTGTAAATAACTTGTGCATAAGACTTTGGGGGGGGAAATGATGTTACGTATGTAAACATTACCAATGTGTAAGCCGTGCCACCAGGGGGCGCACCTGTGGGAGACCCAAGGGTCACCTGCACACCCTGGGCAAGCAGGTATAAAAGGCAGACTACCATGCTGCCTCCTCACTCTGGAGTTACAATAAAGAGACCAAGGTCACAACAGTTTGAGCTGAAGGTGTACTGTCTTGTGCAGTCTTATTCTAAACGTAACACCCTCCCTCACCAATGACCTAGCAAGCCATTCAGTTGTCAAGAAGACGTCTCAATATCACCTTCTCAAGGGCAATTAGGGATGTGCAATAAATGCTAGCATTGCCAGCGACGCCTACATCTCATCAACAAATAAAAAGAGTCTCACCAACAGCAATCATTCCAACAGGAATGAGGGTAGATATGGAGGTGGTGCCAGATGACTGGAGAAATCCAAATGTTACACCCTTGTTCAGGTAAGAATAAACCCTGCAACTAAAGGCCAGTCAGTTTAACCTCGGTGGTGGGAAAGCTTTTAGAAACGACAATCTGGACAAGTGCGGATTAATTAAGGAAAGCCAGCACGGATTTGTTAACGGCAAATCGTGTTTATCTAACTCGATTGAGTTTTTTGATGAGATAACAGAGAGGGTTGGTGAGGGCAATGCGGTTGACGTGGTGTACATGGATTTTCAAAAGGCATTTGACAAAGTGTCACATAATAGGCTTGCCAGCAAGGTTGAAGCCCATGGAATAAAAGGGACAGTGGTAGCATGCATACGAGATTGGCTAAGTGACAGGAAACAGAGTGTAGTGGTGAACGGTTGTTTTTCGGACTGATGGGAGGTATACAGTGGTGTTCCCCAGCGGTCGGTATTAGGACCAGTGCTTTTCTTGAAATATATCAATGACTTAGACTTGGGTGTACAGGGCACAATTTCAAAATTTGCATGTGATACAAAACTTGGAAGTATAGTGAACAGTGAGGAGGATTGTGATAGACTTCAAGGGGACATAGGCTGGTGGAATGGGCGGACACATGGCAGATGAAATTTAAAGCAGAAAAGTGCGAAGTGCTCGTGTGCATTGTAAGGGAAACCCAGGTAAGAAAGGGAATGAGGATTCGCAGAAACTATCCTATCCAACAGGTACAATGTACTTGCTATCTGTGAGAATAAGGATAAAGGCTGTTGGAAGGACAACCAGAATGCGGATCATGGCACCTTGGAGCAGCAGGCTGTCCAAAAGGAGGAGGAGGAGGTGAGGAAACATCATGTGGTAGCTGTAAATGATTCTATAATTAGGGAGACAGATAGCATCTTTTGTAAGCAAGATCGAGAGTCTTACTTGGTATGTTGCCTACCTGGTTCCAGGGTAAGGGACATCTTGAAATCGCCAGAAACGATCCTGGAGAGGGAGGGGAGGATCCAGTCGTTGTGGTCCATGTTGCGACCAACAACATAGGGAAGAGTCAGCACGAGGTCCTGTTTGGGGAGTACCAGGAACTAGGAGCTAAATTAAAGAACGGGACCTCAAGGGTTATAATCTCTGGATTATTACCTGAGCCACGTGCAAATTGGTGTAGCGATAAGCTGATTAGGGAAGTGAACATGTGGCTAAAGGAGTGGTGTGGGAAAGAGGGGTTGCATTTCATGGGCACTGGCACCAGTATTGGGACAGGAAGCATCAGTACCATTGGGACAGACTCCATCTGAACCGGTCTGGGACCAGGGTCCCAGCGGAAAGGATAAATTGGGTGGTCACAAGGACTTTAAACTAGTAAATGGGGAGGGAGGGCCCAGAGAGAAATTGCAGGACAGATAGTATTTTCAAAAACAAACATAAGGGTAGAGAGTAGAGTAGCAGTCAGAAATTGTGCTTTAGGCACTACAGTAAAAGGGAAAACAAAAAATTGCAAAGTGATTAAACCAGGAGAGAGAAATAAGAAATGTGTGACTAAAACATCAGAGCTGAAGGACAGGGTGTGTGGCCCAAATAAATGTTCTTTATACAAACGCACGGAATATAAGGAATACATTGAATGATAAGGAATACATTGAATGAACTGCAGGTACATTGGAGGGCATGACATGGTGGCCATTACTGAGACATGGATGCAAGACAGTCAGGACTGGGAACTAAATATACACGGTTATAAGGTCTACAGGACAGATAGGGAAATGGCAGAGGGGGGTAGTAGTCTTAGTGATTAAGGAGTAAATCACTTCAATGATCAGAGAGGATAAAATGAGAGGTAAGCAGCAGAGAGGATAAAACGAGAGGTAAGCAGGCAGTGGAGACATTATGGGAAGAATTAAGAAATTGGAAAGGATTTAAGACTGTAATGGGAGTTGTGTATAGGCCTCCTGGTAGCAGCTGTGAAGTGCCAGGTTGTATAAATGCAGAGATTAGACAAGCGTGTAGTAAAGACAGAGTGGTTTTAATGGGGAATTTTAACTTTCATATAGATTGGGATAAGCAGACTAGCACCTATCAGAAAAGTCTTGAATTCTTGAGTGTGTCCGGGTTAGTTTTCTGTAACAATGGGCTTGAAATTCCGCTAGAGGTCTTCCTGTGGGCAAACTAAAGAAAAAAGGTAAAAAACTGCGCATTTACCTGTTGTTGCTGTGCCCTCTCGAACTTCCGAGCCTGAGGCCTTCACTCCTACGCATCGGACCGCGTGCACGTTGGGACGAGCGCAGGGCTGGAGCTGTAGTCAAATGGCTCTGGGCAACCAATCAAGGTACAGTATTTTCTCGTCCATAATAATGGAAACTCCGTAAGTTGGAGTTCCCATTATTATGAATGAGAAACCCCCCCCCCCCGCCTCTAACACACAAAAAATCAATTAAAAAATAGAAAAATACACGACATATTTAAGAATCATTTAAATTAAAGTTCTTATAAAAAATAATATTTTCCCGACTTTTTAAAAAGATGCCGTAAAATAAACTTACCGTAGTGGGGAGGGTTTTTAACAATAAAGTATATTTTCATACATGTTTATTTAATTTAATTTTAATGTTTTTATGTATTTTTAAACACTTGCACCTGTAAAAGTAGGCTATACGCCTGCTTTTTCAGGCGCAAGATTTTAATGAACATTTGCAGGGCAAAATATCGGAAATCTTGCCTGCAAGTGTCCTCGCTCCCGATATGCGCGAGATCTGTCAAGCCAGAAACTTGACAGATCGGAAAAGCCAGTTTTCAGCGCATGCGCATTACGCGCTGAAACCCGGCTTTTCCGATGCCCTCCCGGGTCCGTAGGAACTTCGTACGGACCCGGAACATCGGAATTTCAGGGCCAATATGTTTAAAAAATAATGTAATGTGATACAGTACCAGTTTATACACCTGAGGGGCAAAAGCTCTACTTGCTAAAGTTCAACTCTTTTTTACCTTTCAACAGAGTACATGGAAGTTTCTTGGATTTCTGAAGTTTTCATTTTTTTTTACTCACACGCCACCACCAAACATCTTTAAGCGGGGCTGGAGAGGGGTTGTAGCATCAGCCGTCAGAATCGGCCCCATGCCCGGACACAGGACCTCGGGGCTCAGCTGGAAAACAAGCCCGGGAGGAAGGGGTGGGGGAGGGAGGTGGTGATCGGAAAGCTTCTGAACTGAGCCCGGGGAGGGAGGTGGCGATCGGAAGGCTGCTGCACTATGCACAAGACTGCAATGAGTTTGGGGGTGAAGAAGGGGAGAAATCACAAGACTGTAATTAGTTGGGGGCGGGGGGGGCAGGAGTAGAAGTCACATGACCTGGGTCCATCCATACAGACCTTGGGGAAAGAAAACAAAAAACCTCTCTTGCCTGCCTTCCTGCCATTTTGAGCTTCTTGCAAAGGTAAAATGTAACTATGGGGGCAATACTGACAATGCCATACCTTGTGCGAGCCTTCTGCATGATGGTTCTACGTAGGACTCACACACATGAGGAACATCAGAGCCCGAAGGGTGCTGGGCAGGAGGCCTTACCCACGTCGGGTATATTGATAGGCATTCGTACCTGCACCTGAGTGATGCAGACTGTGTCGGAAGGCTGTGTTTCCGCAAAGTTGTAACTGAGATCTGTGAGTTGGTGAAAGCAGACCTGCAACCAGGAGGACTGCTTTGTCAGTTGAAGTGAAGGTTACAGCTACACTTTCATTCTCTGCCTCCGGATCGTTTCAAGCTACAATTGGGGATGTATGCGCCATCTCTCAGCATGCAACACATGTCTCCATTCGACACAGGTGCCTGCTGCACTATATGCCCAGAGGAATGATTTCATAAAGTTCCCCATGACCGCCCAAACAATGCGTGACAGGGCTATGGGCTTCTCCATGATTGCTGGCTTCCCAAAGCTACAGGGCTGCATTGAATGTACCCACATCGCCTTGTGAGCACTTTTGGAGGATTCTGAGATGTCCAGGAACAGAAAAGGCTTCCACTCCATTAATGTACAGCTCATGTGTGACGACATGCATCGCATCATGTCAGTCAATGCACCAATGATGCATTCATCCTACGCGAGAGCGTGATATCTGCCGTATTTCAGCAGCAGCCAGAAGGGTAGAGCTGGCTACTGGGAGACAAAGGATACGGCCTCGCCACCTGGCTCATGACGCCCCTACACGTAACCCGGACGGAAACTGACCGTGAATACATGTCGCACATTGCGACATGCAGCATCATAGAGAGGACCATTGGCATCTTGAAACAGCGTTTCCGATGCCTGGACCATTCCGGAGGCTACTTGTTATGCTCCCCTGAGATTGTCGGTTAGTTCACTGTTGCGTGCTGCATAGCTTAGTCATCATGAGGCAGCTGCAGCTGGTAGGAGAAGACACACCTGCGGTGAGAGTGGTTGATGATAATGATGTGGAAGATGCAGATGACGAGCAGGAGGAGGAGGAGGACGAGGATGAGGAAGCTATGCAAGTACCTGAACCCGGAGCATGACGGCGGAGGAGGGCGTGCCATCGTGCCCCTCAAGCCTTGCGCCAGCAGCTCATTCATGAATGCTTTACTGCTGCCTGAGGGTTCAGCGACAACTATTCCACATGTTTACTGTTTGGACCTGTTCCGTAATGTTGTGTGTGTTAATGAAACAAATGATGGAAATTATTCTTGTTTACTTCAAAAGTTGTGTTAATAATGGAACAAATAATGAAAACGATTCAGATTTAATGTAAAATATATTTCATTCAAAAGTTTAACAAACAGTTCTTTGTACTTAAATTAACTTTAATAAAATTATTCTTGTATCAAACTTTAAAGTTTTCAGTTACGATCACTTACAAACTTTAAGATCACTTACAAACTCTAAGATCACTTACTAACTTTTAAACTTGTAAAGTTACATAACTTACAAAAATCTTTTAATTTGAGAACAGTTACAACAGTCCTTGTAACATTTTCTCTGCTCACCTTTGGCTCGTTTGCCGTGAAGGAGTTCCGAGTAGAGCACTTGCTTTGGGAGTATCGTGTCTGGCATGCGAACAATGTGGCCTGCCCAGCGGAGCTGATCAAGTGTGGACAGTGCTACAATGCTGGGGATGTTGGCCTAGTCGAGAACGCTAACGTTGGTGCGTCTGTCCTTCCAGAGGATTTGCAGGATCTTGCAGAGACATCGTTGGTGGTATTTCTCCAGTGACTTGAGGTGTCTACTGTACATGGTCCAGGTCTCTGAGCCATACAGGAGAGTGGGTATTACTGCAGCCCTGTAGACCATGAGCAGATTTGAGGGCCTGGTCTGCGAACACTCTTTTCCTCAGGCGGCCGAAGGATGCACTGGCGCACTGGAGGCGGTATTGAATTTCATCGTCAATGTCTGCTCTTGTTGATAAGAGGCTCCCGAGGTATGGGAAATGGTCCACGTTGTCCAGGGCCACGCCATGAATCGTGATGATTGGGGGGGGCAGTGCTGTACGGTATGGACAGGTTGGTGGAGGGGCTTTATCTTACTGATGTTTAAAGTAAGGCCAATGCTTTGGAATGCCTCAGTCAATACGTTGACTATGACTTGGAGTTCAGCCTCTGTATGTGCGCAGGCGCAGGCATCGTCTGCATACTATAGCTCGACGACAGAGGTTGGGGTGGTCTTGGACCTGGCCTGGAGACGACGAAGGTTGAACAGGTTCCCACTGGTTCTGTAGTTTAGTTCCACTCCAGCAGGGAGCTTGTTGACTGTGAGGTGGAGCATGGCAGCAAGGAAGATTGAGAGGAGGGTTGGGGCGATGACGCAGCCCTGCTTAACCCCAGTCCGGACGTGGATTGGGTCTGTAATGGCTCAGGTGGTAAGGATCATGTCGTCATGGAGCAGGCGGAGGATGGTGACGAACTTTCGTGGACATCCAAAACGGAGGAGGACGCACCATAGATTCTCGATAATAATAACAACAACAGCAGCAAAGAAAGGCTGCACCAATCTCTCCTCCACCTTATTCTAAGACAGCTCGCCATGCTTGTTCTTGGTGACTCCACCACCCCTGCCCGCAGGTGGTGACTGTCATGTAAGTAACCACAATGTAACACCACTGTATTACTGTATACACTCAACTTGGATGCACACCTTGAACACAAGGGGTGAACTTGTGGGAGACACTCCTTACCTGATCACACAGGTATAAAAAGGGAGGTCCCACACAGGGTCATCATCTTTGGAGTCCTGTGAATAAAGAGTTAAGGTCACAGAGTGACCTTCTCCCCAGAATGTGCCTCGTGTGGTTTCATGCTGTAGAGTAAGGACTTTACATTGGCGACGAGAAACGGGAATTCACGGCCCATGAGAATGGCCACCGGTAGCACAGAGGAATGGTACTGTGTTGGGGAAGACTGGGACGATTTTGTCGAGAGGCTTCAGCAAAGCTTCGTTACAAAAGAATGGCTGGGGGATGCAGCGGCCAACAAGCGAAGGGCTCATCTTTTGACCAGCTGCGGACCAAAGACTTACGCACTCATGAAGGACTTACTAACACCCGAAAAGCCGGCAAACAAAACCTTTGAAGAACTTAGCAAATTGATTGGGGAGCACCTCAAACCGGCGAGTAGCATACATATGGCCCGACACAGATTCTACACCCACCGACGTCGTGAACGACAGAGCATACCGGACTTTGTAGCGGACTTCCGGCGTTTGGCCAGCCTCTGTAAGTTCACAGACGCCTGCAGGGGGGAGATGCTAAGGGACTTTTTTATCGAGGGCATCGGTCATGCGGGAATTTTCCGCAAATTAATTGAAACCAAGGATTTGACCTTGGAAGCGACGGCGTTGATAGCTCAAACTTTCATGGCGGGGAGGAAGAGACGAAAATAATATACGCACGCAATTCTGCCTCTAACGCGGCGATGGATCAGGAAGTCAACATCATCAATGCGACTCAGAGCCCCGCAGGCAGGCAGGGGCAGTCCGACACTCCTCAGGCAGCAATAGACCCCAGTGTAGGACTTCAACAGAGACAATGGCAGGCTGAACGGACATTCACGCCATCACAGTGGACAATGCGGCCCGGGATGGGGCCATTGACACCCACTAATAGGGTACTTAAGAGCAGTCAAAGGGACAGTCAGCGTGGAATGCCTGGCTATAGTCCCTTTGTTCCCAACAATGGAAACTTTAACTCATGCTGGAGGTGTGGGGGAAAACACTCAGCTAGATCTTGCAGATTTCAACAGTTTGTCTGCAGGAACTGCAATCTCAGTGGCCACTTAGCTCGAATGTGCAGGAAGTCTGCAACCAGACTAATATATGAGGCAGATGGACCAGAAGAGGGTTCTTTGAGGCAGAATGACTTTCGGAGCAAATCGAAGGATGCCGAGGTTCAGTGGGTTCATGTGGCGAATATTCACAGTTCATACACCAAATTGCCACCAATGATGATGAGGGTTTTATTAAACAGTATCCCAGTACGCATGGAACTGGACACTGGGGCTAGCCAGTCACTCATGGGCATTCAGCAATTTGAGAAGCTATGGCCACTTAAAGCCAGTAGACCCAAATTAGCACGTATTGAGACACAATTACGGACTTCCACTAAAGAAATCATTCCGGTGCTAGGCAGTGCAATGTTGGCTGTCACACACAATGGGTTAATGAATCGGCTGCCGCTCTGGATTGTCCTGGGCAATGGTCCCGCACTGTTGGGGAGGAGCTGGTTAGCCGAGATGAACTGGAAATGGGGGGGATGTTCACGCAATGTCATCTGTGGAGCAAAGTTCGTGCTCACAATTCCTACAACAATTTGATTCACTATTCCAACCTGGCGTCGGGACTTTCAAAGGCACTAAAGTAGTGATATACATCACCCCGGATGCCAGGCCAGTGCACCACAAAGCCAGAGCGGTGCCGTATGTGATGTGGGAAAAGATCGAGAGCGAATTGGACCGGCTGTTGAGAGAGGGCATCATCTCGCCTGTTGATTTCAGCGACTGGGCGAGCCCCATCGTTCCTATCCTAAAAGCGGATGGCTCTGTCAGGATCTGTGGCGACGACAAGGCCACCATCAAGCGGGTATCCCTACAAGATCAATACCTGCTCCCGAGAGCGGAGGACCTCTTCGCCATGCTGGCAAGCGGCAAGCTGTTAACCAAGTTGGACCTCACTTCAGCCTATATGACCCAGGAACTGGCCGACGAATCTAAACTACTGACCACCATCACCACACAGAAGGGACTGTTCCTTTATAACAAGTGCCCGTTTGGCATTTGATCAGCGGCCGAGATTTTTCAAAGAAACATGGAAAGTCTGCTTAAATCTATTCCTGGAACGATCGTATTCCAAGACGATATCCTCATCACAGGTCGAGACACCGAAGAACACCTCCACGACCTGGAGGAGGTGCTACGCCGAATGGACCGGGTAGGCCTGCGACTCAAGAAGTCTAAATGTGTGTTCTTAGCTCCCGAGGTTGAGTTTCTGGGTAGGAAGGTTGCTCAGATGGCCGATTCCAAAACAGAGGCGATTCGACGAGCACCCAGACCCTGCAACACATCAGAGTTACGTTCATTCCTGGGACTGTTGAACTATTTAGGGAACTTTCTGCTGAACCTGAGCACATTGTTGGAGCTGCTACATGTGCTCCTGCGTAAGGGTTGCGATTGGTTTTGGGGTTGACCCTGTACGACCCCTGTAAAAAATTGGTTCTGACATGTGATGCATCGTCCTATGAGGTTGGGTGCGTGTTGCAGCAGGGCAATGCTGAGGGTCAACTGCAACCTGTGGCTTATGCCTCCAGGTTGCTCTCTCAAGCAGAACGGGGATATGGATGGTCGAGAAGGAAGTGCTTGCATGTGTCTATGGTGTAAAAAAAATGCATCAGTACCTCTTTGATAGGAAGTTTGAATTAGAGATGGATCACATGCCATTAACATCCCTGTTGTCAGACAGCAAGGCTGTCAATGCCAACGCATCAGCTCGCATACAGCGATGGGCTCTCACGCTGGCTGCTTATGACTACTCCATCCGGCACCGGCCCGGCACTGAAAATTGCGTTGACGCGCTCAGCAGGCTTCTACTGGCCACCACTGAGGGGGTAGCGGAGCAAAGCACTGAGATGGTCATGGCTGTCGATGCCTTGGACAGCGCAGGCTCCCCCATCTCAGCCTGCCAGATCAAAATCTGGACAAACAGAAATCCCCTCCTATCCCTGATTAAGAAATGTGTCCTGACTGGGGATTGGGCGCCCGCACACGGAGCATGCCCTGAGGAGGTCAAACCGTTCCACAGATGGATGGATGAGCTCTCCATCCAAGCCAACTGCCTACTATGGGGCAGCCAGGTAGTTATGCCCCAGAAGGGCAGGGAGGCATTCATCAGGGAACTCCACAGCGAGCACCCAGGCATTATGCTGATGAAGGCCATTGCCCAGTCATACGTTTGGTGGCCTGGAATTGATTCAGACCTGGAACACTGTGTTCGCAGGTGCTCGACGTGTGCCCAGCTGGGTAATGCCCCCAGGGAGGCCCCCACTCAGCCCATGGCCCTGGCCCACCAGGCCATGGTCATGCATTCAGGTTGACTACGCGGGCCCATTCATGGGAAAGATGTGGCAGATGTGTACTCGAAATGGATCGAGTGCATCATTCTGAATTCATGCACGTCATCCACCACCGTGGAAAGCCTACGTGCGATCTTTGCAACCCATGGCTTGCCGGACATCCTGGTTAGTGATAATGGCCCATATTTCACAAGCTGTGAATTCGGAGAGTTTATGTCGGGCAATGGCATCAACTACGTCAGGACTGCGCCGTTCAAACCGGCCTCCAATGGCCAGGCGGAACGTGCGGTCCAAATCATTAAGCAAGGTATGCTCAGGGTTCAAGGACTCTCCCCACAATGCCGCCTATCACGTCTCCTGCTGGCCTATAGATCCCGACCGCACTCGCTCACGGGAGTCCCGCCCGCAGAGCTACTAATGAAATGGACACTCAAAACTCGGTTGTCCCTCATTCACCCAGTCCTGACCGACATAGTTGAGGACAAGTGCAAGTCACAAAACGAGTACCATGACCGTATTTCGAGGGGGAGATGTATAGAAATAAATAATCCTGTATTCGTCCTCAATCACACCATGGGGCCCAAATGGCTTGAGGGCACTGTAACTGACAAAGAGGGGAATAGGGTTATCGTGGTAAAACTTAATAATCAGATATGCCGTAAGCATCTGGACCAAGTAAAAAAAAGGTTCAGCATCGACACGGAGAAACCTGAAGAAGACCATGAGATGGAGCTCACCACACGCCAGTGAACGAGCAACAAGAGCAATCAGAAGAATGCACAGTCCCTGCGGTCAGCCTGGACAGGCCGGAATCACCACAGGTGACAGACACTCACGTCAGTGTCCAACATCCAGAGCCCCAACTGCAGCGCTCCATGAGGGAGCGTAGACCACTTGAAAGACTAAACCTATGATCCCAATAAGACTTTGGGGTGGGGGGGCGGTGACTGTCATGTATGTAACCACAATGTAACACCACTGTATTACTGTATACACTCAACCTAGATGCACACCTTAACCACAAGGGGCGAACTTGTGGGAGACACTCCTTACCTGATCACACAGGTATAAAAAGGGAGGTCCCACGCAGGGTCATCGTCTTTGGAGTCCTGTGAATAAAGAGTTAAGGTCACAGAGTGACCTTGTCCCCAGAATATGCCTCATGTGGTTTCATACTGTAGAGTAAGGACTTTACAGTGGTGCAGTGTTTCTGGAGTTGGTACCAAGCTTAATCCTTTTAAGATGTCGGAAGTCCCGATGAAGAAATGAAAATGCCCCTTTTGCGGGGATTTGGATGCTCATGGCCGGCAGCAGGTGGCCCGACGCCCCGCCAACTTGACACTTGTCATTTCTGTCCTTGGGGGTTGGCGGGGTGCCCGGAGATTTTCGGGAACACGATTTTCAGAACATTTTTACGACAGCGGGTACACTTTGAAAGTCTCGGGTAGTGTGCACCTGTTGGTTGGGGGGTGGGGGGAGCAAGCGGCAATGTGGAGGGCCCAGGCGGCAATGTGGAAGGCCGAGGCGGCAATTTGGATGGACCGGCTTGGGACTCTTCAGAGGCCGGTGTGGGGATTGGAGTGGGAGTGGCAGTTGATTCTGTCAATGGACACGAGGTCTGGACGTGTTCCCTTATTGCAGCAGCTAACTCCAACATGCTGTCCCTCATGTGCCCTGGCAGTGTCTCAACGACCTGCAACATTCCCTACCTCATGTTGAGCAAAACTGTCTCAACTACCTGTGACATTCCCTCTCATGGTTAGTGATGCGGTTTGCATTACCTCTGACATTCCGTCCCTCATGGTCACTGACATGGTTTCAGCTGACTGAGATATTCCTTCACTCATGGTCCCGAACATCGTTCCCATTTCTCGTGAGATTACTTCTCCCGTCAATCCCGCTACCTCATCACACACCCCACTGATAGTGTCCAGGATTGATCACGGAAGGTCAATCCCCATTCATTGCCATCATCTGAACCACATCTGTTAGATCCTGCACCTCAGAAGCGCGCAGTCGAGCTCTCCTTCCCCTCCTCCCCATGGGTGTGGCTCGGACCTCACCACTGGGACCCACAACCTGGGACGGTGGGGCCCTGGGTTTGCCTCGCTGCACCCCACCACTGGGACCCACAACCTGGGACGGTGGGGCCCTGGGTTTGCCTCGCTGCACACCACCACTGGGACACGCAACATGGGACGGTGGGGCCCTGGGTATGCCTCACGATACCACACCACTGGGACCCACGTTAGGAAACCATGGAATGTCCAACCAACACTCAAGCCACTAGTCATGGAAGGGGCTAGCATCTCAATGGGCGGCACCTGCACCTCCACCAAAGTCAGTAAAACAGTGGGGGCTTCATCCATCTCCATCCCCTCTCCCTCCCTCCCATGCTCTTGGTCTGGAGGGTGGGATTGGAAGATGTTCTCCTCTTCAGGCTCGTCCTCGTCTGAATCTTCTTCTGCATCGTCAGGGTCGGCCTCAAGTACTGCAAAATATAACAGAACACAGACAAATGGTTCGAGGCAGAGGAGGAGGCAGGGTAGGTGGCATGAGTAGGCTCACATAGCGCAGGCAGCAGGCTGATTTGAAGGACCACGATGAATGATAGCACACATTGCATCAACCGAAGCGTTGCTGACGGAGACATCCCCAGGAACTGAAGCATGGCTAGCCCGCGCAGTACTTACATTTAGCAAAGCCATCTGGAATTTGCAGGACTTACCCTCTCCCTCGAGCATGGGCCCAGCTTGTGCAGTGGTGGTTGCTTTTCTCCAGGCAGGACCATCAAAACAGGGACCCTCTCCTCCAAGGGTGTCAGTGGCTACAGATTTGCCGGGTCTCCTCCTGTTCGAGTTCTTTCCCTTTTATTATATGCCACTTTCCTCTGCAAAGATGAAAACATAACTTTTTAGAGAGAGTATCTTTCTGCTGGGTGGGACATGTACAGCTGGTCACATTTACAATTGCAATTGCATTGAATTAATGAAAATATTACTTACACGAACTACTTGACCAAGGTCCTGCCATTTCTTTTTACACTGGCCTCCAGACCATGTGGTGGTCACCATTGCACAGTAATCTTCTGCAACTTGGTTCCAGCGTTTTTTCATTTCTTTGGGTGGATCTTTTATGTGACCTCTGTTGGTGTCCAGCTCTTGCCATCTGGTCTCAATCACAGTAACTAGTGCCTTCACTTCATCCTGTAAGAAATTCTTGGTCCTGGTACCGCATTGCATCTTGTATTGCTGCAGATCCGATTTTTCCAATGCTCTCACACAGCACTCCTTCTCACACAACTGGCTCTTTCAAAATGGCTGATTGCCAGCCCGGAGATGTACTGCGTTTGCGCGTCCATTGAAATAACATCAAAAACGTCACTTTTTTTGTCACGCATGCGCAGAAAGTGCGGTATCGTTTTCTGCCACAGACAGCAGGCTACACCCCCCAAGGCGACTGGACATGCTGCATGGCGCCAAATTTGAATTATACATCAGGGAAACTTTGGCAAAATATTTCTGGCGCATTTCTGGCCGAGAAAAACAGGCATAACTCTGGCAATACGCCAGAAAACGGTCTTGGGCAAAGTTGAGCCCAACGTTTCAGGTCAATGACCCTTCATCAGACCTGGAAAAAGTTATTAAGGACGGGTTTATTTGTAACACCTAATGCTCTGATTGAGTCCCCTTGATCACAAGATCTGATTGCTGATTGGTCCCCTTGGAGGATAAGACACACCCAGCAATTTCTCTGTAATGTGTAATTAATGTGTAGGCAGGGGCAGAATGTCAGGAAGCTGGGCCGGGTGGTAGATCAGGAACTTGACCGGGGCGGGGTGGGGGTGGAGGTGGAGTCAGGTACTTGGGCTGGTTGGGGGGGGGGGGTGAAACTTCAGGAATTCGGGCCCTGCCTATGTAATCAGTGACTTTGCAAAGTGTAATTAGAGGCATTCTGACTGCTGACTCGAGACAGAACAGAGCTAGCTCACTTGGAACAGACAGGGCTTGCTCTGACGGATTAAGACCTTCTCTCACCCCACCCCAAACAAGTTCCTTCCCCCCCCCACCCACCCCCTCCACAGCCCAAGTTCCTGATCTGCCCCCCCCACAGCCCAAGTTTCTGACTTTCCCCTTGCCATTCCCCCCACAATCCAAGTTCCTGATCTCCCCCCCGCCCACAGCCCATGTTCCTGATCTCCCCCCCGCCCACAGCCCAAGTTCCTGATCTCCCCCCCCGCCCACGTTCCTGATCTGCCCACAGCCCAAGTTCCTGATCTCCCCCCCGCCCACAACCCAAGTTCCTGATCTCCCCCCCGCCCACAGCCCAAGTTCCTGATCTCCCCCCCGCCCACAGCCCAAGTTCCTGACATTCTCCCCCGCCCAAATTCCTGACCTTTGCCTCCTGCCTAAGTTCCTGATCTTCTTCCCCCACCCCCGCCTCGGGTTCTTGACCTCCTCCTCTTGCCCAACTTCCTACCTCATGGATTCATGACCTTCTCCCTCCAACAAATTTATTAACTCACCCCCTCCACCGCGCCATAGATGGGGCATTATGTGTGGATCACAGATTGTTAACAGATTTATTGGGTATGAAGTAAAGCCACTTGCCACACATGCTTTCTGAGAAATCAACCAGGCGTAGGGGGAGGAGGGAGAACGTGGTGTGGATGTTGTGGTGTATGTAGCACGCAAATCACTGACTCCACACGGTCTGGTGTTAACTTAACTGCTGTGACCTTCGTCCTTTATTGAACAGCCTCAGAGTGCCTCTCAGGTGTGGTGGTCAGCCTTTTATATTGCCTGTTGCAGGTACTTCCAGGTTTCCCACCACAGCGCCCTCTGTGGTGTACCATTGTGCTTTATTACATTTAAGGTACCAGGACGATACACACATCAATACATAACATCACACTTCCCCCCCACCAGGACGCAGGACGACGATACACACATCAATACATAACATCCCCCCCCCCCAGTCCCGAAGCCATTGCCGGGGATCTCGACCTTGTTTGTCCAACGGAAGACAGGTAGGCATAGACAGCGCGCTAGTATGGTACATGTTATCTGGTACATTAACTAGTTATTGACTGGTAACGGATCCCTGATTTCCTTGTTAGTTCTTATCATTAATTGTACTTCATATCCATTATTTTACACAAATACAGTGGCCATTCAGCATTAAAATATTAATTCTTATTATAAATCCGCCATCTCACATTAACATAGTTCATTTTAGACTCGCTCTGCCTTACGGAAGTCCTTTGTGGGGACCACCACATGATAAGGCCCTTTTAAGACTCCCGGGTGCATTTCTTTTTTAAGGCGCCATCTTTGATGCAGGAGGATTCCACAAGGCTTGTCCTTGGGCACCGCCATCTTTGATGCTCTGCTGCTCTGGACACGAGGCCTCCGCCATCTTGCTCTCCGCTGCTCCGGATGCCCTCCGCCGCCGCAGCCTCCGCTGCCACCTGACTTGCCGCCTCTCCTGCGGCCGTCGTCGTCGCTTCTCCGGCGGCCACCGTAGCCGCCTCCCCTGCGGCCGTCGTGGCTTCTCCAGCAGCCGCACTTGCCGCCTCCCCCGCGGCCTCCGTAGCAGCCTCCCCTGTGGCCGCCATGGCCGCCGACTTCCAGCTGCTGCCGCCGCCCGACTCTCCCTCTTTGTGGGCCCCTCCGATCCGCCGGCTATCCTGGATCCCTCGCACCCCATCCGCAGCGCCCCGCCGGCTCACCCCCCCCCCCCCCCCCCCCCCCACTAGGCCCGCCTCTGTAGGGCTGCTTGCCTGTGGGGGCTGAGGCTGCAGGATCTCTGTGTGAGGTCCGGGCCTGGGGCTTGCTCTGCTTGCCTGTGGGTAGATTGAGACTGCAGCTCCAGCTGCTCTCTGGGGACCCGGGGCATGGCAGCACCCCAGGGAGCAGTAGCCTGTGGAGTGGTGAAGTCTTCCCAGCTCCCAAGGACCGTCCCCATCCACCTCCGGCCGAGGAGTGTCGGCCCATCGCCTGCAATGACCCACAAAGGTAAAACGTGCGTCTCGTCCCCGTGGGATACCTGCACCATCACTCTGCCAAGAACAGGTATTAGTTCCCTGGTGTAGGTACGCAGCTTCGCCGTGACCGGGACCAGCTTGGGTCGTGCAGCTGGGTTAATCCACAGTTTATCAAAAGTTCTCCGACTCATCAACAACGGACCTGAGCCCGTGTCCACTTCCGTACTCACAGGGACTCCGTTGATTTTTACTTCCCTCATCACTGGGGGCGAATCGTCAGTACACGTGTACAGTCCCAACACCTCATCATCTTCTGCCTGCTCCTCGCTGGATGGTGGATCATCCCCCATCTCCTCAGCCACATGGTGAGTCCGATTTCTTTTACACATACGCTGAAGGTGGCCTTTCGTGTGGCAGGTATTGCACGAGTACTCCGCAAACCTGCACCGGTGAGCCCCATGGCTTCCTCCACTGTGCCAGCATGATGCTGCTTGATTGGCCCCCCTCAGCGGACTCTGAGTTCCAGGACCCCGAGGTCCGTGCTCTCTGCCCCGGGCAGAGCCACATTCTGCAGTTTTGTCCGTGGTGGATGCTATCCTGTGGACAGTGCCTGCCGGGTTCGAGACTGTGTGAATTATTTGCTTGGTGCTGCAAGTCGAAGTCATATGTGCCCGGCTGATGGTGATAGCCTTTGTCAGAGTGACTGTGGGTTCCGTGGCTAACAGCTTGTGAAGGAGGCCCTCGTGGCCAATCCCCATAACGAAAACGTCCCGTAATGCCTCGTCAAGGTGTGTGCCAAAATCACACGGCGCCGCGAGTCTCCTGAGGTCTGCAGCATATTTGGTGACATCCTGGCCCTCAGGTCTGCAGTGATGGTAAAATTTGTATCTGGCCGTGAGGATGCTCTCCTTCAGTTTCAACCGGTCACAAATGAGTTCAGTCAGCTCCTCGTATGACTTGTCCCTGGTGCTCCCGGGTGCCAGCAAATCCCTGACAAGACAGTAAACCTCATCTCCACAACTGGAGAGCAATATCGCCTTACGCTTATCTCTCGTTGCGCCCATGTCCTCCGTCAGGTCGTTTGCTGTGAAGTAGTACTCGAGCCATTCCGTAAAGGCTTCCCAATCATTGCCCACGGTAAAATCCTTTAGCGAGCCCAGAGTAGCCATGGTTGCATGGAGTTCGTCCGCTTCCTTGTCGCCAATGTGGTGTATGTAGCATGCAAATCACTGACTCCACACGGTCAGGTGTTAATCTAACTGCTGTGACCTTCGTCCTTTATTGAACAGCTTCAGAGTGCCTCTCAGGTGTGGTGGTCAGCCTTTTATATTGCCTGTTGCAGGTACTTCCAGGTTTCCCACCACAGCGCCCTCTGTGGTGTACCATTGTGCTTATATTACATTTAAAGTACCAGGACGATACACACATCAATACATAACAGGTGTAAAGGGGGTGGGGTTGGAAGAACGTGATCCGTCTTACCATCTAGATCACGTTCACGCTCTCAACCCCCCCTTTACACCTGGATCATGTTCTTCCCCATCCCCACTGTGCTCTCTGTGCTCTTTACACCACCCCCTCCCTCCACAACTGAGTTGCTGACCTCCTCTCCCTGAGTTCCCTCTCTCTCCCCCCTCAGATCCCCTCACCCATCCCCTCTCTCGCTGCCTCCTCCTGGTCTATCTCTGCTCTTCTCTCCCAAGTCTCTCTCTCTGCCCCACTCTCCTCCCAGTTTCTCTCTCTCCCCCATTCTCTCTCTTCCAATCTCTCTCCAATCCCTGGCTCTCCCCCACTCTCCCCATCTCACTCTCTCCCCAGTCTCTCTCTCTCCCCCCACTCCCTCTATCTCGCTCTCTCCCCAGTCTCTCTCTCTCTCCCCCCCACTCCCTCTCTCTCTCCCCGCCCCCCCCCTCCAGTCTCTCTCTCCCCAGTCTCTCTCGCTCTCCCAGTCTCTCGCTCTCCCAGTCTCCCTCTCTCCACCCACTCTCTCTCTCTCCCCAGTATCTCTCTCTCCCATTCTCTCCCCCGTCTCTCCCCCAGTCTCTCTCTCTCCCCCCAGTCTCTCTTCCCCACTCTAATTCTCCCCCAGTATCGCTCTCCCCAGTCTCTCTCTCACCCCCACTCTCCCTCTTTCTCCCCCACTCTCTCTCTACCCCAGTCTCTCTCTCTCCCTCAGTCCCTCTCTCTTTCCCCAACTCCCCCACTCTCTCTCCTCCAGTCTTTTCCTCTCCCCAGTCTCTCTCTCCCCCAGTATCTCTCTCCCCAGTCTCTCTCTCTCTCGACCTCATTCTATCTCTCCCCAGTCTCTCTCTCTCTCTCTCTCTCCCCCCCGACTCTCCCTCTCTCTCTCCCGTCTCTTTCTCGCTCCCCCACTCTCCTTCTCTCCCCCACTCTCCTTCTCTCCCTGCATTGGTGATCATTTTCCAACAGTCTATCGACTCTGGATCAGTTCCTATGGACTGGAGGGTAGCTAATGTAACACCACTTTTTAAGAAAGGAGGGAGAGAAAGCGGGTAATTATAGACTGGTTAACCTGACATCAGTAGTGGGGAAAATGTTGGAATCAATTATTAAAGATGAAATAGCAGCGCATTTGGAAAGCAGTGACAGGATCGGTCCAAGTCAGCATGGATTTATAAAAGGGAAATCATGCTTGACAAATCTTCTAGAATTTTTTGAGGATGTAACTAGTAGAGTGGACAAAGGAGAACCAGTGAATGTGGTGCAATTGGACTTTCAAAAGGCTTTTGACAAGGTCCTACATAAGAAATTGGTGTGCAAAATTAAAGCACATGGTATTGGGGGTAATGTACTGACGTGGATAGAGAACTGGTTGGCAGACAGGAAACAGAGAGTCAGGATAAACGGGTCTTTTTCAGAATGGCAGGCAGTGACTAGTGGGGTGCTGCAGGGCTCAGTGCTGAGACCCCAGCTATTTACAATATACATTAATGATTTAGATGAAGAAATTGAGTGTAATATCTCCAAGTTTGCAGATGACAATAAGCTGGGTGGCGGTGTGCGCTGTGAGGAGGATGCTAAGAGGCTGCAGGGTAACTTGGACAGGTTAGGCAAGTGGGCAAACGCATGGCAGATGCAGTATAATGTGGATAAATGTGAGGTTATCCACTTTGGTGGCAAAAACACGAAGGCAGAATACTATCTGAATAATGGCAGATTAGGAAAAGGGGAGGCGCAACGAGACCTGGGTGTCATGGTACATCAGTCATTGAAAGTTGGCATGCAAGTACAACAGGCGGTGAAGAGTGCAAATGGTATCTTGGCCTTCATAGCGAGGAGATTTGAGTATAGGAGCAGGGAGGTCTTACTGCAGTTGTACAGGGCCTTAGTGAGGCCTCACCTGGAATATTGTGTTCAGTTTTGGTCTCCTAATCTGAGGAAGGACGTTCTTGCTATTGAGGGAGTGCAGCGAAGGTTCACCAGACTGATTCCCAGGATGGTAGGACTGACATATGAGGAGAAACTGGATCGACTGGGCCTGTATTCACTGGAGTTTCGAAGGATGAGAGGGGATCTCATAGGAATATATAAAATTCTGACGGGACTGGACAGGTTAAATGCAGGAAGAATGTTCCCGATGTTGGGGAAGTCCAGAACTGGGGGACATAGTCTAAGGATAAGGGGTAAGCCATTTAGGACTGAGATGAGGAGAAACTTCTTCACTCAGAGAGTTGTTAACCTGTGGAATTCCCTGCCGCAGAGAGTTGTTGATGCCAGTTCATTGGATATATTCAAGAGGGAGTTAGATGTGGCCCTTACGGCTAAAGGGACCAAGGGGTATGGAGAGAAAGCTGGAAAGTGGTACTGAGGTGAATGATCAGCCATGATCTTATTGAATGGTGGTGCAGGCTCGAAGGGCAGAATGGCCTACTCCTGCAAGTATTTTCTATGTTTCTACGTTTTTCCCACTCTCTCCCACCTCCGATTTCCTCTCGTTCAGAAGTCCGCGAAAATGTTTGTGTAGATAATCACAGCGATATTCTCGGCAAATATCCTGGAGATAATCCAAAAGCCTTGGAAGCAGCTCCAGTTCCAGGCTCGAGCAACAATGAGCTCCACGCAGATCGTGGTTCGGCCACACTTCCGGCTCCCTCCCTCTATGCCCATCCCTCCCTTTCTTTCTTCCCTCTCTCCCTCCCTCCTTCTCTCCCTCCGCCCTCTTTCCTCCCTCCCTTCCGTCTCTCCCCTCCCCTCACTCCTCCCTCCATCCCTCTCTTTCCTCCCTCCCTCTCCTATCCCCTCCCACACTCGACATATATGTAATACACAGATCCCTCCAGGCTGCAGAAAATGCAGGTGGGCTGGGAGTCCGTGAAATGACTTAAAATCTTATTGCACGGTACTTCCCCATACAATACCTTCCAAGGCCAAGTCCCCAATAAGTAAAGGGAATACTCCCGCATAGGGAGCCCTCCATTTGAGAGCACACCTCCTCCGGATGGCAATATGGTGCGCCAAGGTGTGTCTGGACGGCAGACGAGGATGGCAAACTGGAGGGTGTGCAAGAGCAGCCCATAAAGGAATCCCCTCCATGCAGAATGGGAAGGCACAGAAGATATTTTCCGTATGCAGCGCAAATTGTGAGATGCCAGCTCCCGAGGCTAAGGTTGTACTGAGATTGTGGCGGATAGCATGCTGTGGGATGGGGTTCAGGACACTCGTGTTGAAGGCAGAGTCTCGGTTAAGGAGATCTTCGAAGTGCTCCTTCCAGCGAGCACTGACTGTCTCTCTGTCCTTAATGAGTGTCTCCCCGTTCTTGGCTAGGAGTAGGGTGGGGCCTTGGGTGCTTGGGCCGTAGGTGGTCTTAACTGCGCTGAAGAATCCTGGGGCCAATATTTATCCCTCAATCTACATAAGAAAAACAGATTATCTGGTCATTGTCACATTGCTGTTTGAGGGAGCTTGCTGTGCGCAAATTGGCTTCATTGGCTGTAAAGCGCTTTGGGACATACGATGATCATGGAGGATGCTGTAGAAATGCAAGTCTGCAGCTTTCTTCTTCATTATCAACCACACTGCCTATTTTTGTATTATCTACAAACTTATTAATCATACCCCCTATATTCAAGTCTAGATCATTGATGTATACCACAAAAAACAAGGGACCTAGCACTGAGCTCTGCAGAACCCCACTGGAAACATCCTTCCAGTCACAAAAACACCCTCAACCATTACCCTTTGCTTCCTACCTCTGAGCCAATTTTGGATCCAACTTGCCACTTTGCCTTGGATCACATGGGCTTTTACTTTTGTGATCAGTCTGCCATGTGGGACCTTAATCAAAAGGTTTGCTAAAATCCATATACACTACATCATATGCACTGCCCTCATCAACCCTCCTGGTTGCCTCCTCGAAAAATTCAATCAAATTAGTCAGACACAACCTTCCCTTAACAAATCCGTGTTGACTGTCCCTGATTAACCCTTGTCTTTCTCAATGTAGATTTATTCTGTCCTTCAGGATTTTTTCCCACAATAATTTTCCCACAACTGAGGTTAGGTTGACTAGCCTGTAATTATTCGGCCTATCCCTTTCTCCCTTCTTAAACAAAGGTACCACATTAGCAGTCCTCCAGTCCTGCGGCACCACACCTGAAGCCAGAGAGGTTTGGAAAATGATGGTCAAAACCTCTGTTATTTCCTCTTTTGCTTTGCTTAACAACCTGGGATTCATTTCATCTGGGCCTGGGGACTTATCCACTTTCAAAGCTGCTAAACCTCCTCTCTCACTATGTTTATTTCATCTAATAGTTCACACCCCTCCTCCTCGATAGCAGTGTCTGCATGGCCCCTCTCTTTTGTGAAAACAGACGCAAAGTATTCATTAAGAACCATACCCTCATCTTCCGCCTCCACATAGATTAACCTCATGGTATCTAATAGGCCCTACCTTTTCCTTAGTTATCCTCTTGCTCTTAATATATTTACTGAACATCTTTGGGTTTTCCTTGATTTTACTTGCCAAGAATTTTTCATGCTCTCGCTTTGCTTTCCTAATATTCCTTTTGATCTCACCCCTGGACTTCTTACACTCTAGAGATTCTGCAGTATTTAGCCCTCGACATATGTCATAAGCTTCCCTTTTGGGGTTCGACATTTATTATTCCCATCCTTTTTGTTTAAGGGCACGTTTGGCCTGAACCCTCCGGACCTCCTCCTTGAATGCCTCCCACTGCTTTGACTAATTTACCTTCAAGTAGCTGTTTCCAGCCCACTTTAGCTAAATCACCCAATTGAGAACTTTTATTCCTGGTCTATCTTTGTCCTTTTCCATAACTACCATAAATCTAATGGAACTTTGGTCTCTAGCACCAAAATGCTCTCCCACTGATACCCTTTCCACCTGCTCAACTTCAACTATTTTAAATAAACTGTGAATGAACTGACAAATTAACAAATTAAACTTTAGACATTAGACAGTCAAATGAAAATTTGGTTGCCAGGGTGACGACGCACTCCAGTCCCTGCGCGCCCACCTGTTACGGAAGTCCGCGAGCGTGCCGGTGGCCGCTCCCGTCTCCAGGGACACCACGCGCTACGTCCAACTTCGTTCCCGCGCTGGGAACGTTCTGTCAGCCCTGGGCCACGTGACCTGCGCCCGTTAACTGTGAGCCACGTGGTCGCCGCGCCTCCTGCCCGTGATTGATAGGTGGATCCGCGCATGCGCGGCAGCCACTCCCGGAAGGAACCTCAAGCGGCGGCGGCGGTGGCAGAGGTAGACCAGGAGAGAGAGAAAGGCGGCGGCGGCGGCGGCGGCGGCGGAGAACGGCTCCAGGAGAGGCCGAGACTCCGGGACAAGCCCAGGCCCCGCGACCGAGAGAGCGGATAGCGGCTCCGGAACAGGCCCAGGCCCAGGCCCAGGCCCCGCGACCGGGAGAGCGGACAGCGGCTCCGGGACAGGCCGAGGCTCCGGGTCCAGGGAGAGCGGACCCCGGGACAGGGACAGGGAGAGGCCGAGGCTCCGGGACAGGCCCAGGCGGCGGGCCTGAGTTACGGGAGGCGCTTCCCCTGCGGAGGGTCCCGGACCGAGGCCCAGGCCCGGCCATGGCCCCGCTCTGGCTGCTGCTCCCCATCCCGCTGCTGTTGCCCCTCCTCTGGCTGTTGAGCGCCGGCTTCCGCTATTATTGCAAGATGGGCTTCTACTACTCGTGGATCATGGCGCTGGCCGTGCCCGTTATCCCGCTCTGCCTGCGGAAGGCCGCGATGTGGACACAATGAAGTGGTGGGGGAAGAGAGAAGGAAGGATTGGGGAGGGAGAGTAGGGAGGAAGGATTGGGGGGAGGGGGAAGAGATAGGGAGGAAGGATTGGGGGGGAAGAGATAGGGGAGGAAGGATTGGGGGGGGAAGAGGTAGGGGAGGAAGGATTGGGGGGGGAAGAGATAGGGGAGAAGGATTGGGGGGGAAGAGATAGGGAGAAAGGATTGGGGGGGGAAGAGATAGGGGAGAAAGGATTGGGGGGGAAGAGATAGGGGAGAAAGGATTGGGGGGGGAAGAGATAGGGGAGAAAGGATTGGGGGGGGGAAGAGATAGGGGAGAAAGGATTGGGGGGGGAAGAGATAGGGGAGAAAGGATTGGGGGGGGAAGAGATAGGGGAGAAAGGATTGGGGGGGGAAGAGATAGGGGAGAAAGGATTGGGGGGGGAAGAGATAGGGGAGAAAGGATTGGGGGGGGAAGAGATAGGGGAGAAAGGATTGGGGGGGGAAGAGATAGGGGGAGGAAGGATGGGGGGAGGAAGGATGGGGGGGGAAGAGATAGGGGAGGAAGGATTGGGGGGGGAAGAGATGGGGGAGGAAGGATTGGGGGGGGGAAGAGATAGGGGAGGAAGGATTGGGGGGAAGGATTGGGGGGGGAAGAGATAGGGGAGGAAGGATTGGGGGGGAAGGGATAGGGGAGGAAGGATTGGGGGGGAAGGGATAGGGGAGGAAGGATTGGGGGGGAAGGGATAGGGGAGGAAGGATTGGGGGGGGAAGAGATAGGGGAGGAAGGATTGGGGGGGGAAGAGATAGGGGAGGAAGGATTGGGGGGGGAAGAGATAGGGGAGGAAGGATTGGGGGGGGAAGAGATAGGGGAGGAAGGATTGGGGGGGGAAAGAGATAGGGGAGGAAGGATTGGGGGGGGAAGAGATAGGGGAGGAAGGATTGGGGGGGATAGAGGAGGAAGGATTGGTGGTGGGTGGGGGAAGGATTGGTGGTGGGTGGGGGAAATAGAGGAGGAAGGATTGGTGGTGGGTGGGGGAAATAGAGGAGGAAGGATTGGTGGTGGTGGGGGGGTGGAGGAGGAAGAGATCCTGGGTTAGGGTCCTGTATCCGAGCAGTTCGGGCTCTGGACCAGTGACGAGCCATTCAGTGTAAATCCCACTGTGGGTAAGTTGGTAATTTAAATTGACTAAATCTGGTCACCAATGGGCTGGCACCAGGTGAACTAAGCTGGATTGCTGTTAAAACCAAACTGGTTCACTGATGTCCTCCAGGGAGGTGCCTGCCAGCCTTGCCCGGTCTGGGTCTTAAGTGACTCCAGTTTCACGCTGCACGGTTGACTAGGGAGGGCCAGTAACTGTGGCGTTACCAATGATACATCACAAGAACAAATCAAAAAAAGATAATGAGGTCAAAAATGTTGATGAATAAAGAAATCTCATGGTGCAGACAGTAGAGCTAGAGACAGTGCACAAGCATTGTTGGTTAGAGTAGTGAGTCATGAAGACACTCGGCCCTGGCTGAGATTGGAGAAAGTTAAATACAGTGAAATTCACAGCAAGGATAGAGTGGCGAGTGAAGGGTGATATTATTCTCCTTTGAGAGTCGCAGGACATTCAGACTGATCAACCAGTGACTAGTCATTCCTAAATGGCCAAAGTGAACATTAAACTCATCCTCAACATTAGTTCCAGGAAGCCCCCATACGTATGATGTATTAGCAAGTATTAAAATGAAGATCAATCTTTGATTAACTTGACCTATTGTACAAATTGAACCTAAAGGGTAGCGCAGTCTGTGGTATGTACATTACACAATCCCTTCGGTATTATAAAAGCAAAATAAAAACTGAAAATACTTAGCAGGTCAAGTAGCATCTGTGGAGAAACAGAGTTAATGTTTCAGGCCGATGACTTTTGTCAGATCTGGTATTGGTCTTCCACTGTGTCGACAAAAAGAGACATGCATTTCTATAGCGTCTTTCGTGACCACTGAACGTGCCAAAATGCTTTATAGCCAATGCAGTATTTTTGGAGTGCAGTCACTGTTGTAATGTAGGAAACGCAGCAGCCAATTTGCGCACAGCCAGCTCCCACAAACAGCAATGTTATAATGATCAGATAACCTGTTTCTGTTTAGATTTGAGATATAAATATCGGCCCCAGGATACTGGGGACAACTGCCCTGCTCTTACTTGGGGTTCCATGGGATCTTTTACATCAAACCCAAGAGCCCTGTCTGCTCTTTTGGGTGAACGTCCCATCTGAAAGATGGCACCTCTGACGGTGCAGTGCTCCTTTAGCACTGCACTGGAGTGTCGGCCTAGATTTTTTTTTGGTGTGCGTTTAAGTTCCTGGAGTGAGACTTGAACCCACAATCTTCTGACACAACTGGCACACTGTTGGTCAGTATCTGTCAGGTAACATGGGCAGTTGCTGTCACATGATAAAGGTGACTCATGCTGTAAATCAGCTGATTGCACATTTTGAAGTTGAGCTCTTCCAGACTTCTCTCCCGATTCAATATTCACTTGGCATACTACATTTTTTTCTCTTTGTATTCTGTAGCTTGAGATAAGGGAAGGAATAAACAGCTGGGAGATGGAACCAATTATTGCTCTTCTCCCATCCCAAGAATAATCATAACCGCCCACAATCAGGAATGATGGGATGCTGGCCTGTGCATCTTAAAATGAATGCTTGATGTCAAATGAGGGGCTTTGATATTTATTCAGTCAGTGGATTCCCCGTGATCGGCAGCCTGTCATTCTGACCATCTGCCCTAGCTGCTCCTCTTTCTCACTCACTCTCTTTCCTATCCCCCGACCTGGGTCGACCCCCCCAGCTCGGGTTGATCCCGGCCCGGGACGTCCCCCCTCTCTTCCCCCCCCCTCCCCGGTCCGGGTCGACCTCGCCCGGCCCCGGGTCAACTGCCCCTCCCTCCCCGGCCCGGGTCGCCCCTGCTCCTCCTCCCCAGGCCCGGGTTGACCTCACCCGGCCCAGGTCGACCTCGCCGGTCCGGGTCGAACCCCCCCCCCCCCCCCCCCCCCTGCCGGTGTCACACCACCTCCCTCCCTTCCCCCCAGGTCCTCCCTCCCCTTCCCCCGGGTTAAACCCCCTCCCTCCCCTGGGTCAGCGCTCCCTCCCTCCCCCGGGTCAGTGCCCCCCTCCCCCAATAACACTGTACTTTCCCTTGATCTGTGCTCCACTATTGGTTGTTTGATCAGTCACTGTGCTCTTGTACTTCATAGCTCTGCCTAGCTCCTCTGCTCTACTTTTAAATCTCTTTGCATCACCCCTTCCAACCGCTCGGTTTTCTCTGGCTAATGTAAAATGCTTCAAGAAGCTTTCCTGCATATGGACAAATGTTATAGAAAATTAAATCCAGCAAAGATTTGTCTCCTCTTGTGTTCAGATGTAGGCAGCAGCAGTGAAACACTGCACTAACCTTACTTCGCTCTCATTTTATATATTTGTCTTTAATCTAATTGAAAGTACAGTCAAGTTGTTTGCCATTTTTTTTTAAGGGATTTACTTTTTGTTGCACTCAATGTATTGAATCTGTTATGTGAACACAACCATTTGCAGTGTCCAGTGATGCTGTTATCTTTATAAGTTGTTTTTTGTGCCAGTCAGCAATTAAATGAGACCTCACTAAGAACATAATTAAAATTCATAAATGTCATTGTTATGTTTGTCAAAACATTAGTCAGTGTTTGCATTACCCTGAGAAGCTCCTGTTTAATCGGGGTGAGGGTTACTTGCAGTGTAATTGGAGAGTTGTCTATTGACAGGGTTATCCACTGTCTGACTGTAGAATTGGTTTGGGATTTCCCTTCAATCTGGCAATTTGATACGTTCCATGGCAAGTTGAAATTCTGTTAACCATATTCCTTGCTTTTTATTCTAGGATAGTCCGTAGTGTGTTGCAACACATCAAGAATTTGTATGGCATTAAACTTGAAGTGAAGGGGTTGGAGAATCTGGATGTCAAGGGTCCATATGTCGTCATCTCCAATCACCAGAGCTCTCTGGATCTGATGGGTAAGGGTAGACAGTGCGAGCGAGTAGCCTGTCTCCATCGCGGAGTATCATTGCTCAATGTCAGTGTGTTTGGTGTTGGCAGTGGGGTGTTTGCAACAGTAGTGCTGGATAAAGAAGGCTGCTTCAAATGGATCGTTGTGGCTGGTGTAAAATCCAGCCTTTGGCTGTCCTGAAGTAGCCTATTTGTATTGTATCTGTCTTTTCGTAAACTAGAGACCATCCAAAAGTCGGCTGCCCGTGTCCTAACTTGCACCAAGTCCCGCTCACCCATCACCCCTGTGCTCGCTGACCTACATTGGCTCCGGTTAAGCAGCGCCTCGATTTCAAAATTCTCATCCTTGTTTTCAAATCTCTCCATGTCCTTGCCCCTCTCTATCTCTGTAATCTCCTCCAACCCCACAACTCCCGAGATGTCTGCGCTCCTCTAATTCTGCCCTCTTGCATCCCTGATTATAATCGCTTAACCATCGCTGGCTGTGCCTTCTGTTGCCTAGGCCCTAAGATCTGGAATTCCCTGCCTAAACCCCTCCTCCTTTAAGACACTCCTTAAAATCGACCTCTTTGACCAAGCTTTTGGTCAGTGCCCTAATTTCTCCTTTATGTGGCTAGGTCTCACATTTTGTTCTATAACACTCCTGTGAAGTGCCTTGGGATGTTTTACGGCGTTAAAGGTGCCATATAAACACAAGTTGTTAAATGTTCCCTCAATCATGAGTTGATTAATATGGAACTGTTTCTGGCTAATTGGTCATTTGTCACATGTAAACCTAAACTGACAAGCTGTTCAGCTTTAGGTGGCAGTACTGTTGTGCCTGATCCTGTCCTCATTGGATAAAACTGAGGAGCAAGAACCCTGGCTGATTCCCCTTCTCCCCCCATCAAGCCCAGGCATGTTGTTCAGTGCCACTTCAACTGAGATCAGCCAGCTAGGTGAAGAGCAGAAAAGTTAAGCCTTTGACCCACCTGTCTGAATGGTGCATTTACACACTGAGACATTTAGAAAGCTCCAAAATATCCCTCTTAAACTTCCTTCAAGGGGAGTGGGACTAACTGGATTGCTCTTTAAAAGAGCCGGTGCACACTGTGGGCCGAATGGCCTCCTTCTGTGCTGTACTATTCTATGATTCTGATTTAGCCTGCCTGAGACTCTGAAGCAATGGGCCTCTGCGGTGGCGATAAGCACATGAAGGACAGCAATCCTGGTTAGTCCCTGCTCAATCCTATATCTGTCTATTTGTAAACCAGTGTTCTGGTACAACAGTAGGTTCAGAGTTCAGACCAAATGTAATGTTTGTAAGTGAAGATTTGAAATGGGCCTGGACAGTTTTTGCAAGTAGCAGAATGGTCAACTGCTTCTGGAGTTGCAGAAAAGTTCATCTTCCTTAGTTTTTAGTGAAGGTGCATCTTGCCAAGACTTCTTCGGCAGCAGCTTCCAAACCGACAACCTCTGCCACCTAGAATGACAATGGCAGCAGGCGCATGGGAACACCATCACCTGCAAATTGCACACCATCCTGACTTGGAAATATATCGGCCGTTCCTTCATCGTCGCTGGGTCACAATCTGGGAATTCCCTAAGTGGGAGCACCTTCACCACACGGACTGCAGCGGTTCAGGAAGGCGGCTTACCACCACCAATTAGGGATGGGCAAGAATAAATGCTGGGCTTGGCCAGCGATGACTACATCCCATGAATGAATAAAATAAATAAAAAGGTGAGACTTTAAGGGTATCTGTGGCGATGAGGAAGAACCATTATTATAGATAAAAATTCTAAAGGATACCTATTTTTAAATGAGATTTAAAAAGTGGGATGATGTGCCTCTCAAAACTGAAGGAGGTTAGGGAGTCACAAACCATAATTATCTAAAGCATTGGAAATAAGAATTGTGCGGAGGATTGGAGGTGACAATTTTTTCACTGCATTTAGCAGAGGAATCAGCTGGGAAATGCTGGACTATCTCGCTTGTGTGTAAACGTAGAGTCCATAATGGGGATGAATGAACATTTGAAAAGGCATGGATTAATTGAGAGCATTTAGCCTGCGTTTGTAGAGAGCATGTTGTGCGTGAGGAGCCCAATCAAATTTGATTGTGACTGGATAAGGGGCACGCGATGGACGTCTTTCAGAAAGCCATTGACAAGGTGCCACATAGGCCTATGAAAATTGAAGGCATGTCGTGAATGAATATAGTCGCGTGTTTGGAGGGATAGCCAGAGCAGAGAGAAAGCGTGGGGTAAATGGGTGCTTTTCAGATGAGCAGAATGTGTGTGCTGTTTGGCCCCAATCATCTGTTAGAGCTGCTTATGTTTCCAATGTCTATAAATAATTTGTGCATGGGCACAAGAGGTATGATATTGGTTTATAAATGATGCCAAATTAGGAGAGCTGGTATACTGAGGAAGGCTGCGAAGGATTTCTGGTGGGACATGGACTGCTTAGCGGAGTAGGCAGAGAGCAGTGCCACATTACGGAGTAGGTGAGGGGGAATTTACTCAACACTAAAGCTCTTGCAGCAGATTGGGAGGTACAGATTTTTAAAGTAGGGCCGCAGATCGAAAAGCGCATTGATTTATACACAAGAACAGAATATAAAAATAAAGTGTTCTTGAGTTTGTACAAGGTATTATTTAGGCCACAGTTGAAGTGTTATGCAGTTCTGCGCATTCAATTATAGGAAGGATGTTACAGTCCTGGTGAGTATTCACCAAAATTCTAGCAGGAATGAGAGATTCTAGCTTTGAAGAGCAGCACAAATATTTGGGCTTGTTTCACTGGAATAGAGATGGTTGAGGGGAAATCCAATAAGAGGCATCCAAAATAAAAGGTTTTGAACAGCCAATAGTGAAAGATCGTTTCCACTGGCTCGTCGATCAGGAACAAGGAGGCATAAACTATCGTAACAAAGGGAAAAGCTGGAATGTTTCCTCATGCAGGCAAACAAGAACATGGAATGCTTTTCTACAAGTGGCTACAGCAGAGACTTTAATAGCATTGAAGGGTATTGTAGAAGCAGAAACAGGGAAATGGGATTAGAATAGACAGCACCGGCTGCTGAGTAACATGGGTGTTTGGCTGGCTGGCCACCTCCTGTGCGGCAATTTCTATGATTAAGGCTTATTTATTTCTTGCTGTACTGTAAAATGCCACCTGCCCATCACCTGATATCTAGTCTCCTGATGTAAAGAAATAATCGTGATAACTCTTTATTTCCAAGGTATGATGGAAATCCTTCCTGATCGTTGTGTGGCGATTGCGAAGAAGGAGCTGATGTACGCTGGCACTGTCGGATTGGTATGCTGGCTCACTGGCGTTATCTTCATCAACAGGCAGAAAAAGAGTGATGCTAAAAGTGTGATGGCTGAGGCTGCTCAGACCATGCTGAAAGAGAATGTGAGTGAATAAGACAACTTGTTAAATTGTCTCGTCCTTGCATTGCTTTGCTTGATTCCAATTGTATAGTGAGAACCACCACAAGCACATTAAACCTGCCTGTGTTTCAAAGGTAAACTCGCCGTGAACAATTCACAGATGTGGATGACCTGCTTGAAGTCAATGATTGCAACTGAATTACAACAAAAGAAAATGGAACGGTTTAAAAGTGAAAGGGACCATTGGACATAAAAGCTTTTTGCCTTTGCAATTCCTTCCACTGTTGTGCCATCGATATACTAACCATCCAGTACAGACTCGTCATGCCTTATGTCAGTACATTCCTCACAGGGACCGTTCATGGTGCAGCTATTCCCCACTGGCACACACACCTTCCTCCCACCTGCCCCCATATCCCAACCTAAACCCAGCAGAAGGCAACGTTCACATTTAAAGTTAAAGTATTTACAGCACAGAAACAGGCCGCTCGGCCCAACGGGCCCATGCTGGTGTTTATGCTCCACACGAGCTTCCTCCCACCCTTCAGTGAACCGAATCAGCATATCCTTCTATTTCTTTCTCCCTCGTGCTTTTCTAGCTTTCCCTTAAAGAGGGCTTGTTGAGCTACTGAATGAGAACTTTGCATCTGTCTTTACCAAGGAAAATGATGTTGCCAAAGTCGTAGTGAAAGAGGAGATACTGGATGGGATAAAAATTGATTAAAAGGAGGTACTAGAAAGACTGGCTGTACTTAAAGTAGATAAGTCACTGGGACCAGATGGGATGCATCCTCGGATGCTGAGGGAAGTAAAGGTGGAAATTGCGGAGGCGCTGGCCATAATCTTCCAATCCGCCTTGTATATCGGGGGTGGGGGGGACGGGGTGGTGTGGTGTCAGAGGACTGGAGAACTGCAAATGTTACACCCTTATTCAAAAAAATGATGTAAGGATAAGCCAAGCAACTACAGGCCAATCTGTTTAACCTTGGTACTATTCCAAATATTCCAAAGCACCCTTAGCTGGCCTCCCATATTCTACCCTATGTAAACTTGAGATCATCCAAAACTTGGCAAGCCGTGTCCTAACTCGTCACAAGTCCTGACATCCATCACCCCCGTGCTCGCTGACCTCCATTGGCTTCCGGTTAAGCACCTCCTCGATTTCAAAATTCTCATCCTTGTTTTCAAATCCCACCATGGCCTCACACTTCCCTATCTCTGTAACCTGCTTCAGCCCCACAACCACCCCACCCCCCCACCCCCCCCCCGAGATGTCCGTACACCTAAGATTCTGCCCTCTTGAGCATCCCTAATTATAATTGTTCAACTGTCGTTGGCCATGCCTTCAGCTGCCTGGGCACCAAACCCTGGAATTCCCTTCTTAAACCTCTCCACATCTCTCCCTTACTCCTTGAAGACACTCCTTACAACCTACCTCTTGAGTGTAATGGTAACAAAGTGGTGATATTGGACTAGTAATCCATAGGCCTGGAATAATGATGATGAAGGCCCCAAGAGGCCTTTAGGGAACAGTGACCATAATATGATAGAATTTTATATTGAGTTTGAAAGTGATTTAGTTAAATTCCTAAACTAGGGTCTTAAATCTAAACAAAGCATACTATGTAGGGATGAGAGGCGATTTGGCTACGGTAGATTGGGAAACTTCTTTTAAAAGGTATGACAGTAGACAAGCAATGGCGAGCATTTAAAGAATGAATACATAATTTACAACAAACATACATTCCTTTAAGGCACAAACCCCACAGGAAAAGTAATCCAACTGTGGCTAACAAGAGACGTTAAAGTTAGTATTAGGTCAAAGCAAGAGGCTTGCCAAAAAAGAAAAATAGAAACATAGAAAATAGGTGCAGGAGTAGGCCATTCGGCCCTTCTAGCCTGCACCGCCATTCAATGAGTTCATGGCTGAACATACAACTTCAGTACCCCATTCCTGCTTTCTCGCCATACCCCTTGATCCCCCTAATAGTAAGGACTTCATCTAACTCCTTTTTGAATATATTTAGTGAATTGGCCTCAACAACTTTCTGTGGTAGAGAATTCCACAGGTTCACCACTCTGAGTGAAGAAGTTTCTCCTCATCTCGGTCCTAAATGGCTTACCCCTTATCCTTAGACTGTGACCCCTGGTTCTGGACTTCCCCAACATTGGGAACATTCTTCCTGCACCTAACCTGTCTGAACCCATCAGAATTTTAAACGTTTCTATGAGGTACCCTCTCATTCTTCTGAACTCCAGTGAATACAAGCCCAGTTGATCCAGTCTTTCTTGATCGGTCAGTCCCGCCATCCCGGGAATCAGTCTAGTGAACCTTCGCTGCACTCTCTCAATAGCAAGAATGTCCTTCCTCAAGTTAGGAGACCAAAACTGTACACAATACTCCAGGTGTGGCCTCACCAAGGCCCTGTACAACTGTAGCAACACCTCCCTGCCCCTGTACTCAAATCCCCTCACTATGAAGGTCAACATGCCATTTGCTTTCTTAACCGTCTACTATACATACATGCCAACCTTCAATGACTGATGGACCATGGCACCCAGGTCTCGTTGCACCTCCCTTTTCCTAATCTGTCACCATTCAGATAATAGTCTGTCTCTCTGTTTTTACCAACAACGTGGATAACCTCACATTTATCCACATTATACTTCATCTGCCATGCATTTGCCCACTCACCTAACCTATCCAAGTCGCTCTGCAGCCTCATAGCATCCTTCTCGCAGCTCACACTGCCACCCAACTTAGTGTCATCCGCAAATTTGGAGATACTACATTTAATCCCCTCATCTAAATCATTAATGTACAGTGTAAACAGCTGAGGCCCCAGCACAGAACCTTGCGGTACCCCACTAGTCACTGCCTGCCATTCTGAAAAGTATCCATTTACTCCTACTCTTTGCTTCCTGTCTGACAACCAGTTCTCAATCCATGTCGGCACACTACCCCCAATCCCATGTGCTTTAACTTTGCACATTAATCTCTTGTGTGGGACCTTGTCGAAAGCCTTCTGAAAGTCCAAATATACCACATCAACTGGTTCTCCCTTGTCCACTCTACTGGAAACATCTTCAAAATATTCCAGAAGATTTGTCAAGCATGATTTCCCTTTCACAAATCCATGCTGACTTGGACCTATAATGTCACCTCTTTCCAAATGCGCTGCTATGACATCCTTAATAATTGATTCCATCATTTTACCCACTACTGAGATCAGGCTGACCAGTCTATAATTCCCTGTTTTCTCTCCCTCCTTTTTTTAAAAAGTGGGGTTACATTGGCTACCCTCCACTCAATGGAATGTTGGAAAATGACTCAATGCATCCGCTATTTCCAAGGCCACCTCAAGTTCTCTGGGATGCAGTCCATCAGGTCCTGGGGATTTATCGGCCTTCAATCCCATCAATTTCCCCAACACAATTTCCCGACTAATAAGGATTTCCCTCAGTTCCTCCTCCTTACTAGTTCCTCCTCCTCTGACCCCTTTTATATCCGGAAGGTTGTTTGTGTCCTCCTTAGTGAATACCAAACCAAAGTACTTGTTCAATTGGTCTGCCATTTCTTTGTTCCCCGTTATGACTTCCCCTGATTCTGACTGCAGGGGACCTACGTTTGTCTTTACTAACCTTTTTCTCTTTACATATCTATAGAAACTTTTGCAATCCGTCTTAATGTTCCCTGCAAGCTTCTTCTCGTACTCCATTTTTCCTGCCCTAATCAAACCCTTTGTCCTCCTCTGCTGAGTTCTAAATTTCTCCCAGTCCCTGGGTTCGCTGCTATTTCTGGCCAATTTGTATGCCACTTCCTTGGCTTTAATACTATCCCTGATTTCCCTTGATAGCCACGGTTGAGCCACCTTCCCTTTTTTATTTTTACGCCAGACAGGAATGTACAATTGTTGTAGTTCATCCATGCGGTCTCTAAATGTCTGCCATTGCCCATCCACAGTCAACCCCTTAAGTATCATTCGCCAATCTATCCTAGCCAATTCATGCCTCATACCTTCAAAGTTACCCTTCTTTAAGTTCTGGACCATGGTCTCTGAATTAACTGTTTCATTCTCCATCCTAATGCAGAATTCCACCATATTATGGTCACTCTTCCCCAAGGGGCCTCGCACAACGAGATTGCTAATTAATCCTCTCTCATTACACAACACTCAGTCTAAGATAGCCTCCCCCCTAGTTGGTTCCTCGACATATTGGTCTAGAAAACCATCCCTTATGCACTACAGGAAATCCTCCTCCACTGTATTGCTTCCAGTTTGGCTAGCCCAATCTATGTGCATATTAAGTCACCCATTATAACTGCTGCACCTTTATTGCATGCACCCCTAATTTCCTGTTTGATGCCCTCCCTAACATCACTACTACTGTTTGGAGGTCTGTACACAACTCCCACTAATGTTTTTTGCCCTTTGGTGTTCTGCAGCTCTACCCATATAGATTCCACATCATCCAAGCTAATGTCCTTCCTAACTATTGCATTAATCTCCTCTTTAACCAGCAATGCTACCCCACCTCCTTTTCCTTTTATTCTATCCTTCCTGAATGTTGAATACCCCTGGATGTTGAGTTCCCAGCCCTGATCATCTTGGAGCCACGTCTCTAATCCCAATCACATCATATTTGTTAACATCTATTTTCACAGTTAATTCATCCACCTTATTACGGATACTCCTTGCATTAAGACACAAAGCCTTCAGGCTTGTTTTTTAACACCTTTTGTCCTTTTAGAATTTTGCCGTACAGTGGCCCTTTTTGTTCTTTGCCTTGGGTTTCTCTGCCCTCCCTTTTCCTCATCTCCTTTCTGTCTTTTGCTTTTGTCTCCTTTTTGTTTCCCTCTGTCTCCCTGCATTGGTTCCCATCCCCTTGCCATATTAGTTTAACTCCTCCCCAACAGCACTAGCAAACACTCCCTCGAGGACATTGGTTCCGGTCCTGCCCAGGTGCAGACCGTCCGGTTTGTACTGGTCCTACCTCCCCCAGAACCATTTCCAATGCCCCAGGAATTTGAATCCCTCCCTGCTGCACCACTGCTGAAGCCACGTATTCATCTGCGCTATCCTGCGATTCCTACTCTGACTAGCATGTGGCACTGGTAGCAATCCCGAGATTACTACTTTTGAGGTCCTACTTTTTAATAAAGAGCAGTAAGCCTGAAGATTGGGAGGATTTTAGAATTCAGCAAAGGAGGATCAAGAAATTGATAAAAGGAGAATAGAATATGAGAGTGAACTAGTGAGAGACATAAAAGCAAACTTTAAAAGCTTCTATACGTATGTAAAAAGGAAAAGATTAACGAAAGTAAATGTGGGTGCCCTACAGGCTGAGACAGGAGGAATTATAATGGGGAATAAGGAAATGGCAGAGAAATTAAACAAATACTTTGTATCTGTCTTCATGAAAGAAGACACACAAAGCCTTCTGGAAATAGTGGAGAACCAAGGGTCTAGTGAGAACGAGGAACTGAGAGAAATTATTAGTAAAAAAATAGTACAATAGAAATTGATGGGACTGAAAGCCGATAAATTCCCTGGACCTGATGGCCTAAATCCTAGGATTTTGAAAGAGGTGGCTATAGAGATAGTGCATGCATTGGTTGTCCTCTTCTAGAATCTATGGAATTTTGGAACGGTTCCTGCAGATTGGAATGTAGCTAATGTCACCCCACTATTTAAGAAAGGCGAGAGAGAGAAAACAGTGAACTACAGACCAGTTAGCCTGACATCAATCATAGGGAGATTTATAAGAGGAAATCTAGAGTTTTTTGAGGTTGTAACTAGTAGACTCTAAGGGGAAACAATGGATGTGGTGTATTGGATTTTAAGGCGGCATTTGATAAGGTGCCACACAAGAGGTCATTAAACAAAATTAGGGCTCATGTGATTGGGGGTAATATATGAGCACGGATTAAGGATTGGTTAACCATCAGAAAATGGAGAGTAGGAATCACTGGGTCGTTTTCGGGTTGGCAGGCTGTACCTAGTAGGGAACCGCGAGGATCGGTGCTTGGGTCTCAGCTATTCACAATCTATATCAATGATTTGGATGAGGGGACCAAATGTAATATATCCAAGTTTGCTGATGATACATAGCTAGGTGGGAATGTAAGTTGTGAGGAGGATGCAAAGAGGCTTGAAGACAGGCGAAGTGGAATGAAATATGTGTAGAAATGTGTAGTTATCCACCTTGGTAGGAAAGGTAGAAAAGCAGACTGTTTTTTAAATGGTGAGAGATTGGGAAATGTTGGTGTTCAGAGAGACCTGGGTGGTGGTGTACACATCACAAAGTTAACATGCAGTTGCAGCAAGCAATTAAGAAAGCAAATGGTATGTTGGCCTTTATTATCAGATCAGCCATGATCTTATTGTATGGTGGAGCAGGCTCGAGGGGCCAAATGGCCTACTCCTATTTTTTGTTATTCCAAGAGGAGTTGAGTATAAGAGTAAAGACATACTGCAATTATATAGGGCCCTGGTGAGACCACACCTGGAGTATTGTGTACAGTTTTGGTCTCCTTACCTAAGGAAGGATATATTTGTCACAAAGGGAGTGCAACTAAGTTTCACCAGACTGATTCCTGGGATGGAGGGATTGTCCTATGAGAAGAGATTGAGTAGACTGGGCCTATATTCTTGAGTTTAGAAGAATGAGAGGTGATCTCATTGAAACATACTAGGAAGAAGTACTAGGTAAACTAATGGGACTAAAGGCTGACAAGTCCCCTGGACCTGATGGCCTGTATTCTAGGGTCTTAAAAAAAAAAAAAGTGGCTGCAGAGATAGTGGATGAATTGGTTAGAATCTACCAACATTCCCTGGATTCTGGAGAGGTCCCAGCAGATTGGAAAAGCGAAGACAAAAAGCAGGAAACTATAGACCAGTTAGCCTAACATCTGTCATTGGGAAAATGCTGAAATCCATTATTAAGGAAGTTGTAGCAGGACATTTAGAAAATCATAATACAATCAAGCAGAGTCAGCATGGTTTTATGAAAGGGAAATCATGTTTGACAAATTTGCTGGACTTCCTCGAGGATGTAACGAGCAGGATGGATAAGGGGGAACCAGTGTTTGTGGTGTATTTGGATTTCCAGAAGGCGCCACATAAAAGGTTACTGCCCAAGGTAAGCACTCACGAGGTTGGGGGTAATATATTAGCATGGATAGAGCACTGGCTAACTAACAGAAAACAGAGTCGAGATAAATGAGTAATTTTCAGGTTGGCAAACTAACTAGTGGGGTGCCACAGGGATCTGTGCTGGGGCCTCAACTATTTGCAATCTATATTAATGATTTGAATGAAGGGACCGAGTGTAATGTAGCCAAATTTACTAATACACAGATAGGCAAAGAATCTGCAAAGGGATATAGACAGGCTAAGTGAGTGGGCAAAAATTTGGCAGCTAGAGTATAATGTGGGAAAATGTGAGGTTATCCACTTTGGTAGAAAAAATAACAAAGCAAGTTATTATTTAAATGGAGAGAGTACAACATGCTGCAGTACAAAGGAATCTGGGGGTCCTTGTACATGAAACACACAGTTAGTATGCAGGTACAGCAAGTAATTAGGAAGGCAAATGGAATGTTGGCCTTTATTGCAAGGAGGATGGAGTATAAAAGCAGGGAAGTCCTGCTACAACTGTACAGGGTATTGGTGAGACAACATCTAGAATACTGTGTACAGTTTTGGTCTCATTTAAGGAAGGATATACTTGCACTGCAGGCAGTTTAGAGAAGGTTCATGAGGTTGATTCCTGAGAGGAAGAGGTTGTCTTATGAGGAAAGGTTGGGCCTATACTCATTGGAGTTTAGAAGAATGAGAATGATCTTATTGAAACGTATAAGATTCTGCAGGGGCTTGACAGGGTAGATGCAGAGAGGATGTTTCCCCTCGTGGGGGAATCTAGAAATAGGGGGCATTGTTTCAGAATAAGGGGTCTGCCCATTTAAAATGGAAATGAGGAGGAATTTCTTCTGAGGGTCGTGAATCTTAGAAATTCTCTGCCCCAGAGAGCTGTGGAGGCTGGGTCATTGAATATATTTAAGATGGAGCTAGACAGATTTTTGAATGATAAGGGAGTCGAGGCTTACGGGGAGCGGGCTGGGAAGTGGAGTTGAGGCCAAGATCAGATCAGCCATGAGGGGCCAAAATGGTCTACTGCTCCTAGTTCATACAAAATTCTTAGTGCTTGACAGTGTAGATGCTCTGGCTGGCAAATCTAGAACCAGGGGTCACAGTCCCGGAATAAGGGGTCAGCCATTTAGGATTGAGATGAGAAACTTCTTCACTGAGCGTGGTGAATCTTTGAGTCTATTCAAGACAGAGATCGCTAGATTTTGGATATTGAATAGCTTGAGGGGCCAAATGACCTCCTACTGCTCCTAATTGTTATGTTCTAATGTTGTTGTAATGATCCAGAGACGCGAGTTCAAATCCCACCATGGCAGCTGGGGAATTTAAATTAATTTAATTAAATAAATCTGGAATAAAAAGCTAGTGTCAGTAATGGTGACCATGAAACTATCGGATTGTCATGAAAACGTATCTGGTTCACTAATGTCCTTCAGGGAAGGAAATCTTACCCGGTCTGCCTATATGTGACTCCATACTCGCACCAATGTGGTTGACTCTTAACTGCCCTCTGAAATGGTCTAGCAAAAGCCATTCTGTTGTAACAAAACCGCGACAAGAAACAATAAGAATAATAAAACCGGATGGACCACTCTGCATCGACCTCGGCAGCGGCTACAGACACACCAACGGCACATCCAGCCCAGTCGACCCGGCAAAGTCCTCCTCCCCCACACCTGGGGACTTGTGCCAAAATTGGGAGAGCTGTCCCACAGACTAGTCAAGCACCAGCCTGACATAGTCATACTCACAGAATCATAGCTTTCAGCCAATATCCCAGACTCCTCCATCACCATCACTGGGTATGTCTTGTCCCACGGGCAGGACACACCCACCAGGGGTGGTGGCACAGTGGTATACAGTCGGGGGGAGTGGTCTTGGGAGTCCTCAACATTGACTCTGGACCCCGTGAGGTCTCATGGCTTCAGGTTAAGCATGGGCAAGGAAACCTCCTGCTGATTACCACCTCCCTCAGCTGATGAATCAGTACTCTTCCATGTTGAACACCACATGGAAGAAGCACTGAGAGTAGCAAGGGCACAGAATATATTCTGGATGGGAGACTTCAATGTCTATCACCGAGTGGCTCTGTAGCACCTCTGCTGACTGAGCTGGCCGAGTTCTGAAGAACATAGCTGCCAGACTGGGCCTGCAGCAGGTGGTGAGAGAACCAACACGAGGGAAAAACCTATTTGACCTCGTCCTCACCAACCTACCTGTGGCCCCTTATCGGTTAAGAAACTGTCTACCTGTCTTAAATTTATTCAATACCACAGCTCTCTGAGGCAGCGAATTCCATAGATTTACAACCCTTAGAGAAGAAATTCCTCCTCATCTCAGTTTTAAATGGACGGCCCCTTATTCTAAGGTTATGCCCCCTAGTTCTAGTCTCCCCTATCAGTGGAAACATCCTCTCTGCATCCACCTTGTCAAGCCCCCTCATAATCTTATACGTTTCAATAAGATCACCTCTCATTCTTCTGAATTCCAATGAGTAGAGGCCCAACCTTCTCAACCGTTCCTCAAATCAACCCCCTCATCGCTGGAATAAACCTGGTGAACCTTCTCTGAACTGCCTCCAAAGCAAGTATATCCTTTCTTAAATATGGAAACCAAAACTGTACACAGTATTCCAGGTGTGGCCTCACCAGTACCCTGTATAACTGTAGCAAGACTTCCTTGCTTTTATGCTCCATCCCCTTTGCAATAAAGGCTAAGATTCCATTGGCCTTTCTGATCACTTGCTGTACCTGCATACTAACCTTTTGTGTTTCATGCACTAGGACCCCCAGGTCCTGCTGTACTGCAGTACTTTGCAATTTTTCTCCTTTTAAATAATAACTTGCTCTTCAATTTTATTTCAACCAAAGTGCATAACCTCTCACTTTCCAACATTATACTCCATCTGCCAAATTTTTGCCCACTCACTTAGCCTGTCTCTGTCCTTTTGCAGATTGTGTGTCCTCCTCATGCATTGCTTTTCCTCCCATCTTTGTATCGTCAGCAAACTTGGCTACATTACACTCGGTGCCTTCATCCAAGTCATTAATATAGATTGTAAATAGTTGAGGTCCCAGCATTGATCCCTGCAGCACTCCACTAGTTACTGATTGCCAACCCGAGAATGAACCATTTATTCCGACTGTTTTCCGTTTGTTAGCCAATCCTCTATCCATGCTAATACATTACCCCCAACCCCATGAACTTTTATCTTGTGCAGTAACCTTTATGTGGCACCTTGTCAAATACCTTCCTAAAGTCCAAATACACCATATCCACTATTTCCCCTTTATCCATCCTGTCCGTTACATCCTCAAAGAATTCCAGCAAATTTGTCGAACATGATTTCCCTTTCATAAATCCATGCTGACTCTGCCGGACTGAATTATGCTCTTCCAAATGTCCTGCTACTGCTTCTTTAATAATGGACTCCCAACATTTTCCCAATCACAGATGTTAGGCTAACTGGCCTTGGTATGGTCTACTCCTGCTCCTATTTCTTATGTTCTTATTATGTCATGCTATCTCGGGCAAAATTCCCAGGCACCGATCCTGAAGGGCTGGTTGTCGATAAAAATTTCTGCAGTGGTCTCGTTTGGGAGGCTGACCACCTCCATTCCAACGAGTGTTTTTGGGTGCTATTTGATAAATCTTACTCATTTATGCCATAAACTTTTAGCTTGGCAATATTCTGTACTGAAGTCACCTTTGTTTCCCTCCAGGTCAGGTTGTGGGTGTTTCCAGAAGGGACCAGGAATCATGACGGTAACATGCTGCCATTTAAGCGTGGGGCTTTCCACTTAGCTGTGCAAGCACAGGTAAAATCGGCCGTGTGGGAGTATTTTATTCACTAGGGTCGAGGTTACAGGTGCCTTAAAGTCTGCAGGAGTGGTGCAACATGAGTGAGCACCAGGGTACATGTCAATGGCCTGGTGAAAACTCACTTTATGCAGGGGAGTTTGACCTCAGCCACACTCTGTCCAAGCTGCATACTGGAGCCTTGTGGAACCTAGCTAAGATCAGGCATTCTTTGTAGTTGGGGGTTCAGCTTGTCTCCCTTCCCCCCCCCCCCCACCTAATGGGGCGTCTGCTTCAGACCTTGTGTCAACCAAACAAGCTTCAGTTTAGCATTTGTCCAAACCTGTAGTTTAGTCTAGCTGTGAGCACATGTCCAAACCTGCTGTATTACGCACACAAGGGAATACAAGCCATTTTTATGCAACCTGTCCTCATAATTTAAACCCTTTGCACCTTGGTATCTTCAGGTGAATCTGCCCTGCAGCCCCTCCCCTTCTGATGCTAATGTGCTTCCTGAGGTGCTCCCATCCACTCCACTTATTGTGCCTCCTAACTTGGTGTCATCTGGAAGCTTGGATAAGCAATTCTCTATTCTTTAATCTAAGTCATTAATAAATATGGTGAAAACTGAGGCACCTGTACAGAACTCTGGGGGGCACCACAGACTACATCCCACCAATTAGAGTACATTCCCTTTGTCCCAACTCTGGCTTCCGATTACCGACCCATGTCTGTTAGAATTGAAAAGAGGTGAACAAGCCACTAGAGAACTTGCCAAACCAGTGGGAAGAGAACAGTTCATGGTCAAATGTACAGAAAAGCAGCTGTTTATTGACCTGAATTCATGTTTTTATAAAGTTTGGAGGGAATGTGAAAAATCCTAGATGATGTGCAAAGGTCATCTGCTTCGGGCAATGAAAAGAACTTGCATTTATATAGTGCCTTTCACGTCCTCGGGACGTCCCAAAACACTTTGCAACCAATGAAATACTTTTGAAGTGTAGTCACTGTTGTAATATATGAAATATGGCAGCCAATTAGTGCAAAGCAAACTCTCAGTAACAGCAATGAGATAATGACCAGATAATCTGTTAGTGATGTTGATTGAGGGATAAATATTGGCCAGGACAACAGGAAGAACTCCCATGTTTCTCTTGAAATAATGGCCATGGGATCTTTTAGATCCATCTGAGAGGGCAGACGAGGCCTCTGTTTAATGTCTCATTCAAAACAGGGCCCCTCCGATAATGCAGTGCTCCCTCGGTGCTGCCCCTCCGACAGTGCGGTGCTGCACTGTAGTGTGGCCTCGAGGTTTGTACTCCAGTCTGTGGAGTGGAACTAGAAGCCATGACCTTTTGACTCAGACCAGCGTGCTACCCACTGAGCCACGGCCAATCCCTGAATGCATTTAGAAAGACAAGTGAGGAAAAATAACTCCAAAGTATCTGGGGGTGAAGTGAATTGGTTAGTGGGAGTCAGCTCGAGTCTGAACCTTTAAACACGGTGTTCCGGTGGAAGGTGAGGTGCTCCCCAACATCATGTTGAGATCACTGAGCAGTGGCGAGACCTGATAATCCGTTTCATCGTCACTTAACTTCTTTCCGTTTAGAAACTGTTTTACTCGTCTTTAGTCTTTCTAATCTCAGCTGCTGCCTTTTTCCAGTTCTGATGAAAGATCACATCTGAAATGCTTCCCCATCTTTTCTCTCTGATACGGATACACTTGCTGTCAGTTCCAGCATGTACTGTGTTTTTTTTTAAATTTTGGATTTGACATACACGTCATCTCGGGGTGTTAGTCCAGGGACGCTGGGTGCCTGATACCCCAGTAGATCCTTTGTGGGGGGAGGGGGGGAAGCAATAGCCCAATCCACATTAATTATTGAATGCTCAGTTTAATCAGATCTCTTGTGTTTCAGGTCCCAATTATCCCAGTGGTGTTCTCCTCTTACAATGATTTCTACAACAGGTCAGAAAAAAGGTTTACCTCTGGTATGTATCTGAAATTGAGCAGGGCATTTAACTCTTGACTCGCTTGAAGAATGGCCGATTTCATTCCTGTCCTTGCTCCAGACTCTCTCGTTTGTCCCTTCTCATTTACTATAAGCATGCAGGCTCTTCATGTGCGTTTCCATATACCCTGAGCCTGTTTTCACTCTCTGCCCTTACCTGAGACCACCGTGAACTCGTGCCACTCATAACTCTTCATTCAGTACAGAATGTTTCTACATCCACTGTGGTCTGAATGAGTTTGATCTTTGGTGATCCCTCCCTTAATGTTCTCCCAAATAACTGATTCAGTTCCCTTTACACATCTTCCGCTCTGTGTTTTCGAGCCGAGTTCTCCTCCGTCCATGTTTTCATACTGCAGGGACACTGCTCGTTTGGTCCTTGATGCTTTTATATAATGTCTGGCTCTTCTACGGACTATTTTCTCAACATCTAGAATTAATTGATGTGTAAATTTAAATAACGTGGTCAATATGATCGGGTGCGTGCTGCCTGAAAGGGAGCAATTTCAATTGTAACTTTCCAAAGGGAATTTGATAGAAAGGAAACATTCACAGGGTTATGGGGAAAGAGCAGAGGAGTGAGACTAATTGGACAGCTCTCCCAAAGAGCTGGCACTGGCCCGAATGGCCTTCTGTGCTGCCAGATTCTATGAACGTTTCCCCATGCAACTCCAAGGTCTGACTGGGCCAGCATAGACATCCATGTGTTTGCAATGAATTATGCAACCTCTGCTCCCAACTTTGAGGGTTGATTAGGCCAATCAATTATGGCCTGCCTCCCAGAAAGGTGAATGGAGAAACGAGCCCCACTCCCTTCCAGCTGCATAAGGGGGGTAGCAAATATCTTCTCTCTGCTCACCACCCCCAGTGAGTGGTCGATGTGATGTTTTGTTTCTTTATTTCCAGGTAAGTGTACAGTTCAGATTCTTCCTCCAAGGGAAACCCATGGGTTGACAACAGACGATGTGCCAGAGCTAACGGAGAGATCACGGAATCTGCTAATGACCACGTGGAATGAAATCTCTGCTCCTTTCCTCAAAGTGAGTGGAACCCAATGAAGTCACCGTTCACCGATCTTTCCGTGGAGTGTTTGCGTCAGTGATGTTTGTGCTGAGGTCTGATCCACCGATGCTTCAGAGCGTGTAAGAGAGTTTTACACAATGAATTTTCATGAAACATTAGAAATTCTTCATTGATCAGCAAGATGCTGTCACTTGGGCCATGAGGTAATCTCTTGCTGGACAGCGTGGGCAGGCGATCCCAACCAATGGACTTGGTGCCTGAGGTGGGATCTCCTGCTTATAACTAATAGGAAGGAGGCAGATGCTCTGTGAGCTGTTTAACTGCTGCCAGTTCTACCACCCAGGTACTCCCTCCCTCCCTCACTCGGGCTGTTTATCCTTCATAATACGAGTACTGTCGTCTTCCTGTTGTGTGCGTAAGCAAGTTCCAGCATTAACGGTTGATCACAGGTTAACATGTAGATTGAGAAACTAGACTGAAAACTATTGCTGCCATTTGCAATGGTACACTGTACACCATTCACCATTGTATACCGTACACGTACACCATTGTACACATTGACCATTGTACACATTCACCTTTCACGATGGTACACATTGACCATTGTACATCATTCCCCATGGTGCACATTCACCATTGTTCACCATGGTACACCATTCACCATTCCATCCACGAATAAATCATCAAAACATCAGAATTTTTTGCTTTAATGCACAGAACTAGATGATTTTTGTGTCGACGCAGAGCCTATTTACATATTCCGCACCCTTTCCTGATCAGGCCTCAATTCCCTTTCCTGATTCAATTGTTGCTTATCCAGGGAGTTAGTGAGCCTGTAATTGAGGCAGAGTTACTGCTCCAATTAGTGCACTCTCCTTGATCCATCAATATTGGTCAAATGCTTTTATCCAAAATGTATTTCTGTTGTTGAGTTAGCTACAGTGTATTTGTTGAGGTGAAGATGTCTTAAGCTTCACAGGCGGCAATTTCCACTATTGAGGTATTTGCTGTTTTCATTCCTGAGCTAAGGCCACAGCGAGTTTCAGCACCAGGGCCGGGGACCTGATGTAAATGACGAGTCTCAGTATTTACAACAGTCTAAGTGTACAGAATTAACCTGCGGTAAACGTGTGGAAACGCGAGTGCAACATTAATGACACTAGAAATACCGCCCCCCCCTTCCCTCCCCCTCCGGTCTAGCGCTGCTCACAAAACATTTATGGCACTAGAAATACCCCCCCCTTCCCTCCGGTCTAGCATTTCTCACAAGGCCAAATAATGTGGAGGTCACTCGGCCTAGAATGGCCACTCCGAGTATCAGTGTTTAGGGCCATGAATATATCTGTTATGCAGCTTATTTTTCCTCTCTTGCTTTTGAATGTCTTTCTGTACCATTTGAAATTGTCTTGATGAAATATTAAATAATGCTGCATGTAAATGTAATTTGCATTGCTTTGGGCTTTTATGTGAAAATATTTGATCCTTTTTAAAATTGCCATTTTCAATCAACTTTTGAATAAATATTTAGCTGCAAGATCATCTCTTGCGCCTTCTCCCTCTTTCACCCCTTTTCCCATTAACAATTTAGTTTCTGTCTTAATTCTATGTGACTGTGGAATTTCACGAAGAATAAAATCATTTGGGCGATGAAGTTTCAAGAGTTGGGCATAATTATGAAACATTTAGAAGGATATTAGCAAAGCTTGCCTGAAATGTTGTCATATTTGATGTGAAATAAAAGACCAGCAGTGTTTCAAAACAATAAATTTCCTCCTTCACCCTATTTCAACAGTAACGTCCTCTTGCATATACTTGACTATAGTGAACTGGGTCAGATTCTACACACTGAAAGCTCGTTCACACATTGTGGTTACACTAAACTTGGGGAGGGGGTGGGGTGAGGAGGCAAAGACAGCAAACTCCCTTCACAGGACCAGCAATTGGTGTCCATTGATAATCCCACTGAAACGAGGTGTGACTGCGATTACAAAATAAGCATTTGCTCTGGTTTGTGACTCATTTCTGGGGTTGCTAGTTAACCTGATAGGATGTAATATTGGGGTGTAATGCAGGGGCTTGGGGATTGGGGTGTAATGCGAGGGAGGGGGAATTTAGGTGTAATGTTGGATGTGTAATATGGAGTGGGAGATTGGGGAAGGGGATTTTCTTTCTCCCTGGGATGTGGGCTTCACTGCTCAATTAACATTTATTGCCCATCCCTAATTGTCCTTAGGAAGATGGTGGCGAGCTGCCTTGAACCGCTGCAGTCTGTGTGGTAAAGATGCTCCCACAGTGCTGTTGGGGAGGGCATTCAGGATTTTGACCCAGTGACTAAGGCCGATATATTTCCAAGTCAGGATGGGGTGTGACTTGGAGGGGACCATGGAGGTGGTGATGGTCCCATCTGCCTGCTGCCCTTGTCCTAGATGGTAGAGGTTGCAGGTTTGGGAGGTGCTGTCGACAAAGCCATGGTAAGTTGCTGCAATGCATATTGTAGATGGTACATACTCCAGCCACGGTGCGCCGGTGGTGGAGGGAGTGAATGTTGAAGGTGGTGGATGGGGTGCCAAACAAGCGGGCTGCTTTGTCCTGGATGGTGTTGAGCTGCTTGTGTTGGCGCTGCACTCATCCAGGTAAGTGGAGAGTATGCCATCACACTCTTGACTTGTGGATGGTGCAATGACTGGGGAGTCCTAAGGTGAGACACTCGCCGCAGAATACCCAGCCTCTGACCTGCTCTTGTAGCCACAGTATTTATGCGGCTGGTTCAATTAAGTTTCTGGTCAATGGTGATCCCGAGGATGTTGGGGGATTCGGCGATGGTAATGCCATTGAATGTCAAGGGGCAGTGGTTGGACGCTCTCTTGTTGGAGATAGTCAGTATGTGGTGCAAATGTTACTTGCCACTTAATTAGCCCAAGCATGAATGTTGTCCAGGTCTTGCTGCATGCAGGCATAGACTGCCCCATTATCTGAGGTATTACAAATAGAACTGAACACTGCAATCATCAGGGAACAACCCCATTTCTGACCTTGTGATGGAGGGAAGGTCATTGATGAAGCAGCTGAAGATGGTTAGGCCTAGGATACTGCCTGAAGAACTCCTGCAGCGATGTCATGAGGCTGACATGATTGACCTCCAACAACCACAGCCAGCTTCCTTTGTCAGATATGACTCCAGCCAGTCAAAGGTTTTACCCCTGATTCCCATTGACTTCAGTTTTACTAGGGCTCTTTGATGCCACACTCTGCCAAATACTGACTTGATGTCAATGGCAGGCACTCTTACCTTACCTCTGAAATTCAGCTCTTTTGTCTATGTTTGGACCAAGGCTGTAATGAATTCGGGAGCTGAATGGTCCTGGCAGAACCCAAATTGAATGTTGGTGAGCACTGTCAACAACACCACCCATCACTATGCTGATGATTTTAAAGTAGACTCATGGAGTGGTAATTGGCCAGATTGGATTTAGAAACCTAGAAATTTACAGCGCAGAAGGTGGCCATATCAGCCCATCGTGTCCACACCGGCCGACAAAGAGCCACATGGCCCTCGGTCAGCAGACCTCAGGGTTACATATAAACCAATGAACAATGGCGGACAAGTAAAGAGCATTCAGCCCAACCAGTCCACCCCCCACAACTGCGATACTCCATGTATCGCAACATATTTTACACTTCACCCCACCCGGAGCCATGTGATCTCCTGGGAGAAGCAAAAAACTAGATAAACACCCAGGCCAATTGGGAAAAATCTGGAAAATTCATCTCTAACCCATCCAGGCGATCGAAATTAATCCAAAAAAATCACTGGCTGTATTAGATTCCTTGAAGTACTTACCATCGTATTTGTGCCAGCCAACAAGACATTATCCAGTCTAATCCCACTTACTAGCTCTAGGTCCGTAACCCTGCAAGTTACAGCACCTCAAAGTGACCATCCAAGCAGCTTTTAAATGTGGTGAGGGTTTCTACCTCTACCACCTTTCCAAGCAGTGAGTTCCAGACTCCCACAACCCTCTGCGTGAAGAAGCTTCCCCTCTAAACCTTCCACCAACCACCTTAAACCTATGCCCCCTCGTCATTGACCTTTCTACCAAGGGAAGTAGGCCCTTGCTATCCACTATAGCCAGGCCCCTCAAAATATACACCTCAATCAGTCTCCTCTCAGCCTCCTCTGTTCCAAGGAGAACAAATCCAGCCTATCTAATCTGTCCTCATAGCTAAGATTCTCCATGCCAGGCAGCATCCTCGTAAATCTCCTCTGCGCCCTCTCCAGTGTAATACGGCGACCACAACTGCACGCAGTATTCCAGTTATGGCCTAACCAGTGTATCATACAATTTAAACATAACCTCCCTGCTCTTGTATGCTATGCCTCAGCCAATAAAGGCAAGCATTCCATATGCGTTCTTAACCACGTTATCCACCTGGCCTACTTTCAGGGATCTGTGGACAAGCACTCCAAGGTCCCTTTGTTCATTTGCACTTCTAAGTGGCCTACCATTTAATAAGTATACCCTTTCTTTATTAGCTCTCCCCATGTGCATTACCTCAAACTTCTCCGAATTAAATTCCATTTGCCACTGCTCTGCCTACCTGACCAATAGATTGATATCCTTCTGCAGTCCATGACTTTCCTTTTCAGTATCAACCACACAGCCAATTTTAGTGCCATCTGCACTTCTTAATCATACCCCCTATATTCAAATCTAAATCATTTTTGTATACCACAAAAAGCAAGGAACCCAGTACTGAGCCCTGCGGAACCCCACTGGAAACATCCTTCCAGTCACAAAAACATCCATCAACCATTACCCTTTGCTTCCTACCTCTGCCAATTTTGGATCCAACTTGCCACTTTGCCCAGGATCCCATGGGCTTTTACCTTCGTGACCAGTCTGCCATGTGGGACCTTATCAAAAGCCTGCATTTTTTGGACAGGACATACCTGGGCAGTTTTCCATATTGTCGAGTAGATGCCAGTGTTGTAGATGTACTGGAATAGCTTGGCTTGATGCACAGCTAATTCTGGAGCACAAGTCTTCAGCACGGCAGCCGGGATGTTGTCAGGTCCCATAGCCTTTGCTGTATCCAGTGTGCTCAGCCGTTTCTTGATATCACGTGGAATGAATCGAATTGGCTGAAGACTGGCTTCTGTGATGGTGGGGACCTCAGGAGGAGGCCAATATGGATCATCCACTCGGCACTTTTGGCTGTAGATGACTGCAAATGCTTCAGCCTTGGTTTTTTCACTCGCATGCTGGGCTCCGCCATCATTGAAAATGGGGATGTTCATGGAGCCTCCTCCTCCAATCAGTTGTTTTATGGTCCACCACCATTCACAACTGGATGTGGCAGGACTGCATTAGCTTTGCTCTGATCCAACTCTGATCCGTTGATTGTGAGATTGCTTAGGTCTGTCTATAGCATGCTGCTTCCGCTGCTTAGCATGCGTATAGTCCTGTGTTACAGCTTTCTTAGGTTGGCACCTCATTGTCAGTTACACCTGGTGCTGCTCCTGGTATGCTCTTCTGCACTCCTCATTGAACCAGAGTTGGTCCCCTGGCTTGATGGTAATGGTAGAGTGAGTGATATGACAGGCCATGAGGTTATAGATTGTGGTGGAATACAATTCTGCTGCTGCTGATGGTCCACAGTGCCTCATGGTTGCCCAGTTTTGAGCTGCTAGATCTGTCCTGAATCAATTCCATTTAGCATGGTGGTAGTGCCACACAACATGATGGATGATGTCCTAATTGTGAAGATAGGACTTTGTCTCCACAAGGACAGTCCAGTGGTCACTGCTACCAATGATGTCATGAACAAATGCACCTGCGACAGGTAGATTGGTGAGGACAAGGTCAAGTAGGTTTTTCCCTGGTGTTGGTTCCCTCACCACCTGCTGCAGGCCCAGTCTGGCAATTATGTCCTTCAGGACTCGGCCAGCTCGGTCAGTAGTGGTGCTACCGAGCCACTCTTGGTAATGGACATTGAAGTCCCCCACCCAGAGTACATTCTGTGCCCTTGCTACCCTCAGTGCTTCTTACAAGTAGTGTTCAATATGGAGGAGTACTGATTCTGAGGGAAGGCGGTAGGTGGTAATCAGCAGGAGGATTCCTTGCCCATGCTTGACCTGAAGCCATGAGACTTCCGGAGTCAATGTTGAGGACTCCTAGGGCCACTAACTCGGGATTGTATACCACTGTGCCGGCATCTCTGGTGGGTCTGTCCTGCTGGTGGATAGGACATACCCAGGGATGGTGATGGAGGAGTCTGGGACATTGGCTGAAAGGTATGATTCTGTAAGTGTGACTATGTCAGGCTGTTGCTTGACTAGTCTGTGGGACAGCTCTCCCAATTTAGGCACAAGTCCCCAGATGTTGGTGAGGTCTTTGACATTGTTTCTTGTAGCGGTTTGTTACAACTGAGTGGCTCGCTGGGCCATTTCAGAGGGCAGTTATGCGTCAACAACATTGGTGTGGATTTGAAGTCACATATAGGCCAGACTGGGTAAGGACGGCAGATTTCCTTCCCCAATGGACATTAATGAACCAGGTGGGTTTTTATGACAATCTGGTAGTTGTATGGTCATCATTACTGATTCTAGCTTCGCTAGATTGATTCCTGGGATGCGAGGGCTGTCCTATGATGAGAGATTGTGTAGAATGTGCCTATACTCTGGAGTTTAGAAGAATGAGAGATGATCTCATTGAAACATAGAAGATTCTGATAGGGTAGATGCAGAGAGGCTGTTTCCCCTGGTTGGAGTGTCTAGAACCAGGGGGTCACAGTCTCAAGATAAGGGGTCAGCCATGTAAGACTGAGATGAGGAGGAATTTCTTCACTCAAAGGGTTGTGAATCTTTGGAATTCTCTGCCCCAGAGGGGAATGGATGATGAGTCATTGAGTATATTCAAGGCTGAGATAGATAGATTTTGGACTCTAGGGGAATTCAAGGGATATTGAGATCGGGTGGGAAAGTGGAGTTGAGGTCAATGATCAGCCATGATCTTATTGAATGGCGGAACAGCTCGAGGGGCCGTACAGCGTACCCCTGTTCCTATTTCTTATGGTCTTAGCTTTTTATTCCAGGTTTATTTAATTAACTGAATTTAAATTCCCCACCATCCGTGGTGGGATTTGAACTCATGTCTCTGGATCATTCGTGCAGACCTACGGATTACTAATCTAGCAACATAACCACTATGCTACCGTCCTTCGACTCCCCCTCCCACCTTCCCAGAAGGAGCCCATGCGGCCCATCGTGTCTGCGCCGGCTGAAAAAGATCTATCCAGCCAATCCCATTTTCCAGTTCTCGGTCCGTAGCCCTGTAGGCTACGTCATTTCAAGTGCACATCCAAGTACTTTTTAAATGCGATGAGGGTTACTGCCTCCACCACCCTTCCAGGCAGTGAGCTCCAGAACCCCAATCTCTTAGTTTTTAAGAGTTATGTATATTTGGGAGGGTGTGATAGGAAGCCTTTGCAACGTCTCTGAGCTGTTGGCATGGAATGAGACACTTGGTTTGACATTGATCTCCTCGCCCTGGGATTTCTCTTGGGGCCAATGTGAATGATGAGACAAAAAGCAAAGTGAGTGTTTTCAGATCATTGAGTATTTTACTTCCTTATTCCACTAAAATTACTTTTGTATTTAAATTTAACTCCAGGTCTCTTAATATTAAGAAACAAATTATACTTTTATTGTAAAATTATGGAACAAAATGTTTTTGTTGTAATGTAATTTACGATAATATCTTTTGACAAACAGAGAAATATAAATATGCCCATCATTCCCACAACTCCATGTTTGAATCGGGTTTCCGTCCCTGCCACAGTACTGAAACGGCTCTCACCAAAGTCACAAATGACATCTTTTGCAACTGTGACAAAGGTAAATTATCCCTCCTCATCCTTCTCGACCTGTCTGCAGCCTTTGATACGGTTGACCACTCCATCCTCCTCCAACGCTTCTCCACCGTCCATCTGGGTGGGACTGCACTCGCCTGGTTCCATTCTCATCTATCTAATCATAGCCAGAGAATCACCTGCAACGGCTTCTCTTCCTGCTCCGGCATTGTTACCTCTGGTGTCCCCCAAGGATCTATCCTTGGCCCTCTCCTATTTCTCATCTACATGTTGTCCCTTGATGACGTCATCTGAAAACCCAGCATCAGTTTCCACATGTACGCTGACGACACCCAGCTCTACCTCACCACCACTTGTCTCAACCCCTCCACGGTCTCTAAATTATCAGACTGCTTGAGCAGAAATTTTCTCCAATTGAATATTGGGAAGACCGAAGCCATTGTTTTTGGTCCCCGCTACAAACTCCGCTCCCTAGCCCCTCTCGCTAACATCTGTCTGAGGCTGATCCAGATTGTTTGCAACCTTGGTGTCATATTTGACCCTGAAATGAGCTTCCGACCATATATCCGCGATATAACTAAGACTGCCTATTTCTACCTCCATAACATCGCCCTAGCCTCAGCTCATCCGCTGCTGAAGACCTCATCCATGTCTTTGTTACCCCTTGACTTGACTATTCCAACACACTCCTGGCTGGCCTCCCACATTCTACCCTCCGGCAAATTAACTGTGCAAATAGATGTTAACAAATATGATGTGATTGGGATTACGGAGACGTGGCTCCAGGATGATCAGGGCTGGGAACTCAACATCCAGGGGTATTCAACATTCAGGAAGGATAGAATAAAAGGAAAAGGAGGTGGGGTAGCATTGCTGGTTAAAGAGGAGATTAATGCAATAGTTAGGAAGGACATTAGCTTGGATGATGTGGAATCTATATGGGTAGAGCTGCAGAACACCAAAGGGCAAAAAACGTTAGTGGGAGTTGTGTACAGACCTCCAAACAGTAGTAGTGATGTTGGGGAGGGCATCAAACAGGAAATTAAGGGTGCATGCAATAAAGGTGCAGCAGTTATAATGGGTGACTTAATATGCACATAGATTGGGCTAGCCAAACTGGAAGCAATACGGTGGAGGAGGATTTCCTGTAGTGCATAAGGGATGGTTTTCTAGACCAATATGTCGAGGAACCAACTAGGGGGGAGGCCATCTTAGACTGGGTGTTGTGTAATGAGAGAGGATTAATTAGCAATCTCGTTGTGCGAGGCCCCTTGGGGAAGAGTGACCATAATATAGTAGAATTCTGCATTAGGATGGAGAATGAAACAGTTAATTCAGAGACCATGGTCCAGAACTTAAAGAAGGGTAACTGAAGGTATGAGGCGTGAATTGGCTAGGATAGATTGGCGAATGATACTTAAGGGGTTGACTGTGGATGGGCAATGGCAGACATTTAGAGACCGCATGGATGAACTACAACAATTGTACATTCCTGACTGGCGTAAAAATAAAGAAGGGAAGGTGGCTCAACCATGGCTATCAAGGGAAGTCAGAGATAGTATTAAAGTCAAGGAAGTGGCATACAATTTGGCCAGAAATAGCAGCGAACCCGGGGACTGGGAGAAATTTAGAACTCAGCAGAGGAGGACAAAGGGTTTGATTAGGGCAGGGAAAATGGAGTACGAGAAGAAGCTTGCAGGGAACATTAAGACGGATTGCAAAACTTTCTATAGATATGTAAAGAGAAAAAGGTTAGTAAAGACAAACGTAGGTCCCCTGCAGTCAGAATCAGGGGAAGTCATAACGGGGAACAAAGAAATGGCAGACCAATTGAACAAGTACTTTGGTTTGGTATTCACTAAGGAGGACACAAACAACCTTCCGGATATAAAAGAGGTCAGAGGGTCTAGTAAGGAGGAGGAACTGAGGGAAATCCTCAATAGTCGGGAAATTGTGTTGGGGAAATTGATGGGATTGAAGGCCGATAAATCCCCAGGGCCTGATGGACTGCATCCCAGAGTACTTAAGGAGGTGGTCTTGGAAATAGCAGATGCATTGACAGTCATTTTCCAACAGTCCATTGACTCTGGATCAGTTCCTATCGAGTGGAGGGTAGCCAATGTAACCCCACTTTTTAAAAAAGGAGGGAGAGAGAAAGCAGGAAATTATAGACTGGTCAGCCTGACCTCAGTAGTGGGTAAAATGATGGAATCAATTATTAAGGATGTCATAGCAGCGCATTTGGAAAGAGGTGACATGATAGGTCCAAGTCAGCATGGATTTGTGAAAGGGAAATCATGCTTGACAAATCTTCTGGAATTTTTTGAGGATGTTTCCAATAGAGTGGACAAGGGAGAACCAGTTGATGTGGTATATTTGGACTTTCAGAAGGCTTTCGACAAGGTCCCACACAAGAGATTAATGTGCAAAGTTAAAGCACATGGGATTGGGGGTAGTGTGCTGACGTGGATTGAGAACTGGTTGTCAGACAGGAAGCAAAGAGTAGGAGTAAATGGGTACTTTTCAGAATGGCAGGCAGTGACTAGTGGAGTACCGCAAGGTTCTGTGCTGGGGCCCCAGCTGTTTACACTGTACATTAATGATTTAGACGAGGGGATTAAATGTAGTATCTCCAAATTTGCGGATGACACTAAGTTGGATGGCAGTGTGAGCTGCGAGGAGGATGCTATGAGGCTGCAGAGTGACTTGGATAGGTTAGGTGAGTGGGCAAATGCATGACAGATGAAGTATAATGTGGATAAATGTGAGGTTATGCACTTTGGTGGTAAAAACAGAGAGACAGACTATTATCTGAATGGTGACAGATTAGGAAAAGGGGAGGTGCAACGAGACCTGGGTGCCATGGTACATCAGTTATTGAAGGTTGGCATGCAGGTACAGCAGGCGGTTAAGAAAGCAAATGGCATGTTAGCCTTCATAGCGAGGGGATTTGAGTACAGGGGCAGGGAGGTGTTGCTACAGTTGTACAGGGCCTTGGTGAGGCCACACCTGGAGTATTGTGTACAGTTTTGGTCTCCTAACTTGAGGAAGGACATTCTTGTTATTGAGGGAGTGCAGCGAAGGTTCACCAGACTGATTCCTGGGATGGTGGGACTGACCTATCAAGGAAGACTGGATCAACTGGGCTTGTATTCACTGGAGTTCAGAAGAATGAGAGGGGACCTCATAGAAACGTTTAAAAATCTGACGGGTTTGGACAGGTTAGATGCAGGAAGAATGTTCCCAATGTTGGGGAAGTCCAGAACCAGGCGTCACAGTCTAAGGATAAGGGGTAAGCCATTTAGGACCGAGATGAGGAGAAACTTCTTCACCCAGAGAGTGGTGAACCTGTGGAATTCTCTACCACAGGAAGTTGTTGAGGCCAATTCACTAAATATATTCAAAAAGGAGTTAGATGAAGTCCTTACTACTAGGGGGATCAAGAGGTATGGCGAGAAAGCAGGAAGGGGGTACTGAAGTTGCATGTTCAGCCATGAACTCATTGAATGGCGGTGCAGGCTAGAAGGGCCGAATGGCCTACTCCTGCACCTATTTTCTATGTTTCTGTGTTTCTAAACTAGAGCTGATCCAAAACTTGGCTGCCGGTGTCCTATCTCGCACCAAGTCCTGCTCACCCATCACCCCTATGCTCACTGACCTACATTGGCTTCCGATTAAGCAACACCTTAATTTCAACATTCTCATCCTTGTTTTCAAATCCCTCCATGGCCTTGCCCCTCCCTATCTCTGTAATCTCCCCCAGCCTCAGAACGCCCTCCCGAGATATCTGCACTCCTCTAATTCTGCCCTCTTGAGCATCCCTGATTATAATCGCTCAATCATTGGTGGCCGTGCCTTCTGTTGCCTCGGCCCCAAGCTCTGGAACTCCCTGCCTAAACCTTTCTGCCTCTTTACCTCTCTTTTCTCCTTTAAGATGCTCCTTAAAACCTACCTCTTTGACCAAGCTTTTCTCACCTGCCCTAATTTCTCCTTAGGTAGCTGGGTGTCAATTTTTTTTTCTTATAATACCCCTGCGAAGCAGTTTGGCACATTTTACTACATTAAAGGTGTTATATAAATACAAGTTGTTGTTGTTGTTATAAAATAACAAACAGTACAAACCCAGGGGCCTGGGCAAGTTTCCAGAAAGAATACTCCACTTTTAACCTGCAGTCTGTAAGGTGCAAACTCCCTGTCCTGATTGGCTGAGAAATGTAGATTCCTCAAAAAATTTGTAGAGGCCTGAAATTCTGTCTGGTGTAGGTTTCTCAGGTTTTTGGTGATGTTGCCATCTAATTCCAGCATTCATTCTGTATCCATTGTACAGAATCATTTTTGGATAGTTTTATGATGGTGAAGACCATCGCTGCATCTCGCTCAGTGAAGATCACCGATTCATCATGTGATCTCAATACTCATTTGCACGGTGCATGTGAACTTTAACCTTTTTGTGTGTTTGTTGGGAAGATGAAAAGCAGAATTCTCTCTGATCAAGGCGAGGGCTGTATATCTCTGGTTACTTAGTGCCGGTCGATGTTTAAATAAATATATCATGAAGTAAAATAATGGGACTAAAGGCAACAAGTCTCCTGGACCTGATGGTCTCAAAGAAGTGGCTGCAGAGATAGTGGATGCATTGGTTGTAATCTACCAAAATTCCCTGGATTCTGGAGCAGTCCTAGCAGATAGGAAAACCACAAACTGCAAATGTAACGCCCCTATTTAAAAAAGGCAGACAGAAAGCAGGAAACTATAGACCGGTTAGCCTAACATCTGTCGTTGGGAAAATGCTGGAGTCCTTTATTAAGGAAGCAGTAGCGGGACATTTGGAAAAGCAGAATTCAATCAAGCAGAGTCAGCATGATTTTATGAAAGGGAAATCATGTTTGACAAATTTGATGGGGTTCTTTGAGGATGTAACGAGCAGGGTGGATAAGGGGGAACCAGTGGGTGTGGTGTATTTGGATTTCCAGAAGGTATTCCATAAGGTGCTATGTAAAAGGTTACTGCACAAGATAAAAGTTCACAGGGCTGGGAGTAATATATCAGCATGGATAGGGGATTGGCTAACTATCAGAAAACAGCGAATTGGGATAAATGGGCAAACAATAATTAGTGGGGTGCCACAGGGATCGGTGCTGGGGCCTCAACTATTTACAATCTATATTAATGACTTGGATGAAGGGACCGAGTGTGATGATACAAAGATGAGTGGGAAAGCAAATTGTGAGGAGGACACAAAAAATGAGTGGGCAAAAATTTGGCAGATGGAGTATAATGTGGGAGAATGTGAGGTTATCCACTTTGGCAGAAAAAATAGAAAGCAAATTATAATTTAAATGGAGAAAAATTGCAAAGTGTTGCAGTACAGAGAGACTTGGTAGTCCTTGTGCATGAAACACAAAAAGTTAGTCTGCAGGTACAGCAAGAAATCAGGAAGGCAAATTGAATGTTGGCCTTTATTGCAAGGGGGATAGAGTATAAAAGCAGAGAAGTCCTGCTACAACTGTACAGGGTATTGGTGAGGCCACACCTGGAGTACTGCGTGCAGTTTTGGTTTCCGTATTTAAGGAGGGATATACTTGCATTGGAGGCTATTCAGAGAAGGTTCACTAGGTTGATTCCGCAGATGAGGGGGTTGACTTATGAAGGTGGGTTGGGCCTATACTCATTGGAGTTCAGAAGAATGAGAGGTGATCTTATCGAAACATATAAGATAATAAGAGGGCTAGACAAGTTGGATGCAGAGAGAATATTTCCACTCATAAGGGAAACTAAAACTAGGGGGCATAGTCTCAGAATAATGGGCCACCCATTTAAAACTGAGATGAAGAGGAATTTCTGCTCTCAGAGGGTTGTAAATCCTGTCCCATAGAGCTGTGGAGGCTGGTTCATTGAATATATTTAAGGCGGAGATAGACAGATTTTTGAGCGATCAGAGAATAAAGAGTTATGGGGAGCAGGCAGGGAAGTGGAGCTGAGTCCATGATCAGATCAGCCATGATCATATTACATGGCGGAGCAGGCTCGAGGGGCCAAATAGCCAACTTCGGCTCCTATTTCTTATGTTCTTGTTACCTGTATTGTGTATGAAAGACAACAAATAGGCACTGGAGAAACCTTTAATTACTAATATATTGTGTGTAAGGTTTTTTTTAATAAAGTTAGTGCATGTGGCTAAAACGGTGTTGTCATCGCAACACTTGTGGCTAGTCAACAATTTCTATTGGATAAAACTGAAGAAGCCCTCCTATCCACAGTATTCCCTTCGGCCCATCCAATCAGCAGTGGCGGTATAATGGAGCAGTGCCTGAGAGTGGGGGCAGAACGGGGGTTGGGGGGGCGGGTGAGGGGTGAGGGGGGAAACACAAGGAGTGACATCACGATAGCTGGTAACTGATTGGTTGGTAACGGTCACATAGTTTCTATTTCCTATTCAGGTTCGGGGCCGGTGAGTATCACTGGGTCTTTTTGCCTGTTTGTCTTGTAGTCTTTAACTAAGGGCAGGGGGGTATACTAAAAACTTTAGTTAATGAATTAATCTAGTAAATAGAGGCATGGCAGGGCAGCTCAGTCCTGTGGAATGCATATCCTATGCGGTGTGGGAAGTCCTGGACGTTTCTCCTGGCCTGGACGACCATGTGCAGCAGCTCGAGCTCCGGGTTTCGGAACTTGAGCAGCGGCTGGAGTCACTGCGGTGCATCCGCAAGGCTGAGAACTTTGTGGATAGCTCGTTTCTTGAGGTGGTCACCTCACAGTTTAAGAATGTGCAGGCAGAGAGGGGAATGGGTGACCACCAGACAGAAGAGGAGTAACAGACAGGTAGTATAGGAATTCCCTGAGTACATCTCGCTCTCCAACCACTATTCTATTCTGAGTAATGGAGGGAGAGAGTGAACAGCCAGAGGTTATGGTTCATATCACTACCAAAGACATAGGTAGAAGGATCAACCGTGTGGCCCTTCTCTGTACCCCAATAACTGAATATCATTCTCCGTACCCCAAAAACTGAATATCCTTCTCTGTCCTCCAATAACTGAATATCCGTCTCTGTCCCCCAATAATTGAATATCGTTCTCTGTACCCCAATAACTGAATATCATTCCCCGTACCCCAAAAACTGAATATCCTTCTCTGTCCTCCAATAACTGAATATCCGTCTCTGTCCCCCAATAACTGAATATCGTTCCCTGTACCCCAATAACTGAATATCATTCTCTGTACCCCAAAAACTGAATATCCTTCTCTGTCCTCCAATAACTGAATATCCGTCTCTGTCCCCCAATAATTAAATATTGTTCTCTGCCCCCCAATAACTGAATATCCTTCTCTCTACCCCAATAACTGAATATTGTTCTCTGTCCCCCAATAATTAAATATTGTTCTCTTCCCCTCAATAACTGAATATCCTTCTCTCTACCCCAATAACTGAATATTGTTCTCTGCCCCCCAATAATTAAATATTGTTCTCTGCCCCCCAATAACTGAATATCCTTCTCTCTACCCCAAAAACTGAATATTGCTTTCTGTCCCCCGATAACTGAATATCCGTCTTTGTCCCCCAATAATTAAATATTGTTCTTTGTCCCCCAATAACTGAATATCCTTCTCTCTACCCCAATAACTGAATATCGTTCTCTGTCCCCCAGTAACTGAATATCATTCTCTGTACCCCAATAACTAAATATCATTCCACGTACCCCAATAACTGAATATCTTTCTCTGTACCCCAATAATTGAATATCATTCTCTATACCCCAATAACTGAGCATCCTTCTATGTATCCCAATAACTGAATATCCTTCTCTGTACCCCAATAACTGAATATCCTTTTCTGTACCCCAATAACTGAACATCCTTCCCCGTGCCCCAATAACTGAATATCCTTCTCTGTACCTCAATAACTGAATATCCTTCTCCGTGCCCCAATAACTGAATATCCTTCTCTGTCTCCCAATAACTGAATATCGTGCTCTGTACCCCAATAACTGAATATCCTTCTCTGTACCCCAAACACTTAATATCCTTCTCCGTACCCCAATAATAGACTATACTCCCCTGTACCCCAATAACTGAACATCGTTCTCTGTACCCCAATAACAATATCCTTCCCTGTACCAATAACTGAACATTATTCTCTGTGCCCCAATAACTGAATATCCTTCCCTGTACCCCAATAACTGAATATCCTTCTTCGTGCCCCAATAACTGAATATCATTCTCCGTACCCCAATAACTGAACATCCTTCACCGTACCCCAATAACTGAATATCTTTCTCCGTGCTCCAATAACCGAATATCCTTCTCTGTCTCCCAATAACTGAATATCCTTCTCTGTACCCCATTAACTGAATATTCTTCTCCGTGCCCCAATAACTGAATATCCTTCTCTGTCTCCCAATAACTGAATATCCTGCTCTGTACCCCAATAACTGAATATCCTTCTCTGTACCCCAAACACTTAATATCCTTCTTCGTACCCCAATAATAGACTATACTTCCCTGTACCCCAATAACTGAACATCGTTCTCTGTACCCCAATAACAATATCCTTCCCTGTACCAATAACTGAACATTATTCTCTGTGCCCCAATAACTGAATATCATTATCCGTCCCCCAATAACTGAACATCCTTCCCTGTACCCCAATAACTGAATATCCTTCTCTGTGTCCCAATAACTGAACATCCTTCACTGTACCCCAATAACTGAATATCCTTCTCTGTACCCCAATAACTGAATATCCTTCTCTTTAGCCCGTACAATAACTGAATATCCTTTTTGGAATAAGGAGACTAAAATTGCACACTATGCAGCAGGTGAGGTCTCACAGGGTTAAATACAGTTTTGAAATTACATCTGGATTTATGATACAGCTTTGCTACCGATCCCAACGTTCAGTTTGCTTTAACAGCCTGGGAACATTGTGCTGATGGTTTTAGTGACCTGTTCACTAAAAGCCCAAGATCTCTCTCCTGCTGCGACACCTCAAGTACACACCGATTTAGCACATAATCCACATTAACATTCCCTCTGCCCAGTCTCAAAGCCTTACATTTCCACGTGTTAAATTGCAATTCCATTTTTTGAGCTGGTTAAGATCCTTTTGAATTTGTGCTCTTTGATATTCATCATTTGCCACTGCTCCCAATTTGTATCATCTGCAAATTTAGACACAATTCTTCCCTCTAAATTATTTATAATGTTAAGAGTTCAGCTACTGTGGACATTTAATAATGCTGTATTTGTCATTTTATTATTAAGGAGTCCATTATTAAGGAAGTAGTAGCAGGACATTTGGAAAATCATAATTCAATCAAGCAGAGTCAGTATGGTTTTATGAAAGGGAAATCATGTTTGACAAATTTGCTGGAGTTCTTCGAGGATGTAATGAGCAGGATGGATAAGGGAGAATCAGTGTTTGTGGTGTATTTGGATTTCCAGAAGGCATTCGATAAGGTGCCACATAAAAGGTTACTGCACAAGATAAAAGTTCACGGGGTTGGGGGTAATATTAGCATGGATAGAGGGTTGACTAACTAACAGAAAACAAAGACGGGATAAATGAGTAATTTTCTGGTTGGAAAACAGTAACTAGTGAGGTGCCGCAGGAATCGGTCCTGGGGCCTCAACTATTTACAATCTATATTAACAACTTGGATGAAGGGACCGAGAGTAATGTAGCCAAGTTTGTTGATGATACAAAGATGGGTGGTAAAGCAAATTGTGAGGAGGACACAAAAAATCTGCAAAGGGATATAGTCAGGCTAAGTGAGTGGGCAAAAATTTGGCAGATAGAATATAATGTAGGAAAATGTGAGGTTATCCACTTTGGCAGAGAAAATAGAAAAGCAAATTATAATTTAAATGGAGAAAAATTGCAAAGTGCTTCAGTGCAGAAGGACCTGGGGTCCTTTGCATAAACCACAAAAAGTTAGTATGCAGGTACAGCAAGTAATCAGGAAGGCAAATGGAATGTTGCCCTTTATTGCAAGGGGAATGGAGTATAAAAGCAGAGAAGTCCTGCTACAACTGTACAGTGTATTGATGAGGCTAAACCTGGAGTACTGCGTACAGTTTTGGTCTCCATATTTAAGGAAACAAATACTTGCATTGGAGGCTGTCCAGAGAAGGTTCACTAGGTTGATTCTGCAGATGAGGGGGTTGACTTATGAAGATAGGTTGAGTAGGTTGGGACTATACTCATTGGAGTTCAGAAGAATGAGAGGTGATCTTATCAAAACATATAGGATAATGAGAGGGCTCGACAACGTGGATGTAGAGAGGATATTCCCACTCATAGGGGAAACTAAAACTAGGAGGCATAGTCTCAGAATAAGGGGCTGCCCATTTAAAACTGAGATGAGGAGTAATTTCTTGTCTCAGAGGGTTGTAAATCTATGGAATTCTCTGCTCCAGAGAGCTGTGGAGGCTGGGTCATTGAATATATTTAAGGCAGAGATAGACAGATTTTTGAGCGATAAGGGAGTAAAGGGTTATGGGGAGCGGGCAGGGAAGTGGAACTGAGTCCATGATCAGATCAGCCATGATCTTATTGAATGGCGGAGCAGGTTCGAGGGGCAAAATGGCTGACTCCTGCTCCTATTTATTATGTTCTTATGTTCTGGGTGAAAGAAACAACTATTTGAGACAATTAAATTTAATTTAATTCTCGGATGTAGGGAAGCTCCAGTAGAGCTGGATCAACATGTGATTGGGATTGATTGATCCCCTTCCTCAAACCACTCAGAGGTTGAACAATGAGCTTATTTGTTGGTTAGTTTCCACCATTTCTGTTCCAATTATTTTAACCCAAATCCTGGCCATTCCAAGGCTCTTTAACATAACTCTGCAATGACTACTGTATTTATCACAGGTTCTGATGATGGCTGGAGTCCAGTGTGGCCCAGAATTGGGTTGTTTGCATCTATGCTCCACTATGGTATTAGTCTGTGGGGTCTCTGAGTCCTTCAAGAGGATTATTTAAAGCTCCAGCTCCACATTGACTTGTGTATACTCTCTCAGAACAGTTCTTAAAATAATGGAAGAATATATTTTTCTCCTGGTAATGTTCTCCTCTCCTCAGGTAGTTCCTCTTGTTGGGGGATGGTCTTTCTTACCTAATGCTTCCTATTTTGATTTTTTTAATTGGGTACCCAATTGATCATTAATTTGTTAAAATTCTAGCACTGTGTGTTTTTATCTACACCGGAAATGCCATAAATGTAATGTGTTCCTCTGACAATTGAAGCATAATCTGCCTACTGGCCAGCAATTGCTTCCTAATTCTGCTCCCATCTCCACCAATGTAGGTTGATTTGTCCATAGGCTATATATTTGCAAAACCCCACCAACTATTATTTTATGGCTTCTCTCTTCTCCAGATTAATTTTATATTGTGTCCCATAAAATGCCATCAATTGGCCCTTCCTCATCCCCTGTTATTTTTTGATGATGTAACTAGTAGAGTGGACAAGGGAGAACCAGTGGATGTAGTGTATTTGGACTTTCAAAAGGCTTTTGACAAGGTCCCACACAAGAGATTGGTGTGCAAATTTAAAGCACGTGGTATTGGGGTAATGTATTGATATGGATAGGGAACTGATTGGCAGACAGGAAGCAAAGAGTAGGAATAAACGGGTCCTTTTCAGAATGGCAGGCAATGACTAGTGGAGTACCGCAAGGTTCAGTGCTGCGACCCCAGCTATTTACAATGTACATTAATGATTTAGACAAAGGAATTGAATGTAATATCTCCAAGTTTGCAGATGACACTAAGCTGGGTGGCAGTGTGAGCTGTGAGGAGGATGCTAAGAGGCTGCAGGGTGACTTGGACAGTTTAGGTGAGTGGGCAAATGCATGGCAGATGCAATATAATGTAGATAAATGTGAGGTTATCCACTTTGGTGGCAAAAACAGGGAGGCAGACTATTATCTGAATGGTGACAGATTAGGAAAAGGGGAGATGCAATGAGACCTGGGTGTCATGGTACATCAGTCATTGAAAGTTGGCATGCAGGTACAGTAGGCGGTGAAAAAGGCAAATGGCATATTGGCCTTCATAGCGAGAGGATTTGAGTATAGGAGCAGGAAGGTCTTACTGCAGTTGTACAGGGCCTTATTGTGCATTTATAATATTGTGTAAAATTTTGGTCTGTTAATCTGAGGAAGGACATTCTTGCTTTTGAGGGAGTGGAGCGAAGGTTCTTCAGACTGATTCTAGGGATGGCAGGACTGACATATGAAGAAAGATTGGATTGACTAGGCTTATATTCACTGGAATTTAGAAGAATGAGAGGGGATCTCATAGAAACATATAAAATACTGACGGGACTTGACAGGTTAGATGCAGGAAGAATGTTCCCGATGTTCGGGAAGTCCAGAACCAGGAGTCACAGTCTAAGGATAAGGAGTAAGCCATTGAGGAACGAGATGAGGAGAAACTTCTTCACTCAGAGAATTGTGAACCTGTGTAATTCTCTACCACAGAAAGTTGTTGAGGCCAGTTCGTTAGATATATTCAAAAGGGAGTTAGATGTGACCCTTATGGCTAAAGGGATCATGGGGTATGGAGAGAAAGCAGGAATGGGGTACTGAAGTTCAGCCATGATCATATTGAATGGTGGTGCAGGATTGAAGGGCCGATTGGCCTACTCCTGCACCTATTTTCTATGTTTCTATGTTATTGTAACCGCCATTTAATTCCCTCATTTTTTGAGTATTGACTTAAATTTGCTATTCTGTCCTCCTCCAATAGAGGGCCAGTATTAATGAGCTCTGAAAATGATTAAACAAAACCTCCCCATCTGTGGCTCATTTCCGCGGGTTTCTAGGGTGTATGATATTTAGTTCAGAATTTGTTTTTACATACTTCCAATGTGAGGCTTTTTTCATCAGGAGCAAATATTGGGATAGGACAGGCATTTTTTGCCAGCCCTGCCCACATCCACATCCCGTGAATGAATTAAAAAAAGGAAAATCAGGAGGAGTTTTCCTGAAATCGCCCAGTATGCTCTCAGTCTGTGCCTGGATATTACATTTGGAAAATTGGCTGTTAAATATTTTGAACTTCTTCACAATAAATGCTTTACTGACCAGTGACTAGTGGGGTACCACACGGATCAGTGCTTGGGCCCCAGCTATTCACAATATATATATAAATGATTTGGATGAGGGAACCAAATGTAATATTTTCAAGTTTGCTGACGACACAAAACTAGGTGGGATTGTGAGTTGTGAGGAGGAAGCAAAGACGCTGCAAGGCGATTTAGATAGGTTGAGTGAGTGGGCAAACACATGGCAGATGCAGTGTAACGTGGATAAATATGAAGTTATCCACTTTGGTAGGAAAAACATAAGGACAAAGTATTATTTAAATGGTGATGGCTTGGGAAGTGTCGATGTACAGAGGGACAGGTGTCCTTGTACACCAGTCATTGAAAGCAAACATGCAGGTGCAGCAAGCAGTTAGGAAGGCAAATGGTATGTTGGCCTTCATTGCAAGAGGATTTGAGTACAGGAGCAAGGATGTCTTACTACAGTTATACAAGGCCTTGGTGAGACCGCACCTGGAGTATTGTGTGCAGTTTTGGTCTCCTTAGCTAAGAAAGGATATACTTACCATAGAGAGAGTGCAGTGAAGTTTCACCAGACTGATTCCTGGGATGGTAGGACTGTCGTATGAGGAGAGATTGGGTCGACTAGGCATGTACTAGGGGAACAAAGAAATGGCAGACCAATTGAACAAGTACTTTGGTTCGGTATTCACTAAGGAGGACACAAACAACCTTCCGGATATAAAAGGGGTCAGACGGTCTAGTAAGGAGGAGGAACTGAGGGAAATCCTCATTAGTCGGGAAATTGTGTTGGGGAAATTGATGGGATTGAAGGCCGATAAATCCCCAGGGCCTGATGGACTGCATCCCAGAGTACTTAAGGAGGTGGCCTTGGAAATAGCGGATGCATTGACAGTCATTTTCCAACAGTCCATTGACTCTGGATCAGTTCCTATCGAGTGGAGGGTAGCCAATGTAACCCCACTTTTTAAAAAAGGAGGGAGAGTGAAAACAGGGAATTATAGACCGGTCAGCCTGACATCGGTAGTGGGTAAAATGATGGAATCAATTATTAAGGATGTCATAGCAGCGCATTTGGAAAGAGGTGACATGATAGGTCCAAGTCAGCATGGATTTGTGAAAGGGAAATCATGCTTGACAAATCTTCTGGAATTTTTTGAAGATGTTTCCAGTAGAGTGGACAAGGGAGAACCAGTTGATGTGGTATATTTGGACTTTCAGAAGGCTTTCGACAAGGTCCCACACAAGAGATTAATGTGCAAAGTTAATGCACATGGGATTGGGGGTAGTATGCTGACATGGATTGAGAACTGGTTGTCAGACAGGAAGCAAAGAGTAGGAGTAAATGGATACTTTTCAGAATGGCAGGCAGTGACTAGTGGGGTACCGCAAGGTTCAGTGCTGGGGCCCCAGCTGTTTACACTGTACATTAATGATTTAGATGAGGGAATTAAATGTAGTATCTCCAAATTTGCGGATGACACTAAGTTGGGTGCAGTGTGAGCTGCGAGAATGATTCTATGAGGCTGCAGAGCGACTTGGATAGGTTAGGTGAGTGGGCAAATGTATGGCAGATGAAGTATAACGTGGATAAATGTGAGGTTATCCACTTTGGTGGTAAAAACAGAGAGACAGACTATTATCTGAATGGTGACAGATTAGGAAAAGGGGAGGTGCAACGAGACCTGGGTGTCATGGTACATCAGTCATTGAAGGTTGGCATGCAGGTAAGCAGGCGGTTAAGAAAGCAAATGGCATGTTGGCCTTCATAGCGAGGGGATTTGAGTACAGGGGCAGGGAGGTGTTGCTACAGTTGTACAGGGCCTTGGTGAGGCCACACCTGGAGTATTGTGTACAGTTTTGGTCTCCTAACCTGAGGAAGGACATTCTTGCTATTGAGGGAGTGCAGCGAAGGTTCACCAGACTGATTCCCGGGATGGCGGGACTGACCTATCAAGAAAGACTGGATCAACTGGGCTTGTATTCACTGGAGTTCAGAAGAATGAGAGGGGACCTCATAGAAATGTTTAAAATTCTGATGGGTTTAGACAGCTTAGATGCAGGAAGAATGTACCCAATGTTGGGGAAGTCCAGAACCAGGGGTCACAGTCTAAGGATAAGGGGTAAGCCATTTAGGACCGAGATGAGGAGAAACTTCTTCACCCAGAGAGTGGTGAACCTGTGGAATTCTCTACCACAGAAAGTTGTTGAGGCCAATTCACTAAATATATTCAAAAAGGAGTTAGATGAAGTCCTTACTACTAGGGGGATCAAGGGGAATGGCGAGAAAGCAGAAATGGGGTACTGAAGTTGCATGTTCAGCCATGAACTCATTGAATGGCGGTGCAGGCTGGAAGGGCCGAATGGCCTACTCCTGCACCTATTTTCTATGTTTCTATGTATTCACTAGAGTTTAGAAGAATGAGAGGGGATCTCATTGAAACATATAAAATTCTGACTGGGTTGGATAGACTGGATGTGGGGAGGATGTTTCCCCTGGCTGGGAATTCTAGAGCAAGGGGGCACACTCTCAGGATACGGAGTAGGAAATTTAGGACCGAGATGAGGAGAAATGTTTTCACTCAGAGCGTGGTGATCCTGTGGAGGCCAATTCATTGAATATATTTAAGAGGGAGATATATAGATTTCTAGAAATAAAAGGCATCAAGGGGTATGGGGAAAAAGCGGGAATATGGTATTGAGATAGAGGATCAGCGATGATCATACTGAATGGCGATGCAGACTCGAAGGGCCGAATGGCCTACTCCTGCACCTATTTTCTATGTTTCTATGTATTCACTAGAGTTTAGAAGAATGAGAGGGGATCTCATTGAAACATATAAAATTCTGACTGGGTTGGATAGACTGGATGTGGGGAGGATGTTTCCCCTGGCTGGGAATTCTAGAGCAAGGGGGCACACTCTCAGGATACGGAGTAGGAAATTTAGGACCGAGATGAGGAGAAATTTTTTCACTCAGAGGGTGGTGATCCTGTGGAGGCCAAGTCATTGAACATATTTAAGAGGGAGATATATAGATTTCTAGAAATAAAAGGCATCAAGGGGTATGGGGAAAAAGCGGGAATATGGTATTGAGATAGAGGATCAGCGATGATCATACTGAATGGCGATGCAGACTCGAAGGGCCGAAGGGCCTTCTACTGCTCCCATTTTCTATGTTTCTATGGGCCCAAGTTTCCACAGGATAAAAAACGGGCGCCCCTTCGAGCTGGGCGCCCGTTTTTCGCGACTAAAACGGCGCCAGAAAAAAAACGCGCTATTCTCGAGCGCTTTGCAGCTCCTTGTCTGTTTGGCGCGGCGCCCAGGGGGGCGGAGCCTACACTCGCGCCGATTTTGTAAGTGGGAGGGGGCGGGTAATATTTAAATTAGTTTTTTCCTGTCGGCAACGCTGCGCGTGCGCGTTGGAGCGTTCGCGCATGCTCAGTGTGAAAAAAAACATTGGCACTCGCCATTTTTGTAGTTCTTTGTAGCTGTTTAATTTTTGAACATTTTTTAATAAAATCACATTGCCATCAGCACATCAGCACTGAGGCTACCCTTCTCACTGTCTCCTTCCCCTCCCTCCCCTCCGCGGCAACAAACGGCTCTCTCCTTCCCCTCCCTCCCCTCCCCTCCGCGGCAACAAACGGCTCTCTCCTTCTTTTCCCTCCCCTCCCCTGCATGGCAACAAGCCGCTGTCTCCTTCCCCTCTCTCCATGGCAACAAGCCGCTGTCTCCTTCCCCTCCCTCCCCTCCCTCCACGGCAACAAGCCGCTGTCTCCTTCCCCTCCCTCCCCTCCCTCCACGGCAACAAGCCGCTGTCTCCTTCCCCTCCCTCCCCTCCCTCCACGGCAACAAGCCACTGTCTCCTTCTTTTCCCTCCCCTCCCTCCACGGCAACAAGCCGCTGTCTCCTTCCCCTCCCTCCCCTCCCTCCACGGCAACAAGCCGCTGTCTCCTTCCCCTCCCTCCCCTCTCTCCACGGCAACAAACCGCTTTCTCCTCCCCCCCACCCCCCCTCCCGCTCAGCGGCATGAACGGCTTTCTCCCCGCCCCCCCCTCCCGCTCAGCGGCATGAACGGCTGCAGAATTCTCCCTGGCTGAAGCACTTTCACACAGGTAGGAAGATGGTTTATTTAATCTTTTCTTTGCTTATAAATGTTTATTCAGGTTGGATTTATTTATATAATATTTGTATAAGTATAAATAAGGATTTATTATAGAATTTAATGACTTCCCTTCCCCCCCCCCACCTCGTTCTGGACGCCTAATTTGTAACCTGCGCCTGATTTTTTAATGTGTAGAACAGGTTTTTTCAGTTCTACAAAAATCTTCACTTGCTCCATTCTACTTTAGTTTGGAGTACATTTTCACTGTGGAAACTTTCAAATCAGGCGTCAGTGGCCGGACACGCCCCCTTTTGAAGAAAAAATTCTGCTCCAAAGTAGAACTGTTCTACCTGACTAGAACTGCAGAAAAAAAAATGTGGAAAATTGCGATTTCTAAGATAGTCCGTTCTCCACCAGTTGCTCCTATCAGGCGCAAATCATGTGGAAACTTGGGCCCTATGTTTCTAATAAATCCTCAAAACCAATTCAGATTTGAAATTTTCCACAGGCTTCATTTGTCAAGTCAGGTGTGAAGAATTAATTTGACAAATTTGCTATTTTTTGGTATATTGCATATTATACCCAACTTACTCATTAAAAGCCGTATCGACCTATATTAACACATAATCGATGCAGCACCCATTACCAAACTAGTGAGGGGCTCTTATCATCACTTCTGACACTGCAAAATGCTTCAGAATTTAAAAAAAATCTCTGAAATGCACAGCTTCCTGTTACAATTCGGACAATTCGCTCTCCACCTTTATGGTCAGTGTAAAGGGATATAGCTATATACACCTTGTATAAATCAAGATGCACAAAGTAATGTGGGAGGCAGTGTAGTTGGCGTAATAACAAAACCTTCATGTTGTTGTTAAGTCCAGTAAATAGTAACTCTGGACCTTTCTGACTGATGGACAGATCACACGGAGCCTGTATCTCTCAGCTTCTAAACAATCAATCATGTTTATTCTGAAATATAAACACCAACAAAAGCTTGCATTTAATAAAAATAAATGTGTCAAGGCGCTTCAGAGAGAAATAAATGGATGCCAAACCAAGAGGTGGCTTTTAAGGAGCGTCATAAGAGAGGAGAGGGTTAGGGTTGGGGTTAGGCAGGGAATTCCAAAATTACCAGAAGCATTTAGGGTTGGGATTGGGGTTAGGGTTGGGATTGGGGTTAGAGATTAGGGTTAAGGGGGAAATTCCAAAATTACCAGAAACAAGTTAAATATAAAATCTGTCTCAAATGTAATGAGTCTTCAATCATTTCTTGTAACTTTGAACATACTTCTGTGAGGAAAAGGTTATCACAGAATAATTCAGCACAGAAGGAGACCATTTAGCCCATCATGCCTGTGCTGGGTTATGCATGAATCTGGTGTTCAGACGCCTTCATTCCACCTCGCTGCCTTTAAGGCCTGAACTGAACTAACTAAAAGTGGAGATTTGTGAAGCATTTTTACCCGCATTCCATCTTTAAGCTAAAACCTTTTTCCTTTCAGTCATTCTCAGCAGGCAATCCTGAGGGAAGAAATAAAGCAAATAATATTATTGCAACCCCGAAGGGGATAACGCTGATCATTTTGGTAGATTTTATGGATGGAAATCTCTACAATAGAAAACATGAAGTGTTAAGGTGAGACATCAGTATTAATAACTTTGCACTGAATAATTAGCATATTAAGAGCATTGCTTCATTGCACAGCTCTGGTTCTACCTTGGCGTTTAGAAATCTGTATCTTTCATTTTGCAAAGGAACTGATTTAAACTAAGAACCAAAGCAAAGAGAAAATAAATTGATAAAATACTCAATTTTTGTCACACTCTTGGGTTATTTATTTAGTGAAGAATTTTGCTCCAAATAGGAAGTGAGTTCTAAGTAAGAATCATCCAGAAATCTTTGCCTTTCTTGTGTAATTTCAGGTCTGTTTACTAAAAGTAGCAAACAGCCCATGGTTGTTGCACAAGTAAAATCTACAGCGTGACTTCCATTCAGCCACAATCATCTGTCTAGTTGTGCACAGTGATGAAGAATCTGCGGTGAAAGTGTCAGCAACTGTGCATTATTACTCACGGTACGAGTTTGAAGTGTCACAGCGCGTACCAAAAGTAATAATGGACTGTCACCAACATACAATTCATTATCCTTTCTCAGGTCTGACCGGTTTTGGCCTTAAATAACATATTGGCCAAAGGTTTTCAAACACCTGCAGGAGAATATTTGTTTTGATCTCTTCGAGCACTGCTCCAGAACGCAGTACCGCCAACCCTTGTCAGAAACACAACCCATGCTCAGGCGGATCCAAAGCTTTGTTCACTGGCAGGAGATCCTTTGGAGAGATGCTGCACATTTGCCATGTGGAAGTGCATTAACTCTTCATTTCATTCATATCCCTTTCTACATTCTTACCATTTCATTGTAACTGTTAAACCCAAGATAATACTTGGTCATTTGCAGATGTTTGTGAACATTTCTGGACTTAGGCTATGCCAGCCCCAAGGCCTGTATTCCCAGACCACCAACACACAGGTCCCCAACTCCCAGGCCCCCAAACCCCAGGCCCCCAACTCCCAGGCCCCCAACCTCCCAACTCCCAGGCCCCCAACTCCCAGGCCCCCAACCCCCAGGCCTCCACCTTCCAGGACCCCAACTCCCAGCCCCCAACCCTCCAATTCCCAGGCCCCCAACTCCCAGGCCCCCAGGGCCCCAACTACCAGGCCCCCCATCCTCAGGCCCCCAACTCCCAGGCCCCCAACTCCCAGGCCAACCTACCCAGACCAAGGCTCCAAGGCCAGTATTCCAAAGGCAGCAAAAAAAGAGGGCCAGCACTTTAAAAAAACTATTTGTTTTTGGCATGTGGGCATGGCTGAAATTATTGTATCCCTAGTTGTCCTGAGGAGGGGGTGGTGGACCTTCTCCTTGAACCACTATGGTCCATGTGGTGATGTTGTTCCCACGATTGTGTTAATTAGGGAATTCAGGATTTTGACCCAATGACAATGAAGGAATGGTGATATATGTTCAAGTCAGGCTGGTGTGTGACTTGGAGGTGATGGTGTTCCCAGGCTCCTGCTGCTCTTGACCTGCTTGGTTGTAGAGGTAGCAGGGTTTGGAGGTGCTGTCAAAGTAACCTTAGCGAGTTGCTGCAGTGCAGCCTGTAGATCATACACACTGCAGCCACAGTGTGTCAGTTATGGAAAGAATCACTATTAGAAGATGGGTTCCACCTGAACTGAAGGATGATGCAGCAGTGTGGGAGCTGTACCAACTAGAGATAACATAATGGTAATAGAAAAAAGGGATATAATTAACATTAAGATAGAAACTTAATCCATATGGATTGAGATAAAGAATAAGGGATCGATCATGTTAATAGGGATATTCTACAGATCACATAATAGTGCACAGGAAATGCAGGGAGTAATATGTAAGCAAATCTATGAAATTAATGAAAGACAGAATAATAATCATGAGACATTTCAACCAATCCCAAATAAACTGGCAAGAAGAGATAGTGAATGCGGAAAAGGGAATGAAGTTTTTACAGTGTGTACAGGACTCCTTTCTTACCCAGTATGTAAAAAGCCTAACACGAGAGGAATCACTGCTGGATCCAGAATGGGAGCAGATAAGAGAGTAAGCATTGGGGAAAATCATGGCAATAGCGATCACAACACAATAAGGTTTAAGATAATGATGGAGATGGACATAAGTAAGGCAAAGACCAAATTAATAGATTGGTAAAAAAATAATTTTGAGGGGAAGAGAATGGAATTGGGGAAGCAAACTGGAAAAAATATTGACAAACAAAGAGATAGCCCAGAAGTGGGAAATATTTTAAATGGTTATCAATAGGGTTCAGGACAAATATATTACTCTAAAAAACAAGAAAAAACTAGCCAATAATGAAACACGTGGATGAATAAAGAGATAAAGGTTAAATTGAAACTAAAGAAATAGGCACACACAAAGTACAGACAATAAAGGGGAAGATGACAAAAGAAATATGAAGAAGTTTAGAAAGAAGTTAAAAAAAATCAGGAAATCAAAGTGGAACTACAAGATTAAATTATCAAGGAATATAAAAAGAAATAGTAAAGTATTCTACAGATACAAATAACAAAAGGAAAATCAGGATAGTGACTAAAGGATACACACGATAAACTGACAGGTAATCATAGAATCATAGAAAATAGGTGCAGGAGTAGGCCATTCGGCCCTTCGAGCCTGCACCACCATTCAATAAGATCATGGCCAATGACAGTGAAATGGCAGAAATATTGAATATTAACTTTGCCTCAGTATTTACCAAGAGACTAACAAGGTGGGCAATGCATTAGAAGAGATCAAAAAAGATATAAAGACATTTAAGATAGAAAGAGGGGAGATCATTGATAAACTAATCAAACTTAGAGAGGATAAAACCCCTGGTCCGGATGGATTGTATCCACGCATATTGAATAAAGTTATGGAGGCGATAGCAGATGCACTATTACATATATGTAAAAATTAATTAGAAAAGGGAATAGTGCCAGAGGTCTGGCGAACAGCGAATGTTATGCCGATATTTAAAAAGGGACATAGAACAAGCCCAGAGAACTTTAACATTGCTGGCAGGAAATATAATGAAATCCTTACTAATAAATCCATAATAGAGCAAACCAAGCACTGGGGTTCATTTCTAGAGGGATAGAATTCAAAAGCAGGTATGTTAAAGAACATTGGTTAGACCACACTTGCAAGGACTGGATTTTCGGTTGGAGGCATTTTCAGGCGATAATGGCGGCGGACGGTAAATTTTGTGCCGGGAAATGGTTTGCGTCTGCAGCCACAAAATTCAGTAGCTGGGCCCTGAATGTGGAGCGGAGCACCGAGGGAGGCGTTCCACACCTCTCTTAGGGTGCTAGGCCGGGTAAGCAACTGAAAATCATGAGCGAAAGAACCGGCTTCGTAGTGCCCTAAGAGAGGCCTCTCTGCAAAAAAAATCGACACGCAAAACTCAGAAAACATTCCCAATATTGTACTGACCCCAAATAAAGATAAATTGCAAAAACCAAAAAAATACCACACTTACCTCATTCAGTCATTCCTTCCCTCGACACTCCCGGGCGGTACTGCTCAGCGCATCCGCAAAACCAGCACCAATCTCCCGGCGGGGTGCTGGAAGCTGGCCTCCCGGGCGGAACACATTTAAAGACCCATTACTACTCCTCTGGGGCGCTAACAGAGATGAAATTAAAACGAAAATCCAGCCCTTGGAGTACTGGTCTCCACATTACTAAAAGGATATAGAATCACTGGAGAAAGTGCAAAGAAAGATTTACAAGGATGATACCAGAAATGAAAGGGTACAACTATCGGGAAAGACTGAACATGCTGGGGCTCTTTTCTCTAGAAAAAAAGTGTTCGATAGGGAAGACATGGAGAAGATGTTTCCACTTGGGGAATTCAAAACTCAGGCCATCAATATAAGGTAGTCACTAACAAATCCAATAAGGAATTCAGGAGAAACTTCTTTACCCAGAGAGTGGTGAGAATGTGGAGCTCGTAACCACAAGTTGAGGCGAATAGCATTGATGCACCGGTTGGGCCAAATGGTCTGTCTTTGTACTGTACATTCTATGTAGCAAACATTAAAAGGAGTTGCTATGCACCATACTTTGTTATCACCATTCCTATCATATTAAATTACACATAAACGTGATAAGAACATAAAAAATAGGAGCAGGAGTAAGCCATTCGTCCCTTGAGCCTACTCCACCATTCATTAAGATCATGGCTGATCTTCTACCTCAACTCAACTTTCCTGCACTATCCCCAATATTCCTTGATCCCTTAATATTCAAAAAGCTATCGATCAGTGTTTAATAGAGTGTTTAATGTTAAAATAACTGCCAGAATCACCATCTTACCTGAATCGTAGTTATCAGCACCTTCCAAGGTTATTCCCATCACTTTCTATTGTGGTATCACAGGATCTAAGGATGGGGAGACCCACCAGAGCCTAGGCAATCTTGGGAGTTGAATACAATCTTCTCCTTGTCAATAGTTTTGACATAATTTAGCAACATTTTGACTGGTCAATGATAGCCTGCGTGACGGAGATCATATTTTGTTGTCCTTCCTCATTGCACTTGACTTTTCTGTTGCCTTCACATTTTCCTCTGCATCTCTCCATCACCTGCATGGAATCTCTGTCTTGTTCTTACCTCTCTCAGTGCAGTCAGTACATCTCAGAAAGTTGTTGCTCCCACACCCTTTTTGTCACCTGTTGTGCCCAGGGCTCCATCTTTGCTCCCCACCTATTCATGATCTATACATTAACTCTTAGTGATATCATTTTTGGCAAGGTGCCATCTTATACATGTACACAAATTATACCTAAAACTACCCACCTTCTCCCACTATCATGCCTCCAATACTACCTGACTTCCACGTTGTATAGCTGAACACTGACAAATCTGGTTTGGTTTTCACCCACACCCATGTGATTCTGGCATCACTTTCATCAACCCCCCTGTTTGTTCAGGATGTCCCCTAAAAGACGATGGCCGAGAAAGTGGACCTCACTATGGCCATAAATGGGCGCAATGAGAGTGAATGGACCAATTGAAAGACGTCCAACCCAATATTGCATTGGATAATTTTTCAGGCATCCTTGGCGGGCACTTAAGTCAGGCATTAGGACCCTTACATATGTAAACTAGGAGTTAATACATGGTTTAGGACCCATCTGTGAAATTGGATGAGTGGAGCAGGAGTGGGGGAGAGCAGGAGTCAGCCGGCCCTGCTCAAGATTTCTGCCACCAAGTGGTAAGTAAAATAAATTATTAAAAGCATTCTTGTGGAGCCAGGTGTAAACTTCCAAACTGCAGAGAATCTTGATCACCTCCTTGGGACCTTCGCCAGTGAGATGAGAGGACCCTTTATAAGATGGGCGATCTGCCTGTGGAAGTGCAACAGGCCCTGGCAGCTCAACAGACGTTACTGAGTCCCAAAGCCCACTTTAGGGCCGGTTTCAAGCCTCCCGGTTGGGTGCAGTAGTGAGCCACTGGTCATTTGCCCAAAAACAGGCCTGAACCTATTTCTAGGCCTGTTTATTTGCCCAAGCTTCAGTCTTCCTGTTTGTTGTCCACCTCTTCCCTTGTAACAAGTTGTAACAAGTTATACTTGAGCTGCAATGGCTGTTGTTGAAAAAATTCTGCTAAACAGTCTAATGTAATTTCAGTGCAGGAACAGACAAATGAAATTGTAATGGTTGGACAGTAACTAAGTGCAATTATTGCTGCACACAAAACAATGAATGAATTTGTGTTCTGGACCTGGATAATTGTAGTTCAATGAGGTAAACAATTATGGATAGAAGTGATAAAAGGTTTACCCAGTTTGATAACAGAAATACGGCAACGTATCAGCATTTTCTGATGATAAACATGGTCCGTGACTGTGAACATCAGCATCAGCTCCAAGTGTAGAACCTGACCTCTTCTGTCTGTCTCAGCTCCACCATTCCTCTGTCCATCTCTTCCATTCGGACAAATACCTGCCTCCTGTGGATAATTTATAACATAAGAGAACCTAGACAGAAAATGCCATTCAGCCCATCAATCTATTTCCATCCAGTATAACCATCAACCCCCCACCCCCACTATACCCATTAAACTCCCCCACTATACCCATTAAACTCCCTCACTATACCCATCAACCCCCATCCCCCAATATACCCATCAACCCCCCCCCGCTATAACCATCAACCCCCATATACCCATCAACCCTCCTGCTATACCCATCAACCCCCCTCCCCCACTATACCCATCAATCCCCATCCCCAATATACCCATCAACCCCCCTCCCCACTATATCCACCAAACCCCCTCTCCCACAATACCCACCAAACCCCGTCTCCCACAATACCCATTAAACCCCACTCCCCCACTAAACCCATCAACTCCCCCCACCACTATTTCCATCAACCCCCCTCCCCCACTATACCCATCACACCCCCTCCCCGCTATATCCATCAACCCTCCCTCCCCCGCTATACTGATCAGCCCCTTCCCCCCCCCACCCCCCCCCCCACTATACAAATCAAACCCCCCCACCCCCTCCGCTATCACCTGATACTCCATCAATTCTTTGCTCTGGGAGGCTAATCTACTATCCTCTGGGACCAACACAGTTTCTAACCTTTGACGATGGTCAAGGCTTACTAATTTTGTGTTTCAATCCTTTTCAGACAATTCATTGCAATGCGTCATCCTTATGAAATGAAGTTAAATCACCCAATTGTTATAACAGTGGTGTCTGACTCAAACCTAAGGGTTCGATGGGAGTATATACATACACATGATGTGCAGAGCATGTTTAATGGAAGAATATCTTGCGTCAGCTGAATGCAGAGAAAAGGAAAAAGGCATTGAGGAGAGATTAATATAAGTTAAGTCCTGGTGCATGACACTGACATTAAGTCCATATCAATTGTCAATTTCGCTCAGAGGCCAAAGTAACAGGTATGAAAAATCACCCATGTGCAGCAGTGGTGCTGGTGTTGGGGACAGAGATGGTGGTTGGAACAATGCAGGCTGTTGGATGCAGACGTTTCAGGTATAGTACCAGATGGAGGAGGAGGTTATAGAGAAAGGAAGGCTCCCGCCGGGGGTACAGGCTCCCCGCTGGGGTACAGGGGGTACGGGCTCCCCGCTGGAGTACAGGGGGTATGGGCTCCCCACTGGGGTACAGGGGATACGGGCTCCTCGCGGGGATACAGGGGTACAAGCTTCTCGCTGAGGTACAGGGGATACGGGCTCCCCATGGGAGTACAGGGGATACGGGCTCCCCGCGGGGATACAGGGGGTACGGGGTCCCCGCTGGGGTACAGGGGATACGGGCTACCCGTGGGAGTACAGGGGGTACGGGCTCCCCGCAGGGATACAGGGGGTACGGGCTCCCCGCAGGGGTACAGGGGGTACGGGCTCCCCACTGGGGTACAGGGGGTACGGGCTCCCCGCTGGGGTACAGGGGGTACGGGCTCCCCGCGGGGATACAGGGGATACGGGCTCCCCGCTGGGGTACAGGGGGTATGGGCTCCCCGCTGGGGTACAGGGGATACGGGCTCCCCGCAGGTGTACAGGGGATATGGGCTCCCCGCAGGGGTACAGGGGGTATGGGCTCCCCACTGGGGTACAGCCTCTCCACTGGGGTACAGGCTCCCTGCTGGGGTACAGGGGGTATGGGCTACCCGCTGGGGTACAGGCTCCCTGTTGGGGTTCAGAGGGTACCAGCTCCCCCCTGGGGTACAGGCTCCCCCTGGGGTACGGAGGTACAGGCTCCACCCCTGGGGTATAGGCTCCCCCTGGGGTACAGGGGTTATGGGCTACCTGCTGGGGTACGGGCACCCCGTTGGGGTTCAGGGGGCACCAGCTCCCCCCTGGGGTACAGGGGTTACAGGCTCCCCCCTGGGGTACGGTGGTACAGGCTCCCCCCCTGGGGTACAGTGGGTCCGGGTTCCTCCTCTTCCTGTGGGATATTGAAGTTGCATGTTCAGCCATGAACTCATTGAATGGCGGTGCAGGCTAGAAGGGCCGAATGGCCTACTCCTGCACCTATTTTCTATGTTTCTATGGCCCAAATGGCCATTCTTGTGTCAGCTGAGACAGTGAGTGGTGACATATTTATTCTATCACAAGGGAATTATATAACAGCGTAAGATCCTGTCCTAGCCCAATATCCACAGGTACATATTTTGCAGCAGAGGCAATTGTCTAGTGGTAACGAACAGGACCCGGACTTTCTTCTTTCCCAGTTAGGGACTCCTTGCAGCCTCCCAGCAATGTCCTTTCATGGACAACAATCAGACAGAGCTCTGCATCAGACCTGGGACATTTCTGTACGGTCCAGCTTCACTTATTTTACCTTAATCGGAGAATTCAGTTCCCTTTTGACATTCTGCTATTGCAACTTTTCAGAATAAACAAGGGCGTTGCCCTTCCTCTCAGGGGAAGGAGCGGAGCGCTAATGGCGGGAATTTTCCAGCGCTCGGCGGAGCGCCGGTAATGGGGAGAGCGCTGCGAACTCTGCAATGGGGCGAGGGGCCACCAATTCTCCAACGGGGAGCGGGGTGCTGTGGCCCAGGAATGCCGGGCTGCAACATCGCGGCATGAACTCCGCGAATTCAAGGCAAATATTGCTACCGAAGTTCGGCTCCGGGGCGAAAATGGTTCGCTGCACACGACGATGACAGTAGGTTTGCGCCTTCACTACCTCCCGCGGAATTTCACGGGAGGCGGTTCCTGGCCCGGGGTCGCTAACGGGAGGTGCAAACACGCGAATTTATCCCCCTTTGTGCTTTAAAGGTTTGGGGCGACAACTGATGTTGCTTTTCGCTGGCTTTAGTTGAATTGTTAGATTAATGGAACTTGTCCAGATTCCAGTTGAAGCAATTCCAGTTTTGAAGTAGATTTGTTTGACCTGGAGAAGTTGGGATAAATCCTGCCCCGGGTGCTATCCGGATTGTGACAATCCCCAAACTTTCAGAGCGAACCCGACAGCAATGAATCGCCGGAAAAGGGAGACATTCTTGTTTCAATGAAACACGGGAGTGTCTGGTTCCCCAGTTCCCGTGCGATTCCGGACATTTGTTAACCTCATTTTTCCGTGTTTCCTCCATTAACAGCGGAATTTCATTTCTCTGCCTTTCCTGATGGAACAACACCGTCGATTTTCTTTTCAACTCCGCTCTCAATGCGGGTCTGTGTGTGTGTCTCTCTCTCTCTGTCTCCGTGTGTGTGTGTTTGTCTCTCTGTCTCCGTCTCTGAGTGTGTGTCTCTCTCTCCGTCCGTGTGTGTGTGTCTGTCTCTCTGGCTCTGTCCTTGTGTCTGTGTCTGTGTGTGTGTCTGTCTCTCTCTGTCTCTGTCTGAGTGTGTGTGCCTGTCTCTCTGTCTATGTGTCTCTCTGTCTCCGTCTGTGTGTGTGTCTCTCTGTCTCTGTCCTTGTGTCTGTGTGTGTCTGTCTCTCTGTGTGTCTGTATGTGTGTCTGTCTCTCTGTCTGAGTGTGTGTGCCTGTCTCTCTCTGTCTATGTGTCTGTCTGTCTCCGTCTGTGTGTCTGTATGTCTCCGTCTGTGTGTGTGTGTGTCTGTCTCTCTCTGTGTCTGTCTCTCTGTCTCTTTCTCTCTCTATGTGTCTCTCTGTCTCCGATTCTGATTTGTTTTCAGATTCTCCAGCAATGTTCGGATCCATCGCAAAAACGGATTTAAAACGTCCTGAGAAAAGGCCGATTGGCGAAGTCTGAGCGGAAACAGCCACAATATGGCCCTGGTCTCCTCCAAACACGCAGCGAGTGCAGAAACTACATTGAGATCCCTTCTTTATTTCTAAATCGATACTTTATTTCCTACACCCTTTTACCCCACACACCGTCGCTCCGCCTCCACTCCGCCACTGGTGGATCGATCGGCGCAATGGCGCCGCTACTTGTTAACTTGCTGCAATTTAAATTCTTGTGATGAAAATTGGCTATGAATTTAAAAGCTGACCCCGTTTCTGCCCCATTCCCTAACTAACAGGTTTTTCAGACTCCTGCGAAGTTTAACTCTTATCATAAAGTTGCAGAATATCCCCGAGCGAGCTCAAGGTTCCCACAATCTCACACCCAGCTCATCCGCCGCCTCCTGGGCTGAACATGTGCTCGGCTCAGTCACCGTCTCCATTCGCTTCTTCCGTCTCCAGTCTACTGATAAGCAAAGGTTCAGTGAATGTAGTCTGGGGCAGGAAGCTTCAACCAGAGTTACAGACCCTCAAAACACTTACATCCCAAAATGTTTTACATCATAAAGAGTTCTATTTATCAATAAACCTTTGTCGCTGGATTACAAACATGAAAGATTTTAAATCTATTTTTATAAAGTCAAGCTCTTCCTGTGAATCCGATTTAAAGGAAGTTATTCAAGTAACAAGTCCGGAGTCCGAAGTCCGAAATTCACTCGATAAATCCATACTGCCCAGATTACCTGCGCTGGGAATCCCCACAACTGCACTTTCAGCATTTTAAACATTTTTTTACGGCCAAAACCCAATTGTGGCGAATGAAGAGAGAAAGTTAATAAAGTTGAAAGTGTTTCCTACCCACGGTGTGTCAGCTCCCCAGCCTGGCTCACTGCGGCGTTCACTGCATCCACTCGCACATTTTATGCTTTTCATCCGGTGACAATTGGTTTATAAATCAGAGCTGGCCGACAATCCGGACCGGAATTCCGTTACCTGTTGGGATTGATAAAGAGTTCTTGTAATAAATAGTCATCCTGCTGCGGCTAATCTTCGCCTCACAGCAAACCCTGGGCTGATGGATTTCTGCACATTCACCGCAGCCTTTCCGCTCTGGAACAATTTTTTTTTCACTGGACGATTTTCAATCCACACAATTTTCTTTAATAAACTTTATCCTTTAATACCCCCGTTCACTGGTGATTTTTAACCTTTTAATTTAATTCTCAAAAATGTGCACCTAAACACACACTCACACACTCTCATTCACACATACGCTCATTCACACACCCACATACTCTCATTCATTCACACACACTCACTCACACACATACTCATTCATTCACACACACTCACTCACACACACACACACTCACTCTCATTCACACACTCGCATTCACACACTCACTCTCATTCACACACTCACACACAGACACTCACTTTCATTCACACACACACACACACTCATTTACACACTCACACACACCCACTCACTCATTCACACACAACCACTCTCATTCACACACTCAAATACACTCACACACTCACACAACTCACCCTCATTCACACACTCACATACACTCACACTCTCAAGCACACGCACTCACTCTCATTCACACTCTCCCTCTCATTCACACACTCATATACAATCACTCTCATTCACACACTCACTCTCATTTTCACACTAACACACACACTCACTCTCATAGACACACACACTCACTCTCATTCACACACATGCACTCACACACTCAAACACACACACTCTCACATACTCACATATATTCGCAAATACACATTCTCATTCACACATACACACACATTCAAACACTCAAATTTACACACACACATACACCAACACTGACACACTCATTTTCATTCACACACGCACACTCACACACATACACTCTCACACACACACACACTGATACACACACATACACTCACACATATACTCACACACAAATACATGTACATATACACATAGAATGGGCAGAGATCTGCCCTGTACACTAGTGGCCCTGATGGTATAGGATGGAGATACTCCTAGCACTAGTGCGCTGGAACAAGGACACGGGGCTAGGACAGTCCAGGAAGCAGCTCACCAGAGCAAGTGTTTGCTCCCTCGCCCTGCTGCAGAGCACGGCTGAAGACTTTGAGGACCCGTGATACACAAGAAGACTGATGGCAATGCACATGGAGTTCCTAAGTGCACTGGGCCACCTTCCAGTGAGCTTGTGCACAATGTCAGAGGGCATCGAGGAGTCCAGCTCCAACTTGTGTGCTGTCTCAATGCACAGTGGAGTGAGCGGTCAGTACTTTGAGCACTGCAAGGGGGCCCACAGTCATGGAGAACTCTGGTGACAGCACGGACTGTTTTGTTGGAAGCTCAGACTACTGGCACCTTGGCTCTGGGGTTCAGCTCCTCTGGCTTACAAAGCCTGAAGGAGAGTGGGTATAGGGACTTCAAGAGGCCCCAGCATGCTTGTACTCTGTTCTCACACAGAGCAGTGGGAGTGCTGAGGCTCAATCCCTGAGAGTGGCATTGGCTCCATGGAGGAGGCACCTGCTATCGTCTCAGGATGACAGCACACCTGCTCCCGCACCAGCCAGCTGGGCCAGACTGCAGCCACTGAAGCCGAGAGCCAGCTGTCTACAGTTGACTCTTTAAGCCAAAGTTCCTCGAGGTCGCCCACCACGGACATTTCAAATGCCCTCAGGGAAAGGTCAGCAGCTTCCACCTCCCAAGCTGTAGCCACTGATGAACCACCCTGTTGGTAACCAAGCACAGAGAAAAGACTTTGGATAAGGGTGACTTTTAGTTCTCGATGTTTATTATAAGCATTTCTCAAATGAAAATTGCTGAACTATGGTGGAGGAGTAAACTTTGTTTTTTGGAATACTATTTGTCTTCATAATCTTATTGCAGCACCGGTGAATTTGTACCGATTGAGGGCATTGAGATGGTGGGTGTAACGAGTAGGTGGAAAGGAAGGAATGAGTGTTGGCGCACTAGGGAAGGGAGGAAATCTTCATGAAAAACACTCTTCAATGATTTTCTGCCTGACAGCTCTGGCAGGAGGCCGCACTGCAGGACTGTCCCCTTCCTGTTGTTCCTGCTTCAGAGTTTCATCCTGTGGTGGCTGTTATGTATTTGCTTCATGGTTTCTTTGCTTAAGAATTCATAGCAACACATTGCTATGAGCAATAGTTTAACAATCACACTGCACATTACAGTTCATCCACCAAGCTCACAACCACCTGCCCCATCGTGGATCCCCTGAACCCAACTGGCTCGGGTTTTATTGAGTCTTGTGAACATCACATGACTGGCTAAGCCACTCCCAACTCAACAGCTCCACAAACCTGTGAGCATACTCATAGGTGCATATATTACAGTGGCACTTGGGATTTTACCCTTAGAAGTGCAAAATTGTTAACCATGAATCGTGACATCTGTATTACAACACGTTTCCATTGAAAGAAAGAAATTGCATTTATATAGCACCTTTCACGACCTCAGGACATTCCAAAGCATTTTAAAGTCATTGAAGTACTTTTGAAGTGCAGTCACTGTTGTAATACAGGAAATGCAGGAACTATTTTGTGCACAGCGAGCTCTTACAAACAGCAATGTGATGAATGACCAGATAAAGACGGTTATTTCGGGAAAAAGGCAAACACAGGTACTAAGTGTTAATAAAATTCACCTGTTTAAAAGACTGGATTTAGCTGGCAATCTTGAGATAATTGCTGATTACCATGAGTTAACTGTGCCTGGAGGCACTATATCAGAGGCCTGCATGTTTATCCTGCACGCACACACCTCCACTGAAGTGTGCACCAAGGGAGAGGGCTCACAGGTTCTCAGAGGCAGCACTGGAGTCCTGGTGGAGGAGGCACAGTGGAGGAGAGATGTCCTGCACCCATAGTGGGGGAAGGAACCCATAAAGCCAACTAATGTGGTGGCAGTGGGAGGAGATGGCAGAAGAGGTCACAGCCAGGGGCTTTGCCCCCAGTCACATGGTTCCAGTGCCACACAACATTTAATGATTTAACAGGAGTGGTCAAGGTAAGATCCCAGCCCACAAAACACATTTCTCAACAACTGCACCAGCATCACATCAACACATTTTATCCACCATATAAGTAGACACTGACATTCACACAACCCAGGCTATTGTATCTTTCACAGGCCTACTCGCACCTCTGAGACATCTCACTGCTCTTCAACCATGTGAGGCATCACGCCCGTACACACCTGACAATGCACTCTTTCACAATTACCACACTTTTTCTTCCAGGACAAGATAGCAGGACCTGACCGGGGAGGAGAAGCACGACTGCCTGAGATCACTTCCTTGAGGAGGCAGTGCTGGTGGTAATTGGGGGTGGATTGACCACAGTCAGAGCAGGGGGCATATCACCTAGAGGTAAGTGGCCACTCCAGCTTCCTTACATATCCACAACTATTCCTGATCCCTAATCCCCCAAACCTATCCTCACACACATCCTCCTATAGCATTCACACGCGCTGCACCCTAACACTTCTAGCTTTATCATTGCAGGCTCCCAGAGGAGGAGGAGCAGAGTGACGAAGACGGCACGGTGTCAATCGTTACCACTGTTGCAGGCACCAGCTTAGAGACCGGCGCCTGCGTAACTTAAAGTCTCTGGTAGAGGAGGGGGCATCACAGCGTGATGCAGCGGGCACAAGTGGGCAGCAGCCATGTCGGGTGGAACGGACACCACAGATGCCAAGGGGGCAAGGTCACCGAGGGGGCACGGTCACTGAAGGAGTAAGGTCGCCGAGGGGGCAAGGTCACCAAGAAGGCACGGTCACTGTGGGGATAAGATCGCTGAGGAGGCACGGTCACCCAGGGGGCAAGGTCATCCAGGGGGCAAGATCACTGAGGGGGCAAGGTCGCTGAGGGAGCAAGGTCACCCAGGGGGCAAGGTCATCCAGGGAGAAAGATCACTGAGGGGGCAAGGTCGCTGAGGGAGCAAGGTCACTGAAAGAGCACTGTCGCTGAGGGGATACGGTCACTGAGGGAGGGGGCAAAGTCACTGAGGGCACGGTCGCTGAGGGGGCAAGGTCACTGAGGGAGGGGGCAAAGTCACTGAGGGGGCACGGTCGCTGAGGGAGGGGGCATGGTCACTGAGGGAGGGGGCAAGGTCACTGAGGGGGCAAGGTCACTGAGGGGGTAAGGTCACTGGGGGAGGGGGAAAAGTCACTGAGGGGGTACGGTCGCCGAGGGGGTAAGGTCACTGAGGGGACAAGGTCACTGAGGGAGGGGGCAAGGTCACTGGGAGAGGGGGCAAAGTCACCGAGGGGGCAAGATCGCCGAGGGGACAAGGTCACTGAGGGGGCATCATCGCTGAGTGGGCACAGTCGCTGAGTGGGCACGGTCGCTGTGGGGACATGGTCGCTGAGGGGGCAAGTTCGCTGAGGGGACATGGTCGCTGAGGGGGCAAGTTCGCTGAGGGAGGAGGCAAGGTCGTTGAGGGGGCAAGGTCACTGAGGGGACACAGTCGCTGAGTGGGCACGGTCGCTGAGGGAGGAGGCAAGGTCGTTGAGGGGGCAAGGTCACTGAGGGGACACAGTCGCTGAGTGGGCACGGTCGCTGAGGGGACATGGTCGCTGAGGGAGCAAGTTCGCTGAGGGAGGAGGCAAGGTCGCTGAGGGGACATGGTCGCTGAGGGGGCAAGGTCGCTGAGGGGACATGGTCGCTGAGGGGAAAAGGTCGCTGAGGAGGCAAGGTCATCGAGGGGGCAAGGTCGTCGAGGGGACATGGTCGCTGAGGGGGCAAGGTCGCTGAGGGGACATGGTCGCTGAGGGGGCAAGGTCACTGAGGGGGCAAGGTCGCTGAGGGGACATGGTCGCTGAGGGGGCAAGGTCGCTGAGGGGACATGGTCGCTGAGGGGGCAAGGTCGTTGAGGGGACATGGTCGCTGAGTGGGCACGGTCGCTGAGGGGGCAAAGTCGCTGAGGGGACATGGTCGCTCAGGGTGCAAGGTCGCTGAGGGGGCAAGGTCGCTGAGGGGACATGGTCGCTCAGGGTGCAAGGTCGCTGAGGGGGCAAGGTCGCTGAGGGGACATGGTCGTTGAGGGGGCAAGGTCGCTGAGGGGACATGGTCGCTCAGGGTGCAAGGTCGCTGAGGGGGCAAGGTCACTGAGGGGGCAAGGTCGCTGAGGGGACATGGTTGCTGAGGGGGCAAGGTCGCTGAGGGAGGAGGCAAGGTCGTCGATGGGGCAAGGTCGCCGAGGGGACACGGTCGCTGAGTGGGCACGGTCGCTGAGGGGACACGGTCGCTGAGGGGGCACGGTCGCTGAGGGGACATGGTCACTGAGGGGACATGGTCACTGAGGGGGCACGGTCACAGATTGGTTTTGCTGCAGAGAAGTCGGACAACGACCTCTCAGGGCGAGCTTCAGAAGAAGACTAATGGGTGCTTGGCGCAATGACAGACTGCCTGGAAGTTTACGGGTCATGGCTAGGGGGATGGAGGAGTTTCCCGCCACCTTGGTCCATGGCCTGACACAGAGCCTAGAACGCATGAGAGGATGGGTGGAGCATGGAAAAGCTGGCCAATTCGATGCTTTTATAATGAGACAGTCATCCGTCCCACAGATCTTTGAGCCCCAGTGCAATGTGCAGGGCTGCGAATGATATCCTCTGATGCCATGGTTCATAACTGAGAAACTCCCAGGCACCAGCTGAGCACGTACAATGAGAGCTGCTCATTTAATGCTACTGGAACCTTCCAGGCTATCAGTATCATCTCACAATCCCCTGTGCACTTCTGCATAAGGGTGGTATCTGCAGCTCGAAACGCGCTGAGGAATGGCTACATATCGTTCCCTATTGCCAGAGACAGACAGCACTAAGATTGACCAGGATTGCAGGATTCCCCATGGTCCAGGGAGCCATTGTCGCACACATGTGGCTATGCAAAGCTCGCATTTAAACTCAGAGGCTTTCAGGAATAGAATGGGATTCCATTCCTTCAATGTGTAGCTCATGTGCGACCACCAGCAGCAAATCATGCAGGTGAATGCCTGCTATCCAGCAACTTGTGGAGCCCAGCAGTTTGCACTGTCTGATCATTGCCGCTCGCACCAAACACCAAAGTGCTGCAATGGAAGCTCAGGCAGCTGTCACGGGGCCTCTCGGCTCTTCAGTTGAAAGTGTCTCAGCTGCCCAGTGATCTGTCTTCCAGCAGATCACTTGGCTGGCTGCACAGATTTTTTTTTTTTATTTGTTGCCAATCTTTCCAATTCTTTGTCAAATCACAAACGCCAGAGGTCACCTTGCACACATCAAGGATCACTCTGCGCCAATGCTCTTAGCCAAAAGGCCTAGAGCCACTGCACCGTTCCTGGAAGTACTGCAATACCAGGTTCGTGCCATGGAGGTGGATGGGTCAGGCCCCCCACACACCTCCGTGGAGGTGGATGGGTCAAGCCACCCCACCCACCTCCTATTTTGCTGGCTGCACAGATATCCCGAGGCGTGGTGTGGGAATCATGGAGTAGGAACCTATTGGCCTCTCTCCGGAAAGCAGCATTCTTGCTCCATCCCAAGTCACTCCACCATTGCCCTTGTCAGCCAGGTAGCAAGATCTTTCCAGTGTGAAGTTAGGAATACTTTTACATGCAAAGGGTGGGAGGATATTTGGAACTCTGCTGCAAACAGCAGTTGCTGCTGGGTCAATTGTTAATTTTTTTAACTGAGATTGATAGTTTTTTGTTAACCAAAGGTATTGAGGGTTATGGGGCCAAAGGCAGGTATCTGGAGTTCGGTCACAGATCGCCATGATCTGAATGAATGGCGGAACAGGCTTGAGGGGCTGACTGGCGCCCTCCTCTTCCTATGTTCCAGCTCACACAGTGCTCACACATGGGTGTGTGTGGGACAGGGATGGGCTGGGGGTGCAGAGGTGGGGGTAGGAGTGGGGGTGGCGTTGAGGCAGTGATCGGGAAAAGGGACGGCAAGAGAAGGCCTGCAGCGGCCCATTCCGACTCAACATTCTGGTAACTAACTTTTGGTAGCTGCTTTCAGAGGCCCCTTTAAGAGCCTTGATTTTCCTGACGGCTACATTCAGGGAAATTCAATTTTGTGTCGGGAGCCTCAGACAAGCAGATTGAGATGGCGGGCGTCACGCTTCCTGTCTGCCATATTCCTGCCTTCAATGTTCAGTTAGTGCCCGAAAATCCAGCCCGTGTCAGTGTATGTTTCGGCCAATAACATTTCAAAAGATTAAATTCATCAGTGAAAGCCACAAGTGGCAGAAAAAACTGGGATAAATATTAAGAAACAACAACTTGCAATTGCAAAAAACATCCGATACTTCAGAGAGGACTAAAGATTGAATGCAGCAATAGAACTTCACCTGTGAATCAGCCCCTTCCTGTTCTCAGATGCATTTGGTAATAATTTTTAAATGCTTAATTTGAGAGGAAGGTGCGGAATTCACGTCTTCGTTTTAACCCTTTGCATCCCATGATGTTGGCAGCTTTCGATGAGGTCAACATACAAATATAAATCTGCAGCTCAGCACGACTTTCAAAGCTGCAAAATCCTGTCCGTGCTGCTACAGGAAACACCCTTCAACACACATTGTCCCTTCAATAGATTGCATATTAGAGTCTCACCGACTCCCAGAAATGTTTCCATTTGTGCTGATCTACTTTGGGAATTTCATCACTTTTTGCCAAACATACACTTTTAAACTGAAGTTTCTTTGGAGGGCAGGGGTGAATGGTTTGAAATGAAAACAACATAAAAAAACCTCCCAGGACATAACACTGACTGATGAGTTCTAACTTTAAATACTTTGCACAGAAGGTGGAGAATGTCTAGTGTGGCAGACAGATGGTGGTATGGAAAACTCAGAGAGTGAATTCGATAAATATTCCAGGGTGTGGATGATTACTAGTTATGGGGGGAAATTCAACATTGTTGCTTCTGTTGGGGGAACAAATTTTGAGTCTTGAGCTCCTGTTCCTCATCTCCCTGGAAATGAGCGAGCTGTCACACTGGAAACAGGCAATAGACACTGGCCTAAAAAAGACAATAGACACTGACCTAAAACAGGCAATAGACACCCACCTAAAACAGGCAATAGACACCAGCCTAAAACAGGCAATAGACACCAGCCTAAAACAGGCAATAGGCACTGGCCTAAAACAGGCAATAGACATGGGCCTGAAACAGGCAATAGACACGGGCCTGAAACAGGCAATAGACATGGGCCTGAAACAGGCAATAGACATGGGCCTAAAACAGGCAATAGACACTGGCCTAAAACAGGCAATAGACATGGGCCTGAAACAGGCAATAGACACGGGCCTGAAACAGGCAATAGACATGGGCCTAAAACAGGCAATAGACACTGGCCTAAAACAGGCAATAGACACCGGCCTAAAACAGGAATTAGACAATTTGGGGATCGCTGGAGGCTGCTGAAAAATAGTAAGAAAAGTTTGCAATAGTTTGATATCTATGGAGTCGGGAGGAGCAGAAGTCCTCCCAGCTCCACAGGTTGCAGAGGTGAAAGGGCGACTAAGTAACCCCATGAAATCACATCCACTAACAGTAGGGGGTGCAGAAATAGGTGTGTGCTCCAGTCTCCGGACTGCTACTAAATTCAGGAGGAAGGACATGGCTCAGGCTTTGCACTGAGGACATCACAAGACAGTGGGAACTTCTGGAGAGATTTGAAATGTGCCTTTGTTATAGTTACTAAAGGAATGGCTTGGGGAGACATTGGTCAGCTTCGATCCCAACATTTATCAACCTCCTTTAGGCAGTTGCATTTTGAGCTTTGGAATTATAAATGCAATTTACTAAGATGCTAATTTTATTGAAAGTACAAATTCAGCATGACGATTATAAGACTTGCCATCAGCGAGGCAGGAAACGAGTGGAACTGGAAGATTATGCATCTGTTAAAGAACAATTCACATCCAAATAGGAAAAGGAAATGCGTCAAACGGATTCAACTTTTGAGAGAAAGGAATGAACAGCTTAGAGAATCTGAAGGAATAAAACTGAATTAAAAGGAATTTGCTGAAAAATATCTGAGCTTCCTTTTTTCTGCGTTTATTTCGTTTGGTAAAGCATCATATGAAATACACGATCATTCCTTCTCAGTAACACTGACTGTCTGATACACACACTTCCTCTACATTTGGTTTCAAATATAGTCAAAGAATAAGATTATTTGAAATATTAGTGCAAAATAGAAAGGAAAATGTGAGAGAACACAACATGTTGGCATTCTGTCTCCATGGCTCAGCTCTTTGAGCCACAATATGGGGCACCTGATTAAATAAGTTATCCGTTGTAAGGTCTCACACCAGTCTTTGAAAGCACCACATCAGACCTCGTTAAATGTAAAATGTCAAAAAACTTCATTTTACTCGCGATGAATAAACAAATAAGTAAGTTATATAATCTGGTTCTACAACAACAACAACTTGTATTTATATAGCGCCTTTAACGTAGTGAAACGTCCCAAGGCGCTTCACAGGAGTATTATGAGACTTTAAAAAATTGACACCGAGCCGCATAAGGAGAAATTAGCGCAGGTGAACAAAAGTTTGGTCAGAGAGGTAGGTTTTAAGGAGCATCTTGAAGGAGGAAAGAGAGGCAGAGAGGTTTAGGCAGGGAATTCCAGAGCTTGGGGCCTAGGCAACAGAAGGCACGGCCACCGATGGTTGAGTGATTATAATCAGCAATGCTCAAGAGGCAGAATTAGAGGAACGCAGACATCTCAGGGGGTTTGTGGGGCTGGAGGAGATTACAGAGATAGGGAGGGGTGAGGCCATGGAGGCATTTGAAAACAAGGATGAGAATTTTGAAATCGAGGTGTTGCTTAACCGGGAGCCAAAGTCAGTGAGCACAGGGGTGATGGGTGAACAGGACTTGGTGCGAGTTAGGACATGGGCAGCTGAGTTTTGGATCACCTCTAGTTTACGTAGGGTAGAATGTGGGAGGCCAGCCAGGAGTGCGTTGGAATAATCAAGTCTAGAGGTAATAAAGGCATGGCTGAGGGTTTCAGCAGCAGATGAGCTGAGGCAGGGGCAGAGACAGGTGATATTACAGAGGTAGAAATAGGCAGTCTTAGTTATGCTGCGGATATGTGGTCAAAAGCTCATTTCAGGGTCAAATATGACAACAAGGTTGCGAACAGTCTGGTTCAGCCTAAACAGGAGTTGGGGAGAGGGATAGCGTCAATGGCTAGGGAACGGAGTTTGTGGCGGGGACCAAAAACAATGGCTTCGGTCTTCCCAATATTCAATAGGAGAAAATTTCTGCTCATCCAGAACTGGATATTGAACATGCAGTCTGACAATTTAGAAATAATGGAGGGGTCGAGAGAAGTGATGGTGAGGTGGAACTGGGTGTCATCAGCGTACATGTGGAAACTAATCAGGTGAGTGCAGTCCCACCCAGCTGGACGAAGGTGGAGATGTGTTGAAGAAGGATAGCGTGGTCAACCGTGTCAAAGCTGCAGAGAATTCAAGAAGGATGAGGAGGAATAGTTTGCTATTGTCACAGTCACAAAGGATGTCATGTGTGACTTTGATGAGAGCCGTGCGGTACTGGGGCAGGCGTGGAAACTGGATTGGGGCGATTCAAACATGGATTTGGGAGGTGACAACACGTTCAAGGACTTTGGAAAGTAAAGGGAGGTTGGAGATGGGGCGGTAGTTTGCAAGAACAGAGGGGTCGAGGGTTGGTTTTTTGAGGAGAGGGGTGATGATGGCAGATTTGAGGGAAAGGGGGACAGTACCTGAGGAGAGAGAACCGTTCGCATTGTCAGCTAACATGGGAGCCCGAAAAAGAAGTTGGGTGGTCAGCAGTTTGGTGGCGATAGGGTCAAGGGAGCAGGAAGTGGGTCTCATGGACAGGATAAGGGGAGATTAGAAAGAAACTGGAGAAAGATGTGAGGTCAGGGCTAGGACATTGGAATAGTCAAGTCTGGAGGTAACAAAGGCATGGGATGAGGGCTTCAGCAGTGGATGAGCTGAGGCAAGGGCGGAAACGGACAATGTTACGGAGATGAAAATAGGTGGTCTTAGTTATGCTGGAGGAAGTTTGGTCCGGTGGGCTAGGGGAAGGAAGGGAAGAGGCAGAGGCAGCTGAACGGTGGTCTCAATCTTAGAGACAAAGAAATTCATGAGCTCCTCACACTTATTGTCAGAGGTGAGGGTGGAGACAGGAGAGAGGGGTTTAAAAAGTCTGACATTCTTCTATAGTGACCTTCATCTCCTCCCACCTCCCTCCTTGCGGGTAGTTTTGATTTTGAGTAAAACGAGTGATAGCGAATCGGAAAATTAAGGTCAATGGAAATAAAAATTGGGAGAGATGTAAACGGGAGACACATGTGAAGAGCAGGGGAGTTATTCCCCGATGGGAGAGATGTTAAACAAAATGCCGATTCACTATCACCCAGTTTACACTATCGCACAAAGTCTAAATCTACCCCAGTGGGTAAATAAAATAGATTTGAAAAAGTTGTAACCATAAGATCTATAGTTGTCCTGTGAGGGCCACAGCTGCTGTCCGCTGATTACCACACTGTTGTCTGACCATCCCTCCCATGGATTTCCCCCCATTTCAGTTATTGACATTAACCCAGGTGTGGCACTGTCAGGCTGCATACCTCTTCCATTCCCCTAGAGTGCTGGGAATTAAATCATTTTCATCAATTGAACAGAATATCTCTCTGTATGTTAAAGGAAACGCAAGCCATAAATTAGTGATTCATTGAGGAATTCCCCATCGCCTGCCTGAAATGTGTCACACTAAGGAATCATAGAATTATAGAAATTTACAGCACGGAAGGAGGCCGCTCCGGACGACCAAGAGCAATCCAGCCTGATCCCACTTTCCAGCTCTTGGTCCGTAGCCCTGTTGGTTACGGTACTTTAAGTATAAAAAGGGAAAATGCGGTTAACACTGAGTAGGTCAGGCAGCATCTGTAGCGAGAAAAACAGAGTTAATGTTTCAGGTCGATGACTTTTCAGCAGAACTAGAATTTAGCTGTTGAACTGAATACTGGGAAGGGGCAGGAAACCAGGCAAATTCAAACCATAACACTTTTAGCTAACACAACTTTTCTCAGCTATTCAAACACAGGCCATAAACGCTTTTAAACTAATCATGCTATATAGTGTTTAAGTTAATTACATTATGAAGGCTTGTGTATACTAATAGACATTCCTTACTATGGCATGAAGTCACTTTAGAGACTTGGGTCTGGAGAATACCCCAGGGTGACATAAATATAAGGCTGGAAGGTGAGGGGGTTGTAAAGTAGAGCCGGTCTGTGTAAAACTCCTGCTTCAGAGGCTGGTCAGTCTCCCAGGACAATTACTGACTTTTGAGGATTGAAAGAAGGGACAAAACATGTGCCGCTTTGGTTGGTTAATTGAATGCAAGAAGTTTCTTGTTAAATGCAGGCCTTTTTTTACATCTTCCATTGGTAACAATCCGTACTTTGCAGTTAGTAGAGGGTGTTGTAAAAAGGGAATAGCAATAATCATGGGTGATTTTAACCTCCATATTGATTGGACAAATCAAATTGGTCAGGGTGGCCTTGAGGAAGATTTCATAGAGTGCGTAAGGAATGGGTTCCTTGAGCAGTATGTAACAGAACCAACCAGGGGGCAGGCTATCTTAGATCTGGTCCTGTGTAATGAGGCAGGATTAATAAACAATCTCTTAGTAAAGGATCCCCTTGGAATGAGTAATCATAGCATGGTTGAATTTCAAATTCACGTGGAGGGCGAGAAAGTTGGATCTCAAGCCAGCGTACTAAGCTTAAATAAAGGAGACTACAAAGGTATGAGGGCAGAGTTGGCTAAAGTGGACTGTGAAAATAGATTAAAGTGTAGGTTGATGAATAGTGGTGTACATTTAAGGAGATATTTCATAACTCTCAAGAAAAATATATTCCAGTGTGGAGGAAAGGATGTAAAAGAAAAGATAGCCTTCTGTGGCTAACTAAAAAAATAAAGGATGGTATCTGTTATGTATGTAAACCTGTAAATACCATGTCTAACCATCAGAGGGCTTATCCCCTGGAGTCCCAAGGGATCCCACAATCCGTTGGGAGCACCTGTAAATGAGGCCTCACAGGCTGGAGAGGCACTCTGAGATCTGTAATAAAGGAGTACAGTCACACCTTACTTTGAGCTTACAGTATCTAGTCTGACTTTTATTCAAGACATAACAGTATCCAATTAAAAACAAGGGCATAAAAAGTGGCCAAAACTAGTGGGAGGACAGAATATTGGGAAGCTTTTAAAAGCCTGCAAAGAATGACTAAAAAAATGATTAAGAAAGGGAAGATCATCATCATAGGCAGTCCCTCGGAATTGAGGAAGACTTGCCTCCACTCTTAACATGAGTTCTTAGGTGGCTGTACAGTCCAATACGAGAACCACAGTCTCTGTCACAGGTGGGACAGACAGTGGTTGAAGGAAAGGGTGGGCAGGGAGTCTGGTTTGCCGCACGCTCCTTCTGCTGCCTGCGCTTGATTTCTGCATGCACTCGGCGACGAGACACGAGGAGCTCAGCACCCTCCCGGATGCACTTCCTCCACATAGGGTGGTCTTTGGCCAGGGACTCCCAGGTGTCAGTGGGGATGTCACACTTTATCAGGGAGGTTTTGAGGGTGTCCTTGTAACGTTTCAGCTGCCCACCTTTGAATCATTTGCCGTGGATGAGTTCGGAATAGAGCGTTTGCTTTGGGAGTTTCGTGTCTGGCATGTGAACTATGTGGCCTGCCCAGCGGAGCTGATCAAGTGTGGTCAGTGCTTCAATGCTGGGGATGTTGGCCTGGATGAGGATGCAAATGTTGATGCGTCTGTCCTCCTAGGGGATTTGTAGGATCTTGCGGAGACATCATTGGTGGTATTTCTCCAGCGACTTGAGGTGTCTACTATACATGGTCCACGTCTCTGAGCCATACAGGAGGGCGGGTGTTACTACGGCCCTGTAGACCATGAGCTTGGTGACAGTTTTTAGGGACTGGTCATCAAACACTCTTTTCCTCAGGCGGCCAAAGGCTGCACTGGCGCACTGGAGATGGTGTTGGATCTCGTGGTCAATGCATGCTCTTGATGATAGGAGGCTCCCGAGATAAGGGAAGTGGTCTACATTGTCCAGGGCCACGCCGTGAATCTTGATGTCTGGGGGGCAGTGCTGTGCGGTGAGGACAGGCTGATGGAGGACCTTTGTCTTACTGATGTTTAGCATAAGGCCCATGCTTTCGTACGCCTCAGTAAATATGTTGACTATGTCCTGGAGTTCAGCCTCTGTGTGTGCACAGACGCAGGCATCATCCGCGTACTGTAGCTCGACGACAGAGGTTGGAGTGGTCTTGGACCTGGCCTGGAGATGGCGAAGGTTGAACAGGTTCCCACTGGTTCTGTAGTTTAGTTCCACTCCAGCGGGGAGCTTGTCAACTGGGAGGTGGAGCATGGCAGCGAGGAAGATTGAGAAGAGGGTTGGGGCGATGACGCAGCCCTGTTTGACCCCGTTCCGGACATGGATTGGGTCTGTGATGGATCCGTTGGTAAGGATCGCGGCCTGCATGTCGTTGTGGAGCAGGCGGAGGATGGTGACGTACTTTTGGGGGCATCCGAAATGGAGAAGGACGCTCCAAAAAGCTTCGCAGTTGACAGTGTCAAAGGCTTTTGTAAGGTCGAAAAAGGCCATGTATAAGGGCTGGCACTGTTCCCTGCATTTTTCCTGCAGCTGTCGCGCTGCAAAGATCATGTCCATTGTGCCCCGGAGGGGACAAAATCCGCACTGCGACTCCGGAGGAGCTCCTCGGCCACAGGAAGAAGACGGTTGAGGAGGACTCGAGCGACTAATTTCCCAATGGCTGATAGCAGGGAGATTCCTCTGTAGGATATGTCACAGTTGGACTTGTCCCCTTTTTTAAAGATGGTCATGATTACTGCATCTCTGAGATCTCCCAGCATGCTCTGCTCCCTCCAGATGAGAGAGATGAGGTCATGTATTTGCACCAGCTGTGCCGCTCCGCCATACTTCAGTGCCTCAGCAGGGATTCCATCCGCTCCCGTAGCCTTGTTGTTTTTTAGCTATCTTATGGCTTTTTCTACCTTGTGTAATGTTGGGGTCTCACTGAGGTGGTGGTGGGTAGCATGCTGCGGAATGGAGTCGAGAACACTCGAGTCAAAGGCAGAGTCTCGATTGAGGAGATCTTTGAAGTGCTCCTTCCAGTGAGCCCTGACTGCCTCGGTGTCCTTGATGAGTGTTTTCCCGTTCTTGGCCAGCAGCGATGTTTGGACCGTAGGTGGCCTTGACTGCGATGAAGAATCCTCTTACATCATGGCTGCTGACCAGCTGCTGTTTCTCCTGTACTTTCTCCATCCACCACCTATTCTTTAGGTCCAGAGTTTTTTGTTGGATCTCAGCCTTGAGCCATCTGTAATGCTGTCTTGCTGCTCCTGAGTTGGGTGCCTAGTCTCCAGTTGTCTTGGATCACCTTGCCACGGGACCAAGACCTTGCTTAGCTTAGCCCGTGTGGTAGCCGGTGTGCAACGACCACCCCATGTTAAAAGAGCTCATGCACAGGCATCTTCTACTCCTCTATCATGAAGTTCAGGACCTGGAACATCAGGACCCTCATGGACAACCACAACAGCGACAGACCGGAACGCCGCACCGCCATAGTTGCCCGGGAACTTAGACGCTTTGATATCGACATCGCCGCCCTAAGCGAGACCCAGCGGGCAGGGGAAGGCCAGCTCAAGGAATAAGGTGGAGGTTATACCTTCTTCTGGAAAGGGAAACCAGAGGCAGAACGTCGCCTCCACGGAGTCGGCTTCGCCATCAAAAATGAGCTGGTCGACCGCTTCAGACTCCCCCCCCCCCCAGGGCTAATGAACGCCTCATAATGCTTCAACTTACCCTAGCCCGGAACCAGTGCACCACAGTCATCAATGTATATGCCCCAACACTCGATGCAACAGATGAGGCCAAAGAGGGTTTTTACTCCAATCTCGAAAAATCCCTGACCTGCGTCCCCGAGGGCGACAAACTGATCCTCCTCGGCAACATCAACGCCAGGGTCGGCAAGGACACAGACCTCTGGGGAGGCATGATTGGCAGAGAGGGGGTAGGGAAAGCCAACTCCAGCAGTACCCTACTCCTGACAAAATGTCTAGAGCATGAAATTGTCATCACCAACACCTTGTTCCGCCAGAGGGACAAATACAAGGCATCGTGGCAACACCCTCGCTCCAAACATTGGCACCTTCTCGACTCTGTCATCGTCCGAGCCAGGGATCTCAAGGATGTGCGCATCACCCGTGCCATGACAGGAGCTGATGACTGCTGGACAGACCACCACCTAATCTGATCCATCATTGACATCAACATAGCCCCAAAGCAAAGGGGGCAGCAGAAGCAGTGTCGCAAAAAAGTCAAATGCCTGGGAACTTAAGGGCCCAGCTAAGAGAGCCCTTTACAGTCAGCGCCTCATAACTAACCTGGCATGCCTTGATGATCCCGAGACGCAGAATGCCCACAGCGCATGGTCTGCACTCCAGGCCTCCATAACCAGTGCCTGCAAAGAGATACTCAACCAGGATACACCAGGACTGGTTTGATGAGAATGATTAGGAGATTCAAGAACTAATAGATTGCAAGTGCAGGGCATTTCTGAGCCTTAAAGGGAAGATAGACTATGAAAGTAAACTAGCACGAGATATAAAAACAGATAGCAAGAGTTTCTACAGGTATATAAGAAGGAAAAGAGTGACTAAAGTAAATGTTGGTCCCTTAGAGGACAAGACTGGGGAATTAGTGATGGGGAACATGGAAATGGCAGAAACTCTGAACAAATATTTTGTATCGGTCTTTATGGTAGAAGACACTAACAATATCCCAACAGTGGATAGTCAAGGGACTATAGGGGAGGAGGAACTTAACACAATCACAATCACTTAGGAGGTGGTACTCAGTAAGATAATGGGACTAAAGGCGGACAAATCCCCTGGACCTGATGGTTTGCATCCTAGGGTCTTAAGAGAAGTAGCAGCAGGGATAGTGGATGCATTGGTTGTAATTTACCAAAATTCCCTGGATTCTGGGGAGGTCCCAGCAGATTGAAAAACTGCAAATGTAACACCCCTATTTAAAAAAGGAGGCAGATAAAAAGCAGGAAACTATAGAGCAATTAGCCTAACATCTGTGGTTGGAAAAATGTTGGAGTCCATTATTAAAGAAGCAGTAGCAGGACATTTGGAAAAGCAAAATTCAGTCAGGCAGAGTCAGCATGGATTTATGAAGGAGAAGTCATGTTTGACAAATTTGCTGGAACTCTTTGAGGATGTAACGAACAGGGCGGATAAAAGGGAACCAGTGGATGTGGTGTATTTGGACTTCCAGAAGGCATTTGACAAGGTGCCAAATAAAAGGTTACTGCACAAGATAAAAGTTCACGGGGTTGGGGGTAATATATTAGCATGAATAGAGGATTAGCTAACTAACAGAAAACAGAGAGCCTGGATAAATGGTTCATAGAAACATAGAAAATAGGTGCAGGAGTAGGCCATTCGGCCCTTCGAGCCTGCACCGCCATTCAATAAGATCATGGCTGATCATTCTCAGGTTGGCAATCAGTAACTAGTGGGAAGCCGCAGGGATCAGTGCTGGGACACCAACTATTTATAATCGATATTAATGACTTGGAAGAAGGGACCGAGTGTAACGTAGTCAAGTTTGCTGACGATACAAAGCTGGGAGGAAAAGCAATGTGTGAGGAGGACACAAAAAAACCTGCAAAAGGGCATAGACGGGCTTAAGTGAGTGGGCAACAATTTGGCAGATGGAGTATAATGTTGGAAAGTGTGAGGTTATGCACTTTGATCGAAAAAAAATCAAAGAGCAAGTTATTATTTAAATGGAGAAAAATTGCAAAGTACTGCAGTACAGTGGGACCTGGGGGGCCTGGTGCATGAAACACAAAAGGTTAGTATACAGGTACAGCAAGTGATCAGGAAGGCCAATGGTATCTTGGTCTTTATTGCAAAGGGGATGGAGTATAAAAGCAGGGAAGTCTTGCTACAGTTATACAGGGTATTGGTGAGACCATACCTGGAGTACTGCGTGCAGTTTTGGGTTCCATATTTAAGAAAGGATATACTTGCTTTGGAGGCAGTTCAGAGAAGGTTCACTAGATTGATTCCGGAGATGAGGGGGTTGATTTATGAGGAAAGGTTGAGAAGGTTGGGCCTCTACTCATTGGAATTCAGAAGAATGAGAGGTAATCTTATCGAAACGTATAAGATTATGAGGGGGCTTGACAAGGTGAATGCAGAGAGGATGTTTCCACTGATAGGGGAGACTAGAACTAGGGGGCATAACCTTAGAATAAAGGGCCGTCATTTCAAACTGAGATGAGGAGGAATTTCTTCTCTCGGAGGGTTGGAAATCTGTGGAATTCGCTGCCTCAGAGAGCTCTGGAAGCTGGGTCATTGAATAAATTTAAGACAGAGATAGACAGTTTCTTAACGGATAAGAGAATAAGGGGTTATGGGGAGCGGCGAGGAAGTGGACCTGAGACCATGATCAGATCAACCATGATCATATTAAATGGCGGAGTAGGCTCGAGGAGCCATATAGCCTATTCCTGTTCCTATTTCTTATATTCTTATGTTCTAATGTTGAGGTAGCTTCTAGGTTCTCTTTTAGTTCAAAAAAGGTTTTCTTGTCATCTTCTGTAAGAATTTTTACCTAAAAAAAAAGGAAAAGAAAATAAGTCTTGCATTTCTATAGCACGTCCAAAAGCGCTTTAGAGACAATGAAGTACTTTTTGGAGTGTATTCACTGTTGGAATGTAGGAAATGCGGCAATCAATTTGGTACAGCAAGCTCCCACAAACAGCAATGTGATAATGACCCCATAATATATTTTTTTTTATTGATGCTGATGGAGGGATAAATATTGGCCAAGACATCGGGGAATAACTCCCTTGTTCTTCTTCAAAATAGTGCCATGGGATCTTTTACAATCACCCTGATCTTTTATGCGACTGGGTCGTTCCAAGCTGCCACTGCGGATATCTCCAACATCTCGCAGTTTGCAGCCCATACATCGATACAGGAGGTCACAGCGAGCCAATTACATCTCCTTCCCTCTGACCAGGGAAAAGCAGTTGGAGCGGCTCACTGGATTCCTGGGGCTTCCCCACGGTCCAGGGGGGTCATTGATTGCACCCATATGTGTCTGAGGGCACTGTAACACGCTCCCGAGCAATTCTAAAACCACAAAGGATTCCACTCGCTCGATGTTCAACTGGTTTGCGATCACAACCACAAAATGATGTTAGTGGATGCCCCTTTCCTGGTAGCAGCCATGACTTTTTCATACTGTGGCAGATTGGTCGTGACACCTCCTCACTGGTCCCAATGAACATCGCAGCCGGCTCCTCGGTGACATGGGCTATGCACTGAGCACTTGTGTCATGACTCCTCTGCGCAACCTGAGAACTACTGGGCAGTTCACGTACAATGGGAGTCTGACGGCCACCAGCACTATCATCGAGCACATAATTGGGATTCATTGAGGTTCCATTGCCTGGACCGCACAGGGGATGTGCTCCAGTACTTGCCTGAGCGTGACTCCATAGTCGTGGTGGTGAGCTGCATGCTCCTCAACCTGGCCATCATGAGGGCTCAGCCATTGGATTTGGGCATGGTGCCAGAGGGCTGAGGGACTGCTAATGTGGTATCCTTGTATAAGAAGGGAGGAAGGCATATGCCGAGTAATTACAGGCCTGTCAGCCTAACCTCAGTGGTGGGAAAATTATTGGGAAAATCCTGAAAGACAGGATAAATCTACATTTGGAAAGGCACGGATTAATTGGAGACAGTCAGCACGGATTAGTTAAGGGAAGATCGTGTTTGACTAACCTGATTGAATTTTTCGAGGAGGTAACCAGGAGGGTCGATGAGGGCAGTGCTTACGATGTAGTGTATACGGACTTTAGCAAAGCTTTTGATAAGGTCTCACTGGGCACGAAGGTTAAAGCCCATGGGATCCAGGACAAAGTGGCAAGTTTGATCCAAAATTGGCTTAGTGGTAGGAAGCAAAGGGTGATGGTTGATGGATTTTTTTGTGACTGGAAGTATGTTTCCAGTGGGGTTCCGCAGGGCTCAGTACTGGGTCCCTTGCTTTTGGTGGTATACATCAATGATCACCGAGAGCATGCAGAAATCAAGCGCAGGCAGCGGAAAGAGCATGTGGTAAACCTGTCCCACCCACCCTTTCCCTCAACGACTATCTGTCCCACCTGTGACAGGGACTGTGGCTCTCGTATTGGACTGTTCAACCACCTAAGGACTAATTTTAAGAGTGGAAGCAAGTCTTCCTCGATTCCGAGGGACTGCCTATGATGATGATGGAGATTTGAATATAGGGAGTATGATTAAGAAGTTTTCAGCTTACACGAACATTGGCTGTGTGGTTGATAATGAAGAGGAAAGTCATGGACTGCAGGAGATAGCAATCTATTGGTCAGGTGGGCAGAGCAGTGGCAAATGGAATTTAATTCGGAGAAGTGTGAGGTGATGCACTTTGGGAGGGGTAATAAGGAAAGGGTATACACATTAAGCGGTAGACCACTTAAAAGTGTAGAAGAACAAAGGGGCCTTGGAGTGCTTGTCCACAGAACCCTGAAAGTAACCGGCCAGGTGGATAACGTGGTTAAGAAGGCATACAGAATGCTTGCCTTTATTGGCCGAGGCATAGAATATAAGAGCAGGGAAGTTATGCTTAAATTTTATAATAAGAACATAAGAACATAAGAATTAGTAACAGGAGTAGGCCATCTAGCCCCTCGAGCCTGCTCCGTCATTCAAAAAGATCATGGCTGATCTGGCCGTGGACTCAGCTCCACTTACCCGCCCGCTCCCCATAACCCTTAATTCCCTTATTGGTTAAAAATCTATCTATCTGTGATTTGAATACATTCAATGAGCTAGCCTCAACTGCTTCCTTGGGCAGAGAATTCCACAGATTGACAACCCTCTGGGAGAAGAAATTCCTTCTCATCTCGGTTTTAAATTGGCTCCCCCGTATTTTGAGGCTGTGCCCCCTAGTTCAAGTCTCCCCGACCAGTGGAAACAACCTCTCTGCCTCTATCTCGTCTATCCCTTTCATTATTTTAAATGTTTCTATAAGATCACCCCTCATCCCTCTGAACTCCAACGAGTAAAGACACAGTCTACTCAATCTATCATCATAAGGTAACCCCCTCACCTCCGGAATCAGCCTAGTGAATCGTCTCTGTACCCCCTCCAAGACTAGTATATCCTTCCTTAAGTAAGGTGACCAAAACTGCACGCAGTACTCCAGGTGCGGTCTCACCACTACCCTGTACAATTTCAGCAGGACCTCCCTGCTTTTGTACTCCATCCCTCTCGCAATGAAGGCCAACATTCCATTCGCCTTCCTGATTACCTGCTGCACCTGCAAAGTAACTTTTTGGGATTCATGCACAAGGGCCCCCAGGTCCCTCTGCACCGCAGCATGTTGTAATTTCTCTCCATTCAAATAATATTCCCTTTTACTGTTTTTTTTCCCAAGGTGGATGACCTCACACTTTCAGACATTGTATTCCATCTGCCAAACCTTAGCCCATTCGCTTAACCTATCTAAATCTCTTTGCAGCCTCTCTGTGTCCTCTACACAACCTGCTTTCCCACTAATCTTTGTGTCATCTGCAAATTTTGTTGCACTACACTCTGTCCCCTCTTCCAGGTCATCGATGTATATTGTAAACAGTTGTGATCCCAGCACACCACTTACCACCGATTTCCAACCCGAAAAGGACCCATTTATCCTGACTCTCTGCTTTCTGTTAGCCATCCATGCTAATACATTTCCTCTGACTCCGCATACCTTTATTTTCTGCAATAACCTTTTGTGTGGCACCTTATCGAATGCCTTTTGGAAATCTAAATACACCACATCCATCGGTACACCTCTATCCACCATGCTCGTTATATCCTCAAAGAATTCCAGTAAATTAGTTAAACATGATTTCCCCTTCATGAATCCACATTGCGTCTGCTTGATTGCACTATTCCTATCTAGATGTCCCGCTATTTCTTCCTTAATGATAGCTTCAAGCATTTTCCCCATTACAGATGTTAAACTAACCAGCCTATAGTTACCTGCCTTTTGTCTGCCCCCTTTTTTAAACAGGCATTACATTAGCTGCTTTCCAATCTGCTAGTACCTCCCCAGAGTCCAGAGAATTTTGGTAGATTATAACGAATGCATCTGCTATAACTTCCGCCATCTCTTTTAATACCCTGGGATGCATTTCATCAGGACCAGAGGATTTGTCTACCTTGAGTCCCATTAGCCTGTCCAGCACTACCTCCCTCGTGATAGTGATTGTCTCAAGGTCCTCCCTTCCCACATTCCCGTGACCAGCAATTTTTGGCATGGTTTTGTGTCTTCCACTGTGAAGACCGAAGCAAAATAATTGTTTAAGCTCTCAGCCATTTCCACATTTCCCATATTAAATTCCCCTTCTCATCTTCTAAGGGACCAACATTTACTTTAGTCACTCTCTTCCGTTTTATATATCGGTAAAAGCTTTTACTATCTGTTTTTATGTTTTGCGCAAGTTTACTTTCGTAATCTATCTTTCCTTTCTTTATTGCTTTCTTAGTCATTCTTTGCTGTCGTTTAAAATTTTCCCAATCTGCTAGTTTCCCACTAACCTTGGCCACCTTATACGCATTGGTTTTTAATTTGATACTCTCCTTTATTTCCTTGGTTAGCCACGGCTGGTTATCCCTTCTCTTACCACCCTTCTTTTTCACTGGAATATATTTTTGATGAGCACTATGAAAGAGCTCCTTAAAAGTCCTCCACTGTTCCTCAATTGTGCCACCGTTTAGTCTCTGTTCCCAGTCGACTTTAGCTAACTCTGCCCTCATCCCACTGTAGTCCCCTTTGTTTAAGCATAGTACGCTCGTTTGAGACACTACTTCCTCACCCTCAATCTGTATTACAAATTCAACCATACTGTGATCACTCATTCCAAGAGGATCTTTTACTAGGAGATCGTTTATTATTCCTGTCTCATTACACAGGACCAGATCTAAGATAGCTTGCTCCCTTGTAGGTTCTGTAACATACTGCTCTAAGAAACAATCTCATATGCATTCTATGAATTCCTCCTCCAGGCTACCCCGTGCGATTTGATTTGACCAACCGGTATGTAGGTTAAAATCTCCCATGATTACTGCCGTTCCTTTTTCACATGCCTCTATTATTCCCTTGATTATTGTCCGCCTCACTGTGAACTTATTTTTTGGGGGCCTATAAACTACACCCACCAGTGACTTTTTCCCCTTACTATCTCTAATCTCCACCCACAATGATTCAACATTTTGTTCATTAGAGCCAATAGCATCTCTCACAACTGCCCTGATATCATTCTTTATTAACAGAGCTACCCCATCTCCTTTCCCTTCTTGTCTATCCTTCCGAATTGTCAGATACCCCTGTATGTTTAATTCCCAGTCTTGGCCACCCTGCAACCACGTTTCTGTAATGGCCACCAAATCATACCCATTTGTAATGATTTGTGCCGTCAACTCATTTACTTTATTTCGAATGCTGCGTGCATTTAGGTAAAGTGTTTTAATACTAGTTTTTAAACCATGATTTTTAGTTTTGACCCCTCCTGCAGCCCCTTTATATTCATACATATTGTCCCTTCCTATCACCTTGTGGTTTACACTGACCCCAGTGCTACTCTGCTCTGCCTTTTGCATTCTTTCTTGGGGTTCTGTTCATCTGCGCTCTCACCCACTCTAACTAGCTCAGAGCCCTCTCCTGGGTTTCGAATACTCCTCGCATTGAGGTACCGAGCTTTCAGGCTTGCCTTTGACCCTTTAGAATTTTGCTGTACATTGGTCCTTTTTGTTTTTTGCCTTGGGTTTCTCTGCCCTCCACTTTTACTATTCTCCTTTCTGTCTTTTGCTTCTGTCTCCATTTTGTTTCCCTCTGTCTCCCTGCATTGGTTCCCATCCCCCTGCCATATTAGTTTAACTCCTCCCCAACAGCACTAGCAAACACTCCCCCGAGGACATTGGTTCCGGTCCTGCCCAGGTGCAGACCGTCCGGTTTGTACTGTTCCCACCTCCCCCAGAACCGGTTCCAATGCCCCAGAAATTTGAATCTCTCCCTGCTGCACCACTGCTCAAGCCACGTATTCATCTGTGCTATCCTGCGATTCCTACTCTGACTAGCACGTGGCACTGGTAGCAATCCCGAGATTACTACTTTTGAGGTCCTACTTTTTAATTTAGCTCCTAGCTCCTTAAATTCGTCTCGTAGGACCTCATCCCTTTTTTTACCTATGTCGTTAGTACCAATGTGCACCACGACAACTGGCTGTTCTCCCTCCCTTTTCAGAACGTCCTGCACCCGCTCCGAGACATCCTTGACCCTTGCACCAGGGAGGCAACATACCATCCTGGAATCTCGGTTGCGGCCGCAGAAACGCCTATCAATTCCCCTTACAATTGAATCCCTTATCACTATCGCTCTCCCACTCTTTTTCCTGCCCTCCTGTGCAACAGAGCCAGCCACGGTACCATGAACTTGGTTAAGCCACAGCTGAAATACTGCGTGCAGTTATGGTCGTCGTATTATAGGGAGGATGTGATTGCACTTGAGAGGGTGCAGAGGAGATTTACTAGGATGCTGCCTGGAATGGAGAATCTTAGTTATGAGGACAGATTGGATAGACTGGGTTTGTTCTCATTGGAACAGAGGAGGCTGAGAGGAGACCTGATTGAGGTATACAAAGATTTGAGGGGCCTGGATATAGTGGATAGCAAGGGGCTATTTCCCTTGGTGGAGGGGTCATTTCCGAGGGGGCATAGGTTTAAGGTAGTTGGTGGAAGGTTCAGAGGGGATTTGAGGGGGGGCTTCTTCACGCAGAAGATTGTGGGGGTCTGGAACTCACTGCCTGGAAGGGTGGTAGAGGCAGAAACCCTCACCAATTTAAAAGCTGCTTGGATGGGCACTTGAAGTGCCGTAACCTGAAGGGTTACGGAGCTAGAGCTGGTATGTGGGATTAGACTGGATAACCTCTTGTTAGCGGACGCAGATACGATGGTAAGTACTGCAGGGAATTAAATATGGACATTGAAATGCTATGACACAAAACTAGGCAAAAATACCTCAATGTTGTTACCACACAGAAAAACAATCTCATCAAAGCCAAGGTGTTGTGTGGGAGTTAGGAGAGATGGTCAAAGACTTGCTCAATTACACAGATATGAAGGAAGATTTTAAAATCTCTCACTCTCTCATCCTTTCTCTCTCAGACGATGTCTCTCTCTCTCCCTCTCTCAGTCTGTCTCTCTCTCCCTCAGTCGTGCTCTCTCTCTTTCTCACTCTCTCTCAGTCAGTGTCTCTCTCCCTCAGTTGGTCTCTCTCTCTCTTTCTCTCACTCTCAGTCAGTGTGTCTCTCTCTCTCTCTCAGTCGATTCTCTCTCTCTCTCAGTCGGTCTCTCTCTCTCTCTCTCAGTCAGTGTCTCTCTCTGTCATGTATTCAACTATCATTGTAACCCATATATAAGCTGACCTAAGTTGTACACCTTGAGAACATTGACCACAATGGGGTGAACTTGTGGGAGACACTCGTAATCTGGACTTTCAGGTATAAAAGGTGAAGCTCCACCCACCTTCATCACTTGAGGTCTTGGTAATAAAGATAACTGGTCACAGAGTGACCTACTCTCAAGTATGAGCCTCGTGTGTATTTATACTTTATAGTAAGGACATATCATTGGCGACGAGAAACTGGGATTTAAACCGCGCGAGCATGGCCACTAGCAGCACAGACGAGAGGTACTGTGTTGGTGATGATTGGGATGATTTTATTGAGAGACTACAGCACTAAGGAATGGTTGGGACAGGATTCAGCCGACAAAAGCAGGGCTCATCTCCTGACGGTTTGTGGATTCAGAACGTACTCCCTGATGGAGGACCTTCTAGCGCCAGAGAAGCCGGCGGACAAGGCGTTCGAAGAGCTCAGTAAGTTGATCGGGGAACACCTTAAACCGGCGAGCAGCATGCACATGGCGAGACACTGGTTTTACACGCACCGGCGGCGAGAAGGGCAAAGCGTTCCAGACTTCATGGTAGATCTCCGGCGACTGGCGAGCCGATGTAAGTTCACAGCTGTATGCAGAGCGGAGATGCTGCGAGACTTTTTTATTCAGGGCATAGGGCATGCTGGGGTTTTCAGGAAACTGATTGAGACCAAAGACTTGACCTCGGAAGCGGCGGTTCTGATAGCCCAGACATTTATCTCAGGGGAGGAAGAGACCAGAATGATGTTTGACAAAAATCTTGGCAAACGACCAGAGGGTCAACATTGTTAACATGGCACACAGTTCTCTAGGCAGACAAGGGCAATCGGACATGCCGCAGCATGCAGTCGAACCCAAAGGGGGAATTCAACCGAAACAATGGCTAGCTGAACGGCAATTCATGCTATCGCAATGGACAATGCGGCCAGTAATGGGGCCATCAACACCTGTTAATGGTGCGCTTAAGGACAGTTACAGAGACAGTCAGAGACGATCGACTGGTAATGGACCTTTTGTTTCCAACAACGGGGCCTCCAGCTCATGTTGGAGGTGTGGAGGCAAACACCCAGCCAGAGCTTGCAGGTATCAGCAATATACCTGCAGAAACTGCAACATCAGCGGTCACTTGACGCATATGTGCAGGAAGCCTGCAGCCAGGTTGATGTACGAGGAGGATAGGCCCGATGCAAGCCCTAAGAGGCCAAATGAATGCTGGGGGAAATCACTGGAAGCTGAAGTTCAACAAGTTCATGTGGAGCACATATACAGTTCATATGATAATGATGAAAGTGCTCCTCAATGGCATCCCAGTATTAATGGAGCTAGACACAGGGGCCAGCCAGTCCCTGATGAATATCAAACAGTTTGAAAGGTTATGGGTGTCCAAGGCCAGGAGGCCAAAATTATTGCCGATTGACGCACAGCTGCGGACATATACAAAGGAGATCATTCCGGTGCTAGGCAGCGCCACGGTAGTCGTGACCCACAAAAATTCAGAGAACAGGTTGCCACTCTGGATTGTCCCGGGCGACGGTCCCGCACTACTGGGGAGGAGTTGCTTGCTGTCATGAACTGGAAATGGGGCGATGTCAATGCAATTTCTTCTGTGGAGCGAGTATCATGCTCACAGGTCCTGGACAAATTTGACTCATTATTTCAAGTGGCATCGGCACTTTCATGGGGGCCAAGGTAGTGAGTCACATAAACCCGGACCAGCCAGGCCAGTACACCACAAGGCCAGAGCGGTGCCGTACGTGATGCGGGAAAAGATAGAATGCGAATTGGACCGCCTGCTGAGGGAAGGCATCATCTCGCCAGTCGATCTCGATCGTGCCAGTGCTCAAGGCGGACAGATCGGTCAGGATATGTGGCGATTACAAGGCCATCATCAATCGTGTGTCACTCCAAGACCAGTACCCGCTACTGATAGCGGAGGACCTCTTTGCGATGCTATCCGGTGGCAAACTTTTTTCAAAATTGGACCTGACCTCAGCTTACATGACCCAGGAGCTGGCGAGTGAGTCGAAGAAGCAGGCCACCATCACGACACAAAAGGGGTTGTTTGAGTATAACAGATGTCAGTTCAGGATTCGCTCGTCCGCCGTGATCTTTCAGCGAAATATGGAAAGCCTCCTCAAGTCAATTCCAAGGACGGTGGTTTTTCAAGACGACATCCTCATCACGGGTCGCGATACTGAAGAACACCTCCACAACCTGGAGGAGGTGTTACGCAGACTGGACCGGGTAGGGCTGCGACTGAAAAAGGCGAACTGCTTCTTCTTAGCTCCAGAGGTAGAATTCCTGGGGAGGAGGGTAGCAGCAGATGGAATCAGACCCAGTGCGTCCAAAACGGAAGCGATTCAGAGAGCACCCAGACCCCATAACAAGATGGAGCTGCGTTCATTCCTGGGGCTCCTGAACTATTTCGGTAACTTTCTTCCCAAATTGAGCACGCTGTAAGAGCCGCTACATATGCTCTTACGCAAAGGTCGCGATTGGATCTTGGGGACAGCCAGGAAAGGGCTTTTGATAGAGTACGCAACTTGTTATGCTCCAACAAACTGTTAACGTTATATGACCCGTGTAAGAAACTTGTTCTAATGTGCGATGCGTCGTCCTATGAAGTCAGGTGCGTGTTGCAGCATGTGAATGCCAATGGTCAGTTACAGCTGGTAGCTTATGCCTCCAGAAGTTTGTCCCAGGCAGAAAGGGGCTACGGGATGGTAGAAAAGGAAGTGCTATGCAGTAAAAACAATGCACCAGTACCTGTTTGGCAGGAAATTTGTGCTGGAGACAGATCACAAACTCCTAACGTCCCTTTTGGCCAACAACAAGGCCATAAATGAAAGTGCATCGCCCCGCATACAGAGGTGGGCACTTACGTTAGCCGCCTATGACTACACAATTCGGCACAGACCAGGCACTGAAAACTGCGCCAATGCACTCAGCAGGCTCCCACTAGCCACCACTGAGGGGGCAACTGAGCATGATGCTGAGATGGTCATGGCTGTTGAAGCTTTCGAAAGCGAAGGCTCACCCGTGACAGCCTGTCAGATTAAAGTCTGGACAAATAGAGACCCGCTACTGTCTTTAGTTAAGAAATATGTCCTGAATGGGGACCGGGCAGCCACGTACGGGGCATGCCCTGAGGAATTTAAACCGTTTCATAGGCGCAAGGATGAACTCTCGATTCAGGCCAATTGCCTACTGTGGGGAAACCGAGTAGTCATGCCCGAGAGGGGCAGAGAGGTGTTTATCAGAGAACTTCACAATGAGCACCCGGGCATTGTCATGATGAAGGCAGTGTCAGGTCACACGTTTGGTGGCCAGGGATAGATGCAGACCTGGAACTTTGTGTTCGCAGGTGCAATACGTGTGCTCAGCTGTGCAATGCACCCAGGGAAGCCCCCCTTAGCCACTGGTCCTGGCCCGCCAAGCCATGGTCACGCATCCATGTGGACTACGCAGGTCCTTTCATGGGAAAAATGTTTTTGGTTGTAGTAAATGCTTACTCCAAATGGATTGAGTGTGCCATTTTAAATTCAAGCACATCCCCTGCCACGGTACAAAGTGTACGGGCAATGTTCGCTGCCCATGGTCTACCAGATGTCTTGGTCAACGACAATGGTCCGTGCTTCACAAGCACTGAATTCCAGGACTTCATGGCAGGCAATGGAATCAACCATGTCAGAACGGCACCGTTCAAGCCGGCCTCAAACAGCCAGGTGGAACGAGCAGTGCAGATAATCAAACAGGGGATGCTCAGAATCCAAGGTGGTTCCCTACAAAGCAGCTTATCACGCCTCCTGTTGGCCAATAGATCCCGACCACACTCGCTCACAGGGGTCCCACTCGCAGAGCTGCTAATGAAAAGGACGTTCAAAACCAGGTTATCCCTTATACACCCAACTATGAAAGAAATTGTTGAGAGCAGGCGTCAGTCACAATGTGACTACCATGAAAGGAATGCGAGGGCGCGATGTATTGATGTCAATGACCCTGTTTTTGTCCTTAATTACGCTGCAGGGCCCAAATGGTTTGCAGGCATTGTGATTGCCAAAGAGGGGAATAGGGTTTTGGTAGTTAAACTTACCAATGGAAAAATCTGCCGCAAACACGTGGATCAAACTAACAGGAAGTTCAGCAACCCCATAGAAGAAGCAGAGGAAGAACATGATGTAGAGTTTACTCCACCACAGGTGACCGAACACCGGAACCAAGTGGAGGAGAGTCCGGACAGACCTGAGGCACCGCAAACAGCAGACACTCAGGCCAGTGCCCAACAACCGGAGCCCCAACTCAGTCGCTCTACAAGGGAGCGTAAACCACCAGAGAGACTCAACCTGTGATCCCAATAAGACTTTGGGGGGAGGTGATGTCATGTATTCAACTATCATTGTAACCCATGTATAAGCTGACCTAAGTTGTACACCTTGAGAACATTGACCACAAGGGAGTGAACTTGTGGGAGACACTCCTAACCTGGACTTCCAGGTATAAAAGGGGAAGCTCCACCCACCTTCATCACTTGAGGGCTTGGTAAAAAAGGTAACTGGTCACAGAGTGACTTTCTTTCAAGCATGGGCCTCGTGTGCATTTATACTGTTTAGTAAGGACATATCACACGCTCGCTCTCTTTCTCAGTCTGTGTCTCTCTCTTTCTCTCTCTCTCAGTCAGTGTCTCTCTCTCCCTCAGTCAGTATCTCTCTCTCTCTCAGTCGGCGTCTCTCTCTCCCTCAGTAGGTCTCTCTCTCTCTCTTTCTCTTTCTCTCTCAGTCAGTGTCTCTCTCTCTCTCTCAGTCAGTGTCTCTCTCTCCCTCAGTCGGTCTCTCTCTCTCTTTCTCACTCTCTCTCAGTCAGTGTCTCTCTCTCTCTCAGTCAGTGTCTCTCTCTTCCTCAGTCGGTCTCTCTCTCTCTCTTTCTCACTCTCTCTCAGTCACTGTCTCTCTCGCTCTCTCTTCCAGTTGGTTCTCTCTCTCGCTCTCTCTCAGTCGGTGTCTCTCTCTCTCTGTCGATGATATGTCCTTACCATACAGTATAAATGCACACGGGGCCCATGCTTGAGAGTAGGTCACTCTGTGACCAGTAACCTTTATTCCAGCACTGAAGTGATGAAGGTGGGTGGAGCTTTCCCTTTTATACCTGAAAGTTCAGGTTAGGAGTGTCTCCCATAAGTTCACCACCTAGTGTTCAATGTTCTCACAGTGTACAACTTAGGTCAGTTTATACATGGGTTACAATGACAGTTGAATACATGACATCACCTCTCCCCCAAAGTTTTATTGGGATAACAGGTTAAGTCTCTCTAGTGGTTTACGTTCCCTCGTAGAGTGCCTGAATTGGGACTCCGGTTGTTGGGTGCTGGCCTGAGTGTCTGCTGTTTGTGGTGCCTCAGGCCTGTCCGGACTGCTAACAGTGACTGGGCTCTCCTCCGCTTGGTTCTGGTGTTCGGTCACCTGTGGAGGAGTGAACTCTACATCGTGTTCTTCCTCTGCTTCTTCTATGGGGTTGCTGGACCTCCTTTTTGTTTGATCCACGTGTTTGCGGCAGATTTGACCATTGCTAAGTTATTACTACCAGAATCCTATTCCCCTCTTTGGCAATCACAGTGCTTGCAAGCCATTTGGGCCCTGCAGCGGAGTTGAGGACAAAGACAGGGTCATTGACATCAGTACATCGTGCCCTCGTATTCCCGTCATGGTAGTCACATTGTGACTGGCGCCTGCTCTCAACAATTCATTTCATGGTGGGGTGTATAAGGGATAACCTGGTTTTGAGCATCCTTTTTATTAGCAGCTCTGTGGGTGGGACCCCTGTGAGTGAGTGTGGTTGGGATCTATTGGCCAACAGGAGGCGTGATAAGCGGCTTTGTAGGGAACCCCCATGGATTCTGAGCATCCCCTGTTTGATTATCTGCACTGTTTGTTCCGCCTGGCCGTTTGAGGCCTGCTTGAACGGTGCCATTCTGACATGGTTGATATCATTTCCTGCCATGAAGTCCTGTAATTCAATGCTTGTAAAGCACGGGCCATTGTCGCTGACCAAGACTTCCGATAGACCATGGGCGGCGAACATTGCCCGTAGACTTTGTACCGTGGCAGAGGATGTGCCTGAATTGAGAAGTCACACTCGATCCATTTGAAGTTGGCGTCTACTGCAACCAAAAACATTTTTCCCATGAAAGGACCTGCGTAGTCCACATGGATGCGTGACCATAGCTTGGCGGGCCAGGACCAGGGGCTAAGGGGGGCTTCCCTGGGTGCATTGCCCAGCTGCGCACACGTGTTGCATCTGCAAACACAAAGTTCCAGGTCTGCATCTATCCCTGGCCACCAAATGTGTGACCTGGCAATTGCCTTCATCATGACAATGCCCGGGTGCTCATTGTGGAGTTCTCTGATGAACATCTCTCTGCCCATCTGGGACATGACTACTCGGTTTCCCCACAGTAGGCAATCGGCCTGAATCAAGAGTTCATCCTTGCGCCTGTAAAATGGTTTGAATTCCTCAGGGCATGCCCCGTATGTGGCTGCTCAGTCCCCATTCAGAACACATTTCTTGACAAAAGGCATTAGTGGGTCTCTATTTGTCCAGACTTTGATCTGACGGGCTGTCACGGGTGAGCCTTCGCTTTCGAAAGCTTCAACAGCCATGACCATCTCAGCAGCATGCTCGGTTGCCCCCTCGGTGGTGGCTAGTGGGAGCCTGCTGAGTGCATTGGCGCAGTTTTCGGTGCCCGGTCTGTGCCGAATTGTATAGTCATAGGCGGCTAACGTGAGGGCCCACCTCTGTATGCGGGCCGATGCATTTGCATTTATGGCCTTGTTGTCGGCCAAAAGGGACGTTAGGGGTTTGTGATCTGTCTCCAGCTCAAATTTTCTGCCAAACAGGTACTGGTGCATTTTTTTTACTGCATTTGCACATGCGAATGCTTCCTTTTCTACCATCCCGTAGCCCCTTTCTGCCTGGGACAGACTTCTGGAGGCATAAGCTATCGGCTGTAACTGATCCTTGGCATTAACATGCTGCAACACACACCCGACCCCATAGGACGACGCATCGCATGTTAAAACAAGTTTCTTACATGTGTCATATAGCGTTAACAGATTGTTGGAGCAGAACAAATTGCGTGCTCTATCGAAAGCCCTTTCCTGGCTGTCCCCCCAGACCCATTCACGACCTTTGCGTAGGAGCACGTGTAGCGGCTCTAACAGCGTGCTCAATTTGGGCAGTAAGTTCCCAAAATAGTTCAGGAGCCCCAGGAACGAACGCAGCTCTGTTGTGTTATGGGGTCTGGGTGCTCTCTGGATCGCTTCCGTTTTGGACGCAGTAGGTCTGATCCCATCTGCTGCTACCCTCATCCCCAAGAATTCTACCTCTGGAGCTAGGAAGACGCACTTCGCCTTTTTCAGTTGCAGCACAACCCGGTCCAGTCTGCGTAGCACCTCCTCCAGGTGTGGAGGTGTTCTTCAGTATCGCAACTTGTGATGAGGATGTCGTCTTGAAAAACCACCGTCCCTGGAATCGACTTGAGGAGGCTTTCCATATTTCGCTGAAAGATCGCGGCAGCCGAGCGAATCCCGAACGGACATCTGTTGTACTCAAACAACCCCTTGTGTGTCATGATGGTGGTCAGCTTCTTCAACTCACTCACCAGCTCCTGGGTCATGTAAGCTGAGGTCAGATCCAATTTAGAAAAAAGTTTGCCACCGGATAGCATCGCAAAGAGGTCCTCCGTTATCGGTAGCGGATACTGGTCTTGGAGTGACACCCGATTGATGGTGGCCTTGTAATCATCACATATCCTGACTGACCCATCTGCCTTGAGCACCGGCACAATCGGGCTCGCCCAGTCACTGAATTCGACTGGCGAGATGATGCTTTCACTCAGCAGGCGGTCCAATTCGCCTTCTATCTTTTCCCGCATCACATATGGCACCGCTCTGGCCTTGTGGTGTACTGGCCTGGCGTCCGGGTTTATGTGAATCACTACCTTGGTCCCCATGAAAGTAACAATGCTGGGTTGAAATAATGAGTCAAATTTGTCCAGGACCTGTGAGCATGATATTCACTTCTCAGAAGAAATTGCATTGACATCGCCCCATTTCCAGTTCATGACTTCAAGCCAACTCCTCCCCAGTAGTGCGGGACCGTCCCCCGGGACAATCCAGAGTGGCAATCTGTTCTCCGAATCTTTGTGGATCACAACTATCGTGGCGCTGTCGAGCACTGGAATGATCTCCTTTGTATATGTCCGTAGCTGTGTGTCAATCGGCAATAATTTTGGCCTGCTGGCCTTGGACGCCCACAACTTGTCGAACTGTTTGATATTCATTTGGGACTGGCTGGCCCCCGTGTCTAGCTCCATTGATACTGGGATGCCATTGAGGAGCACTTTCATCATTATCAGTGGCGTTCTGGTGTATGAACTCTATATGTGCTCCACATGAACTCGCTGAACTTCAGCTTCCAGCGATTTCCCCCAGCATTCATTTGGCCTCGTACGGCTTACATTGGGCCCATCCTCCCCGTCCTCCTCGTCGTGGCCACAGGCTTCCTGCACATACACGCCAAGTGTCCGTTGACGTTGCAGTTTCTGCAGGTATATTGCTGATACCTGCAAGCTCTGTAACTGTCCTTAAGCACACCATTGACAGGTGTTGATGGCCCCATTACTGCCGCATTGTCCCTTGCGATGGCATGACTCGCCGTTCAGCTAGCCATTGTCTCTGTTGAATTCTCCCTTTGGGTTCGACTACATGCTGGTGCATGTCCGATTGCCCCTGTCTGCCTGGAGAACTGTGTGCCGCGTTAACAATGTTGACTCCCTGTCCATTTGCTGCATTTAAGCCAAGATTTTTGTCAAACATCATTCTGGTCTCTTCCTCCCCTGAGATAAATGTCTGGGCCATCAAAGCCGCCGTTTCCAGGCTCAAGTCTTTGGTCTCAATTAGTTTCCTGAAACCCCAGCGTGCCCAATGCCCTCAATAAGAAAGTCTCGCAGCATCTCCGCTCTGCATGCATCTGGGAACTTACATCGGCTCGCCAGTCGCCGGAGGTCTGCCACGAAGTCTGGAATGCTTTGCCCTTCTCGCCGCCGGTGCGTGTAAAACGGTGTCTTGCCATGTGCATGCTGCTCGCCAGTTTAAAGTGTTCCCCGATCAACTTACTGAGCTCTTCGAACGTCTTGTCCGCCGGCTTCTCTGGCGCTAGAAGGTCCTCCATCAGGGAGTACGTTCTGGACCCACAAACCGTCGGGAGATGAGCCCTGCGTTTGTCGGCCGAACCCTGTCCCAACCATTCCTTAGTGACAAAACTTTGCTGTAGTCTCTCAATAAAATCGTCCCAATCATCACCAACACAGTACCTCTCGTCTGTGCTGCTCGTGGCCATGCTCGCGTGGTTTAAATCTCAGTTTGTCGTCGCCAATGATATGTCCTTACTATACAGTATAAATGCATACGAGGCCCATACTTGAGAGAAGGTCACTCTGTGACCAGTAACCTTTATTCCAGCACTGAAATGATGAAGGTGGGTGGAGCTTTCCCTTTTATACCCGAAAGTCCAGGTAAGGAGTGTCTCCCACAAGTTCACCACCTAATGGTCAATGTTCTCATGGTGTACAACTTAGGTCAGTTTATACATGGGTTACAATGACAGTTGAATACATGACAGTCGGTGTCTCTCTCTCTCCCTCAGTCAGTCTCTCTCTCTCTCTTTCTCTCTCTTTCTCAATCTGTGTCTCTCTTTCTCTCTCTCTCAGTCAGTGTCTCTCTCTCTCTCAGTCGGCATCTCTCTCTCCCTCAGTTGGTCTCTCTTTCTCTTTCTCTTTCTCTCTGTCACTGTCTCTCTCAGTCAGTGTCTCTCTCTCTCTCTCTCTGTCGGTTCTCTCTCTCTCTCGGTCAGTCTCTCTCTCTCTCTCTCTCAGTCAGTGTCTCTCTCGCTCCCTCAGTTGGTCTCTCTCTCTCTTTCTCACTCTCTCACAGTCAGTCTCTCTCTCTCTCTCTCTCAGTCAGTGTCTCTCTAGCTCCCTCAGTTGGTCTCTCTCTCTCTTTCTCACTCTCTCTCAGTCAGTGTCTCACTCTCTCTCTCAGTCAGTGGCTCTCTCTCTCTCTCAGTCAGTGTCTCTCTCTCTCTCTGTCAGTGTCTCTCTCTCCCTCAGTCGGTCTCTCTCTCTTTCTCTCTTTCTCTCTCAGTCGGCATCTCTCTCTCCCTCAGTTGGTTTCTCTTTCTCTCTCAGTCAGTCTCTCTCTCTCTCTCTCTCTCAGTCAGTGTCTCTCTCTCTCTCAGTCGGTTCTTTCTCTCTCTCTCAGTCGGTGTCTCTCTCTCTCACTCATCCACTCTCTCTCTCTCAGTCAGTCGCTCTCTCTCTCTCTGTCACTCTCCCTTTCTCAGTCAGTCTCTCTCTCTCTCAGTCAGTGTCTCTCTCTCTCTCAGTCGGTGTCTCTCTCTCTCACTCATCCACTCTCTCTCTCTCAGTCGGTCTCTCTCTCTCTCTGTCACTCTCCCTTTCTCAGTCAGTCTCTCTCTCTCTGTCAGTGTCTCTCTCTCAATCGGTCTCTCTCTCTCTCTCTCAGTCGGTCTCTCTCTCTCTGTCAGTGTCTCTCTCTCTGTCAGTGTCTCTCTCTCTCTCTCACTCTCTCTGTCGGTTTCTCTCTCTCTCTCTCTCTCTCTCTCTCACACTCTCAGTCGGTGTCTCTCTCTCTCTCAGTCAGTCTCTCTTTCACTCTCTCTCTCTGTCGGTCTCTCTTTCTCAGTGTGTCTCTCTCTCTCTCAGTCGATGTCTCTCTCTCTCTCTCTATGTCGGTCTCTCTCTCTCAGTCAGTGTCCCTCTCTCTCTGTCACTCTCTCTCTCTCTCTCTCTCTCTCTCTCACAGTCGGTGTGTCTCTCTCTCTCTCTCTCTCTCAGTCAGTGTCTCTCTCTCTCAGTCGGTATCTCTTCCTCTTAGTCTCTCTCTCTCTCAGTCAGTGTCTCTCTCTCTCTCAGTCAGCGTCTCTCTGTCTCTCTCTCTTTCTCAGTTAGTGTCTCTCTGTCTCTCTCTCTCTCTCTCTCTCTCAGTCTCTCTCTCTCTCTCAATTTGAGTGTTTTTGGTCACAGAATTCGTCCTTTGTTATGGTGTAATCTCCAACCTATTCATTCATATTGTCCAAAATGGTCCCACACCAGGAGTAAAGTCTCTCTAAAACGCCCTAAATATACCAGACCAACTCTAAATAGCCACAGTGCTTACATGAGACAGCAGTACATATATTCTGATCTTTGGTACTCTGAGCAAATCCAGAAAGTAGCCTTTAGAAAAATAAAAGCACTATCTGTTCTTTCACAATTTAACTCTTTAATATAACAATTTCATTTAAGAGTCAACCTATTCTTTCCTTGAGGAGGAACCTCCTTCTTTGAAGATATTTTCTTCCAGGCCAACCTGAAACTAGGCATGAGTGAATGCAGGAGAGTGTTGTGAGCCTGTGTATGTTGGCCCCGGACATTTGGCCTCGGTGTGTAGATGTTGGGGCAGTACGGCTGTGCCCAACATACAATGGTGTGTCAAGCTTGTGCCAGTCTCAGGCTAACGGAATACGGTTGATTGGTTAGTTTCTACTTTAAGTCTTTTTACATGGAACCAATTTTAGTTGGTTAACATGAGACAGGAAATTCCTCGACGCAGGCAGCTCCTTCCTCTCAGTCGGGAGGTTGTGACTGCAGTCAGGAGATAGCAGGGAGTCACACACATCACTTCCGCCCTTTGTTTCACAGTTTTGCAGCTTTCCTCAGTTTTGAGAGATTTGTTCTAATTTCTTGCAAACGCAAAGCTCGTTCTCCTCCACATTCCATTGCTGCTGTTCGCCTGATCTCCACCAAATACATTAGATCACAGGCACCCCAACTAATGAGAACATTTCTGTAGTGTTCATTATTGTGTGAAAGCTTGTGCATAAAAAAACAATCAAAAGGTCAATGGAATGTTGGGCTTTATCGCGAGGGCTGGAATACAAAGGGCTAGAAGTTATGTAACACTTTATATAAAGCTCGGGTCAGACCCCGCCTGCAGTATCTGCGTTCAGCCCTGGGCCCCGCCCCTCAGGGAGGGTATATCGGCCTCGGAGGGGGAGCGGCGCAGATTCACCAGAATGGTACCGAGGATAAAAGGGTTAAGCACAGACTGGGTTTGTGTTCCCTCGAGTGTAGAAAATTAAGGGATGATCTGATCGAGGTGTTTAATATGATTAAAGGATTCGATCAGGTGGATCGAGAGAAACTATTTCCTGGGGTGGGGGTAGTCCAGACAAGGGGCAGCACCTTAAAATTAGAGCCAGGCCGTTCAGGGGTGATGCCAGGAAGCAGTTCTTCACACAAAGGGCAGTGGGAATCTGGAACTCTCTCCCCCAAAAAGCTTTTGTGTCTACCGGTCAATTTTTAAAACATTCATTCATGGGATGTGGGCATCGCTGGCAAGGCCAACATTTATTGCCCATCCCTAATTGCCCTTGAGAAGGTGGTGATGAGCTGCCTTCTTGAACCGCTGCAGTCCGTGTGGTGAAGGTGCTCCCACAGTGCTGTTAAGGAGGGAGTTCCTTGATTTTGACCCAACGACGATGAAGGAACAGGATATATTTCCAAGTCAGGATGGTGTGTGACTTGGAGGGGAACATGGAGGTGGTGGTACTCCCATGCACCTGCAGCCCTTGTCCTTCTCGGTGGTAGTGGTCGCGGGTTTGGGAGGTGCTGCCAAAGAAGCCTTGGCGAGTTGCTGCAGTGCATCTTGTAGATGGTACACACTGCAGCCACGGTGCGGTGGTGATGGAGGGAGTGAATGTTTAAGGTCGGGGATGGAGTGCCGATCAAGTGGGCTGCTTTGTCCTGGATGATGTCGAGCTTCTTGAGTGTTGTGGGAGCAACACTCATCCAGGCAAGTGGAGAGTATTCAATCACACTCCTGACTTGTGCCTTGTAGATGGTGTTGGCTTTATTGAGTAAGGAGGTGAGACACTCGCTGCAGAATACCCAGCCTCTGACCTGCTCTTGCTGCCACAGTATTTATGTGGCTGGTCCAGTTAAGTTTCTGGTCAATGGCGACCCCCAGGATGTTGATGGTTGGGGATTCGGTGATGGTAATGACATTGAATATCGAGGGGAGGTGGTTAGACACTCTCTTGTTGGAGATAGTAGTGCCTGGTACTTGTGTGGTGCGAATGTTACTTGCCACTTATCAGCCCAAGCCTGAATGTTGTCCAGGTCTTGCTATATGTGGGCATGGACTGCTCCATTATCTGAGGAGTTTCAAATGGCACTGAACACTGTGCAGTCATCAGCGAACATCCCCACTTCTGACCTTATGATGGAGGGAAGGTCTTTGATGAAGCAGCTGAAGATGGTTGGGCCTAGGACACTGCCCTGAGGAACTCCTGCAGCGATGTCCTGGGGCTGAGATGATTGACCTCCAACCACCACAACTTTTTTCTGTGTGCCAGGTATGACTCCAGCCAATGGAGAGTCTTTCCCCTGATTCCCATTGACTTCATTTTTACTAGGGCTCCTTGATGCCACACTCGGTCAAATGCTGCCTTGATGTCAAGGGCAGTCACTCTCACCTCACCTCTGGAATTCAGCTCTTTTGTCCATGTTTGGACCAAGGCCGTAATGAGGTCTGGAGCCGAGTGGTTCTGGCAGAACTCAAACTGACCATCGGTCAGCAGGTTATTGGTGAGTAAGTGCCGCTTGATAGCATTGTCGATGACGCCTTCCATCAATTTGCTGATGATTGAGAGTAGACTGATGGGGCGGTAATTGACAGAATTGGATTCGTCCTGCTTTTTGTGGACAGGACATACCTGGGCAGTTTACCACATTGTTGGGTAGATGCCAGTGTTGTAGCTGTACTGGAACAGCTTGGTAGAGGCGTGGCTAGTTCTGGAGCACAAGTCTTCAGCACGACAGCCGGAATGTTGTCGGGACCCATAGCCTTTGCTGTATCCAGTGCGCTCAGCCATTGCTTGATATAACGTAGCTTCTGTGATGGTGGGGACCTCAGGTGGAGGCGGAGATTGATCATCCACTTGGCACTTCTGGCTGAAGATGGCTCCAACCGTATCAACCTGGTCTTTTGCACTCGCGAGCTGGGCTCCGCCATCATTGAGGATGGGGATATTCATGGAGCCTCCTCCTCCCGTTCGTTGTTTAATGGTCTACCACCATTCATGACTGGATATGGCAGGACTGCAGAGCTTTGATCTGATCCGTTCTTTGTGGGATCGCTTAGCTCTGTCTATATAGCATGCTCCTTCCGCTGTTTAGCATGCATTGCAGCTTCCCCAGGTTGACACCTCATTTTCAGTTACGTCTGTTGCTGCTCCTGGCATGCTCTTCTGCACTCCTTGTTGAACCAGGGTTGGTCCCCTGGCTTGATGGTAATGGTAGAGTGAGGGATATGCTGGGCCATGAAGTTACAGATTGTGGTGGAATACAATTCTGCTGCTGCTGATGACCCATAGCGCCTCGTGGTTGCCCAGTTTTAAGCTGATAGATCTGTTCTGAATCTATCCCATTTAGCACAATGGTAGTGCCACACAACATGATGGAGGGTGTCTGCAGTGTGAAGACGGGACTTCGTCACCTCAATGACTGTGCGGTGATCACTGCTACCAGTGCTGTCATGGACAGATGCATCTGCGACAGGTAGATTGGTGAGGACGAGGTCAAGTAGGTTTTTCCCTTGTGTTAGTTCTCTCACCACCGGCTGCAGGCCCAGTCTGGCATCTATGTCCTTCAGGACTCGGCCAGCTCAGTCAGTAGAGGTGCTACCGAGCCACTCTTGGTGATGGACATTGAAGTCCCCCACCCAGAGTACATTCTGTGCCCTTGCTACTCTCAGTGCTTCTTCCAAGTGGTGTTCATCATGGAGGAGGACTGATTCATCAGCTGAGGGAGGGCGGTAGGTGGTAATCGGCAGGAGGTTTCCTTTCCCATGCTTGACCTGAATCCATGAGTCTTCATGGGGTCCAGAGTCAATATTGAGGATTCCCAGGGCTACTCTCTCCCAGCTGTATCCCACTGTGCTGCCACCTCTGGTGGGTCTGTCCTGCCGGTGGGACAGGACATACCCAGGGATTGTGATGGAGGAGTCTGGGACATTGGCTGAAAGGTATAATTCTGTGAGTATGACTCTGTAAGGCTGTTGCTTGACTAGTCTGTGGGACAGCTCTGCCAATTTTGGCACAAGTCTCCAGATGTTAGTGAGGAGGACTTTGCAGGGTGGACTGGGCTGGGTGTGTCGTTGTCATGTCTGAAGCTGGTGCCAAGGTCGATGCGGGTTTTATTCTTATTGCTAGGTGATCTGTCCAGTTTTATTCTTATTATTGTTTCTTGTAGCGGTTGTGTACAACTGAGTGGCTTGCTGGGTCATTTCAGAGGGCAGTTAAGAGTCAACCACATTGCTGTGGGTCTGGAGTCACATATAGGCCAGACTGGGTAAGAACGGCAGATTTCCTTCCCTGAAGGACTTTAGTGAACCAGATGGGTTTCTACGACAATCCGAATCCGGTAGTTTCATGGTCACCATTACTGACACTAGCTTTTTATTTCAGATTTTATTTAATTAACTGAATTTAAATTCCCCAGCTGCCGTGGTGGGATTTGAACTCGGATCTCTGGATCACTTGTCCAGGCATCTGGATGACTAGTTCAAACTGAAATTGATTTAAAAAAATTAGAACCATAGAATCATACAGCACAGGAGG